>NC_091626.1:13715000-14340000 GCF_027580195.1 Bos mutus
AGTATGCAGAATGATTGCTTAGAGGTGAAACAATAGAAGACTTCAAAGAGGAGGCTGGCTAAAATAGGAGAAAAGCACCCACCTAGGTATCTACTAAGTGGTTGTAGAACCTCAGGCAAGTCATTTACTTTCTCAGGGCCTCAGCTTTGTCAGTTATAAAATGAGGGGTTTTGGCTAATAAATTCATCTGCTCAACAAGTATTTGTTGAATGCTTGCTTTATCCAAGGTAGTTGGGGATCTGACAGAGAAAATAAGTCAATCATATGTATTCTTGTGGTGCTTACATTCTAGTAGAGGATATAGATAATAATCAGGTAAGTAAATGAGAATTTAAGCTAAGGACAAGTGCTAGAAATAAAATAACATAGACTGAGAATGATAAAAGGAAGTGATTACTTTGCTTGGGAGGGAAGGGTCAGGGAATGTATCTTGGAAGATGTTGAGATCCAAATGATGAGAAGGACCCAGTCATGTAAAGATCTAGAGAAGAGTATTTCAGATGTAGGACAGCATTGGCGTAATGGCCCAGGGGATTAAGGAGGGAGTAAGCAAGAATGCTTAAGAAGAAAATGGCAACCCACTCCAGTGTTCTTGCCTGAAGAACCCCAGGGATGAGGAAGCCTGGTGGGCTGCTGTCTATGGGGTCGCACAGAGTCGGACACGACTTAGCAGCAGCAGCAGCAAGCAAGAATGCTAATGGGGCTGGAAGGCCAAGAGAAGGAAGAGATAATGTTGGAGAGGTAGAGAAGACTGGAATGATGTAGGGTAGAACAGAGACCACGAGTTGTCTTCAAGGTTAATTCTTCCCTACTTCCACAGTAATTGAGTCATGGATGGGCACATGTCAGCTTGACCAAAGACATTCTAGTCTTCCTTTCAGCTAGCTGAACTTGGGAACTTCCTTCCAGGTTCTGGACAATGAGAATGTAAGCAGAAGGGGAAATGGAAACTTCTGGGCATAGCTTCTTCTTTTCATTTTTCTATCTCTGACTAGCTGGGATGAAGATATATATGATGGGCAAGCACTTTGAAGTCAAAAATGGAACTCCAGGTTGAGTCTGGACAAGATACCCTGCCTAACCAGGACTCTTTTCCTTTCAACCTTTGTGTGAAAGAGAAATAAACTCTTAATTTGTTTAAGCCATTTATATCTTAGGATCTTTCTTTTTAAAAGCCTTACATTGTAGCAGAACCGGCAAGGCATCCTTTCAAATCATGATGAGGAATTGGATTTAATCCTAATTACAGTGAGAAATCACTGAAAAGTTTAAGAGGAGGATGAGGTGATCTGATTTATATTTTAATAAGACCATGGTGACTGCTTTACAGATAATGAGTTATACAGGAACATGAGTGGAACCAAGAAGACTAGTTAAAGACTGTTTTGGTAAACCAGGTGAGAAATGATGGTGAATTTAAGGAGGATGGTATCAGTGGATATGAAGAGAAGTAAACAAATTCACGTTATATTTTATTTTAGAGGTAGAGCCATGAGGAATGACTGAAAGAAAGAAATGAAGAATGGCTCACAGATAGGAGTGAGGAAAAGAGAGGCATCAGGGATAAATATGTATGAACATACCCCAATTTTGTATCCATTCTACTGTTGATGGGAATTTCAGTGGTTTATACCATAGAGCTGTTAGGGGTAATACCACTATGAACATTCTTGCATATGTCTTTTAATGTAAATATATATATATACCCTGCTCTTGGATACATATTAAAAAGAATTGCTGAGGCATGGGGTAAACATATGCTCAGATTTAGCAGATAACACCAAATGGCTTTGCAAGGTGTTTATACTGATTTATTTTCTTACTAGCAGTATATGAAAATTCCAGATGATATATATCTTTGTCAACACTTGATATTTTCTTTTCTTTGTTTATTGCTTTGCCACCCTGAAGATTGTTGTGGTATATCTTTGTGGATTTAATTTCTATTTCCCTGACGACCAATAAAGTTAAAGAGTTTGTGGGGTTTTTTTTGATATGTGTATTGCTCATTTGAGTATCTTCTTTTGTAAACTGACTTAAAACTTCAACATTTTTTAAAAATGGGTTGTTTTTCTTGGTTATATAGTATTATGTAGGTATCCTGGATACTAATCTTTTATCAGTTATAGGGGACTGGAATGCAAAAGTAGGAAGTCAAGAAACACCTGGAGGAACAGGCAAATTTGGCCTTGGAGTACAGAGTGAAGCAGGGCAAAGGCTAGTAGAGTTTTCCCAAGAGAACACACTGGTCATAGCAAACACCCTCTTCCAACAGCATACATGGACATCACCAGATGGTCAACACCAAAATCAGATTGATTATATTCTTTGCAGCTAAAGATGGCAAAGTCCTATACAGTCAGCAAAAACAAGACTGGGAGCTGACTGTGGCTCAGATCATGAACTCCTTATTGCCAAATTCAGACCTAAAATGAAGAAAGTAGGGAAAACCACTAGATCATTCAGGTATGACCTAAATCAGATCCCTTATGATTATACAGTGGCAGTGATAAATAGATTCAAGGGATTAGATCTGATAGACAGAGTGCCTGATGAACTATGGACAGAGGAAAGATACACCCATTTGAATGCAGAGTTCCAAAGAATAGCAAGGAGAGATAAGAAAGCCTTCCTGAGCAAGCATTGTAAAGAAATAGAGGAAAACAACAGAATGGGAAAGTCTAAAGATATCTTCAAGAAAATTAGAGTTACTAAGGGAACACTTCATGCAAAGATGGGCACAATAAAGGACAGAAATGGTATGGACCTAACAGAAGCAGAAGATATTAAAAAGAGGTGGCAAGAATACACAGAAGACTATACAAAAAAGATCTTCACAACCCAGATTGTTGAAGCCAGGCTTCAACAGTACATGAACCATGAACTTCCAGATCAAGCTGGATTTAGTAAGGCAGAGGAACCAGAGATCAAATTGCCAACATCTGTTGGATCAACGAAAAAGCAAGAGAGTTCCAGAAAAACATCTATTTTTGCCTTATTGACTATGTCAAAGCCTTTGTGTGGACCACAACAAACTCTGGAAAATTCTTATAGAGAAAGGAATGCCAGACCACCTGACCTGCCTCTTGAGAAATCTGTATGCAGGCCAGGAAGCAACAGTTAGAACTGGACATGGAAAAACAGACTGGTTCCAAATAGGGAAAGGAGTATGTCAAGGCTGTATATTGTCACCCTGCTTATTTAACTTATATGCAGAGTACATCATGAGAAACACTGGGCTGGATGAAGCACAAGCTGGAATCAAGATTGCCAGGAGAAATATCAATAACTTCAGATGTACAGATGACACCACCCTTATGGCAGAAAGTGAAGAAGAACTAAAGAGCCTCTTGATGAAAGTGAAAGAGGAGAGTGAAAAAGTTGGCTTAAAGCTCAACATTCAGAAAACTAAGATCATGGTATCTGGTCCCATCACTTCATGGCAAATAGATGGGTAAACAGTGGAAACAGTGACATACTTTATTTTTTGTGTGTTCCAAAATCACTGCAGATGGTTACTGCACCCATGAAATTAAAAGATGCTTACTCCTTGGAAGAAAAGTTATGACCAACCTAGACAACATATTAAAACACAGAGACATTACTTTGCTGACAAAAGTCCGACTAGTCAAAGCTGTGGCTTTTCCAGTAGTCATGTGTGGATGTGAGAGTTGGACTATAAGAAAGCTGAGCACCCAAGAGTTGACACTTTTGAACTGTGATGTTGGAGAAGACTCTTGAGAGTCCCTTGAACTGCAAGGAGATCCAACCAGTCCATCCAAAAGGAAAGCACTCCTGAATGTTCATTGGAAGGACTGATGTTGAAGCTGAAACTCCAATATTTTGGCCAGATGATGCGAAGAACTGACTCATTTGAAAAGACCCTGATGGTTGGAAAGACTGTAGGCAGAAGGAGAAGGGGACAACAGAGTATGAGATGGTTGGATGGCATCACTGACTCGACAGACATGAGTTTGAGCAAGCTCCGGGGTTGGTGATAGACAGGGTGGCCTGGCGTGCTGCAGTCCATGGGGTCACAAAGAATTGGCCAGGACTGAGCGACTGAACTGAACTGAGGGTCAGAGTACTAGTGACAAATTATCTTCATTTTTCTTCATCTTAGACTGTCTTGATTTCTTCTTTATTTCCTAAAGGATATTTTCACTAGCTTTAGGATTCTGGGTTGACAGTGGTTTTCTTACAGTATTTAAAAAAACCTTTTGCCACTTCCTTTCTCTTTCATGGTTTCTGATGAGAAATCTACTGTCCTTTTTTTTTTCTGCTGTAGGTAAGGTGTTGCTTTTTTTCTCCTGCTTCCAAGATTTTTCTCTGTCTTTAGTTTTTAGGAAGTCTTGACCATATCTTAACGTGAATTTCTTTGGTTTTGTCTTGTTTGGGTGGAGAAGGCAATGGCAACCCACTCCAGTACTCTTGCCTGGAAAAATCCCATGGACGGAGGGGCCTGGTGGGCTGCAGTCCATGGGGGTCACTAGGAGTCAGACACGACTGAGCGACTTCCCTTTCACTTTTCACTTTCATGCATTGGAGAAGGAAATGGCAACCCACTCCAGTGTTCTTGCCTGGAGAATCCCAGGGACAGGGAGCCTGGTGGGCTGCCGTCTATGGGGTCGCACAGAGTCGGACACGACTGAAGCAACTTAGCAGCAGTAGCAGTAGCACCTTGTTTGGGATTGGCTCACCTTCTATAGGGTTGTATGTTTTGCCAAATTTGGGGGGTTTTCAGCCATTATTTCTTTGAGTACATTTTTTTTTTTTCAGCTTTGCCCTGTATTGCCTCTCTTTATAGGCTACAGGATACAAATGTTAGATCTCTTGGTAGACTCCCACAGGTCCTTGAGGCTCTGTTCATTTCCCTGCACCCCACCCCCGCCCATGTCTTTTCTCTCCATTGTTCAGATTGGGTAATTTCTATTTTTCTGTCTTCTAGTTCACTGATTTACCTGTCCTCTACATTCTGCTGTTGAGCCATCCACTGAATTTTGTATTTAGATGACTGTATTTTTCTGTTCCAAAATTTCAATTTGTTTAAAAAAATGTACACTTAAAAATGGTTAAGATGATAAATGTGGTTTTTTTTTTTTTTGGCTGCCCTGCACAGCTGTGGGATTTTAGTTCCTGGACCATGGATTGAACCCAGGCCATGGCAGTGAAACCACCGAATCCTAACCACTGAAACACCAGGGAATTCCTTGTTTTGTGTATTTTAACACAATTAAAAATTCAGTTGAGTTCCTCCTTACATATTCTGTTTTCTCTGTGGAGACTTTCTGTTTCTTTGCTGAGATTTCATATTATTTCTTTTGTTTCATGTGTTTCTGTAATTGCTTGTGGAACATTTTTATGATGGTTGCTTTAAAATTTTTGTCAGGTAATTTTAAGCTTTCTGTCATCTCAGGGTTGGTATCTAGTCCTTGTCTTTTTTCATTCAGTTCCTGGTTCTTGGTATGGTGAGTGATCCTCAATAGAAACTTTGACATTGTGGGTATTATATTATAAGACTCTGGTTCTTATTTAAATCTGTTTTAGCTGGTTCCCCTGATACCCCTGTTAATTCTCTATGCCCTTGAGAAATAAGCCAAATTAGCTACAATATATCATCCTGTGTATGCATTGCTGGATTTCATTTGCTAATATTTTGTTTACCATCGTTCAGGAGAAAGGTTGTCCTAAATTTTTCCTTTCCTATGTTTTCCTTTGGATTTAGTAGCCTGGTGAGTTTTGCCTCAGTGAGTAGAAAAATGTCTATTCAGGTCCTTTACTCATTTAAAAATTAGGGTTATTTTGTTTTTTGCTATTAAGTTGCATGAGTTTCTGGTATGTATTATATATATATATATATATATATGTATATTTATCATCACAATGTACACTTTAAATATCTTATAATTTATTTTGTCAGTTATACTTCAATAAGGCTATAATTTTTAAAAATAGAAGGAACAAATAAATAATATGAAAATGAAAAAATGCAGAAACTGCAGATAGAATTAAAAAAAATAATATGATAACAATGTCAATATATTTTAAAAAACAAAATGAAAATTTTCCTAGAAAAATCTAAATTACTTAAGTTAATTCAAGAAAAAATAGGAAACTTAAAACAATAACGTTAGAAAATTTGACTTGGTAGGTAAAAATATCTGTCTTACAGACGGACATGTGCATACTTACACACACACACACACACACACACACACACATATACCAAGCAAAAAAGGCCTCAGGTCTTTTATAGGCAAGCTTTACCAATTTTAAAGATCAGGTAATTCGTATATTAAATGCCATAGGGAAACAAAAAAAGGAGAGCTTGCCAGCTGGTTTTATGAAGCTACTAAAACTTTGGTACCAAAACTAGATGAGGACAGTGCAAGAAAAAATATATAAGTCAATCTCAGGAACATAAAAAATAGCATTCTAAATACAAGGTAGCAGTATGACTATAATGTGTAAAATATATAACTAGCAGGAAACTGCTGTGTAACAGGGAGCCCAGCCTGGTGCTCCGTGACAGCCTAGAAGAGTGAAATGTGGGGGGAGAGGGACTCAAGAGGGAGGGGGTATATACAATCAGTATAAAAGACCGATTCATATTGATGTATGGTAGAGACCACCACAACACTATAAAGCAAGTATCGTCCAAAAATAAAAAGTTAGCAGTATGTTTTTACATTCATCATAATCAAGGAAGAATATGTGGCAGATTCAACATTAGAAAAATCGAACAATATAATTCACCACATTAACAGATTAATAAAGAAAAACTCTATGATCATCTTAATATACATCAAAATTTAAAAATCATAAAACACAATTCAACATTAATAATAAGAGAAAATCTTCTGGGCAGCATAGAAGTAGGAGAGAATTTTCTGAACCTGATTGTTGTCTTCAACCAAAACCCCAAAGCAAACAGTGTTCTTAGTAGGGAGGCTTTAGAAGTATTCTGTTAATATTTCCTCATTAAAAGCAGAGACAGTTCAAGGATGACCACTGCTGCCCTCACTCTTACTGCCGTCACTGTTGGACACTGCCCCTGAGACCCTAGCCCGTGCAATGAGAGGAAGCATGGTATAGAGAGAAGGAGCGGGAGGGAAGGGTACCCGTCAGGCATGTATGTGACTGCACCTATCAGAAACCCTAACTAGCAGGGCTTAAACAGTGAGTTCATTTGTCTCGGAAGGAATCAGGAAGTAGGGAAACTAGCGACGGTGGTGCTTATACACAGCATTGTAACAACTCTCTTTCTGCTTTACCTTCTTTAGCATGTTTCGTTCATCCACTTCACAGCTCTAAGATGACTCCTGCAGATTTGTGCCTTAACATGCTCATTCCAGGCAGCAAGAGGGGGAAATAGTAGCACCAGTCTCTTCCTGGAAGCCCTTGGATGGGCCTCCCTTCAATTCTCACTGGTCACACGGCCACTGTTAAAGACAAGAAAGGCTGCAAGTGAACGTGCAAGGATAAGGTTAGGATTAGTATTAGGATGGAGAAGGCAGTGGCACCCCACTCCAGTACTCTTGCCTGGAAAATCCCATGGACGGAGGAGCCTGGTGGGCTGCAGTCCATGGGGTCGAGAAGAGTCGAACACGACTGAGCGACTTCCCTTTCACTTTTCACTTTCATGCATTGGAGAAGGAAATGGCAGCCCACTCCAGTACTCTTGCCTGGAAAATCCCAGGGACAGGGGAGCCTGGTGGGCTGCCGTCTATGGGGTCACACAGAGTTGGACACGACTGAAGTGACTTAGTAGTAGTACTAGTATTAGGATTGGGGACATAAACGAAATACTTAGTATTATTGATTATGCTTGGTCTAATCCATTCATGAAATTCTGTTCTTTGAAATATATGTAATATCTGGGGCTTACTTAAAACATTACTTCTTGTTTATCTAAAGTTTAAATTTAACTGCATACCCTTTTTAAAAAATTGTTTTCCTAAATCTGGAAACCCTAGAAGCTGGGAATGTTGATACCCTGAAAAAAAGTTGAGGTTCTAAAATTAGCAAGGAAAAAAGTGAGATGGCTTCCTGGGAAGCACATAACAATAAATTGCTACCACAAGAATCATACAAATACTTCCAGAAAGACAAGATTTTTTATCCCCCTGACATTGAGGCAAAATTTATCCTACAGATTTTTTCAGAATGGAAACTGAGTAGCAAAATAGGCAGTGTCTTAGGATGCAGACATTCATCAAATGCATGTATCCCATAAAATTCAAGGCCATATGAAGTTATAAATTTAATGATAGAATTTCTGCAGGTAATGAAGAAAAACCTCCAAAAAATTTTTTTAGAGATAACCATTAACCATGGATTATCCATGTGAAATTGCAATCATATCTTTATCCTACCAAATTTCACTGAAATTTTAATAAATTCCTCTAAAAAGGAATTAATAAATTTAATAAATTCCTTTAAAAATTATGCCCACTTCTCAACTGCTATTTTGTTTCATCACGGTAATTTAGCAATAAATCTCATTTGTCTGCAGGAACCTGAAAGTTAAACAAAAAGTGTACTGAAGTTGCAGATAATAGGAAAAACAGGCTTTATGGGTGACTCTGAATTCATACTATCCTGGGTATACAGGAGCTGACCTTCAAAGTTAGAGAGCCAAGTTCAAGTGGACAACTGGGTAGGAGAGCACAGAAGTCAAGGCAAAAACTTGTAGGATGAAAATGGTGTCTTCACACACTACAGTCTTCCCTCTGTGTCCACGGGGGATTGTTGGTTCCAGGACCTGCTGTGGATACCAAAATCTGCAGATGCTCAATGGTCTTCTACAAAATGGCGTTGCACAGTTGGCCCTGTGTATTCCTGGGTTCTGTGTCTGCGGATTCAGCCAACCGTGGATAGAAATTGGTTGAATCTGTGATGCAGAATCCATTGTATAGCCAGTTGTATGGCCAATTGCCTAACCTTGGGGAAGGTGGTGGGCAGTCTCACAGTATAGGAGGATCGCTGGAAGCAGAAAGGTGGTAAAATAGGGTTTGTCCAACACAACAAAAGTCTTTTGTGAAGGTGATCTCTAGTGCTAAGACAATGGAATTCCTGCTACTTTTTAGGAGATGGCTGAAGACATTCCCTGCAGCCTACTTGAGGTAGTGTGAGAGAACCAAGTGCTCAAAGTGGAATTCTAAATTGTATATTGATATGCTGTATTTGGGAGAAGGCAATGGCACCCCACTCCAGTACTCTTGCCTGGAAAATCCCATGGACGGAGGAGCCTGGTAGGCTGCAGTCCATGGGGTCACTGGGAGTCGGACACGACTGAGCAACTTCACTTTCACTTTTCACTTTCCTGCATTGGAGAAGGAAATGGCAACCCACTCCAGTGTTCTTAGGGACAAGGGAGCCTGGTGGGCTGCCGTCTATGGGGTCACACAGAGTCGAACACGACTGAAGTGACTTAGCATAGCATAGCATAGCATGCTGTATTTGAAGAAAGTGAAAGTTGCTGAGTCGTGTCCGACTCTTTGCAACCCAATGAAATTCTCTAGGCCAGAATACTGGAGTGGGTAGCCTATCCCTTCTCCAGGGGATCTTCCCAACCCAGGAATCAAACCAGGGTCTCCTGCATTGCAGGTGGATTCTTTACCTGAGCTATCAGGGAAGCCAAAGTTTATTACCTCCTTCGAGCCGGAATTGAACCAGCGACCTAAGGATGACAGCAGCTTATCACCTTTACAGTCCTCTGCTCTACCAGCTCGGAGAAGGCAATGGCACCCCACTCCAGTACTCTTGCCTGGAAAAGCCCATGGCCGGAGGAGCCTGGTAGGCTACAGTCCATGGGGTTGTGAAGAGTCAGACATGACTGAGCGACTTCACTTTCACTTTCCACTTTCGTGCATTAGAGAAGGAAATGGCAACCCACTCCAGTGGTCTTGCCTAGAGAATCCCAGGGATGAGGGAGCCTGGCGGGCTGCCGTCTATGGGGTCGCACAGAGTTGGACACGACTGAAGTGACTTAGCAGCAGCAGCTCTACCAGCTGAGCTATCGAAGGGTGCTGATATTTGAAGAGTATCTGTTAATTCTTTCTAAGATTTGTTGTTAGAGAACTGACAGAAAAGGGGTGGACTAAGGAAATGAGTAGAAAGAAGCCTCACTTCTTTGACTCAATTAACTATGTAAATAAATTATTTGTTCTCTTTCTTAAAAAGAGCAGTATAAGGATTTTTCTCTCCTGAGAATCAGATTTGAGCTGTTTTGTAAAGGCAGCTGTGTTTGCTGCCAGGCAACGGTAGAGATTCGATTTCTCTTACAAGCATTATCTAGCATGTAGGCTTACCTCCACTATGGACTAGATGTGTTCTCCAAAAGTTGTTGCTTATAGATTTATTCCCAAAACAATATTTATGTGTTAAATATAAAAATAAAATAAAAAAGTGTTAAAAATAAAAATGTTTTTCACTTGCTTTATTTACCCCAAGCCTCTTAAATTCTTTAGAATTGTCTTTTTAAATGATTATACATTAGAATAGTCCATCCTATATATAGTTACTGGAGAAGGAAATGGCAACCCACTCCAGTATTCTTGCCTGGAGAATCCCATGGACAGAGGAAACTGGCAGGCCATGGGGTCGCAAGAGTCGGACACGACTTAGCGACTAACCCAACCATCATGTCCCTTTAGACCGAATTTGGGAATACAGCTATTAAAAGAAATCTTAGAGTGAAACATTTTATAAGACAAGGATAACTTTCTAAGTTGCTTTCTTTAAAAATGTGCCTCTTTCTCTAGGAAGTTTGCATAGGGGAGTTGACTTTATATTCTGATGGAACTGTTGCTCTTCCAAGCTCTTTGCTTTCCTTTTGAAGTCAATGATCACAAATGTTTCATTGAATTGATACAAGAATGACTGGGAGTGAACAGAGAATGGGTGACAGAGCCACCTGACTTTTAAGGTGCAAACCCAACAGCATCAACCCAATGAATCAGTCTCTCTTTTTGGAAGAGGTAACCCTTCTTCACCTCTGTCCACAGCCCCGTTTGCTGCACCCCAGAGAACAGAGTCGATTCCAGAGGAGATGAAGACTGTCTCTCTCAAGAGACAGAGATCAAAGGTATTCATATTCCTAACTAATAAAAGAAAATTGTTCTAATTTACAATATCCTCAGTGAGATTTTTGGTAATATGTGCATGTTATAGAGTTGTACGTTTCACATAGAACTAAATATTATTTCTGCTGCTGCTGGGATGCATTTGATTTTAAAAGGGAAGATTGTTCTGCAAATAAACTCTACCATGACAGTATCAGTAGGATCTAAAAAATTCAATCATGTTCTATTATTTCTAGACTAACTGATTCAGTTAATCTCTACTGCTATCTGGTCAAGGGCCCAGGAGTCTGGAATACAAGGCTTTATATACAAATTTGTGTTACATAGGGTATATTATTGTATGCTGTGTGCTGTAGGTACTGTGCTTAGTCACTCAGTCATGTCCGACTCTGAGACCCCATGGATTGTAGCCCACCAGGCTCCTTTGTCCATGAAGATTCTCCAAGCAAGAATACTGGAGTCTGTTGCCATGCCCTCCTCCAGGGGATCTTCCCAACCCAGAGATTGAACCCAGGTCTCCTGCATTGCAGGCAGATTCTTTACCATCTGAGCCACCAGGGAAGCATGTTATTGTGAGGTTTCCTTTATCGTTAAGCATAGGATAATAAAGCAAGTTCCCCAGTTTTGGACAGATACCTTAATGCGGAAGGGAAAGGGGCTCTATTCTCTGACCTTAGGACCTCAGAATACAATGCTCATCCCTATGGAGATTCTCCTAGTTTAAAGGTGCTGGACTTTTATAGCTTGCTTTCTTATGTTTATGAGCCACAGACAGACTTGTGATAATTGAAACTTTTCAACATAGAAGGAGACAGCTGGCAGTGTTTTTCTTTTTTTTTTCTGGGCTTACCCTATGGGGTCATGTTTACAGCTGCTCCCATTAAAAAAAAAAAGAAAATGAAAGCAGAATTGAAGAGTGACACAGAAGAAATTAATCCCCCTGTGTCTATATAGTCAACTGTTACCTGTTCTTTGTAGACCTTGTCTTTTAACATGCACGTCTTCCTCAAGATGTTTTCACTGTATTTGCAGCACGGGTGGGCTGTCTCTCCTTAAGAGATTTCCAAGCTGTTTATGTAGCAGTATGTCATGTGACACCGCAGTTGCCGTGGCAAATATTTGTGTTTCGTGAAAAACGTAAAAAAAAAAATCAATGTAAATGGCCAAATCCCAAGACAGACAGGCCTTCAGGCTAGTGTTTGGCCTGCACCATCATGGTTTCCATCTCAGCTGTTTAACAGGCTGTGTGTGCAAGGCCATGGGCTAACGTGCATAATGGGAACAGGCAGGCACACCTGTTTTGCTTCTCACCGTGTTGGCAGTCTCAGGCTCCACAGTTTATAGGTAACAGAGCTACAGGTAATGTAAATAAGACTAAGTTTTATCCAGTGAGCGGAATGCCTCAAAAAAAAAATTTTTTTTTTTTGTAAATAATGACATTTCCTGAGTGCTGATTAACCCTGCCTTTACTTTCCTGTCTACTGACTTCACCAAGCTTTCCCCTAGTGCTAAAAGCAGTAATATCTAAAGACTTTCCTAATAGTCCCGAGTTGCTACATTTCTGAATTGACTCTTGAATGGTAAATGAAATTATTCATAGTCTCTGTGAAAAGTGTCCTAGCATGGAAGTTGAAAGGCTAAGAGAAAGACTGTGATAGGCCTGGCCTCGTGATAAACCCAGAACAGAGCTTGGATCAGTCCCCACCACCGGGCAGTGAGGTGCCACATACAGAAGCCCTTTCTTGAAAATGGAACTTGGCATCTGATTATAGTTGGTCGTTTTTAGTATTTATTTTGTCAAACTCTTTCTTCAAAGCAAACAGGGCTGTTGGCAAGCAGCACATCACTCTGGGGTGGGGAAGGTCTTTCTAATTATTAGCTCCTGCCTGCCTGGAAAGAGGGAACAGCCTGGCCCAGCAGGGAAAGCTGGGGAAGTGGGGGAGGGGGGGACCCTGTGCCTTCTATTTGTTTTGTAAAATTACCCATGAGAGTCATTTTGATTTAAACTGTGTCTGTTCTTCATTGTAGTGGAAAGGCAGAAAGTCAAGAGGATACCATGATAAGAAGGTCTGTAATTTGTGTGACTAGTTGCAATTTGGGGTCTGTCACCTGATGTCCCTTCCTTTTGCTTCAGGGCAGAAGTATGGGAGGCGGGTTTGACAGCTGGAGACCAACAAACGTTCTTGCCCTCTTCTTTTATAAAAGAAATTAAATCATGTTTTCAGAAAATATGGTTCGTTTAAAATGAAAAACACTCCCCCCTCCCTTTTGGGACTGACTTATTTCGCAGGCTGTAGTCCAAAAAAGTGATTTAGCATACTCAAATTTTTCTGAATCACATCAGTCTTTGACCTCTATCAAAGATTTTCGTCTTTTAAAAATACAGCTAAAAATGATAAAATATGAAAAACAGACTCCAGTTGTTCTCCAGCACGTGCTTACACATGTATACAGGGATGTGTGTGTGTGTTCATACACGTGTGCACTGCACTCTGCATCTATGATGTAACAGGCAAGAGTGTGGGATTTAGAGTTAAGTTGACCAAAAGAAACAAGGAAACCAAAAAGTTGGAAAAATAAAATCGTCCCCACAAAGAAAAGCACATGCCAGCAAGGAACATTCCATAGGTTCATGTGTGGGTAAGAGAAGTTCTAAACATTCACTTAGTAAGGAGCAGAGCAAGAGAGAACCAGATTTTCCTCTTACTAACAGAGGAACTTTGAGCAAGTCACTTCAGTTCTCCGTATCCCACTTTCCTCCTCTGAGAAATGGGGATGATACCTCCTTTCTCTAGGGTGGCTCTGAGGATTAGAGGTGTTATCATGTGTGGAAGTACTTTGGAATGATAAAGTACTTATTTCACTATTCACTAGTCTATTTTTAAGAGTATCTTCTAGGCCTCCTTCTCTTGGTGACCTTATCAGAATTTCAGAGGGAGTTTAGTCACCCCTTCTCAAGGAAAAAGAGTTCACGTTTTGGGTCTCTTCATACTCCTGCAGAGCTGAGAGCATTCAGGGCTGTATTTACAGCAGTGACAGCATTACAGTCGTTCTGAACCTAGACAGAGGGTGCTCCGGGACAAACTAATCAATGCAGTTCAGTCCCCTAACTTCCCTTTACTTCTTGCTGTGAGGAAACTGTGAGCTTGCTTCTGCACCTTAAAATTAGGATGTGCTTTAAGAATACTAAGGCATTCTCTATCTGGGATATTTCTAACAGCTCATATTGATTGTGTTCTTAAAACATGCACTTAGTATTTTCCATACCGACCAAATGCTCGTAGCAGCCCGGAAGAACCTCTGTACTGTCATTGCCCCCACGCCCACACAGCTGGTAAAGAGGTACAGAGGCTCCAGAGTTTGTGCCCTGTCCACATACCAGGTCATGAACTTTTCCTCATGGGCTGGTTTCGATATTATTGCTACTACTTTCACTACCAGCAGCTAACATGCATGTGTACCTTATCTGTGCCAGGCACTGAACTTTTTTACAAGGAACATCTCACTTCATTTTTACAACAACTCTATGCAGTAGATACTATTATTATTCCCATTATACTGGGAGGACCTACATTCAGGGAAGTGAAAGTCATCCAACAAGTGGCAGAGCCAGAATGAACTGCATGACTGCCTAGAGACCCAAACATTAGATATTTTTTAAAAATCTCAATAATTTTTTGATGGAAATCTTTCTAAAAGATATATCTCTGCCTCCCTAATGTAATTTAAAAATTTTCTCTATTCAGTATCATACATGTATATATCCAGTTTCTGGTGTCTTTTTATTTCCTTCGATATCAGGACAATGGTCGTCACCTCTGCTCTCAGGTCTGCTTTTATTGGCTCTGAATTCAGCAGCCTTTTCTATCTCCTAGATCATTTAACTAAGTATCAATACATTTGGTTGAATGATAAGTTTGAGTCAATCAAGTTCAGTGTAAGGATCCAAGGAATAAAATAATAGACTATAGTAGAGTTTGTAGTAGTTATTTCAAGAAATCAAAAAAAAAAAAAGGAATCTAGTTCAAAGGTTTGAAGTTTCTAAAATTGCCTCTCTCAACAAGTAAATCTTTTTATTATTTTAACAACTATGTTAAGATCCACTTAATTAATATTTTGATTTAAAAATCTACCTGTATAGATAAAACAAGCAAAGAAATACATTTATGGGACATAGGAGTCCAGGTTGAATTCATGAGTGTGTTTGCTTCTGAGAATGGTGGAGGGAGAGGAATGAGCTAAAATGAAATATAGAGAGGACTTCGATCGTACCTAATGTTTTGTTTCCTTTATTTAAACATACATAAATATATAAATAAATATTTTTTAGCATATGATATAATTATAAATGTATAAAATGTACTGCATTTCAAATATTAAAAATTTAAATATATATTTTTTGTCTTCTTTGCTATATATATATATGTGTATATATACATATATATATATATCTCTCTCATGTATCTCTATTATATATAATCTGTATTATCTAACAGTAGGACTTCACAGAACAACATAATTCATCCTCATGGAGGTCCTCCTGATTTAAAAATACTGGATTTTCTTAGTTTACTCTCACAAGTTTATCAGTCATGGATATGTATATATATATGTATGTATGATATATATATGTCACAAAATATGTAATATTTATATGTCAAAGAAGACAAAAGATTAATGTATGTCCACGATAGATGTTTTTATTATTCTCTATAGTTTTCTGTAATCTAGAGACTTTTTCCAAACTAAAGGAAAACAAATAGAAAAAGAAAATCCTATTTCTTAAGCCATACACTCTATTGTAAAATATCCTTTGGTGTAGAAGGATTAGGTTTGAGTGGTAACACTGTAATATCAAATGCGGGGTCTTACTTCTCTTAGTCAATATTGTTACTGTCTTTAGTATTTTACCATCATATATTCTTTTTTTTTTTTTTTAATTTTACCATCATATATTCTTAATCCTCTTGTTAGAAAACTATATGTTACACTATAGCTGAACTATTTTAATCAAGCAACACATGTGACATTGAGCATATGACTGCCCTGCAGTCTCCTTTCCCCTATCTGTATAAAGAGGATATTAGACCAGGTCATTGTTTTTAAGCAGTTTCCATGACCCCTATGATGCTCACCCTGAAGGCCCTAGGAAAAGGAGAAAGTCAGAAGCCATTACCTGGTTGTTTGACATTAAATTATAAATGTCAAATTATTGATAAGTATTAAAGTTATTAATAAATAAAAAGCTTCCAGTTTTCTTTGTTATAAATAAAACTGCCATGAACGTCTTTTAAATTTGTGCATAAATCTTTGTCAGTCAGTCAGTTCAGTCGCTCAGTCGTATTCAACTCTTTGCGACGCCATGGACTGCAGCACGGCAGGCTTCCCTGTCCATCACCAACTCCTGGAGTTTACTCAAACTCCTGTCCATCAAGTTGGTGATGCCATCCAGCCATCTCATCCTCTGTCATCCCCTTCTCCTCCTACCTTCAGTCTTTCCCAGTATCAGCGTCTTTTCCAATGAGTCAGTTCTTCACATCAGATGGTCAAAGTATTGGAGCTTCAGCTTCAGTGTCAGTCCTTCCAATGAATCTTCAGGACTGATTTCATTTAGGATGGACTGGTTGGATCTCCTTGCAGACCAAGGGACTCTCAAGAGTCTTCTCCAATAATAGAACTCCTTGGTCAAAGGATATAGACATTTTCAGATACAAATAACCAAACCTTCTATTAAACTTTCTATTCAGCTCCAAACCTGAAGCTATGAGTTTACAAATAATTTGTGTGATCATAGAACAGCATTGAGCTATAAACCTAGCCCAAGTGGTGTTGAGTTTAAATTTTACTATTCACTCATTCATTCATTCAGAGATTCTCTATTGACCTTTCACAGTGGGTCAGGCAGGGTACTAGGCACTAGGAATATAGCAGTGAAAAAAATAAGTCAAGTTTTTGCCTTCTTGGGATTTATATTCTAATAAGGGAAGAGGAAAGTTGTTTATTTTAATATGTGAGGTAGTGGCGAATGCTATGAATTAAAATAAAGTAGAATATATTGGATTGGTCCAAAATTTCCTTTAATTTTTAAGTAAAAGACACATCTTTAATTTCCATCCAAAACTTTATTGAACAACATATTTGCTCTTTTGTTCCACTACCTTCTGCCATTTTCCAGGCAACTTCATAATTCCATCTTCCCAGTACTTTGTTCTATTTGAGCAAAGAACTGTTCCAGGTGCCTTTTACAGTCTTCCAGGGATTTGACATTTTTTCCATTAAGAGAATTCTGTAAAGACCAAAATACATGGAAATCCAAAGGTGCAATGTCTGGTGAATACGGTGGATGTTCAGAACTTCCCAGCCAAGCTGTAACAGTTTTTGCCTGGTCATCAAAGAAACGTGATTTTACATTATCCTGATGGAAGGTTATATGTTTTCTGTTGACTAATTCTGGATGCTTTTCACTGAGTGCTGCTTTCACTTGGCCTACTTGGAAGCAGTTCTTGTTGGAACTAACCATTTGGTTTTCCAGAAGGAGCTTATAATAGAGGACTGACTCCCTTCCAATTCCACCACATACACAACATCACCTTCTTTGGATGAAGACTGGCCTTTGGTATGGTTGTTGTTGGTTCATTTTGCTTGCCCCATGATCTCTTCTGTTCCCCATTATTGTATCAGCGTACATTTTTTTCATTGCCCATCACAGTTTGTTTAAAAAATGGAACGTTTCTGTTACATTTAAGTAGAGAACTGCATTTGGAAATACGGTCAAGAAAGTTTTTTTCCCTCTTGTTGGAACCCAAATATCAAAGCAATTAACATATGCAAGCTGGTGCAAATGATTCTCAATGCTTGATTTGGATATTTTGAGTATGTCAGCCATCTCCTGCCTGGTATAATGTTGATTGTTCTCAATTAAAGTTCAATTTGATCACTATCAACTTCAATTCATCTGACCAATTGTGGAGCATTGGCCAGTGAGAAATCTCTAGCATGGAACTTCACAAACCACTTTTGACAAAATCCATAGTCACAGCACCTTCTCCATTCACTGCACAAATCTTTTTTTGCACTTCAGATGCATTTTTACCTTTCTTGAAATAATAAAGCATAATATACCACAATGTCTTTTTTCTTCCATCTTCAATATTAAAATGGCTATAAAAAAATTCACCAATTTGGGGGCTTCCCTGGTGGTCCAGAGGTTAAGAATCCACCTTGCAATGCAGGGGACACCGGTTCAGCCCCTGGTCCGGGAAGGTCCTATATGCTGCAGAACAACGAAGCCCATGCGCCACAACTACTGGGCCTGCACTCGAGAGCACTCAGGTCACAACTGCTGAGCCCACGCGCCAAGACCCTGTGCTCTGCAACAAGGGGAGCCACCGCAACCAGAAGCCCGCGCACCTCGCAACTAGAGAACAGCCCCCACTCACAGCAACGAAGACCCAACACAGCCAAATTTCTTTTTTTAAAAAATGAAAAAAGAAAATTCACCAATTTTGATTTTTTTTTTAATGCACCTGATATGATAACTGTCACAATACATTCTAACAAAATTGTTTCAAATGAAGTTGAGGGCAACTAAGTTCTGCTAGAGCCATCTTACGGAAAAAAACTGAACGAACCTTTTAGACTGTCCAATATATGTCGGTATAGAGAGCGTGACAAGATGAGGTATTATAAGAATTCTGCAAGTGTTTAGTGATCTGTGATCAACGGACTTGCTGTACATACATTTTTCCTCACGAAAATTGTCACGTCAGACTTTACTTTGGTGATGATAGAGGACCTTCTGAAGGCTTGCTATTTTTCCTTCACCTACAGAGAAAATGATAATGTGTTTTTTTTTTCTCAGGAAACTAGAACTCCAGGCTGCTCTGAATTTCCATCCTATTCAGTACATATCCCTAGCAGGTTCTTCCCATCCATCATAATTGTCCAAGAGGCCCTGAACTATGTCACATTCTCTCAGAGAGTATTAGAAGGGTAGCAAGAAAAATGAAATCAATGCAGCGGTAAAACAAAATGTTTCTGGAAAAGGCAACTTTACATTTGACTAAATATAGATTCCATCTATTTAAAAAATCTCCTTGATTTTGTTGTTTGATCTTCAGTCAGAACTGGATCCACTGAGTGGTTCTGCTCCAAAAGAATACAACCAGAGATGAGGATATTTTTTCTCCTCAGGAAGTGTTTCAGAGTTCAGGAAAAATCATTTAAATAAAGATAGATTTCAAAACAATTACAGAAATTATCCCTGGAGGATTGCTGCTGATCTGAGTGGCCTTTACACTCAACTCAATGAGTTCTCTATTTTTGTTGTTTAGTCTCTTTATAAAGGTGAAGGGCTCTGACTCTCACTTTTAACTGACCCTTAAGGCTTATGCAGTTTCTATGTCCTACAAACTGAGAGCGGTTCTGTTGATTTGCTGACCTTAAAATACTGGATTATCTCCTTTTGGGATTCTCTCCCCATGACCATCTTTACACAGAGTTGGTGCAGTTAGTATTTCGCTATTATAGTTTGTAAGTTGCTAGAGTTTCCTGTATAAAAGCTAGAAAAGGGGGAAAAAAACCAAACCTGGGTGTCTTTCATGGTACATGAAGTAAAGTTATTGGAGATGTTTGCCTTTAATTTGATGGCCTCACTAGCTCCAGGAGTGTATTAAACACAGATAGTACTGGAGAGGTAACACTGTAAGTCAGAGAGACATAGAGTGTCAAAATTAGAAGTGCCCTGTTGTAAATTGAAACCCCATGGGAGAAGTGACTTCCTACAGAGGCCACAGAGGAAGGTGGTGACAACCTAGATCCTTGGTCTTCTTCAGATCCATCACTTTTCCACCATACCATGGTTCTCTGGCATGTTCATCAGGGTTGGTTTAACAGGCAGTGAAAAAGTCTTTACATATATTCTAATCTTCACAATAACTTCTTAGGACCCTCTCATTTTTACAGATAAGAAACGTGTCAGAAAGGATGTTGTCATAGTCCACTCAGGCTGCTATAATGAAATATCATAGAGTGTGTGGGTTAAACAGCAAACATAAATTCTCACAGTTCTGGAGGCTGGCAGTCCAAGGTCAGGGTGCCAGACTGGCTGGTTCTGATGAGAGCCTTCTTTCTGGTTTGACAATGGCTGCCTTCTTGTTGTATCTTCACATGGTAGAGAAAGAGATCTCTTTTGTCTCTTCTCATAAGGGCACTAACCTCATCATGAAGACTCCACTCTCACATCCTAATTACCTCTCAAAGGTCCTATCTCTGGGGACTAAGGCTTCAACATATGAAATTTGTGAGGACACAAACATTTAGTCTATAGCAGATGGTAAGTTGTCCAAGAATACATAGCACATAGTAGCAGACTTGACGTGGACTTGATCCCAGGTTGGTGAGACTTCAAGGCCAAGGCTCATTTCCCTGGACCCACAATATCTTATTTGGGTTAAAGGTGAGGCCAGTAACATTCAAGACTCCTCATGCTCTAAAGTTCAGGTCTGTGATTGGGCTCAATTCCTGAACCCTGATGAGGTCAGCTGTTGTCTCTGAATATTGTATGTATCTTTCAGACAAGTCTAGCAGGCTGAGGTCTTGGTGTCTGTTCTGTACAAACCTTAACACACTGTAAACTCTTAATGAATATTAAAGAACAGACCAGACAAACGGCATCCCTGGTCATCAGGGAGTAATGAATTCTCCATCTCTGGAGGTTACTCCATTCATACTCTGAACTAAGCTCTCCATTAGAGCCATAATGGCAGGAAGAACTTAATCTTTTTCACACAGTGGAACTGGTTAAGTTAATTACCAGTGGATATGTCTGATTGTTTGAGAAACTGAACATTGGCTAATAGATTCAAAAGTGGTTTAGTCTATCCTTCTAGGCAAATCATTCTTTAAAGGTGATATCCATGTTGGATTATCCCCAAAACTGGACCATTTATCACCAAGAGATCTTGTTTAAATTCAATTTAGATCCTTGGCTACAGTTTAATCCTATATCCACATGCTATCCGTGTGTTTGAAAAGAACATTTTTGATGAAAACATTCAGATTAGATTTAAACACATGCCTTTTTTTTTTCCTGGAATTTTTCTTTGAGGTGGTTATGTCTGAATTTTAGAAGCTAATACTGGGCCTATCTTTTTTGCTTCACATCTGTGACTTACTGATATAGGTAATCATCATCCTCACTGGTCATAGCAAACACCCTCTTCCAACACCCTCTGACAACAGATGACTACACATGGACTGATATCACCAAATAGTCAATACCAAAATCAGATTGATTGTATTCTTTGTAGCTGGAGAAGCTCTATATAGTCAGCAAAAACAAGACTGGGAGTTGACTATGGCTCAGATCATGAACTCCTGATTGCAAAATTCAGACTTAAATTGAAGAACGTAAGGAAAACCATTCGGAGAAGGCAATGGCACCCCACTCCAGTACTCTTGCTTGGGAAATCCCATGGACGGAGGAGCCTGGTAGGCTGCAATCCATGGGGTCGCTAAGAGTCGGGCATGACTGAGCGACTTCACTTTCACTTTTCACTTTCATGCATTGGAGAAGGAAATGGCAACCCACTCCGGTGTTCTTGCCTGGAGAATCCCAGGGACAGAGGAGCCTAATGGGCTGCTGTCTGTGGGGTCGCACAGAGTCGGACACGACTGAAGCGACTTAGCAGCAGTAGTAGCAGCAGCAAGGAAAACCACTAGGCCATTCAGGTGTGACCTAAATCATATCCCTTATGATTATAGAGTAGAAGTGATTAATAGATTCAAAGGATTAGATCTGATAGGCAGAGTGCCTGAAGAACTATGGATGGAGGTTCATAACATTATACAGGAGGCAGTGATCAAAACCACCCCCAAGAAAAAGAAATACAAAAAGGGAAAATGGTTGTCTGAGGAGGCCTTACAAATAGCTGAGAAAAGAAGAAGCAAAAGGCAAAGGAGAAAAGGAAAGATACACCCATCTGAATGCAGAATTCCAAAGAATAGCAAGGAGAGATAAGAAGCCCTTTTTAAGTGAACAATGCAAAGACATGGAGGAAAACAATAGAATGGGAAAGACTAGAGCTTTCTTCAAGGAAATTAGAGATATCAAGGGAACATTTCATGCAAAGATGGGCACAATAAAGGACAGAAATGGTATGGACCTCACAGAAGCAGAAGATATTAAGAGGTGGCAAGAATGCACAGAAGAACTATACAAAAAATCTTTATCTGGATAACCAGAATGGTGTGATCACTCCCTAGAGTCAGACATCCTGTAGCATGAAGTCAAGTGGACCTTGGGAAGCATCACTACGAATAAAGCTAGTGGAGGTGATGGAATTCCAGCTGAGCTATTTCAAATCCTAAAAGATGATGCTGTGAAAGTGCTGCACTCAATATGCCAGCAAATTTGGAAACTCAGTGGTGGCCACAGGACTGGAAAAGGTCAGTTTTCATTCCAATCCCAAAGAAGAGCAGTGCCAAAGAATGTTCAGACTACCACACAATTGCACTCATTTCACATGCTAGCAAAGTAATGCTCAAAATCCTTCAAGCTAGGCTTCAACAGTGTGTGAACTAAGAACTTCTAGATATTCAAGCTGGATTTAGAAAAGGCAGAGAAACTAGAGATCAAATTTCCAACATCTGTTGGATTTAGAAAAAGCAAGAGAGTTACAGAAAAACATCTATTCCTGCTTCATTGACTATGCTCAAACATTTGACTGTGTGGATCACAATAAACTTGGAAAATTCTTAAAGCGATGGGAATACCAGACCACCTTACCTGCCTCCTGAGAAACCTATATACAGGTCAAAAAGCACCAGTTAGAACTGGATATGGAAAAACAGACTGGTTCCAAATAGGAAAAGGAGTACATTAAGGCTATATATTGTTACCCTGCTTATTTAACTTATAGGCAGAGTACATCATGAGAAATGCCGGGCTGGATGAAGCACAAGCTGGATTCAAGATTGCAGGCAGAAATATCAATAACTTCAGATATGCAGATGACACCACCCTTATGGCAGAAAGCAAAGAAAAACTAAAGAGCGTCTTTATGAAGGTGAAAAAGGAGAGTGAAAAAGCTGGCATAAAACTCAACATTCTAAAAACTAAGATCATGGCATCTGGTCCCATAACTTCATGGCTAAAAATGGGGAAACAATGAAAACAGTGAGAGATCTTATTTTCTTGGGCTCTAAATTACCATGTAAGATGACTGCAGCCATAAAATTAAAAGATGCTTGCTCCTTGGAAGAAAAGCTATGACAAACCCAGACAGTATATTAAAAAACAGAGACATTACTTTGCTGACAAAAGTCCTTATAGTCAAAGCTATGATTTTTCCAGTGGTCATGTATGGATATGAAAGCTGGACAGTAAAAAAGGCTGCGTGCCAAAGAATTGATGCCTTTGAATTGTGGTTTTGGAGAAGACTCTTGAGAGTCCCTTGGACAGTGAGGAGATCAAGCCCGTCAATCCTAACAAAAATCAACCTTGAATATTCATTGGAAGGACTGATGCTGAAGCTGAAGCTCCAATACTTTGCCCATCTGATGCAAGGAGCCGACTCATTGGAAAAGACCCTGATGCTGGGAAAGATTGAAGGCAGGAGGAGAAGGGAATGACAGAGGATGAGATGGTTGGATGGCATCACCAACTCAATGGACATGGGTTTGAGCAAGCTCCAGGTAATGGCGAAGGACAGGGAAGCCTGCTGTGCTACAGTCCATGGGGTTGCAAAGAGTCGGACCTGACTCAGTGACTGAACAACAACATCCTGCCTTTCTGCTTGTTTTAGACTTTGAATTTTTTAATCTACATAACTGCTCCAAAAACTCTCAAAGTCACCTAGTTAGTAATTCCACTTTGGAAAAGAAGAAGAGAATTTCCAAGCTAGTTGACTCAGTTAGAACAGGATGCTAATAGTTAGGCCACAGCCACAGCTTTGGACTCTATGTGGGCTGATTAGTAAGGGCAGGCATCTCACAAAGGTGTGACTGGTGTCCTGAAAAGAACTAGGTGAGTATGCAGATGGCGCAATAGACAGCCATCCCTGCTAGAAGGAAGCAGTGTGGCTATTGAGTCAGTAGCACTGTATTGGTAGTACAACCCATCTTAAACAAAAGAGAGGAGAGAGAAAGAGTCTGGGAGGAGAAGAGTAAAGAGAGGAAAAAGAAAGGGAGAGAGAGAAGGAAAAGAAGAAAGGAAAGAGAGTGGGGGAGGGAAGGAGGGAGAGAATGAGGAAGGAAGGAGGAAAGAAAGCAACAAATAATTGTTGACAAGTTCATGGAGATAAATAGTCAGGGAAGAATAGCAGAAGGAACCAGAACCTGAAGCATGGCGTGACCTTTAATCAGGGCTCTTATTCCTAGCAGGCTGTGAAGCAGCTTTGTCTTTACCTGCTCAATGGATCTCACAATGCTGATGCACTGCTTTAATTTGGGAAGCCTTTCTCTTGAGAGACATGTCTTTTCTTGCTCTAAGTCTAAAGTGTTCCCAAGTGTGGCATTCTCCGTGACAGATGTACTACAGTTATGCTTTAGCTGACTCTAAACCCATAGCTTCCCTGTGCCTGAGTGGTCTATTTGATGTCCAAGAGTGTGTTTCCTTTGAGAGCGTGTCTTTACTGGAATATCATCCAAGAAGGTAGGGAGGTGTAATCCCTTTGTTCTAAAACAGCCCCTGTGCAATTCGGTCACCCCATTCCCACTGCACAGCTATTCTTTCAAAAGGTCTTAGATGCATTTGCTGCTGTATGTCAATGCCCTAGACCTACTCCCTGGAAGGGCACTGTCCAATAGAGGCTTGAGAGTCCACACCTTTCTAAACTTCTCCCAAGGTTGCTCCAATTTCACACGACTCATTGTAAAGAAAAGAAATTTCAAAACTAGTTTAACGTTAACAAGGAGACAAGACTTCCTGGTGAATCTTTCGTTCATAGCTGTGCTTCTTATAGGTATCTCAGGGTCTTGTTCACAAAATCAACCACGTAACTGGCAGGACCAGCCAGTTCTATACATCTGTGATTATTCTGCATGTCTGTTCCTCAGTGATGAAGTACTGCCATTCTTCTCTGAATTCTAACCTTCCCTCCATCTTCTTTCTTGAAGGAAGGCAGAAATGTAGCCAAGTGATCCCGCTTTTGGAACATGTGCCCCTTGTCTTCTACCAGGAGCTGAGCTCTTCCTGCCAGGGTTGATGTCTGCCGAAGGAGGCATTGCTTCTCTAACTCCCTCTTGCCCGTCCAAGGAAAAGGAATTTGTTTCCATCTACCAAATAGTTTGCATTCTCTTTTAGAGCCTTGATTAGCTCAGAAAGGGCTAGAGTCTTGGTAAAATGCTTTCTCCATTGTTCTTATGCCTATAATGACTCAGAAAGTATACAAAAGTTTGTTGCTATAAAAGTCTGCTTCAAAATTCAAGGAAAGTACCCCCTTTCAAACTTAACACTTGCTTTTCAGCATTTTTACTTGAGATGGCAGCCTAATTAATTATTCCACTGCCTGGAACCTTAAGAAAAGAAAAAGAATTGAAAGGTGATTTTTTTCCCCTTGTGTTTCCTTATTGTGGTTTTATTATAAATATATCTCTTGGCTTGCTTTTCTCTTACCTTTCTGCTTTGAATTTGTTAGTTAATATCAGTTAACATTTGTTTAGTAAAGACAAAGCATGAACAATTTAATGTAGTAATACTCAGCACAGTGCTGTGGAATAATAGTCATTGATAAATTAACTGGGTCTTTTTTCCTTTGTGTTTTGTGAAAATTCTTCAAAATGCAGAGAGCAATATAATCTATAATCTGGTAGAGATGGAGTTTATGCACCTGATTATGTTGACATATTGAAGACAATCTGTTCCTCAAATCCCTTAGCGAGAAGCAGTCAGCACAGTTAAGTTGATACCTCGTTGACTAACAAGAAGGCAGGACCTCAATCACCTACACCCCTCACACCTCAGGCCATAGTACTCATTTAGACCATGGGGCAGAATGTCTATTCTTCCAGTTCCATGGGTTTAAATAATGAAATGTAAGTAGTTTCATAGAAGACAGTGACACAAATTTCCTTTTCCTTTTTTCTGTTGTTTAAAGCAATGTACGTGTGACATATATTGCTTGTTGTCATCCAAATCTCTTCTTATTTTATTTTTAAAATAGCATTTGCTCAGTTTTTTTCATGCAGAAAAGTGTAAAGAATAAAAAACTGCCCAATAATCTCATTCTTAGAGAATGCCTCTTGACATTTAAAAATAAAAGTAATATGTTTTCATGACTTAAAACTCAATCAGTACCGATGGGAACAAAATGAAAAGCAAATATTTTTTGGTTTTAATTGTGAAATTTCAGATTCTGTCTGCCTGGGGACAGCTCCAGATATGTCCCTAAGAAGTGTCCAGATTTAAGAATAAAAGAACATGTGAAGATAAACCTTGAAAGTGGCAAGGGTGATAACATACAACATAATGCTTTTTATAAAACTAACTCCTGGATATTCAGAGAAGGTGACAGAAGAACTCCAAAATGCTGGAAAGCGCTGATCTGTTAGAAAAGTTCAGAACAGACAGGACAGCTTTGATGGGCTTATCTGAAAGTGTCGCAGAAACTGCAAAGAAAGGCTTCATTCTATTTTTCAGGATTGGTGGATAATTTATGAACAAGAAAACAGTGACATGCTTCCATTCATGCATGTGTGAAAAGTAAATCACAGAGATTATGGGGTCAGCTAACCGTATCAAAGTGAACTAAATGCCTGATTTTTACGTGATCAGTTTTCTTGATCAGTTTTACAACACTTTTGTAAGAATGGTTATAGCCTTGAGCAGCAACCTCTAAGATATTCTTCTGGCAATGAGTCTGAGGTTATATGACAGCAAGACTTTCCTATTACGACATGTATGATGTATGTATTAAATCAGAACTGTGATTCCTATCCTCCCATTCTCAGGTAATAAATGATAATGTGAGGGTGTGTGTTGACCATTCAGTTATTTCATCTCTGCCGACACTTTCCTTCCCCAGGCCATGAAAGCGACAGCACCTTCTAAGACCCAGAAATCACCGTGGGATTATGATTTTTTTATTTACAATGGTGTTGTAGACAAGACAGCCCCGGACTTCTTAGCTTTCAAGGAGCATTTCAGTTTGTCTTGGGGAAGTATTTTTTCTCTCTTGGAACACATCGAGAAGTTTCTCAAGGACTATGCGATACCAGAAGTCAAAATAAAAGCTAACAGTTTAGTAACTCTCCTTCCAGAGTTTGAGCTGAAGAATAAACTTACCAGATATGACCTTCTCTCAGTGTTAGAGAACCCAGTCGACATCCAAATGATGTTAAATCTTCCGGGACAGAGGTACAAGGGCCAGGATGGAAAGACAGAGGCTGCCATGAAGATCCAAGCCACGTGGAAATGCTACAAAGCAAGAAAATATTTCCTGTCTTATCGCCGGCAGAAGTGGGCATCAGGTGTCATTGCCATTGCGTGGCTATTACATTGCCATAAGACCCGGCTCAGGAAGCTTCTAAAGGAATCACGTGAGAGACACCTGGAGAATTTCCGCATCCGAGCCAAGGTACACAAGGCTGCCAGCTGTTAAGGCAGACCTCTTTTTCTAAACATTTCTCGCTTGAACGATTGCAGTAAGTTGTCTCTTTATCTTCCTTCTCTCTCTCCAACTCCCTACCCCCTCCACTCCCTTTAATGTACAATGCACAAACCCTACATTTGTCTCTATATCATATTTTAGCCCTAATAAGGAATCAGGCTTTTGTGCCTGCAAAGTCTGTTGCAATTTTTCTGTAGAAAAAAAAGTCCCTTCACTTTGACTATGGTAGTTCTGTCAGAAAATCAATGTTTTAACTGCATTACCTTTTCTCCCTATATATACCTCCTGGGCACTTTAATTTGCTAAAAAAAAAAATCCTCTCTTGTCTACATTGCTGTCACCACTTTGTCAGAAAGTATTTAAGTTTGCAGACAGCCTTTTAATTAGTGCTCACAATTTCATTTATGTTTGCTTTCTCTTTTTTTCATTCATATTCTGTTAATTAAGTGAGCTGCCTCTAATCTTCCCCTGCCAGTAGCATCATGTAGCCACCTAATTAAATTAATTGGGGAAGATGTTTTAAGTATGTAATTAAATCAATTAATATAATTTATGCCTGGCTTAACTGTACAGTGGAAAAACAGCTGAAGTTTGACTAGATGAATCCACTACAGCTTCCTGTCACTGATCAATGCTCTTCTTGATTTTTAGCATCTGGCAGCCAACTGGAATCGCATCAGGACCTCCAGGAGGACTATTATCCATATCCCATCATTAGGTATAACACTTTTGCCTGCAAATCTATCAGCAACCTCTATTACCCACCACATTATGGCTCCTTGATTGAGTTCAAGGAAGGCCCCTTGTTTTATTCAAATTGGTCTCGGCAGGAAAATGTTCTCGACATGATGAGAGTAATAACACAGGGCCCTCGCTCGAGACGGCGTTTAATTTGGGGATTAAGCAAATAAAGTCATTACGTGGGGGCTGCTATTCAGTGGAGAGGTGATTTGCTGTAATTCGCTTTCATCTGTATGAAATGAACTAAAAAGTTGTATTTTTTCCCCCTGAAATAACAGATAATGTTTTCGATCTTCTTTAATGATGGAAGAACACAGGCTTGTGTGCATTGTTGTTGTTACGCCAATAAGCCAGGATATTGCTTGTACACTGTTTTTAATCAAATGTGCAGTCAAAATGATAAGCTACATTCTCTGAAATTATTTAGTTCTAATTACGAGCAGATGGGATGCTTTATTTGCACCTAGGGCGCCTGAGCAAAAGGAAATGCTGTGTGAACAAGAATAATTAAGAAGTTGAATAGTGTTTTTTGCGCTTAAATAATCTGCAGTTTCATGTTAATTAGCACTAATGTAATTATTTAATTACATTTATGAATTGGGGGACTTAAAAGCTGTTGTCTGCAACACAGTAGTAAAATAGGTATGCCAAAATGATATTGGGAATTTCAGAAATGTGTATTGGAAGTTCCTTTAAAACATCAACTGCTGTCAAAATGTTTGGGATGTGTTTGCATCTTTGTTTTGTTTTGTTTTGCTTTTTATCTGTCGAGTGTGTTAAATTTCCTTGGTTGAGGCCAAATTTCCCAAGCTGACTTAATAGAGTTTTGACAAACAGTAAAACTCATTGAATCTTCATGTTACATATTAAGGCCTTTTAAGTACAGCAATGCATTAAGTGATCTATTGTAATGGAATTCTGGATTGCAATTTATTTGTGTATATGAGTTTGGGTACTTATGCATAGTATAGAAACTAACACATGAGAAGCAAAAAAATTTTAATAATTATGTAAATATAATTAAGATGATATGTTAAATTAATTAAATATTAGTAATAACAAAGTAATGTACACTTTCCTAGATTTTAAAGTATTTACATCTAAGTACTTGTAGAAAAGTTAAGAAAATACTTCAGTTGCATAGATACTTTTAGGTTAGATCTTTTTTCAAGACTCACGGAAGAAATCGGTTCCTTCCCGGGATGTAAGTGAGGTAAGACAGATCTGAATTTCATTCTAACTTAGGCTTTTGTTTTGGTGGGACTACTTTTGCACACAAAATTAGTTCACACACAGAAATTGCACTTGTAATTGATTACAACCAGAGAGGCTAATTGCAGACCCAATTAACTGGCTCGAGTCCTTAGAATAAGGTACAAAAGCCTTTCGCTTCTGCAACTAATTGTGGACCTGACCTGATATCATGTGGGAAATTTTGTCTTGCAGGCTCTATTTTATTCAGAACTATAAATAGAAATAAGACCCCCATGCTTTTAGTGTTGACAAGCACAAAGTTATTATAAACCCAATTTCACAAATTTCTTCCCTCCTGTACCCTACCTTCTGACTCTGCAGCCCCAAGCAGTCAGCCCTGCAGAAAAGCCTAATAGGAAACAAGCCTCCAAAGAGGTCAACTTATGAAAGTAACAGATATTAATATAAATTGGTTAATAAAATATAATTTTAAATGAAGCTGTCTTAAATTCCAAAGAGATTGCTGAATATAAATTAAGTAGTAGTCGAGAAGATCCCCTGGAGAAGGAAATGGCAACCCATTCCAGTATTCTTGCCTGGGAAATCCCGTGGACAGAGGGACCTGGTGGGTTACAGTCCATGGGGTGGCAAAAGAGTCTGACACAACTTAGGGACTAAAGAACAACAAAAATAACCTGGACAGAAACTATAACTAGAAGACATTATTTTAAATCTGATAGTAAAATTAGTTTTCTTCTAGATTACTCATGCTCAGTTTAAATACATACTAAATTTGAACATTTCCTTTATTGCAGTAGTTTTTGCTTGTTAACAACATAATAACCCATTTTAGGTGAGCAAGAAAAGTTGCTAATCATGTATTTTCTAAGAGATTAAGAATAAGCTCAGATATTTTTCTCAACTGAGTATTTAAAAAGCCCAATTTCAAATTTTCACAAGAGAATAATACTTGGGCTTTGATCATATTGTATTTGTTTCTAAAATTTATGCTTTAGGTTATGAAGTGACAGTGAACATTAAATTGGGTTTAAATAACTTAAACTGTCATCTGGTACCTATACCACAGGCATAGTTCTCAAACCATACCTGCTTTTTTTTTTTTTTTTAAACGATTCCTTTCCTTCCTTATTAGTTGCTCAGTAGTGTCTGACTCTGCAACCCCATGGACGGTAGCCTTCCAGGCCCCTTTGTTCATGGAGTTCTCCAGGCAAGAATACTGGAGTGGGTTGCTATTCCCTTATCCAGGGGATCTTCCTGACCCAGGGATCGAACCTGGGTCTCCTGCACTGCAAGCAGATTCTTTACTATCCGAGCTACCAATGATGATAACATACCTTTTTATTATATACACTTCCCCTGGGAATACTTAAAGAAGATTTCAGCTGGCCACAACATGCCTACTTTGTCACCTGCACTGGAGACTTATCTACATAATTTATGATAATAGAAGTATATGAAAGTGAAGCAATTTTTTCTCTAAATACATGCCCCCTCAATCTATTCAATATAGTAATTTAATTCCCGTAATTGAGAGGGATTCACTATTCAAAATCAGTTGGTAGGTGTGTAGGATTCAGGTACATATTTAATACAAGTTGCAGCCTTGTCCTCTGTTACTATTTCCGTAGGAGACTTCTAATCAGATCTGGTGTGGAATTAGCCCCAGAAATAATTATACCATGTGCCAACCAACTGGGCTTGCACTAACTTATTTAAAACCCCAAAATGAAAGCTTAGTAGCTGATAACTGCATAATATATTACAGTTGTAGGCATTTGGTTATTTGTGTATGCAGTGTTGCACGCACAGGAGTAATTGCATTCTCCAGACCCTAATCGCACAAAGGATGACCTCTCAGTAGTTTTGACCACAAAATATTTACCATGTATTTAAAAATCTATGGCTTGATGAGCATGAAGACAATTATACATTGCAGAGCCATTGCCTCTTTGAAAGGAGTTATGAGACATGACTTGCTGTTATATATTTTGGGAAGTACTCCCAGATGTAACAGAAAGTTTTAGCTATTTTTAACCAACAGGAGAGGTAGGATGTTGTTGATTAATTGTCCAAAGAAACAGACTGGCTTTGTAATTTTATAAGATGATGAAAAGAAAGTAATCCTTTCCAGGTTATATAGGCTCATCTCTTAATTGGATATTGCACATTTTTATCATTTTTATTAATGAAATATAACAGAATAATCTACTATGGTTCATAGCAGGAATAGAATACTAGGGTCTATTTTAAGTAAAATCTATCAGTCAAGCTAAGTAAGAACTGCAACAAAGAATCCTAATTCCTCTAGAAAAATCAGAGGTCTACATAAAACCTACAAACGAACTCTGCTTCCAGTTTCTTTGGCCAGGTTACTTCCTCCACTTTTAATTTAACCCCCGTGCTTCTTTATTACAGTGCGTCACTTGCTGCTACTCTTAAGCTCACTGGCATTTTAAAATATGTTAACATTAAATGAGATGTGCCGAGTGTGGGGTTCTGATACCATGAGCAGGTATATGAGGCTGCTGCCAACCAGTTAAACTCCCAGTGATGACCGTCCTCTGTCACTTCTCTTCCTCCTCTAAAATACAAATAGGGAATAATGTATTGAGGTGGGATTTCCCCTTTTCTCCATGTGGTCTTTTATTTCATTGCCTATTTAATGGCAAAAAGGAATGTATATAGTTCAGCCTCATTTTTTCCCATCTGTGCATTATTTCAGCAAATTATCCTTGAGGCTAACAGAATTCCTGGTCTCCAAGATACTCCAGTCCATAAAATTGTGGATCCTGTTACTTCAAGGCTCATGAAAATGTTTTTCTGTTGCTCTGTATTGTCACAAAAGCCTGAAGGATAGAGGTTCTAACTTTTATGCACAACTGCTATATCCCAAATGCTCATGAGACAGTTCCTTCCTAACCCCGCTCCTGTTTCACCAGAAGGTAAGAACTGTGCTCACTTTCATTTGTGATCAGGTTTGGGACCAGAGCCCAGAGGAGTATATCTCGAATCACATTTTTACTGTGCCTCTGAGCACATTGACCCTTTTCTACTTTCCCACTTCAAGCTGACAACTCAAAGACTCGATACATTTCTTCTGCTTTCACCTCAGGGCTGGGAAATCAGGACTTTCAGTCAAATCTTTGCAGCCTTCAAAGTGTATTTTGGCAAGAAGGATGGAATCCTCAGTTTAGTTATGATTCGGCCACACTAGATTTTTGAAACACATGTACTGCCAAGATCTTCCAGAGAGCAGTTCCCAGAAAATCCAGATCTTTGGGGATCAGGAATAAAGTATGCTTACAACTTTCAGATTTCTTTATAGCCCCAATTAAAATGAAAACATATTTCTGTTCATCCATGTTGTATTCATCCAAGTAACCCACATCAACATGCATTCACTGGTTAGATCAGGGTTGGCCCCATGACCTTGTAATATTAAATGGCCCATGTGGACTTGAGCTGTCTATCAGATGTTGTACCCTAAAATACAGAAACAGCATTCAGTTGGGTGTCAAGTGACATCAGTTCCTGGGCTCTGGATGAAATGATTAGTATTAGGATATGGTTCAAAGAAAGTCTTACTTACACTAAGATAAAATACATTTTTCATCTCCTTATCATAAAAAATAATAAGATTTTTGTTCAGTGGTCCTCAAATTTACACTTGTAAAGACCACTGAAGACCCTAGAGTGTTGGTTTATGTGGGTTATATCTGTCTATATCTACCACATTAGGAACGAAAACTGAGATACTTTAAAAACAGTTTATATTAAAATAGCAATAGTAAGCACATTACCAATGTTAACCTATGAAAACATATTTTTATTTTAAAAAGACCCTTTCTTTTCCAAAACAAACAAAAAAAATTTGGTGAGAAGAATGGCATTGGTTGACAAGTTTGCAAATCTCGTAATAGAAAGTAGTAGGATTCTCCTGTCTATTTCTGCATCCAGTCTGTTGCAATATACTGTTTTGGTTTAAGCATATGAAGAAAACCTGGCCTCACACAGATAAGTATTTGGAAAAGGGAGGAATACTTTTTATATTTTATAGCCTTTTCAGATAACTGTGTAGACTCTACTTTGATTTTATATCAAAACTCAACAGTGATTATTTTTAAGATTTACTTTCAATGTGGAATCTGAAATCAATGAACTTATATTTTGTGGCAGGATAATACTGAAAAGGGGAAATGTCATCTTAGTATTATTTTGAAAAGAGTTTTAACCTTCCAGGCCTCCTGTCCCCCAGGTCCCCAGACCACGCTTTGAGAATCACTAACTTTAGTTGGATACAGTGCTATGCCAGTCACTGACAAAAAGTTTGAATAAGAAAAAGTTTTCACTCTTGAGGGAAAGGCTTTCAGCACCGTACAGAATCCATTTGGCCAGTTTGGTTCGAGAATGTTTTCAAAACTCAGCAAAGATTTGAGTACCTCCTATGTTTCTTGTGTGTACCTCATCACAAATTTCTCTAATTTCCCTCTGAAGCCCCCCAAAACAGTTTTTTAACCTGTTTTTTGTTTGTTTTTGCTTTGTTTTTATTTTGGCTGCACTGGGTCTTTGTTGTGGGGCATGGGCTTTCTCTAGTTGCAGAGCTGAGACTTCTCAAGTTGCAGCATGTGGCTGAGTTGCCCTGCCGCATATAGGATCTTAGTTCCCTGACCAGGAATCAAACCTACATCCCCTGCAGTGGAAGGCAGATTCTTAACCACTGGACCTCCAGGGTAATCCCAACCCTCAGCTTTATTTTCATCAAATTGGCACTGGATGGACCATACACATAACCCAGACAGGCCTCCCTCTTGCTGAATCTTATCTCCTACCTCAGTATCCTGTGCTTTCACACTTGCACAAGTAAGTAAAATCAGGGTATAACCATAATGTCTAGATCACATTTCTCTAGATGACTGCAGGATGTTGATGTGCAATCATTTGTAAAGTATGTTCCGTGTTCCCTAAATTTTTATTATTAGATTCCAAAGTTTCGCTAATGTTTAACTTGTTATGAATTGGAACAATTCAAGATGATTTCTATAATAATGCCACCCTCACTCAGCTTGCATCTTATATGCTTTCTTGAGTGGAAGAGAAAGGGATAGAGTTAAAGCTACTGCTTTTGTAACCCTGCGAATGCCCTTTGGAGTGTGTGATGCATTTGAACATTGCCTGTGATGGGTTTCCAAATGGGAAAAAGGTTGAGAACCACTGCTCCAGTTCATCAGACTGAGACATGGGTGACTCCCACCTCAGGTCAGAATGACGGGATGAATGACAACTGTGTAGTAACTGGAAATTTGTTATTAACCCCTTCTCTGCCTTAGGTACAATTGTATGGTATAGGACTTGGAGACAAAATAAAGTAGGAGTCAACCACCGAGTAATAAGCAGGGTTCAAGAATACTTGATTTTACTGCAATAGTAGGGGCCTGTTACAAAGGCACCCACAGTCCCAAGGAGTCATGGCCTCTTAGCATGGCCTTGCTCATGTTCTTGGGTCTCTGCAGTTGCTGTAAAGGAAAAGTCAATCCTAGCAGGACTAGTTTACTGGGTTGCAAACAGGCAATTAGCATCATCTGATAGGAGTTTGTGTCGGGGTGAAGACAGGGATGGGAAAGAAGACGAGGGCAGAAATTAAGATGGAGAAATGATAGCCAGTAACCCTTAATGGGCATCCTTGGTTCCATAGAAGACCAAAAGTATGGTAGTTGGAAAACTTCAGAGGGACACATTCAGGTACCATTTTTCAATATGAAGCAGAGACAATAATATTTTGAGGAAAGATGGAATACTTTATCAAACTATGAATACATTGCAGGTGATGAGGATGGCATAAGGAAAGAATCTGTATTCCTCTCTATGGTTGTAAGGAAGAGAGTGTGTACCTTTATGCGAGTGCTGTTTTAGTCTATGCTGATAAGGACCTAGAGAAAGCTACAAATCCACTTACCATTCCTTGAGTTCCCCAGAAATTCTCCAGATCAGAGAACCCAACTTCATGAGTGTTGAAAGGAGAGGAGGGAGTGATGAAAACACAATAGAGAAAGGGCTAAGAACATATTCCCCAAAACATCAGCAACAAAAAAAATAAAAAATAAAAAAAAAAAAAATAAAATTTTATCAAAAAAATAAATAAATAAAAGACAGATTCTTTGAGTAGGCTCTTCAGGCACATTTCCTTGGCTCATTTGATTGGGAGTATCACAACGTTCCTGTTCTGATGGAGCTTACAGTCTGGCTAACGGAGCCAGAGTGATGCAGGGGGAAGGAGTGATGTACCACAAACAAGTAAACAAGCTAGCAAATGAAAATGTAATGACAAAATGAGAAAAGTGGTGAAGACAGCGTGTGAGAGAATGATAGTAAGGGAAGACTGAGAACCTTCTTAGAAAAGGGAAGTCAGGTCTATCTGACAGCAATTAGGGTCGATCAGCTCCATAAGCTAGAAGAGCAGTATTTTGATAGCCCAAGTAATTTGTGCATGTTATAACAATGATTTCCCTACATTTAAGTAGAGCTCCTTTAGAGAATTTAAGTCTGGCTCAGCTGAGGTTAGGAAAAATAATAGTAACAACAATGATACTTATTGAGTGCTTATTCTGAGCTCTAATTAGGGATCTCAATCCCCCATCACCCATCTTTCAGTTAGAGGTGAAAGAGGAGTACACTGTCTGGAGAGTGTTCTTACTGGGAGTAAGGGAAAGTAGACAGTCATAATAGTTTTCTATTGCCCTCTGACCAGTCACCACAGCTTACTGGCTGTTGTTGTTGTTGTTCAGTCACTCAGTTGTGCTTGACTCTTTGTGACCCCATGGACTGCAGCCTGCCAGGATTCCCTGCCCTTCACTATTCTCCCAGCATTTGCTCAAACTCTTGTCCATTGAGTCGATGATGCCATCAACCATCTTATCCTCTGTCACCTGCTTCTCCTCCTACCCTCAATCTTTCCCAGCATCAGGGTCTTTTCCAATGAGTCGGCTCTTCACATCAGGTGGCCAAAGTATTGGAGCTTCGGCGTCAGCATCAGTCCTTCCAATGTATATTCAGGACTCCTTTCCTTTAGGTTTGACTGGTTTGATCTGCTTGTAGTCCAAGGGACTCTCAAGACTTCTCCAGCACCACAATTCAAAAGCATCAATTGTTTGGTGCTCAGCCCTCTTTATGGTCCAACTCTGACAACTGTGCATGACTATTGGAAAGCCATGGCCTTGACTATGTGGACCATTGTCAGCAAAGTGATGTCTCTCCTTTTTAATACACTGTATAGGTTTGTCATAGCTTTTCTTACAAGGAGCAACTGTCTTTGCATTTCATGACTGCAGTCACCATCTGCAGTGATTTTGGAGCCCAAGAAAATAAAATCTGTCACTCTCTCTACTTTTTTTTCATCTGTCTGCCATGAAGTGATGGGACCAGAAAAAGAAATGCAAAAAAAAGAAAAAGAAATGCAAAAAAGCAAAATGGCTGTCTGAGGAGGCCTTACGAGTAGCTGTGAAAAGAAGAGAAGTGAAAAGCAAAGGAGAAAAGGAAAGATATACCCATTTGAATACAGAGTTCCAAAGAATAGCAAGAAGAGATAAGAAAGCCCTCCTCAGGGATCAGTGCAAAGAAACAGAGGAAAACAATAGAATGGGAAAGACTAGAGATCTCTTCAAGAAAATTAGAAATACCAAGGGAACCGTTCATGCAAAGATGGGCTCAATAAAGGACAGAAATGGTATGGACCTAACAGAAGCAGAAGACATTAAGAAGAGGTGGCAAGAATACACAGAAGAAGTGTGCAAAAAAGATCTTCACGACCCAGATAATCACGATGGTGTGATCACTCACCTAGAGCCAGACATCCTGGAATGTGAAGTCAAGTGGGTCTTAGGAAGCATCACTATGAACGAAGCTAGTGGAGGTAATGGATTTTCAGTTGAGCTATTTCAAATCCTAAAAGATGATGCTGTGAAAGTGCTGCACGCAATATGCCAGCAAATTTGGAAAACTCAGGACTGGCCACAGGACTGGAAAAGGTCAGTTTTCATTCCAATCCCAAAGAAAGGCAATGCCAAAGAATGTTCAAACTACCACACGATAATACTTATCTCACACACTAGTGAAGTAATGCTCAAAATTCTCCAAGCCAGGCTTCAGCAATACATGAACCGTGAACTTCCAGATGTTCAAGCTGGTTTTAGAAAAGGCAGAGGAACCAGAGATCAAATTGCCAACATCCGCTGGATCATGGAAAAAGCAAGAGAGTTCCAGAAAAACATCTATTTCTGCTCTTTATTGACCATGCCAAAACCTTTGATTGTGTGCATCACAATAAACTATGGAAAATTCTGAAAGAGACAAGAATACCAGACCACCTGATCTGCCTCTTGAGAAGTCTGTATGCAGGTCAGGAAACAAGAGTTAGAACTGGACATGGAACAACAGACTGGTTCCAAATAGGAAAAAGAGTACATCAAGGCTGTATGCTGTCACCCTGCTTATTTAACTTATATGCAGAGTACATCATGAGAAACACTGGGCTGGATGAAGCACAAGCTGGAATCGAGGTTGCCGGGAGAAATATCAATAAGCTCAGAAATGCAGATGACACCACCCTTATGGCACAAAGTGAAGAAAAACTAAAGAGCCTCTTGATGAAAGTGAAAGAGGAGAGTGAAAAAGTTGGCTTAAAGCTCAACATTCAGAAAACTAAGATCATGGCATCTGGTCCCATCACTTCATGGGAAATAGATGGGGAAACAGTGGCAGACTTTATTTTGTGGGGCTCCAAAATCACTACAGATGGTGACTGCAGCCATGAAATTAAAAGATGCTTACTCCTTGGAAGAAAAGTTATGACCAACCTAGACAGCATATTAAAAAACAGAGATATTACTTTGTCAACAAAGGTCCATCTAGTCAAGGCTATGGTTTTTCCAGTGGTCATGTATGGATGTGAGAACTGGACTATAAAGAAAGCTGAGCGCCGAAGAATTGATGCTTTTGAACCATGATGTTGGAAAAGACTCTTGAGAGTCCCTTGGACTGCACGGAGATCCAACCAGTTCATCATAAAGGAAAGCAACCCTGAATATTCATTGGAAGGACTGATATTGAAGCTGAAACTCCAATACTTTGGCCACCTGATGCAAAGAGCTGACTCATTAGCTGACCCTAATGCTGGGAAAGATTGAAGGCAGGAGGAGAAGGGGACGACAGAGGATGAGATGGGTGGATGGCATCACCGACTCAAAGGCCATGAATTTGAGTAAACTCCAGGAGTTGGTGATTGATAGGGAGGCCTTGTATGCTGCAGTCCATGAGGTCGCAAAGAGTCAGACCCAACTGAGCAACTGAAGTGAACTGAACTGATGGGACCAGATCCCATGATCTTAGTTTTTAGAATGTTGAGTTTTAAGCCAGTTTTTTCACTCTGCTCTTTCAGCTTCATCAAGAGTCTCTTTAGTTCCTCTTCACTTTCTGCCATAAGGGTGGTGTCATCTGCACATCTGACGTTATTGATATTTCTCCCAGCAATCTTGATTCCAGCTTGTGCTTCATCCAGCCCAGCATTTCTCATGATGTACTCTGCATATAAGTTAAATAAGCAGGGTGACAATATACAGCCTTGACGTACTCCTTTCCCAATCTAGAACCAGTCCGTTTTTCCATGTCTGGTTCTAACTGTTGCTTCTTGACCTGTGTACAGGTTTCTCAAGAGGCAGGTAAGGTGGTCCGGTATTCCCATATTTTTAAGAATCTTTGACAGTTATTGTTTCCACAGTTTACTGGCTAAAACAATACAAATTTGTTGCTTCATAGTAATAATTCTGTAGTTCAGAAGTGTGAAAGGAGCTAAAATCAGGGTGTGTGCAGGGCTGCATTCCCTCAGAGGCTCTAGGGAAGGATGTTTTCTGACCCTTTCCAGCTTCTGGAAGCCACTCGCAATGTAATGGACAAGGAAAGGCCATGGCCCACTTCCTGCATCTTTAAAGCCAGCAACGTGGCTTCTCTGTGCCTTTCTTCTGTAGGCACCTCTGCTCTAACTCTGCTCTGCCACCTCCCTCTTCCACCGTTAAGGTCCTTGTGATGGCATTGGGTCCAGCCAAATAATCTGGGAGAATCTCCTTATTTTAAGGTCAGCTGATTAGAAATCTTTATTCCATTTGCAGCTTTATTTCCCCTTTGCCATGTAACCTAGCATATTCCCAGGTTCTGGGGATTAGCACGGGGACAGCTTTGGAGGCCATTATTCTGCCTGACATAGCAACTGAAAATAAAAGTGAGAAAACTGGCAAAAGCTCTTTGTCCCTCTGGCGTTCTCTCCTCACACTGGGAGTCTTGTCTTCTCTCTCACTTGACACAAGCACATTTGTCACAAGAGTTAAAGATGTGGTATCTGAACTATATAATAATTTGTAAGTGTATGTTACCTTGGAAAAGAGACAAGGGACTTACCCGAGTTTCCGTATCTGTAATGAAGAGGGTTGAAGTACAAGATTTCTCAAAACTTCTCTGGTGTTTCTAGTCGCACCTTTGACATATCCATGACTTCGTAGATTGTATTCCAAAGTATGATGTTTCATTGCCACTGGCCATGTCTCCTGAACTCCTCAGGCCCACAACATCCATGCTGACAGTTTCCTGGTTAAGTCACTATTGTATTTAATATATGCTGCCCACATCGATGAGGTCTTTTCACCCAGGTGTCAACGTGGGTACTTTGTGGATGTACAAAACCTAAGAAATCTGACTTTTAAAAAAATTGACTCCTAACTTCTGCTCTGCTGATGGAAGTGTGCCTTGCACTGTATCTTGCCCATGTGGAATGATCTGTTGCTGTGGCAGAATTTGTTTTTGCTGTTACAAGCTTTGGAAGTCCTAAAAGCTTGTAATTTTAAAATACCTTCTGTTTACACAGTAACTTACAGTTTACAAAATATCTTCCTATCAGTTGCTCCATATGATCCTCTGTAACAATGCCCTGAGATTGTTAATATACGGTTCTGTAATATGGGTGCATTTGTAGGGTTAACTGAGTAAGCATTTATCATAATCCTGCATGACACTCTATGTGCTCCTTGATCAGGGTAACAAAGGTACTGAGTAATTTGTTGGAAAACTGACCTCAAGTAATTGATCGAAACACGGACTTCCTCACATGCTGCATATGTGGCAAGAACATGATCAGACATCCTTTATATTTTAAATTGGACATCATTTTAATGAGCCATCTCACACTGCCTTTTATCTTTCTTTTGAAAGGAAATGCATTCGTAGAATGCTCTCAGGCACTTTTCTTAATCATACTTTATTCTCTAGGCATTTTCCTGCCTTCTTATAGTCTTGATAGATGATATTCACATCTTCTTAAACATTTATCTGAGTATAGACAGAATTATACATATGCAAAATCCCAAGAGTTACATTATTGCAACTGCACATCAAGGTAGCATTGTTTGTAGCTGTATGTATTAACTTTCATATGTGGAAGAGTTCCCCAAATTATTTTAGAAATTAATAATTTTTCAAAAATAATTCAAACAGCCCTCTTGTCCTTCTGCCTTTTTACTTCTTAAGCTCATCTGCATAAAGCTAAAGGGAGACTTTTAGATGAATTGTAAACTCATTTAATTTCCAAACGTTGTCTAGTGTTTAAACACTAACATCAAAGCAAAGAGCCAATTATCAGAGTTCATTTGATCTGAAGCCCTGTTGCCTGAATTGCTATAGTTTTCCTTATGCTGAAAAGGAAATCTGTCACATCTCGAAGATGTAGTATTTAAAACCACTTTATCTACAGCAGTTTAACTTGAAACATGTGTTTGGGCTCACTAACCACAAGGAGGCATTGAAGCATCTCTTCAAAATGTGAAAAGCAATTTTATTATTGTTTTAAAAGTTACACCTACAGTTGCTGAAATTTGTATAAACAATTATGCATATTTGTGAGTGCATGCCTTTTAAGTTCGTGTTTTGATCCACTTTTTAATTTTAACCCCTGAAGTAGCAGGAATTTTTCCTGCTGTAGAAGATTTTGGGACAATAATTCACATGTGTTTTCCTTCTGCCGTTCCAATGGACACAAAAGAAATGGTGGGGCTTTCATTAGTACTGACAAAGTACCTACATTAACCTCTATTGCCCTTTAAAGTTAAAGTCCTTTTGACTGTGTGAGCAGAAGCATATTTCTTTAGTATTTAGAGTTATTTAAATACATAGTTGCAACAGCAAGGGTTTTGTCTGAAATCGGAGTATCAGTTGAGAATGATTCCAGGACACACTTCAAAATGTCACATCAGATGCATGGGTTGAAAAGGCAAAATATTTTTAAAATCTGAGCATAATGTTCTTACATGCTCTTTTAAACATTTGTGTTAAATTGCCAAAATTTCCCCATGTTTCCGTGATCCTGATTCCCAGCAGCTTTGTTGGTATTGAAAAATATGAACCTCTCTGTTGCAGAATATGCTGCCTAGCACATCTTCCAGAGTAGTGCTTAATCCCTTGAGGAGCAAGGACCTCGTTCTTAGGAGTTGGATTGTTTCTGCAAGATGCTTCAGAGACAGTTCTTTTCTGGAAATGTGGACCATGACACTGAAATCCTCATGTGCCATTTTACCATAGTGACTTGCTCTTTCTGAATTTTGACATCTGGTTTGCCTTTTAGGTTATTCCCAGCCTGTGCGACAAAATATTGCCGATTTCAACACAGAGCAGAACACGCAGCTGGGGAGGCTGTGTGACATCTTAGGTATAGTAAATACTTTTATACAAATGGCTCTTCAGGATGTTTATCAATGAATGTTGATTAAATGTTTTTGTTTTCACTCTACAAAGAAAAGGCTTGTAAAAGGCTTCTTTGAAAAGTACTTCTACTTGTAGGGCAATTGAATGTTTCATTTTAAAGAACATATTTATAGTGAAGTCAACTTGAATAAACAAGTGACATTTTAACCAATATACTTGGGTAATTTTCTAATTCTCTTTGCTGCAGGATTGAATAAGGATTTCTCTCCTATAGCCCCAACTCTTCTTCTTTTACTGAATCTGGCAGTGAAGAAAGTCAATGTTTTATATCTGTGTCAATATTGTCTATTATATTATGAGGAATGAGTGGAGGTATCAGAACTGCGGTTTTGTACATTCTGTTTTCATTATAAGAATAAGAGGGGAATGAATATAGATTTAAAAGAAGCTTCTATTTAAATATATTGGAGAAGGCAATGGCACCCCACTCCAGTACTCTTGCTTGGAAAATCCCATGGATGGAAGAGCCTGGTGGGCTGCAGTCCATGGGGTCACTAAGAGTCAGACATGACTGAGCGACTTCACTTTCACTTTTCACTTTCATGCATTGGAGAAGGAAACGGCAACCTACTCCAGTGTTCTTGCCTGGAGAATCCCAGGGATGGGGGAACCTGATGGGCTCCCGTTTATGGGGTCACACAGAGTTGGACACGACTGAAGCGACTTGGCAGTAGCAGCAGCAGTATCTAGCTATGAGACAACAGAAAGTGCCTAGTGAAGGGAATTCTTAGAAACACAGACCTTGAGTGATAGACACATCTTTGTAAAAGTCGAGTTCTAGTACTGGTTTGGTCAGTTTTAAATCAGACACCAACCTGGGGCCCAGAAAGAAGGATACAAGAATGTTATGGCTTTGTTTGACACTGTTTGAAATGAGGTTTAATGAATAAAGGTTTCAAAGCCTAAGCAATAATGTTGAATCAGTAGGGGAGATCCTGGCCAGAAATTCAGGGTTAAACAAAAAACTAGCCTTTTTTTTTTTTTTTTTTTACTAAGTTTCCAAGTAAGAACTTCTTAGTATTGCTAAAATATAATCGCTTTGGCCCTTATTTAAGCAAAACAAGGAAGAATTTTAAATTATCAATGACCAACTTAGCTGGCTCCCTGGAATGACACACTTTACATGATTCATATATATTTCAGCATCATTATTATTTTATAAATGCCATTTGGTAACAAAAATACATCAGTACTAGAAATTTACAGTGTCCTAAAATAATAATAGGGTAATTGCTTTAATCTATTATCTAGGCACTAATATTGTTTTTCAGCCTTACAAAAATTATTTTAATGACTTAGGATTGATTTGTTAGTGCTGAGCTATTTCAACTAAAAAACTGACTGGGTGGAAACCACTGAAGTGCAGCAGAGGGCAGGCTTTGCTCTAATTTATTTGATTAATTTTTTTCTTTAGCTTTTTATATACCCTTCTGTATATTTATAGCCCAAACCATCAGCAAAAATTTCTTTACCAAGGAGTCTCTTTATTAGAGAAAACTTAAACATATTAGGCTTCTATTTTAAATAACTCAGTAATTCAGTCTATGTCTACCCGCAGTGGAAAAGTTTGCTAATATGAACCTTTCTGAGAAGTTAGAACCAAATGCCTTTTCTTTGTATACCATCTTCATGACATAACAATGCAATCCGAAAACCCCTTCAAGAGAAGTAATAAAAGTTTAGAGAGAAATGAGAAGATAGGAAAAGTCCTTGCTTGTGAAATAAAAATATAAAGAAACTAGGAAAATAAGTGGTAATTTGTGGAAGAATCAGTGATTTCATTTTTTAAATTCTGTTAATTCCTAGTAAAAGGTGTTGATTTTTCTGCTTATTCAGGGGGAACAAAGCTATTCTGATCACACATTAAGACTTGTTCAGATATTGGCTGTAAAGTCAGGGTATCAGGTGGGGAGACCTCAGTGGCTAATGTTTTCAACTTCTAGATGAGTTTAAGCAAGAGAGTGACTGATCCTGACTATTGACTAGCAATCAAAACAATTTCATCTTCTCATTAATTCCTTTCCAAAATCACCAATTAATTTTGAATATTTGTCGATCCACAGTCAAACTGGATAATACTGGATATTACTGTTAGTGATATAACATTCCTTTGCCCAAAATGAGCAGGAAAGGTAAAATTAACAACATGATTTCTTATTATTTGTAACCCAGAAATTTCTTCCCAAGAAAAATTTAGTTTTCTTCTGCTATGGAATCTTTATTATTTTTGTTTGTTTTTGTGTCCTTTTTTTATACTTAAAAACCCCCACTAGTTTGGTTTTAAAAACTACTAGTGTGATAAGATACTAGACTTCTATTGAAAACACAAGATTTGTGATTACTAATTTGATCATTCAACAGTTGAATACAAGTTTTGTAACTGCTGTCTCCTCGGTTAATTTATTTTGAGGCTCATGTGGCAATGTGCTTTCGACATTAAGTAGGAGCCACTTAAGTATTTACATTTATGGAGCACTTACTCTGGGCCCACCTCTGGTCCAGCTCAGAAGACACTGCTTCTAGCCACAAAATGCTCTTTTCCAGAACAGATTTCTCCTGCATGCTGTGAATCTCACTATTGTGTATGACTTTCAACTTCCTGAATCTCTCCATTCTCCCAGATCCCTTTGGTCAACTCACAAATATTTATTGAGTGACTCCTGCACACTTGACATTATACCAGGGCATGGGGGATTTTTTTTAAAAGCATACACCTTACCTTTAAAGAGTCTGGAGAGCCAAGATCAAAGGATTTGGAACAACAAGATAGAACAGCAGAGGACACTACTTCATCGTGTTACGTCTTCAGGCACTGATGAAAAGGAGTGCAAGTGTGGAAGGCGAGGTGTAGAATCACTCTTAGCTGGCCTAGTCAGGGTGGACTTAGGGGCAGATTGGTGCATCTGTATTGTTAGTTGAGCACTTATTATGTGCTGGATACTGCACCAGGTGCATTACGTGAGTGTGTGTGTGTTTGTATATGTATGTATGTGTGTGTGTGTGCGTGTGTGTGTTTATTCTTTCATTTCATACTCTCCCAGACTCTGTGCCCTGGGTGATTTGATTCTCTATTTACAAAGGAAGAAACCAATGCTTAGAAAGATTAAATAATGTACTCCAGCCTGCATGCAGCTGAGCAAGAATTTAATCAGTCTGTGCTCTGTATACTCTGCCAAACTGAACATAGGAGTCTTAGCATCCTCTCCTCTCCACCCTGCTTGATGAAGGAAACACTTTACAGTGCTTCCTCCTCTGACCTTTCCTGGGCACCTGTTCTGCATGTGCCATGGATCTACCACACTCCACCATGTTTTAGGGCTGTCTGGACACGACTGAGCGACTTCACTTTCACTTTTCACTTTCATGCATTGGAGAAGGAAATGGCAACCCACTCCAGTGTTCTTGCCTGGAGAATCCCAGGGACGGGGGAGCCTGGTGGGCTGCCGTCTATGGGGTCGCACAGAGGCGGACACGACTAAAGTGACTTAGCAGCAGCAGCAGCAGTACATGTGAAATGTGGCTTCTCACAGGCAACACCTCAGTTGCTTTGATTCCTGTATTTCCTTTCGTGTCCAGCAAAGTGCTTTGTCCCTAGTGATCAGTCAATTATTTTACGAATCAACGAGTGACTCCATTGGCTGCTGATTTCCTGTCCATACTCCCTAAAATATTCTGCAGCCTGGAGTGGGTAATCTCATCTTACTATTCCATTTGGATGGGAAATTTAATTAGGATTTTTTCTATACACATAATAAGAAGCACATCTTAAGAAGGAGAACAGTTAAATTAAGATAGTGTTTCCTTTAAACCAAGAATCACTAGATGTCCTATTTAAGTAATATAGTCCTCTTTGGGAATGGAGAAAGGAAAAGGTTGCTTTCCTGAAATAATCATTGCTATGGTCATAATCAGACCATTTATTTGGATAGAACAATCCCAAGTCCAAGCAGAATAAGAAATTGCAATTTCATCAGCTTTCTAAAGTTAATAGCTTGGTTTTATAATTTACTAAAGTTAATGGGATGAATTTTAAAAGCAGTATGCAGTTCCCATTGAGGTTAATGGGAGTTTGGGGGCTAAATCCCTATGTATTTATTTGAAAGTACAATTCCATGGTATCTCTCAGTTCTCCTTCTGAAGGAATCATTGTGTCTACTTTTTGGTAATGGTGTTGTTGTTGTTGTTGTTTTAGAGAAATGCTAAAGTTTAAAAAGTCCAGTTGAATTGCTAGGATCTGTGCAAAACCAATCTAAATTAACTTGAATGTGGCTTTTGGATATGCTCTTTATTTTAAACTGCACAACATCAATCCGATGCCAGAGTTCGTAATGTCATTTACCTTTATACCAGTAATTAACATTGTGCCTGTTGTTTTCAGATGCCAAAGTGAGCGTCATCTACATCTGCTCCCATCGAATGAATGACGAGTTACTGCTGTATTACAATAAAATCCTGAGTCTACAGGCAGCTGTCAAATCCGGGAACCTTGAGGACAGAAGTGACCTGCGGGACAGGTTCAAAATTATCACCCCTGAAGCTATAAACATCTTCACTGTGAGTTTGTCTTCTAATTACTACAGCTTCAGGGATGCAGTAAAATTAAATTGGAAATTTTATAACTTGCAACGCTCTGGTACACATCAGTGAAATATTATTGCAAGTTTAACAGCTTTACTGATTAGACTACTAGTTGGACTGTAGGAAATAAATGTCTCAGTTTAACTTGCAGACTTGACTGAGCTACTGCTGCCCAGTTTCTCTGTAGCTGAAGCCTAATTGTAGTTATTGGGTTGTATCATCAAGCAGGTGAATTTATAACATCTACGGTTGCTTTTTCTTAATTTTTTGTGGAGAACACCAAGGCAGAGAAAGGCCGGGGCCTGCCTGTGGTCACAAGCCTAGTTAGGGGCAGCCTTTAGATCAAGGCCTCTGTTTTCTGATTTCCAAACTAGTATTCCTTGTTATAGGCATCCCTGGTGGCTCAGTGGTAAAGAATCTGCCTGCCAAGCAGGAGACACAGGTTTGATCCCTGGGTCTGGAAGATCCCCTGAAGAACGAAATGACAACCCATTCCAGTATTCTTGGCTGGGAGATCCCATGGACAGAGGATCCTGGTGGGCGAGAGTCCATGGGGTCGCAAAAGAGTTGGACACAACTTAGTGACTAAACAAGAACAAATTCCTTGTGATTCCATGCGTTTTTTCCCTCCAGGGGAATTTGGTCTTATGTACCATATCACAAACCATTCAATATCACAGTAATCCAAGTCTATGCCCCAACCAGTAACACTGAAGAAGCTGAAGTTGAACGGTTCTATGAAGACCTACAACATCTTTTAGAACTAACACCCAAAAAAGATCTCCTTTTCATTATAGGGGACTGGAATGCAAAAGTAGGAAGTCAAGAAACACCTGGAGTAACAGGTAAATTTGGCCTTGGGATATGGAATGAAGCAGGGCAAAGACTAATAGAGTTTTGCCAAGAAAATGCACTGGTCATAGCAAACACCCTCTTCCAACAACACAAGAGAAGACTCTACACATGGACATCACCAGATGGTCAACACTGAAATTAGACTGATTATGTTCTTTGCAGCCAAAGATGGAGAAGCTCTATACAGTCAGCAAAAACAAGGAAAAAACCAGGAGCTGACTGTGGCTCAGATCATGAACTCCTTATTGCCAAATTCAGACTTAAATTGAAGAAAGTAGGGGAAACCACTAGACCATTCAGGTATGACCTAAATCAAATCCCTTATGATTATACAGTGGAAGTGAGAAATAGATTTAAGGGCCTAGATCTGATAGATAGAGTGCCTGATGAACTATGGACTGAGGTTCGTGACATTGTACAGGAGACAGGGATCAAGACCATCCCCATGGAAAAGAAATGCAAAAAAGCAAAATGGCTGTCTGGGGAGGCCTTACAAATAGCCATGAAAAGAAGAGAAATGAAAAGCAAAGGAGAAAAGGAAAGATATAAGCATCTGAATGCAGAGTTCCAAAGAAGAGCAAGAAGAGATAAGAAAGCCTTCCTCAGCGATCAATGCAAAGAAATAGAGGAAAACAACAGAATGGGAAAGACTAGAGATCTCTTCAAGAAAATTAGAAATACCAAGGGAACATTTCATGCAAAGATGGGCTCGATAAAGGACAGAAATGGTATGGACCTAACAGAAGCAGAAGATATTAAGAAGAGGTGGCAAGAATACACAGAAGAACTGTACAAAAAAGATCTTCATGACCCAGATAATCACAATGGTATGATCACTGACCTAGAGCCAGACATCCTGGAATGTGAAGTCAAGTGGGCCTTAGAAAGCATCACTATGAACAAAGCTAGTGGAGGTGATGGAATTCCAGTTGATCTATTTCAAATCCTGAAAGATGATGCTGTGAAAGTGCTGCACTCAATATGCCAGCAAATTTGGAAAACTCAGCAGTGGCCACAGGACTGGAAAAGGTCAGTTTTCATTCCAGTCCCAAAGAAAGGCAATGCCAAAGAATGCTCAAACTACCGCACAATTGCACTCATCTCACATGCTAGTAAAGTAATGCTCAAAATTCTCCAAGCCAGGCTTCAGCAATACGTGAACCGTGAACTTCCAGTTGTTCAAGCTGGTTTTAGAAAAGGCAGAGGAACCAGAGACCAAATTGCCAACATCCGCTGGATCATGGAAAAAGGAAGAGAGTTCCAGAAAAACATCTATTTCTGCTTTATTGACTATGCCAAAGCCTTTGACTGTGTGGATCACAATAAACTGTGGAAAATTCTGAAAGAGATGGGAATACCAGACCACCTGACCTGCCTCTTGAGAAATTTGTATGCAGGTCAGGAAGCAACAGTTAGAACTGGACATGGAACAACAGACTGGTTCCAAATAGGAAAAGGAGTACTTTAAGGCTGTATATTGTCACCCTGCTTATTTAACTTATATGCAGAGTACATCATAAGAAATGCTGGACTGGAAGAAGCACAAGTTGGAATCAAGATTGCCGGGAGAAATATCAACAACCTCAGATATGCAGATGACACCACCCTTATGGCAGAAAGTGAAGAGGAACTAAAAAGCCTCTTGATGAAGGTAAAAGAGGAGAGTAAAAAAGTTGGCTTAAAACTCAACATTCAGAAAATGAAGATCATGGCATCTGGTCCCATCACTTCATGAGAAATAGATGGGGAAACAGTGGAAACAGTGTCAGACTTTATTTTTTGGGCTCCAAAATCACTGCAGATGGTGACTGCAGCCATCAAATTACAAGACGCTTACTCCTTGGAAGGAAAGTTATGACCAACCTAGATAGCATATTAAAAAGCAGAGACATTACTTTGCCAACAAAGGTCTGTCTAGTCAGGGCTATGGTTTTTCCAGTGGTCATGTATGGATGTGAGAGTTGGACTGTGAAGAAAGCTGAGCGCTGAAGAATTGATGTTTTTGACCTGTGGTGTTGGAGAAGACTCTTGAGAGTCCCTTGGACTGCAAAGAGATCCAACCAGTCCATTCTGAAGATCAGTCCTGAGTGTTCTTTGGAAGGAATGATGCTAAAGCTGAAACTCCCATACTTTGGCCACCTCATGCGAAGAGTTGACTCATTGGAAAAGACTCTGATGCTGGGAGTTATTGGGGGCAGGAGGAGAAGGGGATGACAGAGGCTGGATGGCATCACTGACTCGATGGACGTGAGTCTGAGTGAACTCCGGGAGTTGGTGATGGACAGGGAGGCCTGGCGTGCTGCAATTCATGGGGTCACAAAGAGTCGGACACAACTGAGCGACTGAACTGAACTGAACCGTATCACATGATTCATCATGAACAAGGTTCAGATTTTTTTTTAAACTTTTTTAGAAACTGATTTTTAATGAGTGGAATGCATTCTGAGTGGAATCTTATCCCTAGACAAGAACTTTTGGGAAATTCATGGAAACATGATGGAAGCATTTTTAGAATAAGGCAGTGCAACAGATGGCATGAAATTAATTTCTCCATGTTTTAGCAAGAATTTAAGCTTTCCATGGTAAACGATCAACATTTTAATACCTAATAGGCTATACACTTTTGAGGAGTATCTGAATTTGCTGACAAAGATGACTTTCTTTATTCACAAGTGCAATGCACCCAAATCAACTGTTGATCATCAGAGAAACCAATTGCATGGTTCATGTAGGAAATATTATCAATGTGTTGAGTTACTACCCACTGACACTTCAGATGCATGATTTGACCAAAATCATGGGGAGGGGACAGTGGGATCAAGGGATGCTATAGCATTTCTACTTTGCTGGTATACTCAGTGAATTTCACTCTTCTACCAAATGGCCACCTGGTGCGAAGAACTGACTTATCGGCAAAGATCCTGGTGCTGGGGAGGATTGAAGGCAAAAGGAGAAGAGGGTGGCAGAAGATGAGATGGCTGGATGACATCACTGACTCAATGTACATGAATTTGAGTAAATTCTTGGAGACAGTGAATGACCAGGAAGCCTAATGTTCTGCAGTTCATGGAAGTCACGGTCAGACATGACTTAGCAAGACTGAACAACAACAACAACCAAAATGAGGATTTTGCTTTTTCATAATAGGATACCTCAATTTTCCCGTAAGAGCTCTCTGCCTAGCTCTATTTCATTGGCATCACTTGGCTGTGGAAGAAGTAGAAAGGGCAGGAGCAGGACAAGCAAGAGAAAAAGGGGACAGATCTTTGCCACTTCTGTATAATCTTAGAAACTTCCCAATATCTCCATCAATGCAAGGATTGCTTTGGTGCTTCCTAGTTATTCCCTGTCTTCAATGTCAGAGTTACTGTGGATGTTGGGAAGCAAGAAGGAAAAGAACTACCATTAGCGTGTGGTTAATTTCCTCGTTTTCTCCATCCAGAAACTGGAGCTAATGTCTGGTAGCTGCTAATAAGCAATTTCCGTATATCTGGAATGCCAGTATACACTGAAGAAGCATGGGATGGCAAGGGGCACTAGATTTGGGGAAAGGAAAGCGAGTAAACAGCTAACATTTATCAAATGCTTAGCAAACATTTTCTCACTTGATGCTTAGGACACAGCAGCAAGACAGAAACGATCAATTTCCTTCTGTGGCCGAGGAAACCAATACTCACTTTCTAGTCCTAAGTTACTAGTGGGGCCAGAGTATGAACCCAAATCTGTCTGACACTGGAACACCATCATGAACTGGAAAGACCTCCTTGCTTCTGGATGACCTTTACCTCTCTGGTCCTTTGTTATTCCTCTGTAAGATGAAATGATGGGTTAGATCATGTCAAAGTCCTTTCCAGCTCTGCGGTCCTATTACCTGAGAAATGTATCTTCACAGTCCACTCTTCACCTTCCAAGAGGAGATAGGCAGTTGGCACTAACAAATTCATGGGGTTACATTCATTGTGTAGGTCTGCATCTCTGTGAATAAAAAACAAGTAGGAAATATTTTTAAGTACTTTATACTTCTTACAGTTTAAGTTTAAAGTATTTGAGTAATTAATCACTCATAGGCAGTCACCTTTTTAAAGTATAAAAATTAAAACTCTCATCACTTTCAGATCATTTCCTACTCATGTTTAGTCATGGCTTTATTTCTTTTTAATGCATTTGAGAGATTGTATCAGTGCTTATTTTCATTCCAATGGATGGCTTCGAGATTTTTTTTAAGTGTGCCAAAAATCTGTTTGTACATCTCTCCAAGTTACTATACAATTTTTGAATCTGTAAAGGTGAAAAATACTGTTACAAAGTCATCATGTCTACCTTTGAATATTGTGATGTTTATGAAGACTTCCTAAGCAACAACCTTTTGTCTCAGGCCAAAAAAAAAAATAGTGCTGATAAGTTAATTGTAACTATGTTTTGGAATTGCTTCACAGGTGCATGTGTGCATGCTCAGTTGTTCTGTCAAGTTCAACTCTTTGCAACCTGATAGACTATAGCCCCTAAGGCTCCTCTGTCCATGGAATTTTCCAGGCAAGAATACTAGAGTGGGTTGCTCCCCAAGCGGCTCAGTAGTAAAGACTCTGCCTGCCAAGCAGGATTCGTGGGTTTGATCCCTAGGTCAGGAAGATCCCCTGGAGAAGAAAACAGCAACCCACTCTAGTATTCTTGCCTGGGAAATCCTATTGCCTAAGGAGCCTGGGGGGCTACAGTCCATGGGGTCACAAAAGAGTCAGACACAACAGAGCAACTAAACAGCAACATCATATTATGGAATTAGGAACATTTTAGATTTTTGTCATCTGTATAAATCCACAGGTGATACTGGATGATACTGATCTGATGATACTGATTTTCTCTACGTGATCACACCAGACCTGCAGTCAGAAATGCTCTGCCATAACTTACATTCAAATCTTTATCAAACACACATTGAACACAATACCATGGGACCATCTTGCCTGAAGAATAAGGCATGCCTGCAGATGACATAATAGAGTTGGGTAGAGTACTTGCCAATAGAAACAAGCAACCCTAGAGGAGACAGACATTCATCCTGGCCAGAAATGTGTTCAGAACGTTCATGTTAGGTTCTGTTGCTGCATCTGCCATCCCCTCATCACACTTCAAAAAACCTCAGACCTCACTACTCAGTCTGTAAAATGGGAGAAATCATGGCAGCCATGCCATGAGAACTGTGCTAATAATGAATAATAATAATAAATAAATAAAATAATAATGAATAATAATCCTGCCTCTGCTGTGTACCAGCTGTGTGACTATAGGCAAATCACCTGAGCCTCAGTTTCCCCATCTCCAAAAGAGGGACTGTTAATTGTGTCATATGGATCAAAGGGAAGAGTACATGTGCTGAGACCTTGGGAACTTGACATGAGAAGACTGTCCCCTTTGAGATATTCTTCCAGGTCCCTGAAAAGTCCACCATATACTTTGTGACTCAAGTCATCAGTTCTCCCAGACATATCACTTTTTCACATTTCCTCATTGGAATAATTTGTAAGGAAAGGAAAGGAGTGAAATAACAAACAAGGGGATGAACAGTGAGCAATCAGATGGGAAACACAAACTCACGAGGTGCTGTTACCATTCATTGTCCAGTGGAACACTGGATTTCCTAGAGCTGCATTCTTAAAGGCAGGTTTTGAAAATGGATTTAAATTATGTAGAAAAGGCATATTCCATAGACAAAAGGAACTTAGATCACTTGCTCTGAAGGGAGGGTTCAATAGGGTAAATCATAAAATCCTCTCTCAGAGGAATTTTTTGGGGGGATCTTGTTTTGAAGGGGGAGGCAGAATATACATAGCATAAAATTTACCATTTAAATCATTTGAAGTGTACAGTTCCATGGCATTAAGTGCATTCACATCGTTGTACAATCGTCGTGTTATCCAGTTTCAAAACTTTTTCAAAATCCCAAGAAGCAGCTCTGTACCCATTAAATAGTATATCCAGAAAAGCTTTGGTTTTAACGTTATATCACAGCTGAAAGGACCCTAGAGACTTCTGGTTCAACCCCTCATTTGAATGTGGGGAACCGAGGCTCAGAAAGATCAGGTTTTCTAAATCAACTGGCAAGTTACAAATTCAGATAGGACTGAAATCCAGGGGGTCTCCTCAGTCACTTTCTCTTATACTCGGCATTCATATCCTCTAACAGTTTGCAAACTCGTGCGCCTGATATTCCCCAAAATAGTGGCTCGGAATTTCTCCACAATTTAAGGCCTTGTTGAACAGAATTTTGACTAGACTCTGGGGGGAGATGGATCCACTCTACAAAATCCTTTAAACTCCATTAAGACTCTCATGTCTTGCATTATATTATTTGCATGACATTTTAGTGACTTTATTTTTTTTTAAGTTTTCTCCATAGTAATTTTTAATACCATCGGTTGAATGTCAACTCAATGCCATGCATTATAAAAGGTGTTAAACATTCATAATCTTATTTTATCCTTCGAGGAACCCATCAAATGGTTATTTTTATTCCCACTCGGCAGATGGAGAAACTTAGTCTCAAGGAATCTAAGTCATTTGCCCAAGTTCAGGTTATTTGTTAGGGACAGAACTGGATTCAAAGAACCATTTGGCTCCTAAGCCCCAGGACTTTCTCATGTGCCATGTTGCTCTCTGCTCTAGAGAAATAAGCACAATCTTGGGCTCTCATATTCCATCCCTAGGCTATGCTCATCCTCACCTGATAAAATCCTACCCATCCTTCAGAATTTACCTTAACCCCAACCTCTTTTATAACAATAATATTAGCAGATGTTCATTAAGTGCTTATTATATCCAAGCACTATTATAAGCGCTTTACATGCATTATCTCATTTAATACTCACAGCATCCCTATGAGATGGGTACTATTATTATACTCATTTTACAGATGAGAAAACTGAGACCCAACTGAGATAAGTGATTTGCCTTTTCAGCTCTTCCCACTAGCACGTGGCTTCTGCCTCCCTCCTCCATGCTTCCAAGGCCCTCTGTAGTTCTTTATGGCCCTTCTCTGCCTTGTATTAATTATGCATTAATTGTACTCATCTGTGTTCCCACTCCTTGAGCACAGAGACATTCTTGTATTAGTTTTGGTTTGTGCTGACCATCTGGCTCCATCCTCTGCCCCTGTTAGACATGCCAGAATTATTTATTTAATTGAAGGAGACAGTCACATGTATTGCTGAGCTGGGTGTAAGTAGTCAAAAATAAAAAGTTTTCCATTGGAAGAGGAATTTGAGTGTTGCTGAAATTCTCAAATATTTTCCATTCATGAGTCCTCTCTGGAGTGCTGGCCAAGAACCATGATAATCATCATAAAAATATGTACTCTTGAAATGGAATTTGTGGTAGAACTTTGGGAAGAGGGTATCAAGTCAAGTGCCTTTTTCCTACTGAATCATTTAAAGGGTTGCCAGATTAGGAGCCCTGAATACTGAAGAATATTAGGAGGCTCTTTTCTTCATTTTTTTGTATTGATTTTCCAGACGCTTTAGTGTTAAACCATGCCAGAAGTGTTGCAGAGATGAATCACTATTATCCAAAGGCCGCCAGCTTCTTTTCCTTCTGACAGAAGGATAATTCCACGTGGATCAAATAAATACAGATGTGTAGTAATTAGTTCTATTCCCAATGAGCCTATTTCCAACACACTAAAGATGTGAGCGATTATGGAGCCTCACCCCAACAGCTTTTATCATTTTAAACTGCTAAACAACAGGATAGGTCATAACCCAGCCTGCTATTAATAATGCATTTATTGTGTGCAACATTATAGATTAGGTGTATGGACTAGAAAAAGAATACCTTTTAACAAGAATATTACGATCTCCCCCCAGAAGCAGCATATGTGCCTGGCTACTCACCTGATGTACAGTCCCAAGGCAATCAAAAGAATAAAAAATCTCATCCAAGGTAAAGAAGCCTACATTGTCAGCGGGCTCCTCCACAGAGATGATTTGGCCGTGGCAGACATGTTAAACATACCTATCCTAGGCTCAGAGCCCGAACTAGCTCATTTCTATAGCACCAAGTCTGGAAGCAAACGGGTCTTTGAGAACGCAAATGTGCCAGTCCCTCCTGGAATATATAACATCTATAGTCACCAGCAGGTAAGCAGGGTGGACAAGTGAGGTTCTGTTTAAATATTTCACATTCTCTTGACCTTGTAGGAACTTTTTAAGTCTTCTGGAGTCAGCCCTATCCAATGAAGAATATTATGGAATACTTGAGTTGATTTGATGGGATCTGCTTTAGCCTTCGGGCTTTCTTGGTGGTTCAGTGGTAAAGAATCCACTTGTCAGTGTCGGAGACACAAGAGGTGTGGGTTCAATCCCTGTGTCGGGAAGATTCCCTGGAGTAGGAAATGGAAATAGCAACCCAGTTTAGTATTCTTGCCTGGAAAATCCCATGGACAGAGGAGCCTGGCGGGTTAACAGTTCATGAGGTTGCAAAAGTGTTGGACGTGACTGAGCATAACACACTTTAGTCCTTCAGTGTTTAAAGTATCTTCCTATGGGCCTTACAGAAATTGTCATTCTCAAAGTATTTATTCATTTGGATTAAGGAACTGAAGGCTCTACTCATGTATTAATCTGCTATCAATATTTATTGCCTTAATATGGATTAGTTCATCATCATATTAATTAGCTAGTCATTTTAGTAGGACCCTAAGAAATGTGAAAGTCAGTTCGGGCTAAAAGGAGCAGGTTAGGAGAGCTCTAGGGAGTCATATTGCCAAGGGCATGTGGCAGACTAAGGACATCCATGGCTCTACAAAAAAAAAAAAACACCAAAATCCTAGCTGTTCAGTAAGTGGCCATAAAGAAAGGGGGAAAACCCCAGAAAGGGAATGTGAAATGACTCCAGGAGGAAAACTCTCTGTTTCTGAATTTGCCTTGGTCTGAGTCTGTGGCTGTACATTCTTCCAAAAGATAGTTAGGGCCCTAATATTTGAAGAACCATAATATTCAGTTCAGTTCAGTCGCTCAGTCATGTCCGACTCTTTGCGACCCCATGAATCGCAGCACGCCAGGCCTTCCTGTCCATCACCAACTCCCGGAGTTCACTCAGACTCACGTCCATCGAGTCAGCGATGCCATCCAGCCATCTCATCCTCTGTCGTCCCCTTCTCCTCCTGCCCCCAATCCCTCCCAGCATCAGAGTCTTTTCCAATGAGTCAGCTCTTCATATGAGGTGGCCAAAGTACTGGAGTTTCAGCTTTAGCATCATTCCTTCCAAAGAAATCCCAGGGCTGATCTTCAGAATGGACTGGTTGGATCTCCTTGCAGTCCAAGGGACTCTCAAGAGTCTTCTCCAACACCACAGTTCAAAAGCATCAATTCTTCGGCATTCAGCTTTCTTCACAGTCCAACTCTCACATCCATACATGACCACTGGAAAAACCATAGCCTTGACTAGACAGACCTTTGTTGTCAAAGTAATGTCTCTGCTTTTCAATATGCTATCTAGGTTGGTCATAACTTTTCTTCCAAGGAGTAAGCATCTTTTAATTTCATGGCTGCAGTCACCATAATATAGTCACTACAAAATTACCCACTAGAGAACTAGAAATTAACCACTCTAAGTTTGCTCTGGCAGGTGTTCTCACATTTAACTGCTATCTTTTTTTACAATAAAGAAACTGAAAGACAAATAGTTGTTAACATTTCTTAATCTCTGTTTCATTCCATCTCTTAACCATTCCTCTGAGCCAATCACAAGTGATTTGGGGCACCTACTTCTGGGGAAACTAAAAAACTGTACAAAATGCGGATGTTTGTGAGTGACAATATTTAGGGGTCATGCTACTTCTCTCAGCTGCCTGATCCTGATGCTCTGCACCTCATAGCTGCTGAGCCCGCAAACCAAGTCTTTCAACAAATCATACTTTTCAGAGACTAACTGGCAATTATTAAATTGCCCCCAGATTGTTTCAGTCTTGCTAGATAGAGTGTTCATGGGCAATACATGGGCTCAGGAAGGAAGTTTCTTTTAAAGAGGGCAGTCTAGAAAAGGCACAGGCTATCTTAATAGGATTAGAAGAGAGAAGCTTCCCCTGACCTGATGTGTCCCTTCCATTATCATTAACCTCCACTGAAATTTGAAGGTAACAGAGTGGATTACTTAACTCTGCTTCCCTGTAGAATGCTAGGCTGATAGACATAATACAAGTGAAATGCATTTTTAAGTGATACAATTTCATACGTGTATATTACATTAACAGTCCTCAAAACCTTAGAATGTATGTGCAGTATTTATATTGAGTGAGTCTTGCTTTTGTCCCCATTGATGAGAATTCAGGCAGTCTTTGCTATGAAATATTTTAGAACTTTATATGTTAATTGTGGTTAAAGATACAGGAATCTTTAATGCAGTAAAGCTTCACTCTAATGCTGATATTCAGAAGTAGGATAAAAACCTCTCCTCAAAGATAAATTGGATTTAAAGGGTGTCATTTCACCTATGGTGTGTGCAAATTGTATCACAATAAACTGAGTCATAACTGAGGTCTGCACTACTTATTTGGAAACCACTTGTCTGAGGTCAACAAGAATTGAAGCACTCCATTGAGATTTTTCCAGATAATGCCTATTCTACCTAATCTATCTGAACATGTCAGCATTTTGAATTTGCAGATGGTAATGAATCAGTAACACTGACTTTTTACCGATGTGCATCATAAACTTAAAGCTGGTGAAAGAAAGCTGTGATTATTTTAATTTAGGTTAATAAATATTCCTAGCTATCAGTTGGATTTTAGCAGTAGACATTTTTCTATTTCTGCCCTACACCAGTATAAAATGTATGGCAATTTAAAAATATATTACATCTTTTGAATAGATAGACTCAAATAGAAAATGATAAATGTTTGGCAATAGCATAAAGTCATTTGCTTTATGATTAAGTAATTTATTTTATTTTTTAAGTCCAGCTTGAGCACAGTGAGCATTTCCTGTTTTGATCCATAAAGTAACCAGGCAACTTCTCTTTCTGGCATGTGTTCCATATGAAATATTGACAGCTTTGCTTAAATAATCAAAAATGGCAATGCTATTTTAAAGCACTGTTCAATTTTCACTTAAAGATAGCACATAATTCTTTCCAGTGCTATAGTCTTTACAATACTATTGATCCTTTTCATTACTGTAGGGAATCCATCAACAGACACCCATTTATAGGATTCTCAGAAGCAACAAATAATAGGATTTGGAAGAAGCAGATAATAATTCTGTTAGTAGCTGAAACTTCCAAATATTCAATATATCCAAACATACAATGAAAAGGACTGTGCCAGAATATCTTTCCTTACACTGGCAAGAGAATCTTATTGGACATTAACAGGCCAAGAACTATTTCTCCTTCTGCAACATATGACCATAATGGAATCTGTCTTCTCAACACGTTAGAGAAAGAAGGGATGTAACTTTGAAAGACACATTTTTAAAAACCTTCCTAGGCTATGCTTATAGCCATATGGTTTGTAGACCAGAGTACTTGTCATTTAAACACCCACATTATCCCTAGACACTACTTGATAATTAGGGAGCTAAGACAATTTCATTTTCACCCTAATTGAATACCCTATGGTTGCATGGGGCTTCCAGGGGTCCCAAGTATGTCTGTTTTAGTATCACTTCAACACTGCTGTATACTGTAGCATCTCCAGGAAGATTGGCTGGAAAGACCCAACTCAAGAGAACAGATTGTACCTTTAATCAAAATAATTTTAATCTTCCAGTTCCAGATTTCAACAGATTTTTTTCCCCAGAATTATGAGTCGTCTCACACTCTATAGTTTAAAAAAATCCATTTGGTGACCAAACTCATCAAAAGAGAAGAGAACAGTGTTGCAGAAGCCTCCTTAAGCACAGACCATGGCCAAGAATAGCATGGGGTAGGATCAGGAGAGGGAACACTTACTATTGTTTCTTTCTATATAGATTAGAAAGTCTGATGAGAAGATCAAACAAAAAATCACTTTGTGGTCTAATGAGTTATTTTTCACCAAGGCTCTACTAGAACAGTATTACTTATAGTTAAGTAATCTTGCTATAGACCTTTTCTGATTCAAACATATCCAAATGGCTTATTGACCGTAAAGGAAGTTGCTTCTCTTGTTCCTGACTTCCTTCTCCACCTCACCCTTCTCCTCTACCTCTCTGTAGCTTGAGATGGGTAGCACAGTGGAGAAGAAATGGGCTTAGGTATTGGACTCAGAGCAGCCTGGGTGGAGTCCCTGTTCTGCGACTGAGTGTTGTGTGATCGTGGGCAAGTTATTTAAATTACCTGAGTCTCAGTTATTTATACATAAAATAGAATTAATAATGGTGCCTATTTCATAGGTTTTTGTGAGTGTTCAATGAGAGGATTTGTGTAAAGAACTATGCCAAAGGCCTAGAGCCTACTGAGAGTTCAGTGATGTTAACTATTACAGTTATTATTATTATTGTGATATTCGAGCTTGCATGTTTACCCCTGAAACGTTCATGTGACTGAGCCCAATTCTTGAGAAAAGTTTCAAATAAGATGTAGGAGAGGTGTGTATTCCAATAAAGTTGCTTTCACAAGTTTTTTACCTCCTTTATCTGTCTTGTTCATATAATACATATAACACACTTGGTCAATTGACTGGCCAAACAAATGTATTTCATGTATACTAAATGAGAAAAACATTAAATATTTTATAGATTATAACATTTAAAAGCTCAGCAAAGCTCCAAACAGTTTAAGTTTTCAAGACTATAACTTTTTATAGTCTTGAAACTATAAAAGAATCATTTGAAGAATCAATAAGTAAACACATTATTCTCTGAAAAAGGAAGAGAACAATATTAAGATTCAATTACAGATATTCAGATTTTTTCTTTTGCCTTCAAAAGTTAGCAAGTGATAATTTCATAATTTCTCATAAGTAAGATTATACTTTTAAACATGTCTTTGGTCCCATTGGTTGGTGATTTATTTATACCAAAAAATGTATGGGGTTAATCAAAAAGTTCATTTGCATTTTTGCATAACAGCTTATGGAAAACCCTGAATGAACTTTTTGGCCAACCCAACATACACACACACATATACACATATCACTTAAAACTTCTAATCTGTTTTAGTAACTAGAAGATAACTGAATGAACAGACTGTTTGAAATAAAGACATGTGGGAAGTACTACAGCTAAGTTAACACGATAAGAAGGAATCCAGGAAATTAAATGTTGCTGTATCTTTGGCCCCACAGATAATAGAACAGGTGAGTCAGCTGGTCATCGATCACCTGGAAATCCAACGCTGGCTCTTTAAAGCAGACTATGAGTTTGGAGGAAATGGGACTGCGTTTTGTGACATTCCCTCCCACCTAAAGTGCTACAACCGGATCCTAAAGGAGAGTCAGAGATACAGTCGCGAAGACTGGAGAAAGAAATGGGCACAAGTGAGTATTCAATGGTAACATAAACCCAAAGTGTCTGTGAACAGATAGAAGATAAAGCAAAAGGCTTAGCTAGGAGATAAGGCACTTTCTTGTAGTAACTCAGCTGAGTTACCTACCAGCAGTTGAGACCTTAGGCAATTTTTTACTTTCCTGGGCCTTAGTTTTTATGTACTAAGTGAATGAGGTTGATCAGGTTATCTTAAATATTCCGTCTTGGATCCCTGAAAATCCTCAAATTGATTATGATAATAATTAGGAAGTAGTGTTTTTATGATATCCAAATAACAATTCAAATCTAATAATTTGCTCTAAGTGATTCTAGATCATATGCTTCTACCAACTGTTGTTATTAAGCTAGTTGTATTTTATTGTGAGAGGGAAATTCTATTAGTGAATGCTTGTCACCTGGAAGCTAATGTTTAATAGCATTCTGTCAGCAGTCATACGTTTTTGAAGACAATTCAAGGAAATTTATGTAACTGCTGGTCCCTATGAGCGGTTGAGAAAATAATACATTCCAGCAAGAAAATCTCCAGGCAAGAACTGAATAATAGGTAAAAACTCTTAATATATGAGTGATGTATATGGATTTTTCCATGTATATTGGTGGGAGGATGAATTGTACAACTTCTTAGTCTGTTTCAAAGTTGCTTAATAATTAGTTTTATGTGGCTTCACATATGAATTAAACCCACCGTCCTGAAAATGGCATCATTTTGCATTCAGAGACCTCGACGTGCTGACTTCACTTAATCCCAAATCTCTGTTTTTCACTACTGATGAAAGTATAACTGATGAGGAAAATTCAGACACAAATTTTCCATGAACTGACTCCTTCCCTGCCAAATTCTGTAGTGGTGGCTGTGCGGTGATTTGCACCTGCTTTGAGCATCCCACTACAGAAGCAGATGAATCAAGACAAGTGATAGAAAGGGAGCGGCACACAGAGAGAATCACATTATTCCTGTGAAAATGAAATGATGAATAAATCTAGAGAACAGTCAGAAGACAGAGCTCCCTTTGATAAATGTTAGTTCTCCTCATGATCTATTCAGGGCTTTTCTTCCTCCTCCATCAGTGAATGGACTTAATGCAGTACCTGTCATGGCCAGCTTTTTACATATTATTTAAAGGATACCAAAGTGAATTACTCTCCTAAGAAAAAAATAAAACAAGGAAAATGTATTTAATTTTGAGGCCCAGAGGCCCATAGAGGTTGCTCTTGTGTTCTCCTTGGACTGGATTTTATTTCATCTTGTATTAAAAAAGTTTTTTAAGCAAAACTGTTGAGATTAAACCATGAAAAGTATGACTTTTTTTTAATCTAAAAAATTGAAATGTTTGTGTGCTTTTGTGCTAAGTCGCTTCAGTCATGTCCGACTCTTAGCGACCCCATGGACTGTAGCCCCCCAGGCTCCTCTGTTCATGGAATTCTCCAGGCAAGACCACTGGAGTAGGTTGCCATGCCCTCCTCCAGAGGATGTTCCTGACCCAAGGTTCAAAGCCAAGTCTCTTTCCTCTCCTGCATTGGGAGGCAGGTTCTTTACCACTAGCACCACCTGGGCAGTCCCAGTGTTAATGTACAAAGTACTTGCTTGCCTCAGTATTTCAAATCAATAATTTTTATAGAATTCTCCTGATACTAGACTATGATAAATTTTAAATGCTTGATTTTAAGTTTTAAAAATATTCAACATATTGACATATAGCTGAATTGCATTTAGAAGTCTGAATATATATTATTTAATTTCAAATATTTTAAACTATACCATTTTAAATTGCCACCAATTACATTCGGCATTATTGTTAATGTTGTCAAATGTGACACTTATGAATAATTAATGATCTGTCTAAATTTTTTTTAACTTAACAAGGGAAAATAATTATTATGAAATCTTTTTACATTCTGAGACCTGTGCTTGACCATGATGTTGTTAGAAGCCAAAAATAAAAAAATAAGGTACTTCTGAAGAGCTTTTTTTTTGTTGTTAGGAGACTATTGACATTCTTTTGCCTTCAAAGTGAAATCGCATTCAGAGTGGCAGTGAACTGCAATCTCCACTGAGTGTAGCTATTGAGAATTTAGGATTAGAATTATCCTTTGTTCCAGAAGACCATCATAATGGTGCACATTTAGACATCAAAGCATTACTTTATGAGCACAGGCATGTTTAAATGTCCTATTACAGTTTGTAGACCTGTTTCTTTTTATAATGAAGACGTTGTGTCATCCAGCCTAGCCTGGCACATGCAAAACATATGCTGGCAGGTTATTAAAAATTTCAGCTTCTTGATGAAAGACTATCCTGCAGGCTAAGAGTCCAGAGAAAGACTCCATTCTGGGAGAATTATTAGAAATGAGAATATGACTGTAAGCACTAAATTATGTTAATACTTACAAATAGCATCATTTGCATAGCAGTTTATGACACGATACCATGATTTTTCTCATTGGTATGTTGTAGGCAACAGATTAAAAACAGTACTGTTTATAGGGGTTTGAACTATTTTGAGATTCTCTTGCGTCTTATGCAGATATTGGTTTTAGATGTAGTCATGATTCAGTGTGGACTCCAGGATCTATAAGGATCATCTTTTTTTCTACCTATCTAATTGAGAACCAGAATTATTTGGTTGCAGTTGAGACTTGAAACAAAGTCATGGAATCAACAAATGATAAAACACTGAAGTCATATTTTAAAAATCAGTGTTGACATGTAAGTGATTTTAGGAAAAGTAGAATGTCACATAATAGCCACAATAAAAACAGCACAACTCTCAGTTTGTTCCATGGTGTCTTGGTACCAACCTTACTCTCTTCATCCTGAAAGTGAAAGTGTTAAGTCACTAAGTTGTGTCCGACTCTGCAATCCCACAGACTGTAGCCCACCAGGCTCCTGTGTCCATGGGATTCTCCAGGCAAGAATACTGGAGTAGGTTGCCATTTCCTTCTCCAGAGGATCTTCCCGACCCAGGGATCGAACTGGGTCTCCTGCGTTGCAGGCAGATTCTTTACCATCTGTGCCTATCCTGCTAGCCAACAAAATCTACTTCCCCCAACAGGTTCCAGTAAACTCACTCAAATACTCAATGCTTATTAAGTTTCAGTGAATCTACACACGTGTGCATGCTCCAAAGTTGCCACTCCAGAGACGAGAAAATTTTTTTTCATTTAGTAGGAATAAAGGCTTAAGCAAAGACACACCTGTAGGGGAAAAAACCTTCCTGGACACTCTTACCTAAGACAGTGCAGGGAGACCCAGGTGACATTTGTTGTGGTACTAGTCCTTCTTATGCCGTTTCCTTTCTGTTTATAAAGGGAAGCTTCGCTCCCTCACTCCTGGAAAACTGGCTTGTTAGTAGTGACACCTGGTGACACTGCTTTAGAAAAGTAGTTGCCAGAATGCTGGCCTAGACATGAGATTTAGCATTTTGTAGACTCCCACGAATGGGCTTCCCTGGTAATTCAGCTGGTAAAGAATCCACCTGCAATGCAGGAGACCCCAGTTTGATCCCTAGGTCAGGAAGATCCCCTGGAGAAGGGATAGGCTACCCACTCCGGTATTCTTGGGTTTTTCTGGTGGCTCAGACAATAAAGAAACCACTCACAATGCAGGAGACCTGGGTTTGATCCCTGGGTTGGGAAGAGCCTCTGGAAGAGGGTGTGGCAACCCACTCCAGTATTCTTGCCTGGAGAATCCCCATGGACAGAGGAGCCTGGCAGGCTACAGTCCATGAGGTTGCAAAAAGTCAGACACAACTAGCGACTAAGCACAGACCCATGAATGGGCTTCCCAGGTGGAACTAGTGATAAAGAACCCACCTCCCAGTGCAGGATAGGCGAGAGATGCAGGTTTGATCCCTGGTTCAGGAAGATCCCCTAGAGGAGGGCATGGCAACCCACTCTAGTATTCTTGCCTGGGAAATCCCGTGGACAGAGGAGCCTGGAGGGCTACAGTCCATGGGGTCGCAAAGAGTTGGACACAGCTGAAGCTACTTAGCATACATGCACACAGACCCGTGAATACACTATACACGTGCACACAGACTCATGCATGAATACACAGGAAAATGTTTTGACATTTCCTTGTACCCTTGCATATTTGAATCTGCAGATGTGGAACCCACATACCAAGGGCGAGCAATGCCATTTTATATATGGGACTTGAGGATTCTTGGATTTTGTTATCCATGGGAGTCTTACCATCAATCCCCCTTGATGGCAAGGGACAACTGGGTGCCAGGCATTTCAGCACTTTACTTGAATTGACTCGTTCCGTCTCGGAAAACCTCTGAAGTTTTTACTCGTTTACTTCCACACCACTTTGAGAAGGAAGGTATTGTTATTCTGTTTAATGGAGAAATCGATCCCTTGGAAGTGAAGTGACTTGCCCATGTTCACATAGCTAGTCAATGATCTGCATCTAGCTTGGAACCCACATCCGCTCCTCCTGGTCCCCTGCCCTGGCCACACTGAGTTGAATCCATTTAGAAAAGACCCGCTATTTGAAAGCCCTGGAGTAGGGTTCTCCCTCTGGTCCCTGCCTTTGTGGCCTGCTGCCCTTGTGGCAGATTGTCTGCTTTCTACAGAGACTTGTGGGAAACACAAAGGTCCCATAGCTATTGCTCTCGAACGTCTTTCCTTTCCTGACTGACAGGGTAGCTGCTGTCTGTTGCCAGTTGGCTGGAAGGTAAGAGAGCCATTAGTACCTCAGAGTTTCAAGGAAGAATCCCTGTTGGAGAGTCTCTAGGGTTCAGCTTTGCAACACATCTGCCTCACCCACCTATGTGAGTGGGTGAGGATAGTGAGTTTGAGATGTCACCCTTTGATCATTCATGCCGGTGACAAATTTTCAATGCTGTTCTCAACTTAATACACTCACAAGATCATTTTAGTGAACCTGTAAATTCTCAGAAAACTTAGAGTAAGCAACCTTTCTTCACAATCAGACATGGCATTAAAAATATCATGAGTATTTAAAGCCCTGCTTTTTGTTTTGTTTTGTTTTGGACCATGGAAAGATTATTTTATTCCATGAAAATATTCTCAACAGAGAACACTATCTTAAACAAAGCATTTACGTTAAGAAATCAACATGTGCACAGAAAGAGTAAAAATTACTGAAAAATTAAAGATTTCTTTTGGACAATTCACATGTTCAAAAAACCCTGCTTTTTGGATAAGCAACCAAATATTTTATTTTTTTAATATTTCTTTATATCTCCTGTTCAAGATTGATGTGGTAAATTTCCTTTTAAGCAGGACAAGGTTTGGAATAAACCAGTCTGAATAGTTGAACACTCAGGATAAGTAGGAGGTGGTCTGGCTTCACGGGTTCCATGGACTAGGCAAATGGAGGTTATTGGGGCAGGGAGGAACCATGGGCAAATCACTTCAGCTGTCCAAGCCTCTATCTCTTCAAGTGTAAAGAGAAATAATATTAGTACCTGTCTCCTGGAGGAGGTAATAAGAATTAAATGAGATGACCCTTGTGACTTGGCTGTGTATCAATATTTAGCACATAAGACTATGTGTTATTAACATTACCATAAAATTGCATTAGAATTAAATTGTAGGTAGTATTGAACAAGTACGTACAACTTAATCTTTTTCTGGTGATTCAGAAGGTCCCATAGCACCTTTTAGGCTTCCAGAATATTGTTCTAAGCATCAGTTATCATATAGGATTGTGACTGTTGAAGATACAAGAGTGTGGACCAAAGCGTGCCTAATCCAATGGTTTACCCAGATAATGCCTTTAAAAGAATAAGCCTTGCTAGCAGCCTGGTTTCTTATAATTTGAAAATAGAAAACAATTCCAGTTATTTTAGCATCCTGCATGTTGAATAAAGAGGCATTGACCTGATAAACTAGAGATTTTTCTGACCACAAGGTTGAGACCCATTTGCTTCATTTTTCTGGTTCCAGTTGGTGTCTTTTCTAATTAGTGTAGCAGCACGTCACCGCAATCATTGGACAGTCTTAATCATTTACATATTTTTCCTTATCTCTGAAAATGACTTAGAATGTTTTCTTCCAATTCAGTGGTTATTTTCAGGAAGCTGCCAGGGTTGGGTTGGAGGTGCGTCTCAGTGCCTGAGGAAGATGACAGGAGAAGGAAAATTGCCTCCCCAAGTTAAATGAAAGCTGGGTCCCCCTTCCAAGGACCTATAATAATCAGCTATACAAGCTGTTGGTTTGTGTGTCCTATTGATTTAATATGCTTCTAATCAGTACATAAAGCTATGGGCCTGCAGTGTTAATTTTTCATATGCTTACAAAGTACCCTTTGATTTTCTGTCACACGTTAATTACAGCATTTTGCCATTAAATACGAAGCTTTGTGTAAACTAATTACAAGGTAATCATTGTCTACTGCAAGCGTGCTGTTTGTACCTTTTATTTTATTCTAAAAATGCACAGATCTCACAGTCTGGAAACGCTCTACCTTCCAGCCATTAGCTCTCACTAATTCATAGCATTATTGTGGTGAGAGTGTAGGAGTTGTAATTGTTGTGGTATCAGAGCTGTTAATTACCGGAGTAAACAGTTGAAATGGTGCCAAGGTCTATTGTACAAGGCAGAGAAAAGGAGGTTTAAATGTTACTCCCACCATCTGGGGACTAGGGGAGAGGCAAATGCTTGAGAACAGCAGTGAGGCGCTATCGCCGTCTCAGCTCCAGGGTTGGCGGCCATATGGATCCGGAATATTTTGAATCAATTGAATTTAACTGCCAGTTTTTCGCAATAACAGCGTGGAAGGAAGGAATAAAGCAAAAGATGAGAGGAACAAGAATTGGTTAGTGTTTTCACACACAGGAAGTCCCCGTTGGAGTTCTTTTGGAAGGACCTGCTTTGCGGAAAGCCACAGAGCAGGCTCGGGTATTTGGAACAGAGTCAGGGTGGGCTGACTCTCCGCCGCCGGCCGCCACGCCATTTGCTTCCGGTCGTCTGTCCTCCGCGCCCCTCGGCGAGAGGGGGATGGCCTTGAGAGGACCCGGACTTCTGTGTGATTGTGCCAGAGCAAACAAATCCTCATTTTGGGAATTCACTGCTTTATTTCCCTGGTGTTTTCATAAACATGGTCTGTAGAAAAAAATAATAAATAGATAATGCTGTCCCATCCGCCTCAACTACATACCTCTGTACCTGTGGAAATATCAAGGAAGGTACAGAATCTGATTAAGGAAAGCAGATGCTTGCCCATTCCTTTGGTATAAAATTAAAATATAAATTCTCCTGTAAGCCTCTCATTTCATTTGACAAATTCACCCCTTTCCCCCACTACTTGAATGAAAAATCAAGTCCAAAGGGCACATGTGTTTTCTTTTGTTTTTAATTTTCAGCTAAAGGGCTTTTTCAGCATATGCAGTTTTCTCAATCAGTGGTATTTCTCTAATGGGAAAGAAACCTATTAGCCATAATATAAGTATGGTGGCCACTTTGACTTATAGTTGATTTTTAAACTGCGTGGTTTCTGTTTTAAAATATTGCATAATCTTTAAAACAGTCATATATTTTTACTTGGCGTCACTATTATTTAATATAATTGCCTTTAAACCCATTTTCCAACATTAAAAATACCTTTTAAAAATCTGCCACTGGCTGCTGTAACTACTTTTTAATTTCATTCCCCAAACATGAACGGATTCTTCTTTTTTTAAACCATCCTGGAGTATTTATTTTTAATTGTTCCGTTAGCAGATGTTGAAGTAATTCAGGATATACTGTAAACAACTCCTTTAAAGAGAGAGATCACAAACCATCACATTTACCAGGAGCCAAGGGCCGTGTCTGTTGGGCTTTTATGGGCAGCTTTAGCCCACAGGAAAAATTTTTCCTGCTTTTGTTTATGTGCAAAGTTCAATTAAGAATTTCAAGAAATGCTTAATCTTTATCTATTGAAACCCCAGCATGCAGTGCGATAGGTTGAGCCTGGAAAGAAAATCAGGGCCCCCCGTGGAGAGGGGGAAAAAGAAACAGCCGTTGAAGAGCTGGAAAGTTGAAAGGGAATGAAGCTCTCCAGTGTTTCTGGTCGGGGCAAAGCAGTTGTACTGAGTTTTCGAATGGAGAAGCAACATATGTGCCTCAGTTGGACAAAGCGCTTCTCGAGTCAAATCAACTGCTAGGCCTGCGTGTTGGTGCAAGGTGGAGGCCTGGATAATGAGGGACAGACTCCTCGAGAAGCAGCGAGTGGATAATGCTACATAAGTATGGAATTATATACCGCACTTTCACCATTCTGTTTAATGAGAGCCGCCACCACAGCGAATCACTTGCCACACAGCCGAAATGGGCCATTAGCTATCAAGGGAAAATTGTCTTTGCCGCTTTCAGCAGATGGAGCAAATATTTTACAAAGCAATTTTACATACCAAAAACATTTGTGTGCCTTGGTAATGTTGGCTGTTTTACATTATGTTACCTTCTACAGCAGCATAATTTTCCATCTCATCGAAGGCAAAGTTGGCATTTTTGATTTTTAAACTCTCAATTAACAATTAAACATGGAGTATTAAGGCAGTCCTTAAACTTTAAGTAGGTGTGGGAAGTAGTTTATGACTTGCTGAAGACATTTTCATTCTTTCTTCATCTTCTCAGCATATTTTTACACTCTAAAGAGGGACGATTGCTAATGATCTTAAGGGAAAGGAATGAGTGGAAACTTCACTACTGATTGCCGAATGAGAGTAACCAATGCATGGAGTGAGTGCAGCATTTGTTGGCTTACGTGTCCGGCATGGATTGTGGGTACACGGTTGGTCCACCCATTCGTATCAGTTTAAAATGTTTAATATTCAATAACAGAAAACCCAACTCAAAGTGACTTTAACAATAAAGAGAATTTTTTAAGTAAAAATAAAAAATAAAGAGAATTTATTAATTCAGCTAAATGAAAATCCAGAGATTGTCTCTGACATCAGAGAAGGCTTAACCCAGGCTTCCCTGATGGCTCAGATAGTAAAGAATCATGAGAAAAGGATTAATCCAGTGGCACAGTATCAACAAGGACCCAGTTACTTTCCATCCCTCCCCCATACTGTGCATAATATCTGCTCCATCCTAAGGCTGGTGGTCCCCAGGGTTGCTGGGGGGCTGCCAGTGGCTCCTGAAGCTTGTCCTTGGTCAAGGTAATAGGAAGAGAGAAAATCTCACCAGGCAGCATTCTCAGAAAAGCATAAAGGCTTCTTTCTCAGAAGGCCCCAGCAAGTGCTTCCTAACACTTGATTGGCCTGACTGGGTCATGTGCCCCTCCTGAACCGATCACTGTGGCCAGGGTATGGCTTTGCTAACCAGGGGCCCCTTCTTGGAGCTGAGCATGAGGTTACTCTCAATTCTTACGTAGCTAAGAATGGGGTAGGGATAGTTCCTGAAAGGAAGTTGGGGATATCATTACCTGGAACAAGAAGACAAAGATGCTGGGCAGCCAACAGCAGATGTAATTTCTGCCATTTTTCATAAATTTGACAGCACAGACTTAGCATCACATGTGGATGATCTAATCTGACCCAGATGGACCTCAACAGTGCCTGCCCATGGCAGTTACAGACACAGAGCTCGTTGCACTATGGCATACTGGTAGCAACTAGACTGGAATCCCAGTTTGCTACTTCATGGCTGTGATATGAAATGGAGATGATAATAACTACTTCAGAGAGTGGCTTTGAGATCATAATATAAAAACTTCTGGCACAGACCTATCACATGGTAAGCTTTCAATAAGAGAGAGCTATTGTTTTACCTAAAAAATAGCTGTCGTCGGGACTCTGCTGGTGGTCCAGTGGTTAGAATCTGCCTGCCAGTGCATGGGACACAGATTTGACCCTTGGTCCAGGAAGATCCCACATGCCACGGAGCAACTAAGCTTGCGCACCACAACTACTCAGCCCACGCTCTAGAGTCCAGGAACTGCAGCTTCCTGAAGCCCACCCACCCGGAGCCCATGCTCTGCAACAAGAGAAGCCACTGCAGTGCGAAGCCTGTGCAGCACAACTGGAGAGCAGGCCCCACTTGCCGCGACTAGAGAACGCCTACATGGCAATGAAGACCCAGTGCAGCCAAAAATATATAAACAAAGTTTAAAATACAATAACAACAACAGTATAAAAAGTGTCCTGTGCAACCAAGTACCCTTCTTAAATTCACATTCAAATTAGGAATCCTTCCCTTCTCTCCATCTCTGTGCAGCTAGCCTTTTCAAATCCTGAGCACCTTTCATGGAACCCATACCTTCCCTCTGAAAGAGGGCAGTGGGGGCAATAAACACTCACCCCGGAGCCAGAGGTGGCTGAGAGCTCCTGTGGTCTTGCTGTATGTGTGTAGAAGCCCCATCCCCTCTTCTGTTACACGAGGCACTTCTCTTAGATGGTCCAGACGGCCTCTTTCAATATTGATATCCCTGCTTAGTTTCAAGTGATTGTCTTGCCCTTTTGGCCCTATGTCACCTTCCATTCCTCCATTTGGGGATATCAGAAGGCTCTGTAAAAGCAGAATCATCTAGGTAGGTCCCTTGGTTTCTGTTTTGAACAACACCAAATAATGTCTGATGTGAAAGATTGAAAGTGATTAGCTGACAAGTTATTTTACTTAATTCATCACTGCAGATCTAGCAAAGAGCTTTCTGAAATAAAAGGAGTATTGATGATTGATATTTAGATCATTCTGATTTGTATTCTTTTTTCCTCCTTGCTCATCCTCCCAACACACATGCACACACACATACACACTTTTAGAATTTACTTGGGAAAGTTAACTCTCTGGAGCTTGAAGTAGCTTTAGTCATTGAGGGCAATATTAAATTGGATATGCTAGCAGCTTCCCCTGAGATATCCTGAATTTCTTTCAGTCAAATACCTCTTCTTTCAAATTTACACTTTCTTGATAGAAAAAAAGAGAGAGAGCTGAGAGGCAAGGTCCATGCTTGATAGACAAGAATCTTTAGGATGCATTGGTCAGACTGATGAAGGCCCTACAGTTATCTTGGAACCCGCCAAGGTCATGACTATCACCGATGCACTCTGAGGGGTAAATATGGATACTGGACAAAGAGCGACAAAGCTGTGCACTGGCGCAGGTGTGGCTCAGGTTCCTCCTGGATGGGAATTGCTCTAGAGCTATTAGCTCCACAAAGGCCGGCAGCTAATGTGCATTGCCAGAAGTGCAATTAAAATGGAATGAATATCTGAAATTATTTCAAAAACTAAAGGGTATTTTTCTAATATTTGCTTATCATCCATGAGATCTACGCTTTCCTCTTCACGCCCCTAGAGTTGTTAGCTCTGAAAGATCTGTTGCATGTGGTTGATACACTTTTTGAAACACTAACCAGTCATCTATCGCCTTGATGTGATGCATTGAACTACTCATTTCACAAATATGTTAGACAGAGAATCTTGTGCCCTGATTTCTGGCTTGTAACAGATATTCTACTTACTCACACACACACACACACACATATACACACTGCAAGGGTAAAATGTGGGGGAAACAAGACGAACTAGCAATAGTTCCCCCAACTCCATTGTTTTCTGTCTTCAGTCTCGTGTTGAAAATCACCCCATAACAGAATCTGATAACTCAGCAAGTGACCTTACACAAGCCTCTTCACTCTAGGAGCCTCAGCTCCCCATTTGTAAAGCAGGGGGAATAATCCTGTGCTCGCCCACCTCAGAGTGTTGGTGTCAGGACCAAAGGGGACAATGAATGTGAGCCTGCTGTAACAAGAGAAAGTATTTTATGAATACTGTTCTGAGGATTCACATGAATTTGGGGGTTGTGTAGCATGGTTTTATATGTCTGTGGCTGTGGGCATCAGTGTGTACTTAAGTTTACTCTGAACATAATAAACCCAAGTAGCTACAGATCTTCCCTCATCAGCATCTGCCCTTAAAGTTGTGATAATTATGTTTGAACAGAACAGAAACTCTCTCCAAGCCGAGAACTTACATCTGACATCTCTTCAATGGAGCTAAGGCCCAATGGAGTTAAGGCCATTCTTAGTATAATCCTTCTATTTCCTATCAGATGCTTTCAAAATACAGAAATAAATTGAACAGTTAATACCCCCCACCCCATTATTCCTCTGAATATCTTTTAGAGAGTTTCTTGTGGCCCCAAGCTGCCTCCATGTACCCTAGCATCCCCTATTGACTGTTACCCTCCCAGGGCCTTCAGCTGTGTGCTTCTCACAATGGGACATGATTTCCACAGCAGACTTTCCTCTAGGAAATTTACCCCTTTGCTGTACACAATACAAACGCTGTGGATCAAGGTGGAATGGCTGGCTTTGTAAGCAGAGGCAATCCAGGCAGCCTGACACGGTGTCCAGATGCCTCTCACAAGCCACGACCTTACCAGTTAATTATTGGCCTTCACATAGCATGTTGCATCTGAAGTGATACTTTATAAATGTCACCTTATTTATCTTCCCATTGTCCCTTAGAGGCCGGGAATCTCATCAAATCCACCCAGGAAGAATTGGTTCTTAAGTAGTCATCCCCGCCAGGTGGTTCCTGGGCAGCAAGGTGGGAGCCTGTTGCAAGGTTTCCCATTTTCCCGTACCCTATAACTTCAGCTGTTTGGGGCCAGGTCCCTGTGTTTATTGCAGCCACACATATTGGGTGTTCCCTGTGCTGAGCATTGGGAGCCTGACCACAAAGCCACTGACCACACCCCTAAGGAGCCCCCAGAAGCTGGAGAACATGAAGAAAGGACAGCCCCACTTGATAGTAGAGAAGGCTTCCTGGAGGAGGAGTGACCGGAACTAACTCAGAGAGGGTGTGAAGGAATCACCCAGAGGAGGGAGTGGAAGAAGGAAGGCCGAGGAAAGAGACTGAGCCAGGGAAGTTTGGGGCAAGGCTAGAAGACAGAGAGAAGAGAGGCTGCTTTAGGAATCAGAGGTCAGGTTACAGAGGGCCTTTGTGTGTGGTGCTGAGGAGTTTTGACTTAAGTGGATAGGGATCTAGTTTTGAGACTTAGGCTTCCCTCATAGCTCAGTTGGTAAAGAATCCACCTGCAATGCAGGAGACCCCAGTTTGATTCCTGGGTCAGGAAGATCCCCTGGAGAAAGGATAGGCTGCCCACTCCAGTATTCCTGGGCTTCCCTTGTGCCTCAGCTGGTAAAGAATCTGCCTGCAATGCAGGAGACCTGGGTTGGATCCCTGGGTTGGGAAGATCCTCGGGAGAAGGGAAAGGCTACCCACTCCGCTATCCTGTCCTGGAGAATTCCATAGACTGTATAGCCCCATGGGGTCACAAAGAGTTGAACACCACTGAGTCTATGGGGTCGCACAGAGTCGGACACGACTGACGCGACTTAGCAGCAGCAGCAGCAGCAGCAGAGCAACTCTCACTTTCACTTTTGAGACAGGTAGAAAAGCTTTCATCTATTCCTTGTCTCACCTCCATCTCTAGTCTCCCCCCACCACAACACATAAACACTTTTTTCCTTAGTTAAGTTAGATCTGACATTCTCTAATTTTTTTTCTCAATTTTTTTTATTGTGGTAAAATACCCATAAAATCTACCATCTGAACCATTTTTAAGTCTACAGTTCAATGGTATTCATTACATCCGCAATGTTGTGTAACATTACCACCACCCAGCTCCAGAACTCTTTTTGTCTTAAAAAACCAAACCTCCATACCCATTAAACACTAACTCGCCACTCCCTGTCCCCCAACAACCACCATCCCACTAACAGTCTCAGTGATTTCAACTACTCTAAGTACCTGCCATTTCTTGCATGAATGGATGAACAAGTGAATTATTGCTCTTGGGCTGACTTGATGTGATAGCAGAGAGCAGATCACTGTGTAGATGATTCAACACCTTTAATCAGGGAAGGACAAAAAGTAAGTCTCCACTGTCCTGGTAGAGGGCCTGCCCTGCATGGGTTCCTTCCTTGACACTCAGTTTCATAAGCAGAGTGGGAACCCACAGCCGTGTTTCGTTGTCCCACCTTTGGGGCACTGCATGAATCACAGACAATTGGTCTTTTTCAATAGAGTAGAGTAGTTTTAACAGAGACAATTATAAAGTAAGAAGAAAGGTGGGTTTGGAGGACAATGCTCAAAGGAGAAAACGAGAGGCGGTCCAGGTTGTTGGAACTGCACGTTTTGTGTGCTTGTTTATGATTTAAATGCAGGGCCTTGCGGAGACAAGGTTATTAATGTACAGTAAAGGGCAGAGAAAACATCGGTTGTGCAGAATACGAAGTGCTTGGCTTTGACAGCAATTTCCCTGCCTCTGCCTCCTGAGGCAGAGGCTCGCTGTGTGAGCCAGCTTCCCCAGCCCTTCTTAACGTCCCTGACTGTGCAGAGAGCCATCCTGAAAGAGGGTGAGCAGCGGCACTCTCCCTTCCTCGTGGCGCTTTGGTTTTGTATGTCAAGCACTTACTAAACTGACTGATGAGAGTCTCCCACCAGGATTTTCTAGATAATTCAGACATTATTCAGGTTACTGGGACCTGCCCAGAGTGTACGCTCAGATATTTGTCTTCCATTGTAGATTTTCAGAGGGCACTCAACCCAGAATGAGCCAGATGTTCCAAGGAGCTGAGGGGAGGGGAAGGACAATCACTTTTTAATGACGCAGAAATTGAAAATACATGGCTATACAGATTATTTCTAAGATTCCTTCCTGCCCCACTCACCAAAGCTGATTCTTTCTGATTCTTCCAAATAACTGATGTCTACTCACAGATTAGAAATTTCCCCAGCAACCCAGAACAAGCCTGAGTTTTTCTTGTCAACGTCCCCCATTTTGAATATGAATTCTGCCTATCAGATGTTTGGTGCCTAAAGCTGCTCTTCTGACAGAAATGAAATCTGAACAAGTGGCTTTTATCTAAAAAAATTTTAGTTAGTCTAAGACTTTGCAAAAAAAACAAAAAAATTGTCCTCATAAACCAAATATCTTTATGATACAAACCAAGTCTCTTTATGTCACAAACCCCCATTTTTTATTCATTAGAGGGTTTCCTACAGTTTTCACCTTGGCGTGGGGGCCAACCTTAGCTCATGTCTAGTCAGATGAGGCTGTGACCTAATGTGGAATATCAGGTGATTGAGAACCACACCCCTCCCCACCTCAGTCTCCCAACCTGACCTCCCTCCCCAACTCTCTCTCCTGACCCAACCTCCTGAAATCCCACCTCATTCTTACGACCTGACTTCATGAAATCTCACCTCTACGGCATCAGCCGTGATTTTAGGCTTTGATCCCACAGTTACGTGGAGGTCCCCCAACCAGGGGGAAAGGGCATGGCTTTAAGAGATCAAGGTGACCAAGAAAGACCCTGCCAACTCCACGATCTCTCTCAGGGTCAACTCTGTTAGCGTTATAAGATAAAAAAAAAAACATTTCCTTTTGTGTAAAATACTGTTTTCCCTTCTCTTACTTTCAGACGGTGTGTGTCTTTAGTTTTGAAGTGAGTCTCTGGGAAGCAGCATATATATGGGTTACTCTTTTAGTATCTATGGGCTTCCCTGGTGACTCAGATGGTAAAGAATCCACCTGCAATGTGGGAGAGCTGGGTTTGATCCTTGGGTTGGGAAGACTCTTTGGAGGAGGGCATGGCAACCCACTCCAGTATTCTTGCCTGGAGAATCCCCACGGACAGAGGAGCTTGGCAGGCTACAGTCCATGAGGTGACAAAGAGTTGGACACGACTGAGCGAGGTAGGGAGGGAGGTTGGGTCCTGCTGTACAGCACAGGGAACTACAGTCAATATCCTGTGATAAATCATAATGGAAACAAATACAAAAAGATATAAAACCGAGTCACTTTGCTGCACAGAAGAAATTAACACGTTATAAATCAACTATACTTCAATAAAAAATTTTTAATAAAAAAAAAATTCCAGTCTGAAGAACCTGAGGGAGAAGGTAGTGAACCCTGCCTTTTACACAATGAGAAACTGAGGCCCAAAGTGAGGAGACACAGTGTCCGAGGACATGCCATTGGTCAGGCTGCTGTGGGTCTGAAACTGGGTTTACCTGATGCCCAGGCAGAAGGCTGCCTTTTGGAGACAAGAGGCACAATTAGTGGCAATATTTTGGGGCCAAATCACTTTGAGGAATGAAAATTGAAATGGCTGGGAAAAAATAGAGAAATTTTTCAAAATGGCTTTCTGGCTCTGGGTAAACAGTAACCACATTTTTTTTGCCTGTTGGAGGCCTGGTTTTTAATCACTCCACAAGCAGTTTTCATTTCTGTAGTAAAATTGCTTGTGGTTCTATTTAATTTGTTTCTGCAGGAGCCAGCTTTGGTGAAGATCTCCGAGGAGCTGGCGGGCATTTTAGCACAGCACGCACAGCCAGTCAATGAGAAACGGTTCCCAACGTGGAGAAAATTCCTGCAAACATTTCTCAGTCAAGGTAAATAAGACTGGAAAGCTTCTGTTGAGGTTTGGTCTGCGCAACCTTGCATTCTAGTTTTGGGTCAACCTGGGGCCAGTGTGAATACCTAGAAACTCTTGCATGGGTTTAGAAAAGTGCTCCTCCAAACAGATTTTTCTTCAAAACTTTGCCTAAATATTTATCCTGCATTCAGCCTCTTAAGTAAACAGGAACTGAGCAGGCCAGGCATGCCGTGCATAGCTCGAGATTCTGACCATATTTTGGCACCACAGACTTCTCCTGAGAAGTAGTCAAAAACTTTGGAATCAGAAGACCTGAGTTTGGATCTCATCCTTGACCTTGAGCAAGGTTCTTAAACCCTTGGAGGCCCAGTTTCCTCACCTACTTACAGGGTTGTTGGCAGGATTCAATGAAATAAATATATGAAGGTTTCTACCAGGGAGCCTGACTCAAAATAAGTCTTCAAGAAATGTGAGTTTCTCCTTCCATTTTCTAGGAGAGAAGAAATAGTCTCACTTCTGGTTCTGAGGTTAGACCTTGTAAATAAGAACCCGCTATAGTCTTGGAGCCCAAAGTGATTTTGGGGCTCCAAAATCACTGCAAATGGTGACTGCTGCCATGAAATTAAAAGACACTTACTCCTTGGAAGAAAAGCTATGACCAACCTAGACAGCATATTAAAAAAGCAGAGACATTACTTTACCAACAAAGGTCCCTCTAGACAAAGCTATGGTTTTTCCAGTAGTCATGTATGGATATGAGAGTTGGACTATAAAGAAAGCTGAGCACCAAAGAATTGATGCTTTTGAACTGTGGTTTTGGAGAAGACTCTTGAGAGTCCCTTGGACTGCAAGGGGATCCAACCAGTCCATCCTAAAGGAAATCAGTCCTGAATATTCATTAGAAGGACTGATGCTGAAGTTGAAACTCCAGTACTTTGGCCACCTGATGTGAAAAACCAATTCAATGGAAAAGACCCTGATGCTGGGAAAGATTGAAGGTGGAAAGAGAAGGGGTCGACAGAGGATGAGGTGGTTGGATGGCATCACTGATGAAATGGACATGAGTTTACGTAGTCTCCAGGAGTTGGTGATGGACAGGGGAGCCTGGCGTGCTGCAGTCCATGGAGTCACAAAGAGTCAGACACTACTGAGTGACTGAACTGACTGATAGTCCTGGAGCAAAGCCCCCTGACTTCTCAATTTTCTGATGATGTTAGGAGGTCAGTGGATGAGGGAATGAATGGAGCAGTTGTGGAGGTCCTGTGGGAGTGCTACACCACATTGCCCCTCACTCTTTAGGAGGCAACAGTATAAGGTGGATATTCTTATATGCTTACACACATGCATGATAAGAGAAGGCTAGGATACAGACCACAGAAGCTATCTTTCCACTCTATTCACCACTGTCAAAAGATAACATGTAACATAAACATATAATAATATCATAATAATAGGGCTTCCCAGGTGACACTAGTGGTAAAGAACCTTTCTGCCAGTGCAGGGGATGTAAGAGACATGGGTTTGATCCCTGGGTTGGGAAGATCCCCGGAAGAGGGCACATCAACCTGCTCCAGTATTCTTGCCTGGAGAATCCCATGGACAGGGGAGCCTGGCAGGCGACAGTCCATAGAGTTGCAAAGAGTAGGACACGACTGAAGCAATGTAGCATGCATACACGCACATCATAATAATATCAGATGATAGCAGCAGCAGCAACAACTCAATGGCGAGAATAGCACAGTGAAAACAACATAATAAGCACAGTCTGTGCTTACCATGAGCTAGACTCACCTCATGGCATGTGAGGCAAGTGAGTTCTTAGTTCCCTGACTAGGGATGGAACCCATGCCCCCTGCAATGGAAGCATGGAGACTTAACCACTAGACCACAGGAAAGTCCTTAGACTCTATTCTAAGCACACCTATATTAATTTCTTTAATCCTCCTAACAGCCCTATGAGGTGGGTACCATTATCACCCTCACTTCACAGAGAAGGAAACTGAGGTACAAAAGATTAAGTAACTCTCCTCGAATCACTCTGTGAATACCTAACAGAGCCAATAAAAGGCTACCCCGTGCTACTCCAGGAGTCTTGGCCAGAGACAATGGGTACATTTACCAAGGAATACCTCTTAGCTCAAGATATGAGATCGTATCGAAAAAGAAAGATCTACTGGGCATTGGAATACACTGCAAGGCAGAGTGGGGTGGAAGGGCATAGTAAACATACTGTTAATGAATTATTTAGATGGGACGGCCCACAGTCTAACAAGAATGCTGAGAAAGGATTCTTCACTGGTGTGGGGAGACGCAGAGGGCAGTTATAGTACAATCTGTCCTCTCAAATATAAATTTCTGTGATTCCACAAATTTCCACATAAACCCAATACCAGAAAAGTAAAACTAAAAGAGTCTACCCTGTGCATAAATGGGAGAAAATAAAGTAGGTAGGTATACTAGGTGGCTTCTGTGACTCAGACGGTAAAAAATCTGCCTGCAATGAGGGAGACCGGAGTTCGATCCCTGGGTTGAGAAGATCCTCTGGAGAAGGGAATGCCAACCCGCTCCAGTATTCTTGCCTGGAGAATCCCATGGACAGAGGAACTTGACAGGCTACAGTCCATAGGGGTCTCAAAGAGTGAGACCTAACACTCTCTGAGCGACTAACAGTTTCACGACAAAAAATGGTTAAGAATAAAGGATTTTTTTTCAGATTATGAGGGGAAGACCCTGAAGATCTCAGATCCATACACGACAGGATGTTAGGAAGTTTCCGTATCTTCCAAGGTCAGCCTGCAAACCTTCTTTTAGCCTATTTATTCTCATATGAGCTTTGTAGACTAGAAAGGGTTTTCCCAGCCACCGTCTCACATGAGCTGTACAACCACAAGCTTAGCCTTTGTCTCAGCCTCCGTCATTTCTATCCTTTCTTCCTCTATTTCAGCCGTGTTGTAAGCACAATACTTATTTATAGGAGGAAGAACAAGCTTTCTTGAGACACTTTGATAGACAAAGAAACAGGCTTAATGCTAGGAAGTGACTAGGACAAAATCACACAACAAGTGCATGGTGAGTGGGAACGCAGTTAGAGCCCACAATTCTAGCACGTCTCAGAAATCTGGTCTGGGGGAGTCATGTGTGTTCAAACCTATTCCCAGCTCTGAGCCCAGAGCCTACAGCAGGCCCTGCATAAAATTATTACTGACAGAGAGGCTGCCCACCCAGGTTTCCTGACCCTAAGGCCACCATCTCCTGCCATCTTCCCTGTTGCCTGGTTCATTTCATTTCTACTCTCTGAAGTGTGCCTATAGTCGCGAAATGTGCTATAGATTTGATTTCTGCATTGTCAAAGCATTATATCAAAGGCAATACATTTTTAAAAAGGGGGATTAATTACTTGGAAAAGAAAAAAATTAACACTGAAAAGACTGTGGTCCTAGTACCAAGAAGACAATACAAATAAGCTACTTTGAAGTAAAATAACCTTGTAACTATAAAGGACAAGTGTTTTCACTGGAGCATCATCTTTCAAAATGTAGGTGATAGTGAAAGCCACAAAGTTTTCTGAATCAGAGAGACTCAGTAGATTTTTTGCTTGTTTTTGTGCATTGTGTTATTATTGTTTTGTTACTTTTACCTTGCTAAATCTCCAGCAACCAGTATTTAGGTACAGCACACACTCGAAAACCTCATTTAAAGAAAAGCATATCTCAAACCAACCAAGAAGATGAATTAGCTTTCCTTCTGAAATTCAGCTTTCTTTAGGACCAGCTTTTGTGTCTATAAGCTTTAATCACACTTATAGACATTTAAGGAGAAGGCAACGGCACCCCACTCCAGTACTTTTGCCTGGAATATCCCATGGACGGAGGAGCCTGGTGGGCTGCAGTCCATGGGGTCGCTAAGAGTCGGACATGACTGAGCGACTTCACTTTCACTTTTCACTTTCATGCATTGGAGAAAGAAATGGCAACCCACTCCGGTGTTCTTGCCTGGAGAATCCCATGGACAGAGGAGCCTGGTGGGCTGCCATCTATGGGGTCACACAGAGTCGGACACGACTGAAGCAACTTAGCAGCAGCAGCAGCATAGACATTTAAGGAAAGAGCCTTTTGTATAAAGTAACAGATAGCTGCATTTGAGACATTTTTAAATCTCAGGATTTAACCATATATGCTGTTCAAAGCCTGTGAGCATAGGTCACCTCCCAGCAAATGCCCAAAATACACGTCAAATTTATCTTAATACTGTTGGGCTCCAGAGGCTGCCTTGTCTAGGAACACTTTTAAATTATGTTATCTAATTCTTCACAAATAATATTCAATTTTTTTCTATAAAAGGGATATATACAGATTTACAGGTTAGGCCTAAAGACAGAAAACAGGGCCATGTAAATTTTGTGGGCAGGCTTCCCAGGTGGTGCAATGGTAAAGAGTCTGCCTGCCAATACAAGGGATGCGGGTTTGACCCTGGGGTTGGGAAGAGCCCCTGGAGTAGGAAATAGCAGCCCCACTCCAGTATTCTTGCCTGGAGAATCCCATGGACAGAGGAGCCTGGCGGGCTCCAGTCCATGCGATTGCAGAGTCAATTTAGTTCAGCGCCTAAACAACAAATTTGCCTCTGCAATTTTTGCTATTCAGAGCAGAAGGTGCAGTAAGATAAATTATAAAGCTCCCATTATCAGCATGGAGCAAGCTTACCTGTTTCTCAAGAATGGCAGCATTTTCTGGCTCCATATTTTTAAACAAACCAGCTATATATAGAAGTCCTTTGGCTGACATAATGGTCAGTGTTTTCTTATGTCTGATAAAAGCCCTAACCTGTCAGAACTTGAAAAAGCAGTGAAGTTGAACAGGAAGCGCAGTGGTCCTTAAGGTACAAACTGTGGCCTGTGGGCAGTTAATTCCCCCTGAGGGATTTGCTGTAGACCTCAGGTTCATCATTTATAATGAATGGGCATAGGCCTGATGATCTTTACAGTGTCTTCCTAGTTAGGATCAAAACCACCACTCATTGAGTCCAACTACACACCAAGCATTGGACTAAATACTGTAGATCACGAAGATTCACAACAGTCTGGTGAGATAGGTCTTATTATGCTGATTTTAGAAATGACGGAAAGGAAATTTATAGAATTGAAGCTACTTGCCTAAAGTCTCACAAGACATGGCAGATGCAGGCTCTGAGCCTGAGTCCCTCTGCCAAAGCCTGGGTTTTTTCCTCTTGCTCTTAATGGGCACAGTCCACAAGAGTGTGTCCTTTTACCCACCCCATGCTTCTCCCCCCAGGAGGCGTGATTGAAGCGTACCCACCTTCAGAGAGTATTACCAACGTGACGGTGGACATGCTGATAGAACCCAATGGAGAAATCAGGCTGCTGTCTACAGGGGACCAGTTTCATGCTGAAGGCCCATTCATCTCCTCTGGGACCACTGTGCCTCAGACCTCAGTGGATCCCCAAGTTCTCAGTTCTTTGTGCCTTCAAATTGGAAAGGCTTGTAAAATGAAAAATGTGATTGGTCACTTTTCCATAGACCTGATGACTTTTATTGATCCAAGCACCATGGAGCAGCAGGTGAGTCGACTTGATGCCATGTGAAATACTGAAATATGTAAAGACTCCAATACCATCCACGCTCATCCAACAGGGACTGTGAGGGAGCCTCCAAGATTCTCTGCTCTTCTGATGAGCTGATTATATATGGTCCATGCTAGTTCAGGTGAGATCATACTTTATGGCTGTAAAGATGGGACCAGTGTTACCAAGCAAAGGGTTCATTGCCCAGTGGGCACAGAAGCCAATACTGTGGCACAGCTTTTGAGAAAAGATTTAATTTTGAGGTCAGCTGGCAGGGGACAGGAGGTATGGCTCACATCTGCATCTTCCCTGATCTGGGGTTTGGTTGGTAAAAGCATTGGGGCAGGTTTTCACTGAAGGGCTTTGGGACTCAGCCATTTATGATGAGGTGTGGTGAAGGAGACTTTAGTACCAGTTCTTCTGGGACAGCAGACCCGTCGCTTCAGAAAGGGCTCCGGCAATCAGGCTCCGGTCTTGTCCCGGTCCTTTGGTTCTGTGGAAGGAGAAACTTTGCTTTTGGGTGTTGTTTGAGGTCAAAATTTTCTCCTCTGTGCCTATTTTGGCTGTATGACTTGTGGTTTTGTTCTCTTGTCTCTGAAAAACAACTCAGTTTCTTGTTAGAAGCAGTATAGGTCCAGTTTCAGGCTAGTTCTGCCAATACCCCGGGGTCTTCTCATTCGGTACAGCTGGAGTTTAAATCACTGCAACTTACCCTGATGGGGTCTGAGTGCTGCCCATTAATGCTCTGTCTGTAGGGAGGGAACCTTCCTAGAATCTGTTCTTAAATAGAGAGTCAATTACAAGAAAAGAGGTAAGAGTTCTTGTTTCTGTTCCCTTTTCTTATCAGTAGTTCACCGGCAACTTAGGTGGTCAGTTTTTTCTTCTTAAAAATGTATTGGAAAATATGCATAAATATAAGAAGGCCTAAATACTAATATAATGAACCAAAACCACCTCCAGTCCTGTGTACTCCTTGTCAGTTGCCCTCACACGGCCCTCCCTCCTCCCAGAGGTATCCATCCTCTTGTAATTGGGACTTATATTCCTTTCTATATCTTTATGCTTTCTAGTGCACGTGAATGTTACTCATCCAGGTTCATTTTCCTGACATGCATCAAGCCAAAATGCTGAAACACTGATGTCTACGGCAAAGAAAGGGTCTATCCACAAGGCAGTCAAGCAAGGAGAACGGAGAACAAGTCTCAAACCTGCCTCAAAGGGCTTGAGCTATTTATGGGATAAAGGACCAGAGTGGTCTTAGGCTTGGGAAGCATGGGGACAGGTGACTGGAAATGAGGAAAAGGTGAGGGAGTCATTCTGCACAGGAGTAACTACTAAGCAATAGGCTTCTTCATGGGAACGTGCTCAGTCGTGCCTGACTCTTTGTGACCCCATGGACTACAGCCCTCCAGGCTCCTCCGTCCTTGGAATTTTTCAGGCAAGAATAATGGAGTGAGTTGCCATCTCCTACCCAAGGGACTCTTCCAGATGCAGGGATCGAACTCGTATCTCTTGCGTCTCCTGCATTGGCAGGTGGACCTAGAGGGGGCGTGTTAAAATGGAGCACTTGTCATCATCCAAGGGTAAATTTTTAGCCTCTGATGTCAAAAGGTCACCAAGCTGACACTCGGGCTGCCCAGCTAGAGGGTCAGTGGTCCTACCCAGTATTAACCAGCTCAGCTTGAATTAGACACAGCTGACTCCGAGTTTCCGAGAAACAGCTCAGGCAAACATACTGTTTAGGCTAAGTGCACTTGGAGGACACACACTTTTCTTTAAATAGCTGCAACTAAAATGATCTTGATCAGTGAAGGCAGATTGCAGGTATAATGGATTTATATATTTAATATATAGCTTAATTTTGCTTGTTTTAAAATTTTTTATAGATCATAACATCCTATGTATTCTACTACAACATGCTTTTACTTATTCAATATTTCATCCATGAAATTCTGCATGTATACAGGTGTGCCTTTGATGTACAGTAATTCTAGATAACTTTTAACCTGTTTGTTTTGCCCCCTTCTCCCCGTGCCCCAGAAATTATAATGTTTAAATTCACTACTACTTCACAAGACTCATTTTGCAAAATGTTCAGTTCCTATTGCATTGGTGTCAGTGACCACAACTCAGTCTAAAGGATGGGATAACCTCCTGCTTTCCCTCTCCTGATGCCCTCTGCCCAGCCAACACTGTAAATAAACTTCAGTTGTTTTATTACTCTGTTTTACAGTTCTCCATTTCAGTCAGATGATAGTTTCAAAGCATTTTGTTTATGCTTTGAGCAGTAGTTTTCAGCTTGTTTAATAATCATTTTCCATTTGCCTTCCTGAACCCTCCGCTGGTTCTGCATCCCTTTCTCAGGCCCACACATGGAGAGAGAAAAGGACAAATATAGAAGGGAATGCGGGAATCAGCGTGGGATGGAGGGAGGACAGGAACAATACCCTCTGGAAAAGAGCAGGGTGACAAGGAATCAAGGGGAGAAGCAGGAGAGGATTTCCCCTCCAAATGTCTGTCATGAGAAACAAAGATCAAATCTATGATCCCTGGAGCAGTAGGAGGATGGAACTGTGGGGACAGTTGACTAATGGTTTGTATTCATTCAAGTTTGATGTAGAGAGAATTGCACCCATGGCAGTGAGAGGTATCGTCTTCAAACCCAGAGCTAGTCCTGTTCCAGGGCTTACAGCCCTTCCCAGCTTCAGGGACAAAGGTCCCACCCTTCACAGGGCTGGCCCCATGTGCCTTAACATCCTTTGCTCACACCAGCTTCCCCTCTATTTCTCTTTTCCAACCCCTTACTCATCATACTGCCTCTTGCCACAGAGCTTTTCTTTACACATGCCACCCCTCCACCTGAAATGCTCTTGCCTCTTCTAGGTAACCTTCTTATCCATCATAATTCAACTCAAGCCATGCTTTCTTAGGGAAGCCTCCCCCAAACTTCCTGACAAAGTCAAATTCCCCTGTTTTACATTCTCATGTCATCATGTATCTCTCCTTTATACCACATGCTTTTGTTACAATTTAGAGTTATTTACATGATTATCTGATTAAAGCTGTCTCCCCCTGTACAGAGTAAGCTCCCTGAGGAGATATATTTTATCTCTTTTTGCTTGCTGCTTAGTTCTCAGCCTATCTCTGACCTGGCACAAAGCAGGTGTTCAGTAAATTATTTGTTGAATGAATGAACAAACGATAGAGGTGTTCTAGCAGATGTTGGATGGTGTTGTTAAGGCTTTTAGAGAAGAGCTCAAAAATTAATTGATGGGTGGGATAAATAAATATTTATCCAAGATGCTCTGACCTTATCATACTAACACTTTACCTCGTCTCTTCCTGTTAATACTTTAGTGTACAGCCTTTTGTGTAACAATTTTCAGTACAGCACTGGAAGCAGCTCTCAGTGAGCACAGAGAAAGGAGTTTCTACACTGGCAAGGAATGTATGCTAGCTCTCTGTATATAATAGATTATTTGAAAAACCACTGGTATCTACTCTTGCCATTTGGCAAGTGACATCATTTTGGAAAACATTTTATTTTCTCTTCTAACTCAGCTGCATTGTGGTGCTGGTAAAGAGACTGGCATATTAGCAACCTGTCATTTTTTGCCAGTCTAACAGGGGAAAAAAATGACATCTTGTTTTCTTCAGTATTTCTTTCATTATTAGTGAGGATGAACATCTTTACTATATCTATTGGCTATTTATATATCTTGTCTTAATTGTCTTATCATATCTTTTGCTCCTTTTACATTGAACTATAATACAAATGCTGATTTGTAGAAATTCTTTGTATATGAGAAATTGCTTCCAAATTGTATATGAGAATGGCTCAGATGGTAAAAAATCCACCTACAATGCAGGAAGGTCCCCTGGAGAAGGACATGGCAACCCACTTCAATATTCTTGCCTGGAGAATCCCCATGGACAGAGAAGCCCAGCAGGCTACAGTCCATGGGGTTGCAAAGAGTAGGACATGACTAAGTGACTAAGCACAGCACACAGCACATAAGAAACTGTTATTCTTTGATTTTTATACATGTTACAAATACCTTCTCCAGATTGTCACTTGTGGCTTTTTGCCAGTCATGTTTCTCTACCATAAAATCGCCATTTTTTCTTTGTAATTGGTTAGTAATATTTTGTGAAAAGGTGTTCCAAGGAATAATATCTTATTCCTCATCATATTTCCAGACAAAATTTAGTATCCATTGCCAACTTTCTACTGGGTCAGCCACCATGATGACACTGGTAATTTTCTGTTTCAATCATTCTTTCTATATAGATTAGTTGGAAATTTACTGCAAAGAATTTTTCCTTTTCTATCTTTTATTTATGTATGTAAGCATGTATGTATTAATTTTTATACCAGTTTGAACTTGTAAGTTTCTAGTCTCTTCAGTCAGTTGTATTTTGACCCTTTCATCATTTTGATGCTCAAGTTGTCCCAGATTTGTCTAGTAGGAGAGTCTTTAGAGTGGTTCTTTTGATGTGTCCTCATCATTCTTTGAGTGTTGTCTTACTTTCTTGCACAATGAGATGTTCCAGATTCATTTTACATTTTTTCTGACCTAGACTTAGAATCAGCCCAACAGCTTTGAGTCACTTCAGAAGAGGATGGTATTAAATTAAGGTCTGGGATGTTAGTGCTATCATTGCTACTGGAGTGTCATTGCTTCTGGCCTCTCTCAGTGGACAGAGCTAAGACATATATGCATTATACATGTACAATACACACATACACAAGCAAATATGTATATATATATACACACATACATATACATACATGTATCTATGACCATTTCTGTATCTATCAGGATATATATTTTAAAACCATGCATTCTTGCCAATATCTCTAATTGTAATCTGACACTTCAAGATTATTCTAGACTTCTGTTTTTCCACACTTACAAACAAATATCTTCTCCAACAGTAAGAAACCTGAGTCTTTTATCTTCAATATATTTACTTATTTCCTCAGTCAATTTATTTATTGCTTCAATGTAACCAGTCTCCCAACTAATTCTGTTATCTTCTTCACCTACCACATCTGTAATTGGATAATGAACCTTGTCATTTGTGCTTTAAGTTTATTTGTAATGCTCTTCATCATACTAAAATTTCAAATAGTCAAATCTAACTCCTTTTCTAAATTACTGTGTTACCTTGAGCTTATCATTTTCTATCATCTTCAGTTTTATATAAAGTTTTACATATAAATCTTTTTAATATATTATATGTTTTTAATATATTTATATATGTTATATATATTTATATATAAATCTTAAATCTTTTTATATATATTTTATATATTTATATATAAATCTTCAGTTTTATATAAAGCTATAAAATGAGTTGGTTAGCTTGACTTCTGAGTTCAAAATTATTTATTTCAATAGTATTTTCATAGTGCCTTTGTATTAAAATTCTAGTAATAATAGTAAGAATTCACTTTTAGAAACATCAAAGGAATAAAAAACTTACATTCATATATATTAATCACATTGTTAAGGGAAGTAAAAAACTTCAAAAAGATTAAATTCTAATAATAGAGAATTTTTAAAGCAAATTATGACAGATGAAAAGAATCAAGTGCTAGGAAAACAGTAAAATTCAAAGTTTTAAAAAATATTTACAGGAAACTATTTATAAACAGTGGAATGGTAAAATACAGATTATATTAGAATATATGTGGGACTTCCCAGGTGACCCAGCGGCTAAGACTCTGCACTCCCAATGCAGGGTTCAGTTCAGTTCAGTTCAGTCACACAGTCGTGTCTGACTATTTGTGACCCCATGAACCACAGCACGCCAGGCCTCCCTGTCCATCACCAACTCCTGGAGTTCACCCAGACTCATGTCCATTGAGTTGATGATGCCATCCATCCATCTCATCCCCTCTCATCCCCTTCTCCTCCTGCCCTCAATCTTTCCCAGCATCAGGGTCTTTTCAAATGAGTCAGCTCTCCACATCAGGTGGCTAAAGGATTGGAGTTTCAGCATCAACATCAGTCCTTCCAATGAACACCCAGGACTACCAGGTGATCACTGGTCAGGGAGCTAGATCCCATATGCTGCAACAAAAGATCCCACACACAGCAACTAAAGGCCTGGCACAGACAAAATAAAACTTTTTTAAAAAAAATAGAAAAATAGGGGTTTTCCTGGTGGCTCAGTGGTAAAGAATCCACCCACCAATGCAGGAGATTCAAGTTCGATCCCTGGTCTAGGAAGATCCCACTTGCCTTAGAGCAACTAAGCCCATGCGACACAACAGTTGAGCCTGTGCTTTAAAGCCCAGGAACTGCAACTACTGAGCCCACGTGCCGCAACACTGAAGCTTGGTGCCCTTGAGCCTGTGCTCCACAACAAAGGAAGCCACTGCAGTAAGAAGCCTGTGCAACGCACTGAAGAGTGGCTCCCGCTCGCTCCAACTAGAGAAAAGCCCACGCAGCAACAAAGACCCGGTACAGCCAAAAATAAATAAATTTTTTTAAAAGTAGAAAAATAAACAATATATGTAATATGATAACAATTTTATTAAAAGAAAAAACATATATTAATATATGCAGAACAAGAAGAACCTAAAGAAATATGCCAAGATGTTACAAGTCATTATTTCTGGATCAAAGAATTGAGGGTATGATAGGCAAAGTAATGACCTGGTAAAGATGCTCATGTCCTAGTCCCTGAAACTGGTGAAGGTTACCACACATGGTAACATGTACATGCATTAGTAATTAACTTTATAATCTCGAGATAGGAAGATTATCTTGGATTATGCAGGGGACAATGTAATCACAAGGGTTTTGCTGGCTCTGAAAATGGAGGAAGTGACCATGAGCCAAGGAATGCAGGTGGCCTCTAGAAGCTAGAAAAGGCAAGAAAACAAATACTCCTTTAGATCCACCTGAGGGAATGAAGACACCATGACTTAAGCTCAGTGAGACTTCTCATTTTTGACCCTTTAAGTTACTAAATGTACAGTGGTTTGTTACAGCAGCAATAGGAAACTGAAACAGAGAATTTGTTCTGTTTTGCTCTTTATGCTTTCTGCCTTTGCATTCTCAAAAGTAAGCATGTATTTGTAGTCAGAAAAAAATATGTGTGTGATAATAATCATAAATAATGATAATTATAAAGCACATACATGATCTTACATCCACATATGTCTTGCATTCAAGATAGGAGGCAGAAAGCTGAAGTGACTGAATCCATCTCAAACTCCTGCTCTTTGGCCCCAGCCAGACCTCAATAATATAACATACAATGCTGTCCTAATAAGAGCAGAGGGGACTGGGAGCCAAGGAAAGATGGATAAAATGACAGTGGTGCACGAAGGACAGGCCCACAATTGTGAATCAATCCAGATGAGAGTGGAAAATCCTATCCAGACTTGAGATGAGAATGTCCCATTCTAGGGTAGCAGAATGGAGGAAGAATTTGGGAAATGTAATGTTTAAATATTGTTAACATCATACAGAACACAGGGTCACTGGGAATAAAAGGAAAAGAGCCAATCCCTGGGAAATGGAGCTGGTAAGAGGACAGTACAAAACTACCTATGTCCACTTAGTGGACTTATGTCCAAGATTCCAGTGCCCTAGCAACGGGGAGATTCCAGGATTTCAGAGACTCCATGCAGAATACATGGAGGTATAAGGTAGCCATTTTGGAGATCTGGCCTTCCCTCATGCAGATGAGGAGAGGGATCCAACCCTTAAACGGAGAGCAGCAAAAGCTACTTCCATATCCCAATGGGCCCTGGACCCAGAGTCCTTGTTGGGCAATGTCTACTGGTTTTCAGGAGGAACATGAAGCTCCTACCAAAGACTTCAAATTGAAAAGACACCAACATGTTCACTGAACAAATGCCTTCCCAGGGTCTACTCAGTTCCTATGCTGGATGCAGAGGGAACATGAAACATGTTTCCTGTCATGAGAAAGTTCATTTCACATCCATCACCCAATTCCATTTGATACACAAGCACACAATTGTTTTACACTCTTACTGGTTCTTAGCCATAAACATTACCTCCATGAGATTTGTAAATCCTCTAGAAAGTGCACTCTTCTTGATGTCTTACACAATGATAGTTGTATGATAGCCAGTTGATTAATGGACTTTCGGAACTTCTTGAACACCCAGATCTGCTGAACTCACTTATATTCCACTTTTGGGAAATTCTAAAGGAAAGAACAAGTTGTTTATTGAGCATCTAGTATGTACAAGACATTATGGTAGGAGCAAGAGAGGCTGCAAAGATGCAGAAGAAGTAGAAGTGCCTGCCCTTGGGGAGTAAGGGCAATCTAACTGGGGAGAAAGGCTTGAAAAATGAATTACAAGAAAAATCTTAGGTGACAACTACATAGAACAATAAAAGAGACTAGAAAAGGCAATGCCAGTTTAATTGCCTTCTGTCTGGAGCAATCAAAAAATGTTTTTACAGAGTAGGTGGGGTTTGAGCTGAAAGACAATTAGGACTTGAAGGAGGGTTAGAAAGAGTATATTCCAAGTGGGAAAGGTGCTCTGAAAGGTGGTGGTAGGAAGGCATAAAACACATATAGGAAAAAAAATGACCTAAGTCTTACAAACATCATAACTGACTTGCGTGTGTGTGCTCAGTTGCTCAGTCGTGTCCGACTCTGCACTCCCATGGACTGTAGCCCACCAGGCTTCTCTGTCCATGGAATCTTCCAGCTAAGAATACTGGAGCGGGTTGCCATTTCCTACTCCAGGTGAAAAGAGAAAGTGAAAGTCGCTCAGTTATGTCCGACTCTTTGAGACTCCATGGAATAATCCATGGAATTCTCCAGGCCGGAACACTGGAGTGGGGATCTTTCCAACCCAAGGATCGAATCCACATCTCCTGTGTCTCCTGCGATGGCAGGCAGATTCTTTACCATCAGCGCAATATGTGTTTATGTCATCACTCTCCATGGCTGCTGCTGCTGCTAAGTCACTTCAGTTGTGTCCAACTCTGTGTGACCGGCAGCCCACCAGGCTCCCCCATCCCTGGGATTCTCCAGGCAAGAACACTGGAGTGGGTTGCCATTTCCTTCTCCAATGCATGAGAGTGAAAAGTGAAAGTGAAGTCGCTCAGTCGTGTCCAACTCTTAGCGACCCCATGGACTGCAGCCCACCAGGCTCCTCTGTCCATGGGATTCTCCAGGCAAGAGTACTGGAGTAGGGTGCCATTGCCTTCTCTGCACTCTCCATGGACCGTGAGGGAATTCCTCTAAATATCACTCTGCAGTTCCTTTTATATGAACTTGAATCTAAGCAAACAGATTGACAAAGATGCTTTCTGTTGAAATCCCTAGGTTAAAAATGTCTTTGTTTTTAGGTTATTGTAAACTTTTGAACCCTGGAGAAGGAAATGGCAACCCACTCCAGTATTCTTGACTGGAGAATTCTATGGACAGAGGAGCCTGGTAAGTTACAGTCCATGGAGTCACAAAGAGTCAGACACAACTGAGCAACTAACATACAAATTTTGAAATAGCTATCACTGTTATGAGCATTGATAGTTATTAACTTTTTAAAGAAAGGACATCTAATTTTGAAAAAAAGCTTGGATGAAAACATTTGCAGACTCCTAACAATGGTTCTTCCTAGATACATAAGGTAGCTACAGAAGGAAAAGAATTTTGTTACAAATTATGAGGAAAGACAAACATGGAGAGCCTGATGTATGTCAGATTATACATCATATTGTATCTCATGTATTCTGAAAACTGTTTCTGAATTTCTAAATACAAATGTATCAGCCTAGAACAGAAAAAAGAGACAGCTGAAAATATTTTCATTATGATGGATAGTGGGTTCTTGCCCTACTCTTTACACTTAGCAATTGTGATCATTGAGACAACTCACTGGACCTCTCTGAGCCTCGTTTTTTCATCAACAAATAGTGAATGCCTGCCCTCCTTCCCACAGGATGTTCTGAGAGGCTGAGCAGATACAAGGTGCTGTTCTTATTAAATCAAACAGCATAATCACATGTAAAACTGTCACCCGAGCCCTCAGCAGGTCCTCAAACTGTGAGTGGAATCTGAATTGAATTAGCATTATTTTTAAAAGTCAGTGAACATTATCATCTCAAAATGATATATAAGCATCAAAAGTGAATATATTTATTTCAGAGAGTGGAAAAACCAAGGTCTACAGAAATATCATAATTCCTTATTCATTGCTATACCCAGCACCTAGCACCATGTCTAGCATATAACAGATCCACAATAAATATTTATTAAATGAATGAATGAATACTTCTCTCTGAGTCCCCCATCTAGTACTCTCATTTGCAAGATCTCCCTATCTCTGTCTTCAAGATATACAAGGTAGTCACCAAGGGACTTCAATGAGATTTACTTTTCCTCTTTAGGGAAGGTATTTTATTTATATGTAAGAAGGTTAACAGTGTATATCTAAATTAAAATTTAATAGGCCTTTAGTATAAATAGAAGTGCCTGTTATTCAGTGGTTTTTAAATGCTATAATAGGTACACTGTAAATCACAAGTTAATACCTAGTGAAGGGAAAATAGATCCCAAGGGTTCTGAAGCATTAAAGTAAAAGACCTGTCCCTTTGAAAGGTCTACATCTTTGTACCACTGAAAGAGACCTATAAAGTACAAGTAATAATAATGATGATGGTGGTGACATGACTTCCGCAGTAAGCACAAAGGCAATGATGACAATAATTTTTACAGTGAAAATTACGATTATGTTTCTTAACACTGATAGTGCAGGTAAGCTAGTGACCAACTTTGCTATACATAATCTTACCATATGTAATTGTCCTTAAATGTTGGGTTCACCTCCTTACCTTTTAAGTCTTAACCTTTAGAAAGACTGAGCCCAAGCCTAATCATCAGCTCCTCAATAGAACTTTTGTTGGTCGACAAAGAATAGACCCAGTTCCTCTGTTTGTATCTGGTTGTCTCACCCAGGACTTCTTTAGATGACTGCTCTCATCATGGAGATTCTTGCTTCCTTTTGAATGAAACCCAGACACTTCTCCCTGAACGTAGAGGTCTTTAACTAACTTTAAATACCAAAAACATTGCCAGTGAAGGGCAATGTGGGCACTCACACTGCATCCTGCAGTTTGCAGGAGGTGCTACAGTTCTGCAGGACTCAGGAGGGCAGCAGGTGGGGAGAAACGAAAAGTCTCCCTGCTGATGCTAAGAAAGACCAAAACTTAACAGTTTGTCTACCAGCATCACAGTAACAAAGCTGAGTGGCCTTTCCTACTTCCAGCTGTTACCTGTGGTCAAGACTTTTTTTTTTTCCTTAGGAGGACATGAAATATTCCCCTGACCTGTGGGAGGATGCTTTGGCAGGAAGGAGCGAGGAGGGCTGAGTAAGCGAAGAGGCACATTAGAAGTAAAGCCCTCCCACCCACCACTCTGACCTCTGGAAGCTGGCCTTCATGGGAAGCCAAAAAAAACAGCTTTTTTTTCCTTTTTTTTTTTTTTGGCTGTGCCCAGCCACATGTGGAATCTTGGTTCCCTGACCAGAGATTAAACCTGCAGTCCCAACATTGGAAATGCAGAGTCTTAATGACTGGACCACCAGGGAAGACGCCCCAAAGAAACCAGTGATCACCATCCCACGGCCCCAACACTCACCCACCATGGAGGGCACAGGGAATTGCCTTACCCACAGCTTGTCCACATTCTTTCTGACACCCTCGGGGAAAGGAGAGATTCCCAGAATCTCAGACAGAATGAGAAAGGGGAGGGGCTGCAGGGAAGGGAGAAGGGGCTGTGTGGTCACGACTTTTTGTGTGATAAATTTTCCCCTTTGAAAAAGTCCTGAGCATTCATTTTCATTTTATTACACCTGAACCATGTTGTTGGGATGAAAAAGTACAGGGTAATTTGCTCTAAGCCTTACCTGTTTCTTACAACAGCCCTGAACAATCCCTCTCCCACAATGTGGTACTAAGTGTTTTTCTCATTGATCATGTCCAGAGTATCTCTAGGACAAGATATACTAGACCTGCTTGGTAGCTCCCATATTTAATAAATGCATTCTCATCCTGCCTTCCAATTATCTGACTCATTGGAAAAGACCCTGCTGCTGGGAAAGATGAAAGGCAAAGGGAGAAGGGGGCTACAGTTGATGAGATGGTTGGATAGTATCACCAACTCAATGGACAAGAGTTTGAGCAAGCTCTGGGAGATGGTGGGGGACAAAGGAGCCTGGCGTGCTGCAGTCCATGGGGTCACAGAGTCAGACATGACTTAGAGATTGGACAACAGCAACATCCTGCCTCCCACATGCCACCTTCATTCCTACAATTGGCCTTTCTTTTCTTTCAATATACAGCTTCCTTTCTTTTAAAACATGTTTCAAAATCCAACTCTTCATGAAAACCCACCTTAATAATCCCCCTTTATTGCCACTTCATTCTCTAGCTTCTCAGAGCTGAGGTACAGTACCGACAGCTGGAATAATTACGTATGGTAATATCAACTGTCTATTGAATTTTTGTCATGTGCCAGACATTATATGGGCTTCCCTGGTAGCTCAGCTGGTAAAGAATCCATCTGCAATGGAGGAGACCCTGGTTCAATTCCTGGGTCAGGAAGATCCATTGAAGAAGGGATAGGCTACCCATTCCAGTATTCTTGGGCTTCCTTGGTGGCTCAGCTGGTAAAGAATGTGCCTGCAATGTAGGAGATCTGGGTTGGATCCCTGGGTTGGGAAGATCCCCTGGAGAAGGGAAAGGCTACCCACTCCAGTATTTTGGCCTGGAGAATTCCATCGACTGTATAGTCCATGGGGTCGCAAAGACACGTCTGAGCAACTTTCACTTTCACTTCAGATATTATATATTTTATGTGTAGAAAAGAATACTCTTATCCCTAATTTACAAATGAGGAAACTGAGGCTAGAATGACATGTTCAAGGTCACTCAGCAACTGAGTGGCAAATCCAGGGTTCAAACCATGATTTAGCCGCCTGCTGAGTGCAAGTTCCTTCTCTCACAGCAGATATTTCCCATGGTGCTGCACTGAATTGATGATGGTGACATCCTTTGTCAGTCTCTCCCTGCTCCTCAGCCACCATCACCAAACAAAATGTATGTTCCCCTTGTAGATCCTCAATATGCTCATTGAATTGAGCTGAACGGTTTAAAGCCAGAAAACACATCTCCTATTTTTTTTAATATATTCCATCCTTGTGCTCAGCACATAAGGTAATCATTAAATGTTAATGACTAAGGGAAATGGAATAAAATCAGTGTTGTGGTAGCCATTTTTAAGCTTTAAGAGTTTAAATGAGCAAGCCTGTGCACAGCCCCACAGCTGGGAGTGCCATATTGCCATTCAGCCAGAAGGTGGATTCACGGGATGGGAACATTGAAAACAGACACCACAAGAATGGTTAAGTCAGCTTTCCAAACCACTTTCTACAAGTAGCTACTGACTTTCCCTCCATAATAATTTCACAGTGATTAGCCTGCTGGATGAAAAATCCCAGGCGAAAAACATGAGTGTTAGAAGAATTGAGAATAACCACTGATTATTGGGCTAAGGTTGGAGGTGATGTTGACAGTAGACACATTCCCATCTAGCTGGTCAGAAATGTAAGAGAACTGCCATCTAGATTTCTATTATGGGCTTTATCTTTCAGAATAAATGCCCTCTTTTTAATCATTAGGTTTACAAAATCCAATCTTACATTCCAACACATATGATATCAAAATGTGTATTTGGCGAGGAACAGTGTCTTCATGTTATCAATTTTTGCTTCCTTTTGCTTTCTTTGCTCATATCATGAAATCTTACTTTTTGCCAAAACCTTACTTTGTAGCTTTTTAACTTAATTAAATATATAGGCAATTACTGACACCATCTGTCTTCATAGAAAAAGAACAAGAAGTGGCACAAGAGACTGGGACTCTGAAGGGAATATTTAGCAAACAAAATCTTCTGGCTCCACTACAGTAATATTCATTTTTAGGAGCCCTTCTGTTATTTTCAATCATTTATGCTTTTTAGAAATAATGAATTTGAGCTATACTTAAAATGTGGTGACTTTGGTATGGTTTTTTTTTTAAAAGAAAATATCAAGCAATCCATTGCTTTTTCAGTAAAACAAAACCTTAAACATGCCGTTGAACATCTGTTACTAGTACAGTCTAACACAGCACTTAAAATCCTTTAAAATCCCTGAAAACCTTTATAAAGTTACATGAATCTTTTGCATAAATAGAGCTGTTTTAACAGTATGTATATTCCTTTAAACATATATTTTGCTTTCTTATACATAAGGTTCATTGTGTTGCTTAGCGTTCCAAGTCCTTAAAATAAATAAATGAAATGGCTTCACTTTTTGAGGGACTCATTCTTCCCCTACAGACCACATTCCTAGCCCACTCTAGAGTTTTACTTACTTATGTTGGTTTTTAAAAAATCTTATCCAATTTCTTCACAAACGTCTTAATATGTAAATATTATCAAGCCGACCCATTGAAACTTGACCAGAATCAGTCAGGATCCAATACAAAATAAAAGTCCAAATAGCAGAATGCCCCTCCCATGGATAGAACGTTGTCAGAATATACAGAGGAGTTATAGAGGAAAGAGTCGAATGTAGCTCCAAAAGAACACGGGATTGGCAGTTACCTCCAAGGAGGGCAACTGGGTTCTTCTACAAGTCTTTCCTGAACTGAAAGGAGCAGGCTTGAACCCCTTGTGTCAGCTACTAGGAATCCTACCCTCATGGGTATAAGTGTGGATAAGAGAGCAGCTCTAAAGAGGCTCAATATAAAAAAGACATATTTCAAAGAAATAACTGTAAGACTTCTATTCATGTTAAAAACATATGGTATACTAAAGAATATGCTATGTCAGATTTAAATATATACAGAGAAAGAGTTTTTTTATTCACTTGTTGATGAGGGAAATATGAAGAAAGTGATTTCACAATTTTTCCTACAAATTGACTTAAAGATTGTATAAAATAATTATCAAATATAAATAGAGCTAAAACTAAGAATTCACGTATCTGTCATGATTTGCAAGCCCTCTAGTGCATTCTCCTGAGAGTAAGCTGTATGTTAAGAAAGTGCATTGAATTTTTAGAAGAAAAGATGGAGAGACAGGGGGAGGAAAGGAGGAAGAAAGAAAGGAAATACTTCCCATAATGAGTTTCTTTCGTTTGCTAGAAATTGAACTTAGGGACAAATGGTATGTCAGTCAAAGCAGCCTCTGGGGTGAAGCTCAGAGGAGCAGAGTCCTAACTGAGGAGCAGGGCCCAGACGGGTAAGACAGGACTGAAAACCACTTACTCAGGTGAAACTACAGAGTGATTTTCTGTCAGCAGTTACTCAATTGGGATTTTTCCCAGGGCCCTAAAGCTCTTCCCATACATTTCTGAAGTGACACAGGACTTCCGTTGATCATGGTAGGAACCTTGCCTTTTTGCCTACACTGAAGGACAGTATTTCTTTGTCTTCATATAGCTCTTTCATTATAGGCGGTCAAAGTGCTTTACAGACAAGTAATGGGGAAGGCGAGGCAGAAAGGTGTTACATGGGTCACCCAAAGCTCCATGATAAGTCACAGGCCTCTCTGGCTTCAGAACCACCAAGGAATTGGTGGAGCTTCTGGAGGTGACTGCCAGCAGCGTGGTGCTCTCTCACTTTCAGCAGGTGTTTGTTTCCCTTGCCAGGTGGAGAGTGATTGCCAAGATCAAGTACGGGGAAAACCTGGACCTTGGAGCCAGGCAAACTGGGACGCTAATCCTAGCCCTGCCACTTAGCTGTGGAACTTGAGCAGGTTTGGGGGTCCTTTGAGCCTCCACTTCCACTTCTATAAAATGTGGGTGTTAATATCTGTTTCACAAGGCTGTTGTGAGGATGACATGAGAAAACACCAGAGTGTCTTGTACATAATAAACCCTTGATGTACATTAATTCTCCTTCCTCTTTCCCTCCCCAAGTCTCCCTCCTAGAGTCTGTCCTCCATGTAGTCAAATAGGCAGCTTTCTAAATACTGCTGCCATCAACAAAGATAGCATATTGGCTTGATAGGGTGCCAAATCTTTCAAACACCAGAATCTGTAGACAACAGAGGCAAAGTTGTGGAATCCAGATTCATCTCTCAGATAACCAAATCCAAAAGGTTCTATTATGGTAAACAACCCTCTACTGTCACCAAATTAGTCATGACTTATTGTATTATTGGATTAACTTGATGTCACTATGGGGGGCATATAGCTCAGGAGTCACTCCCAACTACAGAAGGCAGGCTGAGGTGTTGGGGCGGGGATGGGGGCAGCAGACCCGGGAATGGGCAATGAGATGGGAAAAGGGAAGCAGATGTGTTTAAGACAAAACTTCCCTTTAGTCACGTGCCCAGTTGCCTGACCAGCCCTGCCTCTCTTCTGGATTTGACCACACACAACCACACCCAGCCCCACTCACGGAGAAGGCAATGGCACCCCACTCCAGTACTCTTGCCTGGAAAATCCCATGGACGGAGGAGCCTGGTAGGCTGCAGTCCATGGGGTCGCTAGGAGTCCGACACGACTGAGCGACTTCACTTTCCCTTTTCACTTTCATGCATTGGAGAAGGAAATGGCAACCCACTCCAGTGTTCTTGCCTGGAGAATTCCAGGGACGGCTGGACTGCTGTCTATGGGGTTGCACAGAGTCAGACACGACTGAAGCGACTTAGCAGCAGCAGCCCCACTCTGTACAAGAGTTGATACAAAATGAAAGCCTGGGAGGTTCAAGAGGGAGGGGATATATTAATATGTATACATATAGCTGACTCACTTTGCTGCACAGCAGAAACTAACACAAAATTGTAAAGTAATTATACTCAATTTAAAAAAAAAATGAAAGCCTGCAGTGGGCAGTCGGCTAAGTGTCCCAGAAAATGACGCTGTATTCCCAGGCCTGAGTCTTTTTGACGGGTGCTAATATATTATCTCTTCCAGCCCATGACTTCTTATTGAGCTCCAGGTGTTAACCCTTGCTGAGTGCTAGTTTGCTTTATAAAGCAGGTATTTTCTTACCCACATATGGAAAAACTTTTTAAAAGGAAAACTTGAAGAATACCTGGAATAAATTCAGAGGTCAGTCTGGTAGGTGGTTTATCACGGGATCCCTCATTCAGTCATGATTTACACATGCAACTAGATTTAAACTAGTGGTCATACAAATTATGGAGGTGTCCTGCATAGCAAGGGTCTCCTGGAGACTGGTGTGTGTGTGTGTGTGTGTGTGTAACAGCTTTATTGAGATATCATCCACATAAAATTCACTCTTTTAAAGTGTATGGTTCAGTGGCTTTTAGTATATTCACAGAGCTAAACAGTCATCACAATTATGTAGCCGTCTGTGAGTCGGACACGACTGAAGCGACTCAGCAGCAGCAGCAGCAGCAGGCCATTTCCTTCAAGAAGAAACTGTACCTATTAGAAATCACTTCCCACACCTTCCTCCTTCCAGTCACTGAAAACCATTTTCTCCCTCTACGGGCTTCCCTACTCTTATTTCACATAAATGGGATTATATACCAGGTGATCTTTTGTGACTGGCTTCTTTCACTTAACAGAATATTTTCAAGCTTCATCCATGTTTGGGTATTTATCAGTGCTTCATTCTTTTTAATGGATGAATAATATTCATTGTATTTATATACCACATTTTGTTTATCCATTCATCGGTTGATGGACATTTGGGTTGCTTCCCTACTTTGATGGTTATGAACCATATTGTTATGAATATTCACGCACATGTTTTTATGTAAACACATTTTCATTTCTCTTGCTTGCCTACCTAGGAGTAGAAATGTTGGTCGTATGGTTAACTATATGTCAAATCTTTGTGTGTGCAAACATGCGTGCTCAGTTGTGTCCAACTCTTTGAGACCCCATGGACTGTAGCCCACCAGGCTCCTTTGTCCATAGAATTTTCTAGGCCAGAATACTGGAGTGGGTTGCCATTTCCTACTCCAGGGCATCTTCCCAGCCCAGGGATTGAACCTGCATCTCTCATGCCTCCTGCACTGGCAGGTGATCTGTTACCACTGCACCACTTGGGAAACCCCTCTTCCCACTTCCCGGGTTCCTCAAATCTTTGAGAAGCTGCCAAACTCTTTTCTAAAGTGACTGCACCATTTTACCATCTTAAGCAATACATGAAGGTTCCTATTTCTCTATATTTTGACCCACACTTTTTATTGTCTTTTTTATTTCAACCATCCTTGTAGGTTTGAAGTGGTGTCTTTCCTGTCTGTGTTTTAAAGAGACGATCTATTTCCTTGTGTTATTTAATGGGATTGTCCAACAAAGATTTATTGTGCATACATATCAGGCATGCTGTGCTAGGTATTATGCAGGATTCAGATATGAATCAGAGGGCCCTGCTGTTGGTCTGATTCTCCTTTCTAGGAATTTCCCAAATGTAAACAACTTTAAATCAAGGGCTCTGCACTCTGGTCTCTTCCCCTCTTGGAGTCTTGTGCCTGGGATTTGAGGAGGCTGGACAAGATCTCCTCAGAGGCCACAACCTGTGTTTCTTGCCCACACAGTCTGCAACCAAGATTGTTCTTTATAAGACATTCTGGTTTACTGGAGCCATCAAGAAAACTAGGAGGAGAAGGCGAACTCTACTGTTACCTCATTGCACTGATGGGGCCATTGCCGCACGCCCGTCCCCACTTCACTTTGCAGGACAGCCTTCCACGTCCACAAGGACTGGGCACAGGGATTCTCCCCCATGGGCGCATGGGGGCTCCAGAATAAGAGCTTCCTGCCTTGAAAACACACACAAAAGCCTTTTGGAGATCATTTTAATAACTTTAAAAGAGCACTTCTCAACTAAGCAAGTCATTCACCAGTCCTGACATTTATAGTGTGAAAATTTAAGAAGAATGACTATCTACAGCATGGGATTATTATATTGAATTGGCATGGAAGAAGCACATATAATTACTAGTCCTAGAAACCTATAACAGGTTATGAAAATTGGGTTTTCATGGTTATTATACCTTAATGGTCAATGGCAAAATAAGAACATGGCTTTCCAAAAATTCATAATAAAAAAAGCCAGGAAATACTTAAAAGGAAAAAAAGAAATGAGTATGTAATTCTGTACCTTAAGAATACAAATAATATCAGGCAGGCCATCAATCTTGAAAGTAATAGAGAGAGAATCATAAATTTACAGAGGCAGTGGAAGAAGCTTGGAAAAGAAGCAGAGAAGGCAAGAGTGTATTAAGAAGGGTTTGATTTTTTTTTTCAAAAATAGAAAACATAAATATAGCTGCTCATGGCACAGGTTTAAATTTCAGTATTTTTCATTTTGGATCCCCATATTAATTTTGAATACTGTTGCTACACATCCTGAAAGAATTTTCAAAATCACAGAGAAGCTTCTGGTGCTATAAAGAAATTGGTCCATGAATGCTGGTAATTAGGTGTCATGGAAAGAGCTGGAGCAGGAGTCCAGAAACTTGATTCCAGCTCTTCCCCTAATTGTGGTACCTGAGTGTGTCAGTTCACCTCTCAGAGTCCTCAGCCATAAAATTAGGAGGTGGGAATGATGAATCTCATTTTAGGTCTGCCAGGACAGGGATGTTTAAATAGACCTCTTTGGGCCCTGAATATTTTCAGTTTTAAAGATTCTATTACCCTACATCACATCAAATGTATAAATGCATCCTCATGGAATGTGACACAGATGTAACTGTGTAAGAGTTGTGTTCCATTTAACTGACATGTGGTGGGCTACAGTCCACGGGGTCACAAAGAGCCAGACACGACTGAGCGACTTCACTTTCACTTTCACGGACATGTCAATTTTGTTGATACATTGTTATTTGATAGTTTTCATATTAGGGGCCCGTAACTTTTTATTTTTTCCAGAATCCATGTATTTTTAAGGCCTTTGAAAATCACGGAGGCCCTAGGCATGATGGACTACATGGCCCTGAGTGCTAAGTAGCAGGGCCCAGATTTGTCGCTGCCTTTAGCCCCATGAACTCCAAAGGCCCAACATCAGGTAGTGGCCAGATGGGTGGGAGAGAGAACTCTGGTTGCTCTGAGAAAGTCTTGTGGAGCTGTGATTTTAACTGTGCCGAGAACGATATATAGAATTAATATATTGGAAGGCTTCCGAGATGAATACTAGGAGTCTCAACTGTTGATCAGGGCCCAGGGTGACTGCCCCAACCAGCAGAAACTGCAGTTCACCTCTCTGAGAGACTGGGCCATCTCAGAAGCCACCACTAGGTGGCAACATGCCAAGAGGCTGCAGTCCCCTGTGCCTGTCTACTGATATTTTTATGTAATACAAACAATTCTTCCCCAAAATCATAATCACATCAATATTTTCCTAAGTAAAATTACAGTGCAGTGTACCACCTTCCTTAAAATTAAGCATCAGGTGTGTTGTTTACCACAATGGAGAGTTTGATGCTGTCTAGCAATTCAGTGATCAAGATGGGAAGACATCTCACTTAGTAGCTGCTTCCCTGGGTTGGGAAGATCCCCTGGTGAAGAGAATGGCTACCCACTCCAGTATTCTTGCCTGAAGAATCCTGATGGACAGAGGAGCCTGGTAGGCTACAGTCCAAGGGGTCGCACAGAGTCAGACACAACTGAGCAACTAACACTTAAGAAAGTGTGTTCTCTGTGTAATAGATGGGATTCTGGAACCTATTTTTAAACAGCATCTGAGAAGAGTTAAATGTGCACCCTGTGCCTGAGAATCAGGCAAGAATACGAGAGTCAAGAGCCAGGCAAGTAAGTTCTTACTTCCACCCCAGACTCTGTTCCTGGCAGTCACAAAGGGAACAAATCCAGATTTGTTTCTGCCAGACCCTATGATAATAGTCTCATATCATGTAGTCACTGGATCTTCACAACAACCCTCAGAGATAATGAACATTAGTCTGTGTTAACAGACAAGGAATCTGAGGCCCAGAGAGCGAAGAAAGTTAAGATTACACAGACAGCAAGGGGCAAGGTCAACACTCCCTCCTACGGAGGTCCTGAAACTCTGGTCCAGCGCTCTATCCATCCAGTAAAGACATCTGCCTCCCTCAAGGTCTCTATTGCTTTCAAGCCACCAACACTTCTTTTCCTTACCAAGCTTCCCCTGCCGTTCTCAGCCTTATTTCATCTTGACCTAAACCTAGTGAGAAGCTTGTCCCCTAGGGAAGGCCTCATGTCCTGCAGACCTTGCCTCTCTTCCACCAGGGAGAGATAAAGCCCAAAAGTAACAACAGAGAGAAAACACCTCCCTACAGGGACTGATTCTGCTTTATCCCCCCAACCCAGCCAAGCACATCCTTCTGATTTTGTAGCTGAGAAAGGAGAAAAGGTGCCTGAAATCCTGTCCCATCCTCTAGAACACCATTCAACAAAGTCATCTCACACTTAACACTCCCAAGCCTGAAATCTTAATTTTGTCCTTTAAACTATTCTTAGTTTAAATTTTTAAACTAAGCAATCTGCCCCACGCAGTACACGGTAATTCCACCCTTCCGTTTTGTTGTTGTTTTAATATTTATTTATTTATTTTTGACTGTACTGGGTCTTTGTTGCTGTGCGTGGGCTTTCTCTCATTGCAGTGAGTGGGCTTCTCATTGCAGTGGCTTCTCTTATTGCAGAGCACAGGCTCTGAGGCACGTGGGCTGGGTAGTTGTGGCTCCCAGGCTCTAGAGTGTGTGAGCTTCAGTAGTTGTGGTAGGGGCTTAGTTGCCCTGCAGCATGTGGGATCTTCCTGGGCCAGGGATTGAACCTGTGTCCCCCACATTGGCAGTCAGATTCTTAACCATGGATCACCAGTGAAGTCCCACCCTTCCATTTTTTCAAGGCAAAGGTCTTGGAGACATCTTTGATTCCTCTCTTTCTCTCACACCTGCGTTCAACCCATCAAAAAGCCCTTTAGGTTCTAGTTTTGAAGTGTATCTATAATAAGACCACTTCTCCCATCCTCTACTATCACCATACTGAACCACCCACCATCATTTCTCACCCAGACTACTGCAACAGCCTCCTCTCTGACCTCCCTGTTTCCATCCTTGTCATCTCACGGTCTCGTCTCCCACAGCACCTAGGGCAGTTAAAAATATGTTATATCATGGCACTCCTCTGCTCAGCACCCTCAAGTAGATTCCCAGCCTCCACAGTTACAAGTGAGAAATAAGCCCCTGGCTCTGTTTTTAGACGAATCAGTAAGGACAGGGGGAGCCTTGGCCACCCATGACTGTATAGACCAGCCAGCAGAGAGGTGGCCTGACCTCCACAGCTTAGGCATAGCCGTGGGTCTGACTGAGGGTTTGGTTTCACTCTAGAAACAATGCACTGGGAAAACAGTGGGTTTCCTATTATGTTGGGACTGTGAATAAAGACATGGATGTGGGCAGGGGGTACTGCACACCTCCTCCAGCCACGACAGGCTGCGGAGGAAGGTGGGTCTTGTATCGCACTTTGTTCTAAAGGCCTGATGTTATCTCTGTGGTGAATGAATTCCCAGTGCTGCATCTCTTGGAAGCCTTAGTTGGAGGATCTATCTTTTTAAAAAATTCCACATGAGCAACAATATGGATGAACCTGGGGGTTATTATGCTTAGTGAAATAAGTCAGAGGAAGCTAAATACTGTTTGTTATCACTTATGTGTGAAATCTAAAAAGTAAACTACTGAATATAAAAAAAAAAAAGGAAACAGACTCACAGATACAGAGAACAAACTAATAGTTACCTGTGGGAAGAAGGACAAGGAGAGGGGCAAGATAGGAATAAGGGATGAAGAGATACAAACTATTATGTATAAAATAAACTACAAGAATATATTTAAAGCATGGGGAATATAATCAATATTTTATAATAACTTTAAGTGGAGTACAATCTGTAAAAATACTGAATCACTATGCTGTGCACTTTAACATAGTATTGTAAATCAACTATGCCTCAATTTAAAAATTCAAATGAAAAAAGACTGAATATTCTTTACAACCTACTGATTATTTTTCCAAATTTATTATCAGAATAAAAGGTTCTATAATAAATAAAATTTTTAAAATAGAAAAAAATTATATACAAGCTTAGAAATTTTCCTAGTGAGCCTCATAGATGCAGCTGAGGGAGGGTTCACTATTATCCCCTGATTAGTGGAGGAAAGTGGCCCAGACTTGCCAAGAGTCACACATATATGTCTTAGACTCTGGTACTGAGAGTAGGGCCTTTAGCCAAGTCACTTACCCCGTCTGGAACATCAGATTCTTTTCGTCACAAATAAAGGAGGAGGAAAGAAAACCTAAAGATGGGTTTGCAAAACTTCCAGACTCTGACAGCTCTGAAATTCTCTGATTCTTCAACGAATGTTATTTGATCTATCAATTAGTCTCTCAATCCCATACCTACCCCAATGCCCGAAAGAGAAGGTTGGCAAGACCAAAGTCTTTGCTGTTTTATTTGCCCTTGGAGATAGTCACAGGATGTAGGGCCTGAGCACATCTGCCCACATCTATACCCTCTGCCACCCATCCATCCTGCCTGTCACAGGAAAGAGGCAGGAACAGCAGGGGTGAGCAGGCGGCCTCCATCTGCCTGGAACACCTAAGGCAAAAAGGGCTCAATACCAGGACCCTGTCTCCCACACCTCCCCACACAGAAGCATGTTATTATCATTTCATCCCAAAGCTTGCAGCCTAAGCAGGACCCAGAACCTTGGAACTGAACAATTCTGGATAAGCTTGCCTCTGCCTGACCCTGTCTTCAGTTCTCATATGCTTGTTTAGAAGCACTGAGGTGGTTATAGCTTCCTGGTTTGCCTTGCCCCGTGCTCTGCCTACCTTGCCCCAGCTCTGCCACTGCAGCTGCACTGTGGACTGCGTCTAGCCCAGCCCAGTCAGGGAGTGTAGAGCTGGGGTTCTGCAGCACCTCTCCCACCAGCCCCCTCTCCCCACTGGCCCTGCCCCTGGAAGGAGCTGCAATGGACTTTTTTTGCAATCAATCAAATTAGAAATAGAATGTTAACCACAAATATAAGTCACATGTGTAATTTTAATTTTCTAGTCATGCTTAGTCGCTCAGCAGTGTCCAACTCTCTGCAGTCCCATGAACTATAGCCTGCCACGCATGTCTGTCCATGGGACTTCCCAGGCAAGAATACTAGCGTGGGCAGCCATTTCCTTCTCCAGGGGATCTTCCTGACCCAGGGATCAAACCCAGGTCTCCTGCATTGCGGGCAGATTCTTTATCTTCTGAGCCACCAGGGAAGTAGTCTCATTTTAAAATGTAACCGAAAAATCAATTAAAATAATTTTAATACATAATGTGTTTTATTTAACATAAGCAGGATAGTATCATTTGACATGTAATCCATGTATAGTATCATTTCAATTTGTAATCTGCATATAAATATATTGAGATATTTCACAGTCTTTTTTAACCTCCTGATTCTTCAAAGTCTGGTGTGTATTTTACATTTCTGAAAGTGAAAGTCGCTCCATCATGTCTGACTCTTTGCAACCCCATGGACTATATAATCCATGGAATTCTCCAGGCCAGAATACTGGAGTGGGTAGCCTTTCCCTTCTCCAGGGGATCTTCCCAACCCAGGGATCGAACCTAGGTCTCCCGCACTGTGGGCAGATTCTTTACCAGCTGAGCCACAAGGCAAGCCTTTACATTTATACCACATCTGAATTTGAACCAACCACATCTCAAGTGCTTGATAGGTACACATGTCCAATGGCTACCATAATAATAGTGCAGATCAAGAATATACGTGAGTTTGTATATAATTTTACTTACCATAAATCTGCTAATGTTAACATTTTGATATATTGTCATCTAGTCCTTTCTAGATATAATTTTTACAAAGTTGAAGTCATATTGTCTATATGACTTTATATCCTTCTCTTGCTCTTTTATGTATCTTCCTACATCATCAAAAGTTATTTGCAATCACTGTCTTTAATGATCATGTTGTAGACTCTCCCATCGTGTGGATGTGTCATAATCTCCTTAGCCAATGACCAGCTGTTGGACAGCTGCAATTTTTCAACTTTACAAGTAATGCTGAGATGAAGATATTTTGGGGTTGTTCATGCTTCTTAATGCCTTGATGTAAACCTCTCTAGTATTGTAGTCATTTTTAATAAAATGGGTTTTGAATATCATTAATCAGTCAAACAGCTATCAACAAGTGCTTTATAATGGGAAGCTGATACACCTTGGCTTCTTGTCCCACCCCTTTGATACCTGGCTCTGAAACCCAGGGCAAACCACTTTGCTTCTTACACTTGAGTTACTCTATTTATAAAATAAACTGACTGTATTAGATGATTTCTGAGAGTCTTTCCAAGCACTAACCTTCAATGGTGTTTTCCCCTCACACTCAAATCTAACCAATTAACCTATCAAGCTAGTAATTTCAAGTCCTAAAGTAACCTCAAAGCCACCTCCTAAACATTTAAAAATGTATCTACTTCTCTCCACCCCAGTCACAGTGCCTTTTTACAGTGCTGTGTGCATCATCTCACGTCTAAAGTGTGTTGGGAGTATCCAGTGTCGAGAGAGACTGAGTTCTAAAGGTAACAGCAAAATCCAAGATCAAAATAGGACCAAATGAGATATGTGTGAAAGCCTGGGGCTGGCGCAGAGTTGATGCTCAATGAATATTTTCTGCCTTTAAATCTGAAACCAGCTTCTAGAGCCCCACTTAGACCCAGTCGCTGAAAGGCTGTGGAGGAGTTCACGGTAAAACTTCAGAGGTGCTGCTGTGCCCTGCTGGGAGCCAGCCTGCCCCAGACACTGGGCGCTCTCAGAAGACAAAGACTCAGCAGCTTCCCCTAAAGGCCTGACAGTCTAGAGGGGGAAATAGGAACCCCTGTCCGCAAAACAAAGATGCCTCAGGCAGTGTCTTCAATAGAAAAACCAGATGGAGAACAGAACAATTATCTGAGCAATTCAGGCAAGCCTGCTGTTGAGGAAAAGGCTTGAAGAAATTTGTTCTGTTTCCTTTGTGAACCAAGGGGTTAGGGAAGCCTGGAGTAGCAAAATTACTTTGGGTCTACAAAAAGTTCAGAGTTCTGGCCTGTGCTCTATGATCTTAGGCAAACCATTAAGCCACTTTTTGATCTTAGCATCCTCATGGGTCAAATAGAGTAATACCAACCTTGTTCACACCTAACCACAGAGTGGATTGAGCTGTGAGGTTGAACCCAATGCTTATGGATGGGGAAAATAGCTATTAAATGCGGCAGTCAAATAGCTGCATAGAAAACTGAAAATGTGTCTCCTAAAATTCTACTCCTCTTAAAGGAAATGTTTAGTATTCATCAATAACATCTGTATTGAACTTTATAATATGTAAGGGAATTTTATATGCATTTATTCTATTTTGCTTTCAAAATCTCTTGTATGTATTATCATTTGTGCCTTTTACATGTAAAGATACTGAGACTGAGAGAGTTTAAATAACTGTTTCAAGTTTGCATTGTTGCGAGGGCCAGATTCGGGCTCTCCAACTCTTAGATTCTTGTTCCCCTACTGTGTTCTGCTTCCCCCTAAAATCCTTATCACCAAAACATTAATATTATTAACATAATATTAGTAATGTTTGTTATATGTAATTCCTTTGGTCAAGGACTCTGCAACATCAATAGAAGCTCTGGAAAAAAATTGCCCACCGTGTAAGAACAGCAAGTTCACTCTCATATTAAGGAAAAGTAGCTGTCCCCATCTGATTTGCATTTTATGCCATACAGCAGGAAATATTTAAGTTGACAAATAGGATATTTACAACCGCAACAGATACTTGGCAGTTAGTTTTTAACAATTGTTGCAAATGTGATTTATTTGCTATTATAAAAGGGCATTACTGTGCGAATATGACTCCTGAAATTAGCTTCAGTTTAGCAAGGGGCCTTGACAGGCTGACCTCTTAATATCCTTATAATGATGCCATTTACATTCAATGCTTACTCAAGTCACTCACTGCTAGATTTGTTTGAGAGGCGTCCACTCTAGGGCAGATGTATTATGTATTTTAACATACCAAGTTGGTGTGTGAGGCACATGTAGGCCTTCTAAGGGGAAAAACTATTTAATCAAATCTTCATGAAAATGTGTTAGTTTCCAACTTCCTACAGTGAAAATGCATTACTGCTAATTACAGCATACTCCAGAAACACAATACTTCATGTTTTCTCCACAAGACATTTCCATGGCATGGAGATATTAAACAAAAACATGTTTGATCCTCTGTGCTTTAGCTCTTAGTATGACTGGGAAACTGGTCCAGGGTAAGGATGGACTGGGTCAGGATCGATGCCATCTCCTCCAGCAGGGAAGGGCAAGAGGGTGGACTTAGTGCCAGGCAGAACTGGATTCAGACTGGATTCAAACCCCAGTACCACCACTTCCTAGACCTGGTTACCTCTCTGAACCTCTGTTTCTTTATCAGTGACACAGAGCTGTTATATTTAAGGTTATTATAAAGATCCGAGATGTCTGTGAAGCCCCTGGCACACTGGAGATACTTGATACAAGGAGACTGGTCACATGTGTGTGACTTGTCAAAGCTTAGAGGTTACTTTCTCCATGATGCAGCCCTGACATCACTAGCCAAACCCGACTTGTCCAGTCCTGCTTTGGTGGCACTTTGTTCCATCCCTCAAGTATTCATTGTGTTATAATTAATGGAATATGATTCAGTCTTCCCCTTCTCGGTGTAGGATCCATGTCTCTGCCTTTCACACTTAGATGACTAGCACAGTAATATGCCTTGAGCACTGAACTGAGGAGGATTCTGGATCCAGTGTAGGGTGCAGGAGTGACAAGAGAAATTAAGGATGGTCTGCCACGGAGAAGGTAGCACATGCCCCACTTTGCCAACAGCAGTTTAGCACCTAGTAGATGCTCAGTAAGTATCTGTCAAGGGAGTTACTGGACATTAATCAAGCATCTAATAACTTAAGAGTAACTTATTGCTTACATGGATCTGTCTCTCAAAGCATTTTAATTTCTATTATATCATAATATCCTTCTAGGCACAGTGGTAAAGAATCCACCTGCTAATGCAGGAAACACGGGAGACAGGAGTTTGATCCCTGGGTCAGGAAGATCCCCTGGAGTAAGAAATGGCAACCTACTCCAGTATTCTTGCCTGGCAAATTCCATGGACAGAGGAGCCCGGTGGGCTGCATTCCATGCGGTCACAAAGAGTTGGACACAACTGAACAACTGAGCATGCGTGCACACACACATCCCTCTAATTACCCTGGTATTCAGCTATGGTGACTGCTGTCATGGTTTCCTGGCATAGGGTAGGTGAAATTACTTTCTTGTACTCTTAAGGTGAAAATAGTAGTAGAGCTAAGGCTTATCGGCCAACCCTAAGCATCCCTTAAGAATCATATTGCAACATATGGAATCTAGGAAAATAGTACTGATGAAATTATTTGCAGGGAAGAAATAGAGATGCAGATGTAGAGAACTTGTAGACACAGCAGGGTAGGAGAGGAAAGGATGAATTAAGAAAGCAGCATTGACGTATGTACAGTATCATGTGTAAAATAGATAGCTAGTTGGAGAAGGCAATGGCACCCCACTCCAGTACTCTTGCCTGGAAAATCCCATGGACAGAAGAGCCTGGTGGGCTGCAGTCCATGGAGTCGGTCAGAGTCGGACACTACTGAGCGACTTCACTTTCACTTTTCACTTTCATGCATTGGAGAAGGAATTGGCAATCCACTCCAGTGTTCTTGCCTGGAGAATCCCAGGGACAGGGGAGTCTGGTGGGCTGCTGTCTATGGGATCACACAGAATTGGACACGACTGAAGTGACTTAGCAGCAGCAGCAGTGGGAAGCTGCTGCATTATAGAGAACCCAGCCTGGTGCTCTGTGACAGCCCAGAGAGCTGGGATGGGAGCGAGGAGGGAGGTGCAAGAAGGAGGGGAATTATATATATATATGTAACTAAAGCTGATTTGCGTTGTTATACTGCAGAAACACCAACACAACATTGTAAAGCAATTATCCTCCAATTTAACAACAACAAAAAACCCAACTAAATTTAAACTTTCCACAATAAAAAAGTTATTTTCCCTCCAAAAAAAAGAAGAATCATATTGCAATTCCCAGAGAAGCCAGCAATGCTTTTTCTGAAGCCAGGGCAAACTGCCCTTTTCTAATATTTACTCACCCTTTGCCTTCTCTGTCTGCTCCCCTGTAACTCCCCATCCTCTGGAGTTCCCATCCAACTTCATTTCTCAGTTGAAAGCCTTGCACTGGCCACTTTAGAAATGGCCAACCACAGGCAGAAAAATCAAAGGGTACAGGAGACTTTCAGAACCAGGCCTCTCCATCAGATTATCTTGGCCAGGTATCTCCAGTTGTGTAAACCCCCCACAGGAACCTTGAATCTTCCAACAAGAATCAGATTGAAGGCTCTATCCTTGAACAAAGGAGAAACATGAGCAAGAGCATCTTAAGTCACGTATTCACTGGCGTAGTCGGGTCTGGTGTGGTTCAGGGTGGTTCGGGGCGGTCATGGATGGTGGGGGCCTTCTCTCCTGCTGACGGTTCGTACCCTCACTTCTGTGGTTCCTGTTGTACGCAGGTGTGGGCAACAGGCCTCAATCTCTCGTACAGTGATCAGCTGGCCCTGACTCAGCTCACCTTATACTTGACCAATGGCCACCTGGATTGCAGTTTGAGCACCCTTGAAGTGCCCCGCTTTGCTCCCAAGAAAGACAAGAAAATGAACAACCTAAATGTTCAGAAAGGGCCGGTAAGTGACCAATGATGCCTCCTGATTCTCCTCAGTGCCATTTACTGAGCTCCAGTTGTGTGCCAAGCTCCATGGGTCCAGAGGGAAGAAAGAATTTCAGGCAAATCTTTGAATCTCCCAAAATGGGCTTCTGGCACAGGAATGTAGGAGAGGGGAGGCAGCATTCTGTAGGAACTGGGATTGTAGAAATGGGGAAAAGCACCATGTGGAAGGACGGAAGAGCATGGGGCTTTCCAGGGCTGGATGTCTGGGTGTTCCCCTCTGTTCTCTTCTCAGCTCACTTCCCAGGACAAGTATATCTATATCCACTGCTGCAGTTACCAGAAGCTTCCAAGCAAACCTGTATTTTTCTAGCCCAAATCTTTTTTGAGCCTCCGACTCCTCAATTCCACATTCAACAGAATGTTGGAGAGTCTTCAAGCTCAAACTACCCATAATTGCACTCGTGGTCTCTCCTTCCTTATAATTCCTCTTGGTGAGTTGGGCCAGAAGCTGATTAGTCACCCTATGTCCCAGCATCCAGTCGGCAAGCAGCTCAAGTTGATGCCTGCTGCTAAAATGCCTCAACTCTGACCCTTCCTCTCCCCATCAAAGATAGAGCCTTCATTTCAGCTTTCAGGGTCTCACACTAGTGTTATAATAGCTTCTCACTAAGATTCCCTGCCTCCTCTCAAGGTAGTCAAGGCAGTCAAGGCAAATCTGAGCATGTTACTCCCCTACTTATGATTCTGAAATGACTCCTGTCATTTTTGGGAAAATCCCAACTTCTCAGCTTGTTTGATGAGGCCCCTCATGATCCATGGCCCAGTCTCCCATCTCGTCACTAGTCTATCTCTAGGGGGCTGGAGGCAGTAGTTCTGGCACTGGTTAAGGTTTACGAACCTCAGGACTCTGGGTAACAAAGGGTAAACCTCTATGGGGACAGTGGGCTAGGTTGGTCCTGGGGAAGGAGTGCAAAGGTCAAGAGGACCAGATGGCCCTTCCTATAGGTGGGATATGCGAGCAGATTGGGGCTTAAGCCACAGCTGCTCTGACAATGCCAGAGGGTTTCTTCTGCCTCCTCTCACAATAGTGAGCTTTGTGCCCTTTTTGCAAATGAAGCCCTACTTGAGATGTGAATATGTCAAGCAGATAAAAGAGGAATGCCAGTGGTTAATAGAACCCCCACACCTATTCCCTAGAGATATCATTACAGAGCAGTAGCTGCTGCCTCTCTCTTGAGTCTCTTTGGATCCAAGAGACACTTCTGGGTTTAGAGAACCCTTTTTTGACTCTGCCAAGGATCCCTATATCAACTTCCTTAGCAGGAACTCAGCATACACTTGGAAGGGTAGCCTGAAAAGGGTGCCAGATGTCTTGGGGGGATCAAGCAGCAGCCTCCTCCTTCTTCTCCTCAATTCACTTGTCCTGTGAGATATCCTTGTTCATGCGAATCCCTTAGATCTCTTTGCTTATTAAGACGAGAAGCAGAATTGGACTAGGGATGAGAAACAGACCTAGGACCTTGCTAGGGATATCCCAGGTTTGGTCCCACCTGTTCCCCTGTCCTCACCAAAGGGACCTTTACAAGACTCTAAGTTCAGGGCCAGAGGGAGGGACAGCAGTAGAATTTGATACCTTCTGGCTTAGCAAACCTAACTCCATGCCATTTCCCAAAGGAAGCTGGAAGCTGAGTTAGTATTCAGTGCAAGACTTCCAAAGACAATTCGCTGCATTTAAATATGTTGCTTCAGAAACCTGCAAGCAGAGGCTTCACTTGGAATTAGAAGCACTCTCCCATCTTCCCCTTCTTGCCTATAGATTTCAATCCTAGCTAAAGGCAACATATAGGAATTCTCCTGTGATCAAGAGTCTTAAACATTTTTAGGAATTGTCTGCACTCAAGAGGGAAGCATTATGATCTTCAGTAAATCAAATATCTCTACAATCACTGAAGAAGAGCTATGCAGGTTTACTGAGGGAGAGACAAACTGGAAGTACTTTTGGTTGTAGAAAGATAAATGGACGTTCTCACTCTAGTGCCACTGTGCACATGTGTACACACGTGCTCCCGTGCGTATGTGTACATGTGATGGGAAGGTTTTAAAGGAAGCATGCACGCATGCACATGGTGCAATTTACAGCCAAAGTGAAGCTCCTGAACAAGTGTGAACAGACTGATGCCGTCAAGTTTACAATCAGTCAGCTGACAAACCAGAAGACAAGAAAAAGGAAACACACAGATAGACCTAGCGATAATGAGGGCGCGTTCAGAGTGAGTGCCTATAAAAGATTTCCAGTTTGGGCCTATTCCTTTAAATAATATGTTGTGCAGGGGGAAAGCAAAAACTTTTCTGAACTCTAAGAAGAGCTATTGTCCCCTTAGTAGAAAGAGGTGGCCAATCACTCCCATTTAGACCCGTTTAGACAGAGGAGCCTGGTAGGCTGCAGTCCATGGGGTCACTAAGAGTTGGACATGACTGAGAGACTTCACTTTCACTTTTCACTTTCATGCATTGGAGAAGGAAATGGCAACCCACTCCAGTGTTCTTGCCTGGAGAATCCCAGAGACGGGGGAGCCTGGTGGGCTGCCGTCTATGGGGTCGCACAGAGTTGGACACGACTGAAGCGACTTAGCAGCAGCAGACCACGTGCATGGACTTCTGGTCCAGTGTCCTCCACAAATAACCACTTGAAGGTGGAAACAAGATCAGATGAGTCCCAGACGTGTGTGTTTTGAAAATGAAAAGGAGTCACCTAACGGCTTTTTAACTTTTAATTAACATTCTGTCAGAGTGGACATAAATTGTTATCCTTTTCTACCCGTTTTTACTGTTCTTCTCTCTCAATGGACCCTCCACACCATAGCTGGTGAGGTGGCCAAAAGGGATCATTTCTGCAAACATCTTAAAACAACCCCAGTCATTTATAAGCATTTTAACAGCACATGATCTGTAATGAATGATTAAGTAAAACCTTTTGTGTTAAATTATGATGTTAATAATGATTCTGTCTCCTGTAATTTATTATGAATTCTCCAACGCTTCGGGTTTGATTTTGATAGAATGCAACAACAGCAGAGTTTATGTGATGACTTTATTTTTAGAATTCCTTCTTTGAAGGCACACATTTCCCCACTACTGCTGCTACTGTAATTATGTACAAAACCAATCACTCATTAGAGTTAGGATACATTATCTTCTAGACAGATGAGGCTAAATAAGCAACACATTAATAATTCAGAGAGCAGTTCATTATGCATGTGGATGCCTGCTTCGTAACTGAAATAAGAACCTCATCAGCCTCTGCCAACCCTTAAACAATAGTTCTGTGTTATTGCCACCACATTCAAGTTTACGCTTGTTAAACTGCTACTTGGATTATTTTATCAAACATTCATTTATTTGTGGTCCCTTACTGCCGAGAACAGATTTTGGAAGCTCCTTTTTTAAGTTAATGATTTGAGCAATGGGTGTTATTAATTCTCAGAATATTATAAACATGATTAATTTTCAGGCAGAGATTTATTACATAAGGATTTCAACTATGTCAACTGAAATGCATCACTGTCAAAGCAAGTATCATGGCGAAAATAGAATGTGCTCCACACTTCAAGTGCTGGTGCTCAGAACTAAATCAATTTAAATTGTGGTTGAAGCAAAATTATATTCTCCAGTGAAAAGGAGTATTTCAAGCTTCCTTTATTTAGCTTGAAGCGTTCTTGTTAGATTGTGATTTAGAAAGGTAGTTTAATAAAACTAGACTTCTACCAGTAATATTTTGCCTTCTATATTTTCCCCCCTTGTTTTCCTAGAAAAGGCTAATCTCTGAAATTCCCACACACTCCAAACGTGGCCACTGGGAATTTGGAGAGAACATGACTGCACTGGAAGTCAGGGGTCAGGAATTCTGATCCTTTCTCGGGCCTCAGTTTCCTGTTTTGCAAAATAGGGGAGGTCTAAATGACCCCTAGAGTCTCCTGAGGCATTTACTTTTTATGGGGCCTGTATGTACAGTAGGACTCTGTTTCAAGCCTGACCTAGGCACCCTGATGTACAGTGAGGCCTGTGGATGGGGAATTTGCCCTGTAAGGAGACACAGGAAGGGCCCATCCCCACAGCCTTCCATTGAAAGGTCTTTTTCTTGAAGAATCTTTTAGAAAGGCATAACACTGTTGTGACAAGGTCACATTGCAAGTCCTCACCAGCCACACCTTAGCTATCAGTCAAAACTTTCAGCCAGAATCAACTGGAAGTAAGTTCACCTACTTTGTGCCAAGCATTCTGCTAAGCACAGGGGATATAAGGATAAGTAGTAAAGAGCTCTAAGTTTTGCAAAGGACCAAGATAGGCCAGCATAGAACTATAATGCATATAATAACATGATAATAATATCCAAAATATACTGAGCCTTTACTCCTCACCAGGTACTTTAACCAAGTGCTTTACATAAATCTTTATACAACATAATATATGAGACAGGTGCTATTATTATGCTCATTTTTAGATAGGAAGACTGAGATAAGAAATGTTAAGCAACTTGTGGAAAGTCACTCAACAAGCAAGTGTGTGCACCAGAATTATGCCCAGGCTTGTGTGTCTGACCATTCTGCTACCCAACCTGCCTTGTGTTGGCTGAGAGTCAATGATTCAACCCCAGAGTACAGCTTCAGCTCATCCCTGAAGAAATCTCTGAGTGAAGCCATGGAAAAAGTCTTCTTCCGAAAGAGGCTTCATCTCCCTGTGTGATGAGGTTATTTGCAGACATATTACCATTATCCATGGGCTCCTAATCTGCTCTGAGCTAGGCCAGGACTCAGTGAGCCCTGAATGGTCCAGATGGTTGTGGAGGAGTCTTCTGATGCAATAAAACCCATTTAGATTATGACTCCCTTGGTAAACCTAAATGGATTTTACAGCATTAGAAGCAAGTTGGTTAAAAATGATGCTTTCTATTTGTTATAACTTGTATAATGCTTTACACTTTAAATAGATGTGAGCTTATTTAACCACTAGATCATTAAGGTATGACCTAAATCAAATCCCTTACTATTATACAGTGGAAGTGACAAATAGATTCAAAGGATTAGATCCGATAGACAGAGTGCCTGAAGAACTATGGACGGAGGTTTGTGACATTGTATAGGAGGCAGCGATCAAAATCATCTCCAAGAAGAAGAAATGCAAACAGGCACAATGGTTATCTGAGGAGGCCTTACAAATAGCTGAGAAAAGAAGATATGCCAAAGGCAAAGGAGAAAAGGAAAGATATACCCATCTGAATGCTGAGTTCCAAAGAATAGCAAGGAGAGATAAGAAAGCCTTCCTCAGTGATCAGTGCAAAGAAACAGAGGAAAACAACAGAATGGGAAAGACTAGAGATCTCTTCAAGAAAATCAGAGATACCAAGGGAACATTTTGTGAAAAGACAAGCATAATAAAGGACAGAAATGGTATGGACCTAACAGAAGCAGAAGATGTTAAGAAAAGGTGGCAAGAATACACAGAAGAACTATACAAACAAGATCTTAATGACCCAAATAACCATGATGGTGTGGTTACTCACCTAGAGCTAGACATACTGGAGTCTGAAGTCAAGTGGGCCTTAGGAAGCATCACTACAAACAAAGCTAACGGAGATGATGGAATTCCAGCTGAGCTATTTCAAGTCCTAAAAGATGATACGTGAAAGTGCTGTACTCAATATGCTAGCAAATTTGGGAAAGTCATCCATGGCCACAGTCCTGGAAAAGGTCAATTTTTATTCCAATCCCAAAGAAAGGCAATGCCAAAGAATGTTCCAACTACTGCACATTTGTACTCATCTCACATGGTATCAAAGTAATGCTCAAATTTTTCAAGTAAGGTTTCAACAGTACATGAACCATGAACTTCCAGATGTTCAAGCTGGATTTAGAAAAGGCAGAAGAGTCAGAGATCAAATTGCCAACATCTGTTGGATCATAGAAAAAACAAGAGAGTTCCAGAAAAACATCTATTTCTGCTTTATTGACTATGCCAAAACTTTTGACTGTGTGGATCACAACAAACTCTGGAAAATTCTTACACAGATGGGAATACCAGACCACCTGACCTGCCTCCTGAGAAATCTGTATGCAGATCAAGAGGCAATGGTTAGAATGGGACATGGAACAACAGACTGGATCCAAATTGGGAAAGGCTGTATTTTGTCACCCTATTCAGAGTACATCATACGAAATGCTGGGATGGATGAAGCACAAGATGGAACCAAGATTGCTGGGAGAAATATCAATAACCTCAGATATGCAGAAAGCATAGAGGAACTGAAGAGCCTCTTGATGAAAGTGAAAGAGGAGAGTGAAAAAGCTGGCTTAAAACAACAGTCAAAAAACGAAGATCATGGCATCTGGTTCCATCACTTCATGGCAAATAGATAGGGAAACAATGGAAAGAGTGACAGACTTTATTCTTTTGGGCTCCAAAATCACTGCAGATGGTGACTGCAGCCATGAAATTAAAAGACACCTGCTCCTTGGAAGAAAAGCTATGACCAATCTGGACAGCATATTAAAAAAAAAAGAGACATTACTTTGCCAACAAGGGTCCATCTAGTCAAAGCTATGGTTTTTCCAGTAGTCATGTACAGATGTAAGAGGAGAGTTGGACCATAAAGAAAGCTGAGCACTGAAGAATTGATGCTTTTGAACTGTACTGTTGGAGAAGACTCTTGAGAGTCCCTTGGACTGAAGGGAGTTCCAGTCAATCCTAAAGGAAATCAGTCCTGAATATTTATTGGAAGGACTGAGGCAGAAGTTGAAAGTCTAATACTTTGGCCACCTGATGTGAAGAACTGACTCACTGGAAAAGACCCTGGTGCTGGGAAAGATTGAAGACAGGAGGAGAAGAGGACCACAGAATGGGATGTTTGAAACACATCACCAACTTGATGAACATGAGTTTAAGCAAATTCCGGGAGTTGGTGATGGACAGGGATGCCTGGCGTGCTGCAGTCCATGGGGTCACAAAGAGTCTGATGCAACTGAGCAACTTAACTGAGCTTATTTGATCCCCATTATAACCCCAAGAATAATTAAGACATGGGCTATCATACTCATTTTATAGATTAAAGGAAAGTAAGGCTAAAGGTAAAGGTAAGTGAGCTGCCCAAGATCATAAAGTTAAGTAAGTAGAAAAGCCCAGGTTTTCTGATTGAAGTCCCTTTCTGTTGAAAAGATTTACTGGTTGGTTGTTTAATTTCAAGTATTTTATCTTATTTGTGAAGTAATTTAGCTTAACAAATGTTAATAAGAGCTAGCTTGTTTCTGAGTGCTTACTCTGTGCCAGACGCTGTTCCAAGGTCTTTATGAACTCATCTAATCCTCGAGACAACACTGTCATCTATGCTGTCAGTCTGAATTAAAGACAACCCTAGATCGTTGGCTGTTTTTGCCTATAGAGACTGCAGACTTGGTTAAGTCTTTTAAAAATATAGGTGTATCATGTATGTTCATCTTTATTTGCATTACTATAACACATTTATTAAGCACTTAAGCTAGGAATTTCACAAAGCATCCAGGATACAGGGACATTTGGCAAAGTCCCTGTCCTTGAAGAGTTGAAAAGAAATATAAAATAGATAGTGCGCACACAAAGGAAAACCATGAGTTCTCATTTAAATGCCTTTTGAGTGATAGTCCCTTAACCTGCTGCTGGGGTTCTCAGGAGAAACAATTGTGGACAGGTGGGGACACAGAACACTTTGCTCAGAACACAGAACTTGGTCTGGCCTTACAGACTAAGGCAGTCACCATGTGACAAGGAGAGGGAGACCCTCTCCAGCAGAAAGGACAGTAGCTGAAGAGAGACTGTGGTCTATTATGAACCAGCTGGGCTGGGACAGAGATTATGGGAGTGGGAAAAGTGATTGGGGAAAAGTGATTGAGAAAGTTGGGGAGTCTTGAAGGCAAGAAGGAGACACTGAAGAGTTCAGAGCATTGACCAATCGAGTTTGGAAAACATTAAATTATGGTCGTAATGCTCAATATCCCAGGTACCAGTTGAGGAAGGAACAGCCTGGAAAATTACATTTGGTATAGGTCTACAATGCTCCCAAGCCCTGTGGAAGTCTTCAAAGAAACAGCAAAAATAATAGTAGCTACTGTGTATCAAGTACTAGGTGTTTGTTTAATCATCAGAAGTCAGAGAAGTTAAATGACATATTCAAGATCACACAGTCAGTAAGTGGCCTAGTCAGGTTTTGATCTTTGGTCATTCTGTCTCTGTTTAACCTCTCCACTACTGAATTCTGCTTGTACCTGCATCTCCCTAGTAGGCTACAATGGTCTGGACTAGGATGGGGATGGTCATGGAAAAGAAGACATTACTTGGAGACATATATCAAATATCCTGGTGTTTCTTTCCAATTCCATATGAATCACAAGCCCAAGTCTGGGAAGAGGGGAACTGCAGTCTGTCTCCATAGAGTGGAAGAAACCTCAGGATAGTTGCTGTCCAGTAATACTGAACAGTGAGCTCTTCTGCCTCGCTTTGGAGCCAAGATGTGCACTGAGCTGGATCCTGGTATTAGATGCCTGCCCGTCTCTCTCCCTCACTGACTGGTGCCTGATCTTGGGTTTGCTAGTTTATATACTATAGCAGCATAAGACAAGTTTAGAAGACAAAAATAACCTTGGAATTATCTTGTGAATTCATGGTAATTACCACGCAATTACATGCTCAGTAACCACAATGGAATTTCAGAGTATTTACAGCTCACTTCCATACACAAGAGCTCAGGCTTCTGGGCCTTTGCTGTGAAGGCAGGAGTGTGGCACAGCCTGGCATGGCAGGGTGAGCAGGCATGGTGGTCATGCTCCCCCAGACTGATTGCATGGCTGAGCCAGAGCTTCTCTTAGCCAGTTCTTGTTACCCTCCAATTATCTCTGCCAGAGCTACATTGTCCTCCAAAAGATGTCCTCTAGGGGCAAAGCCTGGGATGACTGTCCTGAGCTGTCATTTTCTAGAGCATGTGTGACTGTCCCGTTTTGTGAATCAATCTCCGTTTCTGCCCCAAAGCTCTCCGTGACTGTAAGTCTCCTGAATTACATCCTTTGAAGTGCCTCTTCAGTCTGAGAGAAGTGCAGTCCACTTACTTTATTTCATGCATCCATTCTTTCAAGAAATACTGAACACTAGCATCATGTCCAGCCTGGGGATTCAGAAGCCAAACAGTGCCTGCCCTCAGAAAACTCCCAGTCATGACAGGGTGCCAGCCAGGAGAACAACTCATAATAGGTTAGAGAGATAACAAAGTACAGCTGTGAGACAATAGATGGTCAAATAGATTTTCTTTTGTAAAAGCAGAATTCCCAGTGGCTCCAAGTGGGGATTATACCGGGGCGGGGTGGGGATGGTGGTGCACAGCTCGATGCATTAGCCTGTGGGAGCCTAACATTTTTGGGGATGTGGACCCTGCTTGTGTGTGGGCTTAATTACTACTACAGATAACGTGACCATCAGATACACTATGTAAATGTTTAAAGAAAAAACACAATATGCGGGGGGCCTTTGTCACAAAAGATGAACATGAAATTTGTGTGTGTGTGAGCTGTGGGGGAAAGGATGTTTATTTTCTGCTGGGTACTCACTCCGTCAGCCGCAGTTCCCTGCAATAGCTCAGAGGCAGACAGGGGGCCTGGGGTTTCACAAAGATAGTGTGTCAGGTCGTTAGGATCCTTGCAACCAGCTGTGAAGCAGCAGGGAGCCAGCAGCACCCCTTTTCCTTCTCCTATTTCAAGTCACTGCACGTGATCAGGCAGTTGCCCAGCACCTGAGGGTCCCCAAAGTTCAAAATCTGGGCCATGTGTAGCCACTTTTATGCAGTAAGGTTGGCCACGGCTCTATGAGCACTTTTCCAAATTTCCATTTACCCAAGGACAAACAGAGATAATTGTCAAAGGCAAATATCACATTTCATGAAGGACATGCTATGAAACTATCAGGAACCAATACTTTCTTTTGTGCATATTAAATTCCCAGTATTTTAGGAGATACTATAGTTGAAATGCTTTGGACCTACTATAACCAGTCTCTTTGGGATAGCTCTCATTGATAGGCAAGCAAGATAAAGAATAGCAATTTCCCAAACAAAGAAAGCAGTTGGAATTAAAGCTCTAGCATTGGTCCCTTCAAGGAGGTGAAGTATATTTTAATTATTTGTTGCCAAAGAGCACAGTATGGAAAGGTGGAAGGAATCGTTACAGCAAGAAATCTAATGAAAACTATTTTAGCCAGGGGACCATGGTTGGCATCATAGTGATAAGTCATGTTGATATGAAGTGATGAAAGTAGCAGTTTCCCTCTCTCTCCAAAACCAACAACCCTCATCTAACCATGAAAAAAATATCAGACATCCCTAAATTGAGGGATATCCTACAAAATACCTGATCAGTTCAGTTCAGTTCAGTTGCTCAGTCATGTTCTACTCTTTGCGACCCCATGAATTGCAGCACGCCAGGCCTCCCTGTCCATCACCAACTCCCGGAGTTCACTCAAACTCACGTCCATCAAGTCGGTGATGCCATCCAGCCATCTCATCCTCTGTCGTCCCCTCTCCTCCTGCCCCCAATCCCTCCCAGCATCAGAGTCTTTTCCAATGAGTCAACTCTTCGTATGAGGTGGCCAAAGTACTGGAGTTTCAGCTTTAGCATCATTCCTTCCAAAGAAATCCCAGGGCTGATCTCCTTCAGAATGGACTGGTTGGATCTCCTTGCAGTCCAAGGGACTCTCAAGAGTCTTCTCCAACACCACAGTTCAAAAGCATCAATTCTTCAGCGCTCAGCTTTCTTCACAGTCCAACTCTCACATCCATACATGACCACTGGAAAAACCATAGCCTTGACTAGAAGGACCTTTGTTGTCAAAGTAATGTCTCTGCTTTTCAATATGCTATCTAGGTTGGTCATAACCTTTCTTCCAAGGAGTAAGTGTCTTTTAATTTCATGGCTGCAGTCACCATCTGCAGTGATTCTGGAGCCCCAAAAAATAAAGTCTGACACTGTTTCCACTGTTTCCCCATCTATTTCCCATGAAGTGATGGGACCAGATCAGTACCCCTCAAAACTGTTAGGTGAGACTGAGAAACTGTCACAGAAGACATGACAAATATAAGGTGGAGGGGATCCTGGAACAGAAAATGGGAATTAGGGGAAAAGTAATTATATCCAAATAAAGTATGGGCTTAATAGTAATGTGGCGATTTGGTTCCTTAGTCATGACAAACATCATGTACATGTACCACATCAATGTGCCTTGTCAAAAGCAGGGGAACTAGGTGTGGGTTATACAGGAATTCTCTGTATAATCTTTGCAACTTTTCTCTTAATCCACAATTATTCTGAGATTAAAATTTTATTTAGGGTTTCCCTGGTGGTCCAGTGGTTAGGAATTCACCTGTCAATATAGGGGACATGGGATCAATCCCTGGTCTGGGAACATCCCACGTGCCACGGAGCAGCTAAGCCCATGGGCCATGGTTACTGAAGCCCACAAGCCCTAGAGCCCATGTTCTGCAGCAAGAGAGGCCAGTGCAATAAGAAGCCCACGCACTGCAATGAAGAGTAGCCCCTGCCCACTGCAACTAGAGAAAGCCTGCACAGAGCAACAAAAACCCAGCACAGCCAAAAAAGTAAAGAAATTTTTAAAATATTTTAAGTTTATATATTTTGTAAAAAGTCTGACATTCAGCTGTTTTGTTTTTTTTTTCCAGTCACAGGCAACCAGTCGCTATGCAGTGATGAGCACCCAGCTGAGACACGAGAGTCTCTCTCTATTTTTCCACTATGTTTTTCTCCATATGTGTAAGGCCCATGGCATCGGCTATAATATTGAGGTATGAAGGATGACAGTTGGCCAAGATTGGACCAAATGTAGGCCTGTAGGTGATTTAGGCAGCTAATAATTTGGTACCTCTTCAAACAGATGTTCTTTAAACATTGGTTTGACATGTATTTAGAGGAAGGCTGAGTGCTGCTTGGGGATGAGCAGAAAGGCAACTCCACAGAGGGTAGCACTTGGTCCTGGGAAGTTGATATCTGTCCCTAGACTCATACACCCCATGTTAGTAAAGTAGAAACCCTGTAGCTCCCCAGACTTAGGGGTCATTTAGGGGGACCCTCTCTTCATTTTGAAGCATGTCTTGACTTTCTGACCCCAACCAAAGCTGCTTACCTATGAACATTCTCCTAGTCTGGTTGGGCTGCCATAACAAAACACCATATACAAGGTGGTTTAAAGGGCTTCCCTTGTGGCTCAGCTGGTAAAGAATCTGCCTGCAATGTCGGAGACCTGGGTTCAATCCCTGGGTTGGGAAGATCCCCTGGAGAAGGGAAAGGCTACCCACTTCAGTATTCTGGCCTAGAGAGTTCCAGGGACTGTATAGTCATGGGGTCTCAAAGACTTGAACACGACTGAGTAACTTTCACTTCACTTAAACAACGTAAATTTATTTCTCACAGTTCTGGGGGCTGGGTAATCCAAGGTGAAGTTCCAGTTAATTCAGTTCCCAGTAAGGACCCTTCCTGACTTAACAGAGTAACTGCCTCTTTGCTGTGTCCTAACATGGTGACACATGTTAGGAACCATTCAACTTCAGCTTCTTCAGCATTACTGGTTGGGGCATAGACTCGGATTACTGTGATATTGAATGGTTTGCCTTAGAAACAAACAGAGATCATTCTGTCATTTTTGAGATTGCATCCAAGTACTGCATTTCGGACTCTTTTGTTAATCATGATGGCTACTCCATTTCTTCTGAGGAATTCCTGCCCACAGTAGTAGATATATTGGTCATCTGAGTTAAATTCACCTATTCCAGTCCATTTTAGTTTGCTGATTCCTAGAATGTCGACGTTCACTCTTGCCATCTCCTGTTTGACCACTTCCAATTTGCCTTGATTCATGGACCTGACATTCCAGGTTCCTATGCAATATTGCTCTTTACAGCATTGGACCTTGCTTCTATCACCAGTCACATCCACAACTGGGTATTGTTTTTGCTTTGGCTCCATCCCTTCATTCTTTCTGGAGTTATTTCTCCACTGATCTCCAGTAGCATATTGGGCACCTACTGACCTGGGAGTTCCTCTTTCAGTATCCTATCATTTTGCCTTTTCATACTGTTCATGGGGTTCTCAAAGCAAGAATACTGAAATACTGCTCAAACTACCGCACAATTGCACTCATCTCACATGCTAGTAAAGTAATGCTCAAAATTCTCCAAGCAGATGGTGACTGCAGCCATGAAATTAAAAGACACTTACTCCTTGGAAGAAAAGTTATGACCAACCTAGATAGCATATTGAAAAGCAGAGACATTACTTTGACAACAAAGGTCCGTCTAGTCAAGGCTATGGTTTTTCCAGTGGTCATGTATGGATGTGAGAGTTGGACTGTGAAGAAAGCTGAGTGCCGAAGAATTGATGCTTTTGAACTATGGTGTTGGAGAAGACTCTTGAGAGTCCCTTGGACTGCAAGGAGATCCAACCAGTCCATTCTGAAGGAGATCAGCCCTGGGATTTCTTTGGAAGGAATGATGCTAAAGCTGAAACTCCAGTACTTTGGCCACCTCATACGAAGAGTTGACTCATTGGAAAAGACTCTGATGCTGGGAGGGATTGGGGGCAGGAGGAGAAGGGGACGACAGAGGATGAGATGGCTGGATGGCATCACTGACTCAATGGACATGAGTCTGAGTGAATTCCAGGAGTTGGTGATGGACAGAGAGGCCTGGTGTGCTGCGATTCATGGGGTCGCAAAGAGTCGGACACGACTGAGTGACTGAACTGAACATGGTGAAGACAGAGCAATCTCTGGTATCTCTGTAACCTCTCCTAGAAGGACACAAGTTCTATCCAAATGGGGCTTCACCCTTATGGCCTCAATAACCTTAACCATTTCCTTAAAGTCCCTGTTTCCAATACATTCACATAGGGTATTAAGGCTTAAACATATGAATTGGGGTGTGGGGGAGTGGTACACAATTCAATTCATAGCATCCTTCTACAGACATATCATAGTTTCTTTCCAGGAGGAGTTCTGATAGAAAACAGTTTCCCCCGTTTTTAGTTTATTTCCAGTGATACTGATGGCCAGCTGAAGAGTCAACTGTAGTTTTCAGCCTCAGAGTTTATTAGACTTCCATATGCCAGAAGGTGGCTAAATCTAACTCTAGCTTTATCTGAATCAACTCATTTGCTTATAAAATATCAAAGCAGAACAAGCTCTGTGAGTGGGCATATTTGGCAGAGAAGTTCTCCTGTTGAAAAGAAAACATACTCCATAACTTTATAATGCCCCAAATTATTATTAGACATTTATTTCTTCGGCTGAAGGCTTTGTACTTGATTGAAGTTCTAGCTACCCCTGGGAAAAGTAAAGCACCAAATTTTTAAAGTTATTTACACCTTCGTGGCTCTGAGTTGATCAGATTCATTTCTAAGAACAAATCTCAGTACAGGAAACAGGCTGCTATGGTCCGGGAGAACAGTGGGTGGTGCAGAGGAAGGGGTTCCACTGAGGGCGAGAAGAATGAAGAAAGGGCAGAGAAGAACAGAAGACACAACGGGCGTAGCCTCCAGGTCTCCAGTGCCAAACAGTCTATAAAGGATGAAAGATGAAGTGGAAGAGAAAGAGAAATAGACTGAAGGTGATGGAGCGATGGAACAATATGAAGAAGAAAAAGATAACAGGAGAAAATCTGGAGGAGAAAATCCAGAGACTGGAACATTCTATAAAAATAAGGTGTGTGTGTTAGTTGCTCAGTCGTGTCTGACTCTTTGTGACCCCATGGACTATAGCCAGGCTCTCTCGTTCATGGAATTTTCCAGGCAAGAATACTGGAGTGGGTTGCCATTTCCTTCTACAGATCTTGCCAACCCAAGGATCAAACCTGGGTCTCCCACATTGCAGGCAGACTCTACCATTTGAGGCACCAGGGAAGCTTCCTAAAAATAAAGTAGGAGGAGATAAACAGAAAGAAAAAGAACAAATAATAAATAAAGCTACAAGAAGAGATGAGAAATTGAGTCATAAAACTCTGAGGCGAGAAGGAGACATGTGACTACTTGGAAATTTTTCAAATTCTCTAACAATGACCTTACTCTATTTTTCCTGTGAAGGATTCACATCTTTTCAGACCCTGGGATCCATCCCTGGTCAGAACTCTCTACTTGTTCTCTCCATTGCATTTTCTTGGCGAGGCATTTAAACAAGCACCTACTATGTGCTGGCACTGAGCTAAGCACTATTACATTATTATCTCTTTAATCTTCTATAAGAAATTGCTATTTCTGCCATATTACAGTGAGGAATTAGTGCTTAAAGAGTTTAAGCACTTTCCCCAGGCCACACATCCAAGCATTTTATGCCTTAATCCACAATTGTCCATAAAGTTAAATATGATTCTTTTTCTTACATCAGAATACCTCCTATGCACCTTTTTCTCTCTAAAGACTGTTTCTCACTAATTATGTATGTTTCTAAAACATTATTTCTAATCTATTCCAAGAATTCTGAGATCCATTTCAAATAAAATATTCCACCTAGGTATTCCTTATATATTCTTCAGTTGAAGAAGCGCAGACTTCTCCATAACCCCCTCAACTGTCTCCATTTGACAAAAGAAAAAAAAAAAAAAAGATATGTATAACAATGAACTTCCTTAAAATTTTATTGCCTCCTTGGGTTATTCTGAGTCTATAAAGAAGGTCACTTACCCTAATTCCAGTGTTACATGTGCTATCTCCTTTCCATGCGTGTGTGCTCAGTTGCTCAGCTGTGTCCAACTCTTTGTGTCCCCATGGACTGTAACCTGCTAGCCTCTTTTGTCCCTGGAATTTTCCAGGCAAGAATACTGGAGTGGGTTGCCATTTCCTACTCCAGGGTATATTCCCAACGGAGGGACTGAACCCACATCTCCTGCATCGGCAGGCAGATTCTTTACCATTGAGCCACCTGGGAAGCCCTACCTGTTTCCACTCTTGATCAAGTTTAATGTGGCAAGAAGCAATATTAATAACACATCAATGTCATTGCTACCAAAAGAAGAATCCTCAAAAGTCCTTATTCTCAACATTATGTTTTTCTTCCCATTATCATCATCGAATTTCACATGTTATTTTTGGTCCAAAATCTCAGGGGTGAAAAGGGGAAATGAGATCACCCTATGAGTTTATTTTTCCTTGCTGAATATTGGAAGGAAGCATTGCTGAGTTTGTAACCAACTCAGTAGGTCTCATTCCTGGTATTTCTGTAATGCTACAAAATACCCCCACTGATTTCCTAATGAAATGAACTTGTAATGAAAGCCATATGGAGAAAAGTGTCACGTTTACTGCCTGCGACAGTGTGATGGGCCGGTCTCACACACATACAGGCAATGTGCCATGGTCCTAAATGGCTCCACAGCCACTAGCAATCACTTCCTCAGGCCAACGGATTGTCGTGGTGGCTGATCAAAATGTTCTGATTCTCCTCCTTTCACGCACGTAAGAGAATTATACCTCCTCCACCCTCTGCCAGTGAAATATGAATAGAAGTGATGTATGTCTTTCTGTGCCTTTAAGAGCCACTCCATGAGTCACCATGTCCTTTTTCCTGCCTTGGAAATCCTGGAAGCACACTGAAACGGAGCCTCTTTCAGCTCTGATGTACCAACGGGGACCAGACATCCATGTTGACCCATGTGGGAAATGAAGTATGAGCAAGAACCAACTTTTTTGTTACACAAAGTAGTAATTAATTTTTTTTTTTTTTAAACTATTGAAGCATAACTTAGCCTACTTGATAGATTCAGAAATTAGTATCAAGAAAAGGATGCACCCCAAAAAGAAAAGAAGTATTATTACTTCACCATGTAGTCAGTACAAACAGTAATAAGATATTTTACATTAGTGTACCAAGTCAGGGATTGAACCTGGGTCTCCTGCATTGCAGGCATATTCTGTACCATTTGAGCCACCAGGGAAGCCCAAAAAAGGGCACGTTGCCTCGGGGAAACAAACTCCATCTCCCATTTGACAGGTGGGGATGTTCCCCACTATTCTGAAGAGGACAGCTTGAAAGCTGCAGTAAAGTCAATCACGATTACTAATATTTCAAGTTCTCAGTAGCCCCACGTGTCTAGTGGCCACCATGCTGGACAGCACAGTAAAGGATGCAATACAAGATCATCTAGTCAATAGTTCTATTGAATGCCCATTCAATGACTGCCCATTAGAATGGCCTGAGTGAGATTTAAAAAGTACAGATGTTCAGGCAAGTTTGGGAGTAAGGAGAGGCAAGTGAGGCACTTACCCAAAGGACCTCAGTAATAAAGATAAATTTAATAATGTAATGCAAATGTTAAAATCAAAATTAATTCAAGAAATCCAAGATGAATAAAATATCAATATTTCAAATAAAAATATACTGATGTTTTTCCTTTGCCTTGGGCTCTAGTATGGCTGAGTCTGGCACTGTACCCAGGACCCACTCCAGACCAATTAAATCAGTATTTTTAGAGGTAAGGTCCAGGCATTAAATTTTTAAAGCACTCAGATGATTCTAATATGCAGCCAGCATTGACCACCATTCTAGTCCATTGTCTATTCTAATGCCTAGATTTCCTGATAAAATGGAGAGTCAATGGGGAATTGCAATTCTGGCATGTGGTATTTTTTACCAAATCCCCCAAATGTAGTTTTTGTTTTTTTTCCCTGCACTTTTAGTGATGAGGAGTCCACAGCTTCATGGGACAGCCATTTCCACTATTGGACAACTCCAGCATTAGCTTTTGTTTATTTGAGAAAAAAATGTTAAAAGATAGTTTTCCAAAAAGGATAAAATCATGCCTCTCATACAGATACAAAACTACACACATGATAAAGATCTTATTTAAGAGAGAAGAATTAGGCAGATTTTATAATCAGGACAAGAAAGAATTTTAAAAAACCATACATCTTTATAGATCATGACTATTGAAATGAAAATGTAAATGGAGGCAAAGTTGATTTTTTCACATAGGAAGCAGGAGAGGAAAATCAACTGAACCTCTACCAAACTGGACAGAATTTCTCAGTCACTTGTAAAATATCTTCCATAGAATCAAGGTGTGATATAGACAGTATATAGCTTTCCTTTGAAGTACAAATTATTTTTCACACAACAAACTGCTTCCCTATATTTTTTATCCATTTGTCTTAGAACAGTGGTTTTTAAATTTTGATGTGCATGAGAATCACCTAGAAAGTGAGCTAAATTGCAGATTGGAAAAGGAAATGAAAGCAAAAATAAATAAATGCTGCTGCTGCTGCTGTTCCTAAGTCACTTCAGTCGTGTCCGACTCTGTGCGACCCCATAGACGGCAGCCCACCAGGCTCCCCTGTCTCTGGGATTCTCCAGGCAAGAACAGTGGAGTGGGTTGCCATTTCCTTCTCCAATGCATGAAAGTGAAAAGTGAAAGTGAAGTCGCTCAGTCGTGTCTGACCCTCAGCGACCCCATGGACTGCAGCCTTCCAGGCTCCTCCATCCATGGGATTTTCCAGGCAAGAGTACTGGAGTGGGTGCCATTGCCTTCTCCGAACAAATAAATGGGACCTAATTAAACTTAAAAGCTTTTACACAGCAAAGGAAACCACTGACAAAACAAAAGACCACCTGCTAAATGGGAGAAAATATTTGCAAATGATATGACAACTAAGGGGTTAATATCCAAAATATATAAACAGCTCTTACAACTCAACATGAAAAACAAACAAACAAAAAAAAAAAACGATTAAAAATTGGGCAGAAGACCTGAACAGACATTTTTCAAAAGAAGTTACACCGATGGCCAGCAAGCACATGAAAAGATGCTCAACATCATTTGTCATCAGAGAAATGCAAATCAAAATCATAATGAGATATCACCTCATACCCATCTATCATCAAAAAGAGCACAAATAACAAATGTTGGTGAGGATGTGGAGAAAAGAGAACCCTCATACACTGTTGGTGCAAATAGAAATTGGTGCAGCCACTGTGGAGAACAGTATGGAGGTTTCTCAGAAAACTAAAAGTATCATTACCATAAGATCTACCCATTTCACTCCTGGGTAGAAAACACTAATTTGAAAAGATACATGCACCCCAAATGTTCATAGCACCACTATTTACTATTGCCAAGATATGGAAGCAACCTAAGTATTCACCAACAGGTAAATGAATAAAGAAGATGTGGTATATATGTACAATGGAATATTACTCAGCCATAAAAAGAATGAAAATTTGCCATTTGCAACAACATGGAGGGACTTAGAGGTATTATACTTAGTGAAACAAATCAGAGAGAAAGACAAATACTGTTTGTTATAACTTACATGTGGAATCTAAGAAATACAACAAAAACTAGTGAATATAACAAAAAAGAAACAGACTTACAGAAAACAAACGAGTGGTTATCAGTGGGAAGAGGGAAGGTGGGAGGGATAAGACAAGGAAAGATTAAGAAGCACAAACTACTATGTATAGAATAAATAAGCTACAACACAAGGAATATAGCCAGTATGTTAAAAGAACTATACATCTGGTATAACCTTTAAAAATTGTCAATCATTATGTTGTACACCTGATACTTATATAATATTGTATATCAACTATATATCAATTTTGAAAAGTATATGTAGAATGGAATATTACTCAACCATGAGAAAGAAGAAAATATTGTTATGTGTGAGAACGTAGATGAAACTTGACTGCATTATGCTAAATGAGAAAAGCCAGACAAAGGTTATACAATATCACTTACATGTAAAATCCAAAAAAAACGTCAAACTCAACGAAACAGAGTAGAGTGGCGGTTACCAGGGCCTGGGGTGGGTGGGGGATTGGGAGAATATTGGTCAAAGGGACAAATTTGCAGTTTGAAAATTAGAATAGGTTCTGGGAAATCTAACAAAGAGCATCGTGATTACAGTCAACAATATTATATTATATACTTCAAAATTGCCATGAGACTAGATCTTTAATATTCTCACCACAAAAATGAAATCATAATTATGTGATGAGATAGGGGTCTTAGCTAAAGCTATTGTGATAATCAAATTACAATAAATAAATATATCAAATCAACATGTTGTACACTTTAAACTTATACAATGTTTGATGTAAATTATAATCTCAATTGAAAGACAACACTGACCAGGAATATATCTATTCCATATTCTGGAGACAGCCTTTCCAAATGTGCTTCTGACAATATTTGCAATTAGTTCTAGACTTCAATTCAAATCAGCCTTAGTGGTCTTAGTGTAGTACATTTTCTTTGTTTCCAACATAATATGCTATTTCTCTTCTTCCCATTCAAATTTTATAGGACAGACAAGGAACTATCTTTATATTATTTGAAAACTTGAAGAGAGACAGGTTGGGAATGTTGTAAGTATGAAGTATATCTAAGAGATGTAATAAGCTAAGAAAATAGACTATAACAACCAACAAGAATGATGCTTCTTTTGCATTTTAATCAGTGTGCTGATTTATTGAAAGTCTATCTTGTTTTATTCAGATCTTTAAGTATTTCATAAATTGACTTGAGATGTGTCAGTGGGAGTTCATTATTATAACTTATTAATTATCCAGAATCGATGGGTAAGAGTCTAGTTTTAACAACATATTATATTCAAACACATATACCTACAAGCCACAGCAAATCTGACTAATGAGGAACCAGCTCAGATGTCCTGATTGCAGAAGGGCAGTTGTCATTCTGACATGCTTAGAAAAATGGTCTGATGACTTGGCAAGATGCTCCCTAAAAGGCAGGGTCTGTAGCCTCTTCTCAGATCTAGTTCCAGCCCTGATGCAGTCTCCACATTTTATGCTAAGAGTCCTTTCCACCATTCAGGGGGTTTCTCTGTGTTTCCCTGTTTCCTGCAAATTTCTCTCCAGGTTATTCTGGAGAGCTTAGTAAAAGCTGTTACCTCATCTAGGACTCAGAACTTTCCAGCCATAGCCTTGAACTGTATATTATTCATATCTTGAAATATGGTTATTTGGTACCTTTAAGTCATTCTGATTTGTTGGGAAACTTTCTATCCTATATTTTTCTTCCTTTTAATATTTACAGCACATTGAAAAAGATAAGATGAACAAATATAAACTTTTCTTAGTGTTGCTTTATTTTCTCTGGAGGATTGAGAGGCTTTTTCATGAGTTGGCTGGGTTTTGTTTAGGTTTATGACAATCAGGCCATATCAGGTGAGAGCTCTAAGAGGGAACCTTCCACATCAAAATTGTGTGGCTTGGCTTCACTGGGGTAACTTCATCTGATTTCACTTATACTAGGATATTTCTGGAAATAGTGGAATTTAAGTAGAAAGCTCAAGGAAGGAAAAAATGAAGGAAGTTCTAGAGATGAATTATTAATAGAAAGGGGACATACAGTCAATCTAGGTTCTTGGATCCCAAGCTGGGAACCATGGACCTGAGGAGGCTGAGGGGGTGGTTAGAGGAGCTTGAATCCATGTGTGGACTCAGCATCATACACACACACACACAATTTTTTTTAAAGTATGAGTCTCAATCTTTAGGATATGTAAGAATCACCTTGAGGGACTTTGTGAAACTACACAATCAAAGAGTCTGATTTTGTCGATCTGGATGGGACCCAGGAATTTGGAGAAGCACCTGGGGTCCAATACATACTGACCCTGTGGCAATAAAATACAAATCACTGTTAAAAAATTAATTATTCTCAGATCTCTCTTGGTAATTGTCACATTGCACTTGAAAATATGTGGACTATTTTCAAATATCTTTTGATAATGATTTCTAACATCATTCCACAGTGCTAAGAGAACAGACTCTGTACCATTTCAATACCTTTAGACCATGAAATTTTTTGTACCTTTTTTTTATGCCCCCAGATATGTTCCAGTGTCTCCTGGTTTGTAGTCTATGGGAACTTGAATAGAATTTGTATCATGCTATTGTATGAAAGTTGTATATATCTTAATTATGTTGAATTGGTTCATAGTGCTATTCAGGTCTACTATATCCTTCTACTTTTCTGTCTGTTCATTCTATTAATTTTTGAGAGTTTGATATTGAAACTCCTACTAAAAATTTTAATTTATCCACTTAAAAAGTTGTAAAATATAGTAGAACTATATGTAACTTTGTTCTGTGTTTTCCAAGTCTACTATAAATGTGTTATTATACTTTCATAATTTAAAAAAGAAAAAAATGAAAAAAAATTAATGACTCTAAAGTTGTCTTTCCCCTTCATGGATCACAGCTTTGTTGTGGTGAAGGGCCATCCAGGATGGACAGGTCATAGTGAAGAGTTCTGACAAAACATGGTCCACTGGAGGAGGAAATGGCAACCCACTCCAGTATTCTTGCCTGGAAAACCACATAAACAATATGAAAAGGCAAAAAGATTTGACACCTGAAGATGAACCCCCAGGTTGGAAGGTGTTCAATATACTACTGGGAAAGAGCAGAGAGCAATTACTAATAGCTCCAGAAAGAACGAAGCAATAGGGCGAAACCAGAAATGACACTCAGTTGTGGACGTGTCTAGTGATGAAAGTAAAGTCCATGCTGTTAAAGAACAATACTGAATAGGAACCTGGAATGTTAGGTCCATGAATCAAGGTAAGTTGGATGTGGTCAAGCAGGAGATGGCAAGATTGAACACCAGCATCTCAGGAATCAGTGAATTCAAATGGATGGGATAGACAGATGAATGGCTAAGGAAGTTATGGTACACATACATAGTGGAATATTACTCAGCTATAAAAAGGAATGCATTTGAGTCTGTTCTGATGAGGGGGATGAACCTAGAGCCTATTATACAGAATGAAGGAAGTCAGAAAGAGAAAGACAAATATTGTATATTAATGCATATATATGGAATCTAGAAAGATAGTACTGACAATCCTATGTGCAGGGCGGCAAAGGAGACACAGACATAAAGAACAGACTTTTGGACACAGTGGGGGAAGGAGAGGGTGGGATGATTTGAGAGAATAGCACTGAAACATACACATTACCATATGTAAAATATGTAGCCAGTGGGAGTTTGATGTATGACGCAGGGAACCCAAAGCCAGTGCTATGTGACAACCTAAAAGGTGGGAGGGGGAGAGAGGCAGGAGAGGGGTATAAGAAGGAGGGGACATATGTATGCTGCTGCTGCGTTGCTTCAGTCGTGTCCGACTCTGTGCGACCCCACAGACGGCAGCCCACCAGGCTTCCCATCCCTGGGATTCTCCAGGCAAGAACACTGGAGTGGGTTGCCATTTCCTTCTCCAATGCATGAAAGTGAAAAGTGAAAGGGAAGTCACTCAGTCGTGTCCAACTCTAGCGACCCCATGGACTGCAGCCTACCAGGCTCCTCTGTCCATGGGATTCTCCAGGCACAAGTACTGGAGTGGGGTGCCATTGCCTTCTCCAGGACATATGTATACCTATGGCCAATTCATGTTGATGTATGGCAAAAATCATCACAATTTTGTGAAATAATTATCCTACAATTAAAAATTTAAAAAGATTAGTTCTAAAACAATGGAAAATAAATAAAATGGATGAGAATGGATGAATTTCATTCAGATGACCATTATATCTACTACTGTGGGTGAGGCAGATTTTATTTTCTTGGGCTCCAAAATCACTGTGGACAATGACTGCAGCCATGAAATTAAAAGATACATAAACCATCTCCTTGCTCCTTGGAAGGAATGTTATGACAAAACTAGATAGCATATTAAAAAGCAGAGACATTGGTTTGCTGACAAAGGTCATATAGTCAAAGTTATGGTTTTTCCAGTACTCATGTATGGATGTGAGAGTTGGACCATTAAGAAGGCTGAGCACAGAATTGATGCTTTCCAACTATGGTCTGGAGAAGACTCTTGAGAGTCCCTTGGAGACTCCCTGGAGCAAGGAGATCAAACCAGTCAATCACAAAGGAAATCAACTCTGAATATTCATTGGAAGGACTGAAGCTGAAGCTCCAATACTTTGGCCACCTAATGTGAAGAGCCAACTCACTGAAAAAGATCTGACTCATTGGAAAAGACCCTGATTCTGGGAAAGACTGAAGGCAAAAGGAGAAGGTGGCAGCAGAGGATGAGATGGTTAGATGGCATCACCAACTCTATGCGCATGAATTTGAGCAAACTCTGGGATATAGTGGAGGACACAGAAGCCTGGCGTGCTGCAGTCCATGGGGTAGCAAAGAATCCAACACAACTTAATGACTGAACAACAACAACAAAAATTTGCCTTTGGCTATTGGTTTTTCTATTAAAAGAAAAGATACCAATGTTCAGTAGCTATAAGGTGGTCCTTGGATTGGGGGAATATAACTCAAGAAGTTTGGAAGTACTTGTCTAGTCCACTTCCTTCATCTCAGAGAAAAGAAATGAAAACCCAGAGAGCTTAAGTAGCTTCCCCAAAGTCAGACGCAAGGCATAGAGCTCTGGTCTCCTGTCTTGGAACTGGGAAGATTTGTACTTCCAACCTGATCCAAGGAAAGCCCAATCAGGCTGTAAGGAAGCCATTCCAAAAGGGTCTAAGCCTGACTCTACGGTGACTTACTTTACAGATAACAACTGGCAAAGAAGTAATCCCAAAGTTATTTTCAGCTGCCTTAAGGGGCATTAGCTCTTTAGGTTCACCCCCTCAGGACAGAACAATTTTTTAAAAATTAATCCATTCATTTACTCTATTTTTTCCTTTGATTAAAAAAAGTTTGAATAATTGCTAGCAAAGTACCCTGCAGTTTTGTTTCCAAGTTAAAATTTACAATGATCTAGTGGTTTGGGAATGTTCACTGACTATAATTTAGTCGTACAAGATGGTTTCCAAGTTCTCTGAAATCTTCTTTAAATGTGTGTTCATGTTTATAAAGACAGCTATTCATGAATGGGGCACATTCTCCTCTCCACATAGATGGGATGCATTCATAAGTGGCAGGAATCACTTGTATACATGAAACAGAAAATAAACCCTAGATGAAAGTCTCCAGAATACTGAGGTGCCAATGTCTCTGTAGGCAAGTAAATTGTTAAGCATGAATTACACTGAGAAACAATTCTCTTAAACTAACAATTTTTAAAATGAGCTAATTCTAGTGTCCTAGCTCAGTGGTGGCCTTTTGCTAGGAATGACTGAACCTGTTCCTACATTCTGCTATGTTGATTAATAAAAAATATTTATTACACAAATCCTTTTTGTTGACAAGTTAAAATGGAGCCTCATCTTTCATATCTCCCTGAAGATTGCCACCTTGTGAGATTGAAAATACTCATTCAATTCCATCACCAGACAGGCACAAATGAGAGGGTGATTGTTTTTAAGCATGTGAGGGGAATCGTTGGTAAACTCATTTGTTTGGATATCATTAACAGAACAATCGGTGAGGATCTCCAGGGGGTCCTCATGACCTTTGCTCGCAATCTCTTCATCATCCATCAAGAAATATCAGCACCTAATATGCAAGGCGAGACCAATTTTAAGGTGAGGTGTTAATTAACTAACGATCCTGGTTAATTTCTATACAAGGGCTGAAAATACCTCATGCTGTATTGTAAACAAGTGCTAAACCATTTTTTTTTCATTGTAAGCGGTACATATTTTACAGCATGGGGTCAATATTATAAGGTTCCCACTGAACCTGTTAGTTAAATTTAATAGTTTGAAACTTTTTCTTTAAATATAGTAGACTTGTTTTCACTTGCTATTTCCAAATCTAAGCTTACAAGACAACAGGGCTTTCTGATGTTGAAGGTGACATTGAAGTGCCACAATGGAGCCAAAACAGAGACTGTCACGACCAAAAATCCTGACTATAAGCTACCTATATTTCAGATAATACGATATCTGGCTAAGGATTCCTGGGAAGTCTAAGTTTCTAAAGCCAGAAAAGTTCTGCAATCCCATGAAGGACAACGTGTATAGGGAGAAACAGAAGAAAACCTCAGTATGTTTGTAAGCCATCTGCTCCACCCCATTTTGCTGAAGTGGGACAGGTATATCATCATAAAGTTTTGAAGCTTCCAAACGTCACCTAAGGATGTTGCTTCAGGAAATCCAGTCGTGTAATTGTCTAGAACTCTCTAAACTCTAGAAAATGAGAGCAAGATATACCAAAATTTTTAAAATATCAGCTAAACAGAGACAAACACTTGATATTGCTCACTGGAGTGTGCATCTGGTTCCCAGTCAGCCTTCATCTTGTTTGAATGGGTCAAGTAACTCAGGAGATTCAATTAGAAACCACATGTGATTTTTCTCTTAAATGGAAAGCCCAACAAAAGCTTGATAAAAATAAAAATTTTGAATTTTTTTTTTCCTTGAGCTAGGGCCCAGTCCTGCTCAGCCAGTTGAGTTACTCAGTCATGTCTGACTCTGAGACCCCATGGAATGCAGCATGCCAGGCTTCCCTGTCCTTCACCAACTCCTGGAGCTTGCTCAAACTCACATCCATCAAGTCAGTGATGCCATCCAACCATCTCATCCTCTGTCGTCCCCTTCTCCTCCTGCCTTCAATCTTTCCCAGCATCAGGTTTTTCTATGGAGTCAGTTCTTCACATCAGGCGGCCAAAGTATTGGAGCTTCAGTTTCAGCATCAGTCCTTCCAATGACTGTTCAGGACTGATTTCCTTTAGGATTGACTGGTATCTCTTTACAGTCCAAGGGACTCTCAAGAGTCCCTCTATAACAGTAATAATGATAGTAATGCTTTGCTCTTCAGAGTGATTTTATGTGTTGCATCAACTTTCACTGGTCTTTCTAAAGGATCTGTGCTCATCATTTATATTCTAAGTTCCTGCCAGCTAGCATCATTTCATCTGTTACCATAATGTGCAAAATTCTGAGCCTATATGCACGTGATCAGTTTAGTCTGTCCAAATACAGCTAATAGTCAGGATCAGATGGTGCTGTGGACTGAACTATGTTCTCCCAAAGTTCACGTGTTGAACTCTTCATCCCCAGTATGATAATATATGAAGAAGGTGACCTTGGGAAGTAATTATGTTTAAATGAAGTCATAATGGGGGGATCCTCATGATGGGATCAGTGTCCTTATAAGAGACCACAGACCCTGCACTCTTTCTTTCTCTCTGTCTGTCTCTGTCTCTGTCTCCCCACTAAATGGGAACACAGCAAAAAGATGGCTGTCTGCAAACCAGAGAGCTCTCACCAGGAACAGAAAGAGCCAGCGCCTTGCCCTCAAACTTCCCAGCCTCCAGAAATGTGAGAAATAAATTTTTGTTGTTTAAGCCACCCCATCTATAGTGTTTTGTAATAGCAGCCTGGGCAGACTAAGGCACAGAGTTTATCCCCCAAACCATGCAGACTTAGTAGACTCCAACCTCGGACTTGAGGTTGGCAGAGCCAACTGCTATTGACAAAATAAGGCCTTTTCTCTCTGCCCTTTTCTGACTTTAAAAATCACCAGAAGTCAGATATTCTGAAGTAGCTTTTTTTTTTTTTTTCACTTTCTCAGCTACTTTTATTTTATTTTAATTTTTTATTTTTTTTACTTTACAATATTGTATTGGTTTTGCCATCCATCAACATGCATCTGCCAGTAGCTTTTAAATATCTCATGGTTTCTGCATCTCATGTGAATCATTGCTATCTTGACTTTTTTTTTTAACCCAATGGCACCCCACTCCAGTACTCTTGCCTGGAAAATCCCATGGATGGAGGAACCTGGTGGGCTGCTGTCTATGGGGTCACACAGAGTCAGACACAACTGAGCGACTTCACTTTCACTTTTCTCTTTCATGCACTGGAGAAGGAAATGGCAACCCACTCCAGTGTTCTTGCCTGGAGAATCCCAGGGATGGGGGAGCCTGGTGGGCTGCCGTCTATGGGGTCGCACAGAGTCGGACACGACTGAAGTGTCTTAGCAGAAGGTCCAAAGGTAAAAACTTTAAATTTCGATAAAATAGGAATAACTTTTAAAAACTTAAAAAGTGTAATAGATTCATTTTTGGTAGTATTTTTGTCTACTATCCTAACTGCAGCCTGATAAGTATTTTCAGTTTGTAAACAAGGATTTACCAGCAAAATAAAGGCCAAATAAAAATGAAAGGTGATGCAGAAAAAGCATTTAACAAAACTTAACATCCTTTCTTGATTAAACAAAACACTCAAACAAACTAGGACTAAAAAGTAACTTCTTCAACCTGATAAGGGCATCTGGGAAAAAGCCACAGCTAACCTCATAGTTAATGGTGCAAGACTGAAAGCTTTCCCCGCAAGATCAGGAACAAGACAAGGATGTCTGCTCTCACCACTTCTATTCATCATTATATTGAAGGTTCTAGCCTGGACAGTTAGGCAAGAAAAAGAAATAAAAGACACAAGTTTGAAAAGAAATGAACTATCTTTATTCACAGATGACATGATCTTGTATACAGAAATCCTAAAGAACTCATAAACAATCTGTTGGAACTAATAAACAAATTCAGCAAGTTTTTAAGACCCAATAGCTATATATTAATATAAATATCAGTTGTATCTCCATATATCAGCAATGAACAATCTAAAATTAATTTTTAAAAAGAATAAAATATTTACGAATAAGTTTAGCAGAACGAGTATAAGACCTGTCTGCTGAAAACTACAAAACAGCATAAAAGAAAGGAGATCTAAATAAGTGGAAAGACATTCTATGTTTATGGAACAGAAAACTTAACATTGCTAAAATGGCAGTACCCTCCAAATTGATTCATAGATTCATTGCAATTCCTATCAAAATCCTAGCTGGCTTTATTGCAGAAATTGACAAGATAATCCTAAAATTCATTTGGAAATTTGAGAGATCCAAAATAGTCAAAATAATCTTGGGAAAAAAGAACAAAGAGGGCCTCTAAATTTTAAAAACTTACTACAAAGCTACAGTAATCAAGAATATGTGGTACTGTTATAAGAACAGACGTATAGATGAATGGAATAGAATTGAGAGTCCAAAAACAAATCTTCACTTTTACAGTCAATTGACTTTCAACAAGCGCCAAGCCCATTCAATGAAAAAAGAATAGTCTTTTTGATAAATAGTGCTGGGACAAATGGATATCCACATGCAAATGAATGAAGCTGTACCTCTCAACTCCATAGCAAATACAAAAGTTAAGTAAAATTGGATTAAAGACATAAATTTAAAAGTTAAAAGTTTTAAATTCTTAGAAGAAAACAGGTATAAATCTTCAAGACCTTGTGGTTAGCAATGGCTTCTTAGATATACGTTAAGTGCAATCAAGCAACATAAAAATACTAAGTTGGATTCCATCAACATTGACAACTTCTGTGTACACCAAAGGATACTTACAAAAGTGAAAAGACAACTTAGAGAACTGGCGAAATTATTTCCAAATCATGTATATGATATCTCTAGTGTCCACAGTATATAAAGCACTCTTACAATTCAACAACAGAAAAACAACCCAATTAAAAAGTGAGCAAAACTTCCAAAACTATGTTGAATAGTAATGGTGAAAGTGGGCACCCTTATCTTGTTCCTGACTTTAGAGGAAATGCTTTCAATTTTTCACCATTGAGGATAATGTTTGCTGTGGGTTTGTCATATATAGCTTTTATTATGTTGAGGTATGTTCCTTCTATTCCTGCTTTCTGGAGGGTTTTTATCATAAATGGATGTTGAATTTTGTCAAAGGCTTTCTCTGCATCTATTGAGATAATCATATGGTTTTTATTTTTCAATTTGTTAATGTGGTGTATTACATTGATTGATTTGTGGATATTGAAGAATCCTTGCATCCCTGGGATAAAGCCCACTTGGTCATGGTGTATGATCTTTTTAATGTGTTGTTGGATTCTGATTGCTAGAATTTTGTTAAGGATTTTTGCATCTATGTAATCAGTGATATTGGCCTGTAGTTTTCTTTTTTTGTGGGATCTTTGTCAGGTTTTGGTATTAGGGTGATGGTGGCCTCATAGAATGAGTTTGGAAGTTTACCTTCCTCTGCAATTTTCTGGAAGAGTTTGAGCAGGATAGGTGTTAGCTCTTCTCTAAATTTTTCGTAGAATTCAGCTGTGAAGCCGTCTGGACCTGGGTTTTTGTTTGCTGGAAGATTTTTGATTACAGTTTCAATTTCCGTGCTTGTGATGGGTCTGTTAAGATTTTCTATTTCTTCCTGGTCCAGTTTTGGAAAGTTGTACTTTTCTAAGAATTTGTCCATTTCTTCCACGTTGTCCATTTTATTGGCATGTAATTGTTGATAGTAGTCTCTTATGATCCTTTGTATTTATGTGTTGTCTGTTGTGATCTCTCCAGTTTCATTTCTAATTTTATTGATTTGATTTTTCTCCCTTTGTTTCTTGATGAGTCTGGCTAATGGTTTGTCAATTTTATTTATCCTTTCAAAGAACCAGCTTTTGGCTTTGTTGATTTTTGCTCTTTTGTTTCTTTTGCATTTATTTCTGCCCTAATTTTTAAGATTTCTTTCCTTCTACTAACCCTGGGGTTCTTCATTTCTTCCTTTTCTAGTTGCTTTAGGTGTAGAGTTAGGTTATTTATTTGACTTTTTTCTTGTTTCTTGAGGTATGCCTGTATTTCTATGAACTTTCCCCTTAGGACTGCTTTTACAGTGTCCCACAGGTTTTGGGTTGTTGTGTTTTCATTTTCATTCGTTTCTATGCAAATTTTGATTTCTTTTTTGATTTCATCTGTGATTTCTTGGTTATTCAGCAGCGTGTTGTTCAGCCTCCATATGTTGGAATTTTTAATAGTTTTTCTCCTGTAATTGAGATCTCATCTTACTGCATTGTGGTCAGAAAAGATGCTTGGAATGATTTCTATTTTTTTGAATTTACCAAGGCTAGATTTATGGCCCAGGATGTGATCTATCCTGGAGAAGGTTCCATGTGCACTTGAGAAAAAGGTGAAATTCATTGTTTTGTGACCCACCTCCCAGAATATTGGAAATAAAAGCAAAAATAAACAAATGGGACCTAATTAAACTTAAAAGCTTCTGCACAACAAAGGAAACTATTAGCAAGGTGAAAAGGCAGCCTTCAGAATGGGAGAAAATAATAGCAAATGAAGCAACTGACAAACAACTAATCTCAAAAATATACAAGCAACTCCTACAGCTCAACTCCAGAAAAATAAATGACCCAATCAAAAAATGGGCCAAAGATCTAAATAGACATTTCTCCAAAGAAGACATACAGATGGCTAACAAACACATGAAAAGATGCTCAACATCACTCATTATCAGAGAAATGCAAATCAAAACCACTATGAGGTACCATTTCACGCCAGTCAGAATGGCTGCGATCCAAAAGTCTACAAGCAATAAATGTTGGAGAGGGTGTGGAGAAAAGGGAACCCTCTTACACTGCTGGTGGGAATGCAAACTAGTACAGCCACTCTGGAGAACAGTGTGGAGGTTCCTTAAAAAACTGGAAATAAAACTACCTTATGATCCAGCAATCCCACTGCTGGGCATACACACTGAGGAAACCAGAAGGGAAAGAGACACGTGTACCCCAATGTTCATCGCAGCACTGTTTATAATAGCCAGGACATGGAAGCAACCTAGATGTCCATCAGCAGATGAATGGATAAGAAAGCAGTGGTACATATACACAATGGAGTATTACTCAGCCATTAAAAAGAATACATTTGAATCAGTTCTAATGAGGTGGATGAAACTGGAGCCTATTATACAGAGTGAAGTAAGCCAGAAAGAAAAACACCAATACAGTATACTAACACATATATATGGAATTTAGAAAGATGGTAACAATAACCCTGTGTACGAGACAGCAAAAGAGACACTGATGTATAGAACAGTCTTATGGACTCTGTGGGAGAGGGAGAGGGTGGGAAGATTTGGGAGAATGGCATTGAAGCATGTATAATATCATGTATGAAACGAGTCGCCGGTCCAGGTTTGATGCACGATACTGGATGCTTGGGGCTGGTGCACTGGGATGACCCAGAGGGATGGTATGGGGAGGGAGGAGGGAGGAGGGTTCAGGATGGGGAACACATATATACCTGTGGCGGATTCATTTCGATATTTGGCAAAACTAACACAATATTGTAAAGTTTAAAAATAAAATAAAATTAAAAAGAAAAAAGAAAAAAAAGTGAGCAAAGGACTTGAATAGACTGTTGTCAAAGAAGATATACAAATACACAGTAAAAACATGAAGAAACACTCAACATTATTAGTTATTAGGGAAATCCAAATCAACCACAAGATTCCATTACACACTTAAGATGGCTACAATCAAAAAGACATAATAACAAACATTAACAAGGATATGGAGAAACCGGAACCCTCACATATTGCTGATAGGAATATAAAATGGTGTCATTGCCATGTATAGTTTCATATTTCCTCAAAATGTTAAACAAAATTACCATATGATTCAGCAATTCCACACCTAGTTTTATACCCGAGTACTGAAAATATATGCTCATATGAAACATATATTAGTGTTAATAGAAACATTATTCATAAGAGCCAAAAGGTAGAAACAACCCAAATACCCATCAACAGATAAATGGGTGAATGCCATTATATCATATTAAATGAATAATATTTCACACATTGGAATACTAAGTATAAATCTTCGTGATCTTGTGGTTAGCAATGGTTTCTTAGGTATAACACCTAAAGTGCAAACAACCAAAGTAAAAGTAGATAACAGATACAATGAAATATTATTTAGCCATAAAAAAGAAATTAAGTTCTGATCCATGCTACAAAATGGATGAACCTTGAAAACATTATGCTAAGACACAAAGGCCACACATTATATGACTCGTTTACATGAAATGTCCAGAGTAGGCAATTCCACAGAGATAGAAAATAGATTAGAGGTTACCAGGAGATAGGAGAGGTAGTAAATGCGGAATGGCAGATAATGGGTATAGAATTTCTACTCAGGTGATGAAAATGTTCTGGAATAACATAGAGTAATGGTTTCTTATGAATACACTAAAACCCACTGAATTATACACTTTAAAAGGGTGGATTTTATGATATGTGAATTTTACCTCAATTAAAAAAAAAACTAAATAAAATGCATGGAAATGTGCCACTTTTCCTCCCCCAAACCAATGGAAATAAATGCTCTCATCAGCCGACTAGTCTTCATTTTAGGGTGACTAGACCAGGGCATCCCACTCCAGTGTTCTTGCCTGGAGAATCCCAGGGACGGTGGAGCCTGGTGGGCTTCTGTCTATGGGGTCGCACAGAGTCGGACACAACTGAAGCGACTTAGCAGCAGCAGCAGACTAGGGCATCTCAAATTAACTGCAATGAAGGACCTATTTGTTGTATTTTTTCTGATCTATTATCCGTCGATATATATGTGAAATACAACAAAAATGAATTACTAGAAAAATAAAATGAAAAAATCGAAGACATATTAAACAGAAGCCCATTTTTTCATTACATTTAATAGACACAAAAATCTCTATAAAGGTTTCCAAGTTCATCCTTTCAGTTTTTAACCCATTTCGTTAAGACTGAAAACCAACAATTAATAGATGGCTGCTGGTTAGTGGAACACACTTTGAGCAGAACTGATCTAAACCATACTTAACTTTAAAAAGGAGAAAATGCTTGATGGACTGGATGGAAGACTTATAAGAGGTCTTTAAGTAACAAATATTATTTTCACTGTTCATTTACAGGCTGCCATTGATGACCTTGAAGCCATTCTAGGAGTAACAGAGGAAAACAAGTTGAGATTTGAAGAAAACCTACAGTCCAAACATTAAAAACCCTCTCTAAACCTGATAAATGAATGATCCTGGAACACTTTACTGATTTTGGATTCCAATCTGAAGCCAAAAAATGGGCAACATTCATTTTTCTGTTAGGAATAAAAGGAAGGGAAAGTTAGTTTGCTTTGTTTGCTAGGAAGGGGAACAGAATAGATTATAATGTAATGCTTTCTTTAAAAACTGTTTATTAAGTAATCTTATTTTACTTATTAAACCAAAACCTATTTGTGTTATCATTTCAATCAATCTCTTCCTCTTCCCAAACACAGGACGAAATAAGCTATCAAGAAAGTTACAAGTCTGACTAATATCACTTCTGCATCTATCTCTTTATAAACTTCAGGATTATGAAGCTTTAAAAAAAAAAAAATTCTATAAAGTTTTCTCTTCCTATTCCTAATAATAATTTGTCTTCTGCATGTAAAAAATTGAATAAAGGCTTAATCCTCGCTATTTGGCAAAATGGAAATATCTCTTTTTCCCCCAAGAAAATTACATTTCTGTGGATTTGTAAAGTGATCTTTCGTCACTCATTGTCTTTTTATTGTGCCAGCCACTATTGTCTGTTGTTGCCATTTTTCAAAAAGTAAAATAAGCCAACATCTAGTTAAATAAAGAATCAGAATGTATCTAGGTGGCAGTATCTGCTCTTAGTTTAACAGTGTAACTCAGCCCTCTATCTTGAATAAACATTTGTATTCTCTAGCTCTCCATTAATACAGCAGTAGGATTTTTACAAGCTTAATTCAACAGTACCTTTTAAAGGGCAAAGTGTTAAAATTATGCAGTGTTGACACTCTTGGTGTTTGCTTTGTAACTGTTGAAAGTATTTCTACATCATCCAGCTTAACTGAAGGGTGAAATATGCAAGTCACAAATCACAGAGTTGTTTTAAAGAATGACCTTTATATCTTTAAAACTATTTGAGTGTGTAGAGGAAAAGAGGGGTATTTATTACCTATGGAATTTCAATAATGTGTTAACTCTGCCTCAGCTATAGGCTGAATTTCTGCAAAACAATTAACATTTGTGTGTGTATGTGTCAGCTTTTGTTTTGCTATAGTTGGAAGTGGAGTAATTAGCCAGGTTTCCTGCTTGTGCTAGGTACAACGATGACCTCTTTTTCTTGCCAGATCGCTCTAATCCATATGAGGGGCCCATTGTCCAGACACTTGACGGATAGGAAGTACTACATGCCCATTAGAGTCTCGCCTCGATTGAAGCCAGAGCAACATAAGGTCCAGGAGACTCATTAGTTCACTGGCACAATCGTGTCCTGAGAGTAAATGAAACCCTCTGTCTCCTTATGGCTCTCATCTGCTCTGGACTTTAAAAGAAAACTGTCTCTGTTTTGTTCAGCACAGCAGTGGATCTTTCACATAGTGAGATCCCCTTCTTAATACTACAAAACTGTTAAAATCTATCAGGGAAGTTTTTATATGTGAATTTTGATTAGCACTCTTGGGCCTCAAGCTGCTGGCAAGAGTAAAATGAGTTTACTCTCCCGTACCTTTTTTTTTTTACCCCACATAATCAGTTTCTCAAACAATGCACTTTCCTTCTTGCCTCCATTATTAACAGACACCACAGAGTGCCTGTTTCCAAATTCAGGCCTTATATTCAGATTAAGGTCTCACTGGAAAGTGATAGAGAGTCAGGTTCTCTACCTAAAAAGCTACGGCTTCAAAATCAAAGGAGAAAAATTGGTATAATAAAACAATCACTTCAAGTAATTACCTAAAAGAAGCCAGAGGACCAGATTAAATTAGTGAAATGTTTTAATTACAGAACATTTGAAAAGAAGCATAGTCCATTATCTTTTAGCATATATGAATAGCAAAGATACTGTGCTACTGGTAAACTAAGTTTGAAAAAAAATCATGTATATGTGTACAATGTGTCCTAAACATAAATTAATCAGTATAAATTACTGAGTTTTTACTATTCTAAATGGGAAGCTGAAATCTTTGTCAATAAGAGGATTTCTTGAAAATGATTGCCATTTTCAGGAAGTTTTGGGGAAAAGCATACATTTAACCATAGAGCTATCTTTGTGAGAGAAATGACCCATTGTTTAATATTGAATGTTTGTGATGGTTTGAGAAGCAAACTCAACTAAACATTTAGGAGCACATTACTGGATGATGATAATTATCTCCTTTTATATATTACCCTATTTTATACTGGTTTTAAAGAAACTAAGTGATGTTCAGTGGCAAACTGTGCTTTCTGCTTAACTACTTTTCACTATCTACTTACACTTACCTTCTATTGAACACATTGTTGGCTAGATATGTACTGTATTAGAAGCTTCATATAAATTTTTTAATTGTATCTTTCCAACAGCACCATGTGGAGAAATACTGCTACTGTCCTCATTTTACATATGAGAAAACAGAGATTTAGTGAAGGTATCTCACCCCGTGTCTCAGGCTGAATGAAATTTGAGATTTAAACTCAATTTACCACAAATTCTGGGCTTCCCATTTGGAGCTAGTGGTAAAGAACTGTCTGCCAATGCAGGAGACACAAGAGACGCCAGTTGGGAAGATACCCTAGAGAAGAGCATGGCAACCCACTCCAGTATTCTTGCCTGGAGAATCCCATGGACAGAGGAGCCTGGAGGGTTACAGTTCATAGGGTCACAAAGAGTCAGACAAGACTGAAGAGACTTAGCACACATGCAACACAAATTCTATTAGTAGCATGTTTTATAAAGTAGAAATCAGTCCTGAATAGTCATTGGAAGGACTGATGCTGAAGCTGAAGCTTCAATACTTTGGCCACCTGATATGAAGAACTGACTCACCGGAAAAGACCCTGATGGTGGGAAAGATTGAAGGCGGGAGGAGAAGGGGACGACAGAGGATGAGATAGTTGGATGGCATCATCGACTCGATGAACATGAGTTTGAGCAAGCTCTGGGAGTTGGTGAAGGACAGGGAAGCCTGGTGTGCTGCAGTCCATGGGGTTGCAGAGTCGGACACAACTGAGCAACTGAACTGAAATTAAGTAGAAAGTTCAGTTTCACTTGTCCCAGATTGTGTAAGGGACTTACTCTTTTATAACAAATTCTAATGTGTTGCTTAAAGCATAGAAAGATAGTTTAACTTACACGTGTTTCTTGCTCATAACATAAACTTGGGCAGCTGACAGCATTGTGAAGCATCACAACTACATGATCAAATAAATCAGAAGAGAAAGTAGCATCAGTAGAATTCTATGGGGATGGATCTGTAAGGTGGAGGACTGATGATAGGTATGTATGGGAGAATCTGGAATATGGGAAATCATGCCCCATAGTTTCATTGGGAAGATGGGTGTTAAGAAATGGGAAAAGACTTCCAAGAGGATGTAGAGTAACCTGGGAGGAGTTTGGGAAGCATTACTTCAGCTGTATCATTCCAAGAATTGCAAGCATCCTATTTTTCAAGTATAAAAAGATGTATTTTATCCTAAGTAATATGTTAGTTATCATCTTCTAGCTTTTAACAATTAATAATCATTTTTATGCCACCTTTCTTCTAAAGAGCTCAAAGCACTTTGCATTTGTTATCTCATTAATTCCTAAGACTGTCCCTGTGGGGAAGGTAATAAGTATCTTAACATTTAAATGTTTATAAGAATTTCCCAAGCATACATTAATTATACCTCCAAAAATGTAAATGTTCATTAGTTTTGTTTTACTGCTCCTCTGGCTTTAATGTGCATAACACATTTGTTCAACTCTTTAAATGTGTTAATCATAGTAAATCTTATTTGGAAAACTAGAAATTAAGTTGCCAAGATAATGTGAGGGTAGAGGTTGCAGGGAGGGAGGAAGCATTTGACTTCACCTTTCTCACTGAAAGAAGTTTGGTCCAGTCGGTGGTAAATGCAGATGAAATGAATGTGCAGTGACTCTTCTGTATCTTTTCTGTATCCCGTTCTTTTCAAAAAGTGAGTATTACTCAGCCATTAAAAAGAATACATTTGAATCCGTTCTAATGAGGTGGATGAAACTGGAGCCTATTATACAGAGTGAAGTAAGCTAGAAGGAAGAACATAAATACAGTATACTAACGCATATATATGGAATTTAGAAAGATGGTAACAATAACCCGGTGTACGAGACAGCAAAAGAGACAGTGATGTATAGAACAGTCTTATGGACTCTGTGGGAGAGGGAGAGGGTGGGAAGATTTGGGAGAATGACATTGAAATATGTAAAATATCATATAAGAAATGAGTTGCCAGTCCAGGTTCGATGCATGATACTGGATGCTTGGGGCTAGTGCACTGGGATGACCCAGAGGGATGGTATGGGGAGGGAGGAGGGAGGAGGGTTCAGGATGGGGAACACATGTATACCGGTGGCAGATTCATTTTGATATTTGGCAAAACTAATACAATTATGTAAAGTTTAAAAATAAAATAAAATAAAAAAAAAAAGTGTGCCCCACAAGGGTAGGGCTGTGTCTAAAAGCCTGAGGCAGATTGAGCTACTATTTCCATCTTTGTTTTTTGCTAATTCTGTGGAACAGAATACTATGCATTCTATTAAGAGTTACATCCCAAAGAGTCACAGAATAATGACTAGAAACCTGTCTCCCCAGCCCTGCCTTTCTCTGAACTGGCCATACTTTTCTCAACTTTCTAACTAGAAAAATGACCTGCTCCTTAGGGAAGCAGTAGAGATTAATTGACCAATGTTGGGAAAGTGTTGTAAAGATGAAGCATTCTGCATAAATGTTTAAGTATCATTATTACATTGCAACTTCAAATTGAAGTTCTAACTTTGAAATGTGATTATACACTTCCCAAGAAAGCCCTTTCATAACCACATATATGGGTTTATTTTTCACTCTAACAGTCTAACTCATGGTTATGAAACTTTATTGCACTTGATGGAGGGCCCTTGCATTTATTAGTTTTAAACTGCTGGTTTCTGGGGTATTTATGTAAATGAGGGAAAGATACCAAAACAGTAAATAATAAGCATGTCACTGCTGCTTCAAAATCTGTTGGTAAAAACAAATTTTGTTTTGTTATACGAAAACCCTAAAACAGAACATGGAAAAATAGAGCTTTGGCGTCTATAAGTGTGTTTTGGTTTGGGGGGTTTATGATGGTGGTTTCCCTTCTAAGCATTCCTTTTCCATTCTGTAAATATTTTGTCTCATTTCCACATTTTCCACATTTATCATCATACATATCATATATGTGTGACTGTATACATATATGGAGAGAAAAAGTAGTGAGTAAAATGCTACATTTTAAGATTTTTTTTATTTAACAAAATGTTAAAAAGTATACCAGATGGCTAATTATAGCTCCCAGAAACAAAAGGCCACACCTAAGTTTATTGTAGTTGCCTCATAAGGAATGTTATGATAAAATCATGGTTCCATAAACTTGACAACAAAACAGCAACATAAACTTCAAATTGAAATTCAAATTTTGATTCATTTAAAAATTCATGCCACTTTGCTTCCTAGTGTGCCGTGTGCTAAGTTGCCTCAGTCGTGTCCAACTCTTTGGGACCCTATGGACTCTAGCCCATCAGGCCCCTCTGTCCATGGGATTCTCCAGGCAAGAATACTGGAGTGGGTTGCCATGCCCTCTTGCAGGGGATCTTCCCAACCCAGGGACTGAACCCGAGTATCTTCTGTCTCCTGCACTGGCAGGCAGATTCTTTACCACTGGCGCCACCTGGGAAGCCCTTACTTCCCAGCAGAGGACACAAAATACTTCTTTTGCAGTAATTAAAAAACTCAGAATTTTCTAACAACATATTCTTTATCTCCAGGTTTTCTTTCTACTCATTATCTTGGGTGTTTTTTTTCCCTCAAGTTGAATATCTATATCCATATTCCCAAGTCAAAAAGTTTTATATCATTTGCAACAGCAGTGAAAAATCATTAAGTTCTAAATGTTCAACAATATTCTTAAAAACTGTGGTTAAATAAAGGACCTCTGTTCAGTCATTAAAAAAAAAATCGTGTTCCTACACTTAATGTATGATCCAGCCATTCCACTCCAAGTTATTTACCCAAGAGAAAAGGAAACATATATAAAGACTTATACATGAATGTTCATAGCAGCTTTATTTGTAATAGCCTTAAACTGGAAACAACCCAAACATCTATCAACAAGTGGATAAACAAATTGTGGGATATCATACAGTGAAATACTACTTAGCAATGAGAAGGAGTGAACTGTGGAAAAACTTAAAGACATGGATGAATCTCAATATAATTTTGCTGAATGAAAAAAATTTAATTAAAAAAGTACATATCCATTTACAAATTATTCTAGAAAATACAAGCTACAGTGTCAAAAAGCAGATCAATAATAGTGCTCAGGGGTGGTAAGTAGGTAGTAGGGAAAGGGAGGATTACTAAGGGGCAGAAGGAAAATTCTGGGGCTTCACTATATTGATTGTGAAAACGACTTCCTAGATGTCAAAACTTATCAAGTTGTACTCCTTTAGTACATGCAGTGTTTGAATGTCAGTTATACCTCAAAAAGTTGTTTTAAAAAAATCATCTACTAGGAGAATACACTACATTAGAAGAAAATGAAATATTTATTACAAAGTAAAAATGCATATTTTAAAACAGCCTGAAAACTGACTCCAAATTATGACTTTTAAAAAATGTGTGCATATATGTATATACACACACACACACAATACTGTAAGGATAACCCCCCACGTGTTAATAGTGCTTACTTCTTAATGGTGGGGGGTTTTCTTTCTGTATTTTCTGTCTTATAATGAACCTGTTTTTAATTAATGGAACAAGTGAAACAATCTAATTTGGGGGAGGTTGGGAAAGCAAAATATGAGTTTCTTCACCATAAGTTCTACTATCCAAAGTGATAATGAACTTAGGGACATCGCCTGGGAATACCATAACCAGCTCACAGTTCCAAGTTCACAAAGCTGTCACCAGATAGTAATAGCCTGTTCCCTAGCACCATGGTTGGAGAAGGCAATGGCAACCCACTCCAGTACTCTTGCCTGGAAAATTCCATGGACGGAGGAGCCTGGTAGGCTGCAGTCCATGCGGTCGCAAAGAGTCGGACACGACTGAGCGACTTCCCTTTCACTTTCATGCATTGGAGAAGGAAATGGCAACCCACTCCAGTGTTCTTGCCTGGAGAATCCCAGGGACGGGGGAGCCTGGTGGGCTGCCATCTATGGGGTCGCACAGAGTCAGACACGACTGAAGCGACTTAGCAGCAGCAGCAGCTAGCACCATGGTAGGGTATTCTAAGCTTAATACCCTAAGTCTGAGTATTCAAAAATTCATGACTTTTTGGTGATACCTACTCATGTAAAGAGAGATGCATAAAAGGACGAATTCTTCTGGCACCTGCACCTGCAAACGTTTGGAGGAACAGATAGTGATTAGGAGGCATTTGTAGTTTCTAAATGGGTATGGAATATATATGGGCTTCCAGGTGATGCCAGTGGTAAAGATCCCACCTTCCAATGCAGGAAATGTAAGAGACTCTGGTCAGGAAGATCCCCTGGAGGAGGGCACAGCAACCAACTGCAGTATTCTTGCCTAGAGAATCCCATGGACAGAGAAGCCTGGAAGGCATGGTCCTTGGGGTCACAAAGAGTCGGATACAATTGAAGCGACTTAGCACAGCACAAACATCTGCTGTAGATTTAAATGTCTTAATGGATGTTAGTTCCAATTTTTTCTTTAACGGACAAGTAATTTCTCCTATTTCTGGCACGTAAAATAAGAAAGTAGAATTGATATCTAAGCTTCCTCCTAGTTCCAATGTCCTATGATTCTATGCCACCATCGTTAAACTATCAAGAGGACTACGTTTTATGTATCACACAAGGAGGTGATTTTTTCTTCCAGTTTTCTCTTCCATCTACTGGAAATAATGGATGAAAAATATTTTGCAACTTAGTACAGCCTCTTAAGTGCCCTCATCAACTATTCAAAAGAGACGTGATTTTATTTTCTTTAATTTTTATTTATTTATTTTAGGCTGCACTGGGTCTTCCTTACAGTGTTCAGGCTTCTCATTGCAGTGCCTTCTCTTGTTGTGGAGCACAAGCTTCAGAGCACAGGCTCAGTAGTAGTGGCATAGTTGCTTAGTTGCTTAGCAGCATGTAGGATCTTCCCAGGCCAAAGATCAGACCTGTGCCTCCTGCATTGGTAGATGAATTCTTAACTACTGCACCACCAGAGAAGTCCAAGTGATGTGACATTAAGTGTTTATAAAATATTTTATAATTTAAAATGGTTCATTGAAATGCTAATGATTTTCTCTTGGAAGGAATTTTTTGACTAAAAATTGTAGCACGCCAAATATGTGCTTGAGACCAGGATAATGTCTTTCATTTTGGGGGAAAACCATCCCCAAGAAAAAAATGCAAAAAAGGCAAAATGGTTGTCTGAGGAAGCCTTACATTAAATAGCTGAGAAAATAAGAGAAGCGAAAGGCAAAGGAAAAAGGGAAAGATATACCTATCTGAATGCAGAGCTCCAAAGAATAGCAAAGAGATATAAGAAAGCCTTCCTTAGTGATCAATGCAAAGAAATAGAGAAAAACAATACAATGGGAAAGACTAGAGATCTCTTCAAGAAAGTTAGAGATACCAAGGGAACATTTCATGCAAAGATGGGCATAATAAAGGACAGGAACAGTATGGACCTAATAGAAGCAGAAGATATTAAGAAGAGGTGGCAAGAATACACAGAAGAACTATAAAAAAAGAGATCTTAACCCAAATAACTGTGATTAACTGTCATTAACCCAAATAACTGTGATGGTGTGATCACTTACCTAGAGCCAGACATCTTGGAGTGTGAAGTTAAGTGGGCCTTAGGAAGCATCACTACAAACAGAACTAGTGGAGGTGATGGAATTCCAGCTGAGCTATTTCAAATCCTAAAAGATGCTGCTATTAAAGTGCTGCACTCAATATGCCAGCAAATTTGGAAAACTTAGCAGAGGCCACAGGACTGGAAAAGGTGAGTTTTCATTGCAATCTCAAAGAAAAGCAATGCCAAATAATGTTCAAACTACCAAACAATTGCACTCTTTTCACATGCTAGCAAGGTAATTTTCAAAATCCTTCAAGCTAGATATCAACAGTACATGAACCAAGAACTTCTAGATTACAAGCTGGATTTAGAAAAGGCAGAGGAACCAAAGATCAAATTGCCAACATGCATTGGATCATAGAAAAAGCTAGAGAATTCCCAAAAACATCTGCTTTGTACTAAAGCCTTTGACTGTGTGGATCACAACAAACTGGAAAATTTTTCAAAAGATGGAAATACCAGACCACCTGACCTACCTCCTAGAAACCTGTATTCAGGTCAAAAAGCAACAGTTATAACAGGACATAGAACAACAGACTGGTTCCAAATTGGGAAAGGAGTACGTCAAGGCTGTATATTGTCACCCTGCTTATTACCTTATATGCAGAGTACATCATGCAAAATGCTGGGCTGAATGAAGTTCAAGCTGGAATTGCCGGGAGAAGTATCAATAACCTCAGATATGCAGATGATACTACCCTTACAGCAGAAAGCGAAGAGGAACTAAAGAGCCTCTTGATGAAGGTGAAAGAGGAGAGTGAAAAAGCTGGCTTAAAATTCAACATTCAAAAAATGAAGATCATGGCATCTGGTCCTATCACTTCATGGGAAATAGATGGGGAAACAATGGAAACAGTGACAGACTTTATTTTCTTGGGATGTGGATGGTGACTGCAGGTATAAAATTAAAAGATGCCTGCTTCTTGGAAGAAAAGCCATGATGAAGCTAGACAGTGTATTAAGGAGAAGAGACATTACTTTGCCTACAAAGTTAAAGCTATGGTTTTTCCAGTAGTCATGTATGAATGAGAGAGAGATGAGTGAGAGTTGGACCATAAAGAAAGGTGAGTGCCGAAGAACTGATGCTTTTCAAACTGTGGTGTTGGAGAAAACTCTTGAGAGTCCCTGGGACTGCAAGGAGATGAAACCAGTCAATCCTGAAGAATATCAACCCTGAATATTCATTGGAAGGACTGATGCTGAAGCTGAAGCTCTAATACTTTTGCCATTTGATGTGAAGAGCCAACTCACTGGAAAAGACCCTGATGCTAGGAAAGACTGAAGAAAGGAGGAGAAGGGGACAACAGAGGACAAGATGGTTGGATGGCATCTCTGATTCAATGGACGTGAGTTTGAGCAAGCTCCCAGAGCTAGTGAAGGACAGGGAAACCTGGCGTGCTGCAGTCCATAGGGTCTCAAAGAGTCGGACACAACTGATTGACTGAACAACAACACTTTCTTGGACTAAGCTCTTAGATATTGCAAATTACCTAAAGTAATGAAAACATTTTATTCTGAAAACATTTTTATCTAAACTGATGTAATGAGTACCTCCTGTATCAGATCTTAGTGCAAATAGGTGGGATAGAAATGTGAATAAAAGCTTTAAATGTCCCTGTATAAACCAGAGCATATCTTCTTTACATATCTACTTTGCATCACTGGTGGCTCAGATGGTAAAGAATCTGCCTGCAATGCAGGAGACCCGGGATCAATTCCTGAATCAGGAAGATCCCCTAGAGAAAGGAATGGCAGCCCCCTCCAGTGTTCTGGCCTGGGAAATCCTATGAACAGAGGAGCCTAACATGCTACAGTCCATGGAGTTGCAAAGAGTCAGACACGACCGAGTGACTAACACTTTCACTTTTGCAACAGCGAGACAAATAACTAGAGTACTATCTCTGAACTTTTCTTTAACTTGTATCTTGACTTGAAAAGAGGTGGAAGATGTATTTTGTATCATTTTTCTACAAAGCAGATGTCCTCCCTAGGGTTGCATGAATGCTTTGATACCATATTTTAAAAGATTTCCTAAAATGCACTATTTCCTGGGCCACATCCATAAGCAGGCATGCACTGCCTTTCTCAGAAGTCTTCTGACATCCTGGTAGCAAGGCCTGAATAGGGAGCTGAATGTAGGATGATTCTATATCCCTCTATAAAGCCCACTCTAACTGTCATGGCTAAAACATTTCCTTAAATATCATTGCCAGGACGGAAATCCCTTTGCTTCCTTCATTCTCATTCATTCATTCATTCCTTCATTCTACTACCAACTCATAGATTCTTGACACTAAAACCATGAAAACCAAAACTTATAGATGATGTAAGCTTTTAAAACTACCTATGAGCATTTTTCATAAGATTTCTTTGTCTTTCAATATACCTGTATTTTAATTTTTCAATTTACCTATGTTTCTAATTACAGAAACCTATACTCAGGATATGGAGAAGGCAATGGCAACCCACTCCAGTACTCTTGCCTGAAAAGTCCCATGGATGGAGGAGCCTGGTGGGCTGCAGTCCATGGGGTCGCTAGGAGTTGGACACGACTGAGCGACTTCACTTTCACTTTTCACTTTCATGCATTGGAGAAGGAAATGGCAACCCACTCCAGTGTTCTTGCCTGGAGAATCCCAGTGACAGGGGAGCCTGGTGGGCTGCCGTCTATGGGGTCGCGCAGAGTCGGACACGACTGAAGTGACTTAGCAGCAGCAGCGGCAGCACACTCAGGATAAAACAATCAAATAGGATCATATAGCTTCAAAAAACAAGTAAAAAAAACAAACACAGAACACCTTTTGAAAAACAGAAAAGAACAGGGAAGAAATTTAAAAATCAACAATTATTTCACCACCTGGAGATTAGCAACTGTTAAAGCTTTGGTGTGCATGTGCTGTTACTCCTGCCTGGGCTGCTATTTTTCCCATTTCTTCTGCCTGACACTCTCCTCTCCCAGAAATTTCTGGGGGCTCACTCACTGCATTCAGTCTCTGTTCATCTGTCACTAGACCAGAGGAGACCTCCCTGACCACCCTTCCTAATTAGCACTCCCTTACTCTCTATCACCTTACTCTCCTTTATTTTTTTCAGATAACAATATATGGTATTTAATTAAAAATCTGCCTATTTTTAAAGTATCTGTCTCACCCAAAAGACTGTAAGTATAAAGATACAGCCCAGCTCCTAGAACAGTACCTATCAGTAAAAAGAGTTGCTCAATTTATATATATTGATATATACATGAAAAGTGAAAGCGTTAGTCGCTTGATTGTATTCAACTCTTTGCAACCTCAGGTACTGCTGCCCACCAGGCTCCTCTGTCCATGGAATTTTCCAGGAAAGAATGCTGGAATGGGTAGCCAATCCCTTCTTCAGGGGATTTTCCCAACCCAAGGATTGAACTCGGATCTCCTGCATTACAGGCAGATTCTTTTACTGTATGAGCCACCAGGGAAACCCATTGATATACACACACATAACTTAATCTTTTATCACATACATATTGAGTTCCTAGGGCTTCCCTGGTAGCTCGGCTGGTAAAGAAGCTGCCTGCAATGTAGGAAACCTTGTTTTGATCCATAGGTCAGGAAGATCCCCTGGAGAAGGGATAGGCTACCACTCCAGTATTCTTGGGCTTTCCTGGTGGCTCCAGTTGGTAAAGAATCTGCCTGCAATGTGGGAGACCTGGGTTCGATCCCTGAGTTGGGAAGATCCCCTGGAGGAGGGCATGGCAACCCACTCCGGTATTCTTGCCTGGAGAATCCCCATGGACAGAGGGGCCTGGCGGGCTACAGTCCATGCGGTCACAAAGAGTCTCGACACAACTAAGCACTACACAGCATCGAGTTCCTATTATACAGTCTTTTATCTTTGTATATAATTTTTAAAATAGGTTATATCAGGCATACTATATTGCAGACTGTGTCTTTCACTTAGCAATAAATTACGATGACACATCAGAAATTCTTAGTGTGTGTTAGTTGCTCAGTCATGTCTGACTCTTTGTGAGTGCACAGACTGTAGCCCAACAGGCACCCCTGCCCATGAAAGTCTCCAAGCAAGAATACTGGAGTGGGTTGCCATTTCCTTCTCCAGGGGATCTTCCTGACCCAGGGATTGAACCTAGGTCTCCCACACTGCAAGCAGATTCTTTACCATCTGAGTCACCAAAAATTCTTACCCAGTGCTATTCTAATAATGGTTTAAGGATGTTACTAATTCTCTATTGTTAGACCATCAAGCACATGGGCATTTCAGCACATCCTTCCAGTACACATCATGTTACTCTCAACCAGTTAAGATAGTTATAAGTAATATTAACAATGCCTTATATTCACACAGTACTTTACAGTTCACAATATATTTTTATATGCCATTTGGTCCTTACAATAAACTCAAGCAAACAGAGCAGAAACTCAGAAAGGTTACATTATTTCCCTAAAATCATAAAAAAAGAACAGTAATAGGGAGTCTAGATTCAAACCTAGCTCTATCTATCTCTGCAGCCTGGGCTCCTCACTTTAAGTCATCACCCCTGGTTGAAGCCTTCATTTTACAGATGAGTGATCCATGCTTAGAGAAGGGAGTAATGATGTGCCCAGAGTTACAAAGCTTCTTTAAGAAAGAATACAGGTAAAGTAGAACCCAGGTCTCCTGATTCCCTGTCCAAAGCTCTCTCAACTACATGCTGGGTCAACAAATTAGGGAAAAAAAACCCAAATTGCTCCATAGCTACAACGGTAACCAACACATGCTGTTACACTTCTCTGAAGATTACTCTGTATATTTGCTCAGTGCTGCGAAGTGCCAACCCGATGACACTTGCAATCCTGAGCTTATTTGATGTGGTTGGGAAGCAAATGAGATTCCAGAGCCCCTGTTGCGCATAGGTGCTCAATGAGCATTTCCTGCATAGTGGGAAAGTGCCCTATATTTACAGTATTTGATCCAGTTTAACAGCAAGATCTAATGTTAAAATTAGCCTTGTAAAAGTTTTCACCCTAGTTCACACAAAAACAAGATTCTGAGATTATGACTAGCAATTTTTCATGAGTTGATTTATCTGAATAAAACCTATAAGGTTTTGAACCATTAAACATTCGATTTAGAAAAAAAATCTCAGCATACAGAAGAATAAACTGAGAAATGGAACAGATCTGTTTCTTTTAATAATTATGAGCAATATCTCAAACTCAGCATCCTTAGACCATTGAGCTGTGTAGGATGAATGTGCTAATTAATCAATTACTACCCAACAATGTACCCTGTTTATTTACTGAAATGCACCAGAAATGTGTGCAGAACTGGTAATTATTAATCATCTTCAGTAACAAATATGACTCAAGTTCACCTTCATATAATTAATAGAGCATGTAGTTAGTTTTAACATCTTGCTTTATTAGAAACAGCAAGAAGGAATAAAAAGAAAGAGCTGAACTACAGTTGTGGTTCACTGAAGTGCTAGCTTGGACTAAATGTGCCTCTGACTCACAGCAGCAGCATTATTCATGCCTGTCCAAACTATGGCTAGATGTTCTCTCCATTAAAAACTAAGTTTGTAAACACCAAACTTTTTAATGTGAATAAAATTTTAGATGTACAAAAAAGTTGTAAAAGCAGTCCAAAGAATTCCTACATATTCTCTATCCAGGATCCCCTAATAAAATCCAAGTGTTAGAGCTTGATAACTTGCTTAGAGTTGGGATCTTTGCTTATGGTAGGCAAACGCCTTATTGCATGCCTTTCAATTTTAAAGATATTTCAAAAGTACTGTGATATGCATAGAAATAGTTGTTTAACAACAAATTTTGCAAGTGATTCCATTATGAAAAATAATTCTTTTTTTTTTCTTGAGGATCATAATGTGTGCCCTCAAATTTCCTTTTGAGTCAGACTGACTCCTGGGTATAGACAGGCCATATTTTAGTTCTATAATGTATTTCCTGTTTACTTACAAATTGTAACATCTAAAGTGTGTTAGTAACTTTTACATCTGAGTCTAGCATCAGATGATTCTTTTTAATCGAAGTCAAACATGAGGTTTTGAATTCTATCAATGTAGGTACAGGTCCCAGCTCTACTACCTGCCTGCCCTGTGACTGGAGCAGCTTATTGTAACCTCTAACTTTGGACACTCGGTTTCTTCAGTGTGAAGATGAGGAAAATGAAACCCTGATTTGGAATGTTGTTTCAATGAAACAATAAGTAGAAACTTGAATGTATGCTCAGTTGCTCAGTAACGTCCGACTCTTTGCAACCCCATGAACTGTAGCCTGCCAGGCTCCTCTGTCCTTGGAATTCTCCAGGCAAGAATTTCTGGAGTGGGTTGCCATTCTTTTCTCCAGAGGAATCTTCCTGACCCAGGGAGTCGAACCTGAGTGTCTTGTATCCCCTGCGTTGACAGGTGGATTCCTTACCACTGTGCTGAGAAGCCCAGTTGGAAAATACTTAGCATGAAATAAATACTCAGTAACTGGCTAAGTATTATTACACTGACATTATGGCCCTCTGCAGCCACTTTTAGCTTAAAAAAACGAAATATGCACAAGTATGCATACACAAATCAAAAGGTATTTCATATAATGGAAACTGAAAACGTAGATTCACATTTTTTAAGTTTTCCTGAAGGGAAAAACTGATAAAATTTAATGCTGTTGAACTCCAGTATTCTTGCCTGGAAAATTCCATGAACAGGGGAGCCTGGTGGCTACAATCCATGGAGCTGCAGAGTTGGACATGACAGAGCAACTGAGCACATGCACACAGTAAATCAAAGGGCTTACCAGGTGGCTCAGCGGTAAAGAATCCTCTGGCCAATGCAGGAGCCCTGGGATCAAACCCTGGGTTGGGCAGATTCCCTGGAGAGGGAAATGGCGACCCACCCCAGTATTCCTGCCTGGAAAATCACATAGAGAGAGGAGCCTGAAGGGCTACATTCCATGGGGTCACAAAAGAGTCAGACACGACTTAATGACTAAACAACAACAGTAAATCAAAAACCTGTCCCATGTGAAAATACCAGTGGAATGCCACTTCCAAAACCTAAACTGACAAATCATAAATCAGTGGTAGACTACTGTATTTCTATAATAAAATGATTCAAGGCCCCTTTAAATGGAGAGCCCCCTCAGGGCATCTCAGTATTTGTTTATAGATCATTAACTACTTGACAGTGAGTCTGGAGAGGGGGCATAAAGACTCACAGCTAAAGTGCTAAGAGTCACTGTCGGTTGAAGATCAGCAATAAAGCCAAAATACCTTAGGAATTTGATATGAAAATCTGATTTCTACTACAAAAACGCTCTATGCTATTCGTGAATAAATCTGTTAGTAGGACAAGGCTCACTTTACAAAGCTGAGACTAATATGGGTTTTATGACAAAGTGAATTTACTGGGTCATGTTTTCAAATGCTTCCCCAAACACTGACTACATATGATAAAGACTGTAACATTGAAAACATGCCCATAAAGTGGACTGTGTTATCTACCAGCATAAATCATACTTGGTTTCAAAAAGTCACAAATATGTCTCCTTGCTACTGGATTCTGGCATCCACAGGACAGGAGAATAGCATAGAAATGTTTCCTAATGAGCAGCTTACTGAAAGCTGAGTGACCAGAATTTTGATTCATGTTTCTCGTGTATGATCTTAGATAAGTTTCTTTCCTAGTCTGCAGCTTAATTTCTCCGAATATCAAAATTAAAACCACTGACTCTGAATACTATGATTTCCTTTCTCCAACATCCTTCAAACGTACTAATTGTATTCACTTTACCCACTTTCAACCCCCGCCCCCGACTTGTTCAACAAATAAGAGTGCCTACCATATGCCAAGTTACTAGGTTCTGGGGTCACAACCGTTAACAAAACACACAAAACCCTCTGGCCTTATAAAGTTTACATTCCAGTGGGGTGGGGAAGGCAGGGAGAACTTGAAAGTAGCTTAGACATAGATACTTTTGGAAGAGATCCCTGTACCCACTTTGTTCACAATAAAATGTCTGACCAGAGTAATTCTTCTTGTCACTCTTTGTAATAGCAGCCCCAGCTGCCAGCCAACTCCTTGGAGGCTTTCAGAACATCAATCAGTTCCACAGAAGGACTCAAAAAGATCTAGAAAAAATATAGCAGTTCTTTCCTTTCCTAATGACTCCTGCCATAACTCAGTACCTCCAAGAGAATGATTTTGCATAACACCAATGTATATTGTCCTTCCCAGGGAAGACACAACCATATAGGAATGGAGCAGCAAGCACCACTTGCCACTGATAGAAATGGGAAAAATGAATGAGCATCCTTCCTGTTGTAGAGATAACTCATGCACTTCCTCTGGTGCTGAGCTTGGCTTAGAGGGCACTGAACTGTTAGGCAAATTTGGTTCCTAGGAGACTCAGGACGGTGGCTCTTTGGAGTATGTTTTTAAATTCCACAACATGCTGGAATATGACCTGGGGCAGCAACAATTCCATGGTCCTCCTTTTCTTAAACCAAAAGTCCTAAAGCTTCAAACTGGAAACTGTAAATGAAATTCTAATATGAAATATTTCTATCCCTTTTAAATAATTCCTTTATCTTTTACCAACTCGTTAACATATGCACTTAATATCTTGCTTTTAATTCTCCTTCTGAGAACAGCAGTGAATTAAAATCTACATGCCTACCCTACTTTCTTTTCAATCACATTATAAGCGTGCACACACACAGAAATATAGTGATCAGAATCTCACAGTATGGTGGCAAAAACAATACAAGGATAAAGATTCTACAAATGTATGAGGTCACACTTGGCTCATGTTCACTATATACGGTTTCTGTTCATATTTGTTAATAAATACTAATAGGATGTGTTAATAGGTATATTATATATTACAGAACTCATTGTTTTCAAGCTATTTATTGAAGTATAAGATACATGCAGAAAAGGGCACACATCATATGTGTTTAGTAGTTCACAAACTGAATATACCCATTTAACAAGAATCAGATCAAGGAAGAGAATAACTCATAGGTTCATCAACTATAACAAATGTATTGCTCTGCTGCTGGTGGTGGTAGTTTAGTCAATAAGTCATGTCCAACTCTTGCAATCCCATGAACTGTAGCCTGCCAGGCTCCGTTCATGGGATTCTCCAGGCAAGAATACTGGAGTGGGTTGCCATTTCCTTCTCTAGGGGATCTTCCCAACCCAGGGGTCAAACCCAGGTATCCTACATTGCAGATTCTTTACCAACTGAGCTAACAGGGAAGCCCATTTACTCTGGTGGGGGATGCTAATAATGCGGAAGGCTATGCATGTGAGGCACAGGGAATTTATGAGAAAGATCTGTACCTTCCTCTTAATTTTGTAGTGAGTCTAAAACCACTCTTAAAAATTTGTCTTAAAAAAAGAACTATAAAAATCAAAGACTGTTTTTCAAAAGACAGAATAATTCCAGTCCTCCAGAAGTCACCTCATACTCCTCGTAGTAACTGTCTCTGCCAACCAGTAGTGATCACTATTCTGTCTTCTAACAGAACAGATGAGTTCAGGCCAGTTTTTATACTTCATAGAAATGAAATTAAATAGTAAATACTTTGACACCTGACTTCTTTCACTATTCCCTATGTTTATGAGATTCATGTGCACTGCGTGTGACTGTAGGTCATTCTTGTTGCTGTGTAGTAGTCTGTGGTGTGAATGTGCCATAATTTGTAATCCACTCTACTACTGATACAAATTTGAGTACTTTCCTGGTTGAGTACTACAAATATAAATAGTGCTGCTATGAATACTCTAGTATATGTCTTATGAAGAACATATGCACACAATTTCTGTTGGGAATTGCCATGGACTGTTTGTGACCCCATAAACAGTTTTGAAAATGTTGAAGCCCTAATACTCAATGTTATGGTATTTGGAGATAAGTCCTCATGTGTGAAGAGAGGATAAAGGTTATGTGAAGTCATAAAGGTGTGACCCTAAAATAGGCCTGGTACCCTAACTGGAAAAGAGTCAGACACAGAGTTAGCTCTGCCTACCATGTGAGGATTTACAGCAAGAGGGAAACATAAGCCAAGAGGAGAACTCTCACAGGGGACCCAACCGGCTGGCACCTGATCCTGGACTTCCCAGTCCCCAGAACTGTGAGAAATAAATTTGTTGTTGGCTAAATCTAGTCTGTGGTATTTTGTTATGGCAGCCTGAGCACACTACCTAGGAGTGGTATGGCTGGGTCATAGGTATGCATTTATTTAGCGTTAATCAATAAACTGCCAAAAAAATTTCCAAAGTGGTTGCCAACCATGTATAAACGTTCTAACTGCTGCATATCCTTAGTACTTTCTATCTTTTCTACCTTAGCCCACTCCAATGGGTATGTAATATATAAGGTAATATATATTTTATTAATAGTTCCATTTCTCATATGATTAGAGAAACTAAGCAGTTTTTTACATTATTGAACATCTAGATGTTCTTCTTTGGGAAGAGTCCACGAAATATTTTGGCCAGGTTTCTATTAGATTGTCTTTTTTTTTTTTTTAGATTGTCTTTTTTAAATGATTTGTTCTGGATACCAAATGCTTTGTCAGATATATATACTGTAAATACTTCTCTCACTCTTTTGATTACCTTTTTATTTACTCTCTCAATAATGCCTTTTAATGAACAGAAATTCTTAATTTTAATATATTCCAAACTATCAACTTTGTAGAACTTATTTTTAACATGTTCTGAACATTTGCAATGTCGTAAGTGCCTTTAAAACAAAACCAAAACAAAATCCCTTCTTTCCAGGAGTGGCATGATACACCCATGCACATGTTAAAAGCTGTACAAGGAAGCACTATTTATAGATATTTTTAAAGGATTCTGTCTAAGGCATAGGTCATCTCTCCATACTTTGTGGAAAACTAAATATTTGTGCATTTAATGCACTTAATTACTGGACACTAAGCAATGAACACTGACTTAGGCTTTTGAATAACAACTTCTAAGTCCCTTTGGGGGCACTTGAAGAATTAGAAGTGAAAATTCATTGCTATGAAGAATTAGAACAGAAAAGAAAATCAAGCATCTGATCTGAATTGTAGTTTTTTGAGAGATTATTTTATTTCAAGTATGGAAGGAGTACTATATAAAGTTAGAAAAGATATCTAGATGTCATGTTCTTTGGCTCTGCATCTTTAGGCTGGGGTAATATTTCATTAAAACACTCTTGAAAACCTAGGTGTGGTACACCATCTATCAGAAATCTTTGGACGAACTTCCTCTCTTACAATAGAAAAGAGAGATAATCAAAGAGCCTTGGATCAGAGAAACCTTTACCACTGACGAGGTTTTTCCAGGACAGCGTCTTCCAACAGAAATCCTTCAGCTCCCTAGCTGTTTTACAAGCCTCCAGTGGCTCAGACGGTAAAGCGTCTGCCTGCAACGCAGGAGACCTGGGTTTGATTCCTGGGTGGAGAAGATCCCCTGGAGAAGGAAATGGCAATCCACTCCAGCACTCTTGCCTGGAAAATCCCATGGACGGAGGAGCCTGATAGGTTATAGTCCAGGGGGTCACAAAGAGTCGGACACGACTGAGCGACTTCACTTCACTTCACTTCATGAGACAATGCAGTGCTACCTATATAAATTTCTGGTTCTCTTTATCGGTGGTTTTTGCCTTATATACTACAGAATGTAGGATTTCTCAGACTGAATTCAGAGGTTCCCCAAATGTTTGATTCAAATTTTATTTTTTTAATAGATTTTTATATTGTCAAAAGGGAGATGTCAGAATTTTTTTTAACATATTACAAACTCCCCATGCTTTAATTTGAGGTTAAGCCATTTCAGCATAGATCTCAAAATTCATCTCCAGTTGTCATCTTTAGTTGAAGCACATGCCCAAGATTTCAAGGTGAATCACTTAAAAACCACTCTTACTTATATCTACTTCTCCCAAGAGATCAGGATTTTCTTGATAGTAAACAACCAAAACAAAGGAGTAAGAAATAAACTGTTATTTTAAAAAAAGAAGAAAAAAAGAAACTATCCTCAGGCTACTATAACTGCAACTATTGTCCATAGCCCACAACTTCAAAAAATTTTGAGCATAAAACAGCAGGGTCAAGAGTCCATTGGCAGTGGGCGAGCCATGGCATCCCAACCATACTAATTCCTGTTGGTCTTACCTATGTCTCTGCCGGCCAGTCTCCCTTGATTCCTTCCAATTTCTAAGCTTGGGTCTTCAGACTTCCTATTTATTATTTTGTCTATCCAACTGCCTTCCAACAAATTCCTTTTCTGCTAAAAGCAAAACAAAACAAAGTAAAAACCAAAGACAACAACAAACTAGTCTCATTTTAAAATTTTACCTTTAATATTAAAATTTTGCACTTTATAAATGTTTAGTAATAAAACACAAGTTTTCATCTACTTTATAGGCTGGGGTTCTATGACAGATTTTGTTTCAAAAGGAACTCCATCTTTTTAAAATTTAATTTGAATTTCTGTAATGGTTACTGCCTTGAAGGCACTGCCATGTGTAGCCGCTTAGCCTCAGCATCCGGAGCTCCTGGAAGGAAGTTAGAATTAAACAAATACCACTTTCTTTGTAAGCTTCGGCCTTCAAGAACCAGTCACCTCAAGATCTCAACATCTGATACCAGTTTCAACAAAACTGTTTCTAATCATTCTTTTCATTGCCTTTGGTGCTACCTGTTGTCGAAGCAGTAGAAACTAGAGATACAACAGCTCTCTTGTCAGGTGTGGTTCTCAGCATTATAGGGATCTGTGCTTGTTTAGGGGGTGTGTATATGCATGAAGAAGAAATGGACAGATATGACTTTAAAGGGTCTCCTGAATCAAGCCATCCGGTCCCACCACTTCATGGGAAATAGATGGGAAAACAGTGGAAACAGTGTCAGACTTTATTTTTCTGGGCTCCAAAATCACTACAGATGGTGACTGCAGCCATGAAATTAAAAGACTCTTACTCCTTGGAAGGAAAGTTATGACCAACCTAGATAGCATATTGAAAGGCAGAGACATTACTTTGCCAACAAAGGTTCGTCTAGTCAAGGCTATGGTTTTTCCTGTGGTCATGTATGGATGTGAGAGTTGGACTGTGAAGAAGGCTGAGTGCCGAAGAATTGATGCTTTTGAACTGTGGTGTTGGAGAAGACTCTTGAGAGTCCCTTGGACTGCAAGGAGATCCAACCAGTCCATTCTGAAGGAGATCAGTCCTGGGATTTCTTTGGAAGGAATGATGCTAAAGCTGAAACTCCAGTACTTTGGCCACCTCATGTGAAGAGTTGACTCATTGGAAAAGACTCTGATGCTGGGAGGGATTGGGGGCAGGAGGAGAAGGGGACGACAGAGGATGAGATGGCTGGATGGCATCACTGACTTGATGGACGTGAGTTTGAGTGAACTCCTGGAGTTGGTGATGGACAGGGAGGCCTGGCATGCTGCGATTCATGGGGTCGCAAAGAGTCAGACACGACTGAGCGACTGATCTGATCTGATCTGAATCAAGCCTTGCCCTGAAAACCTTTGTGCTATTGAGGTTCAGAACTGAGCTTTGGTGTCTGAAAGTTCCCAAGAAAGAGTAAACTGGGTAGTTTCACATTCTTGGTTATTGACTGCACAAACCAATATAATGGAAAAATTGATATATTTGAACAATTGGTATACTGAACAAATTGATAATATTGTGTTAAATGGAAAACAAAATGTTTTCTTCACAACAAATAATGCACTGAAAAACATCATCTATAGTTCGCATTTGCTAGTTAGAAAGAAGGTCAAAGAAGTGAGATGGCTGAAATTTATGTAATATTTCATAGTTTCAGAATTCTCAATAGGAAGAAGGAAACTCTTGCTCAAAATCCTAGGAAACTGTTATGGCTCAGTTATAATCAGTACCTCTTGTATCACTAAGGTGTCTTTTCTCCATTATTTTTATTGGATTTTTGTTACCTCCCAAGTTAATATTGTACCTAGATATTAAATATAGTTGATTAAAAATTAAAACTTGTCTTTTGTGGGGGGAAAAGTTCAGAGAACATATTCAATGTATTTAACATTGAAATGGAGAAGAGATTTAATGTTTAACAAAGACAAAAATATCTCTATATGAACTGAGCAACATCTCCATGGTGAGAAGTACTATATTAAATATAAACCCATTATGTAAAAAGTGTTAAAAATCATGGTACTGAATTTTAAACTGTTAAGTATAAACCCATTATAAAAAAAGTTTAAAACATTTAATTTGAAATCATAGTATTGAATAACTTCCCAGATTCTTGTCTTAGCCTCCTTCCAACCATTTCTGTGCAAATCTAACTATATCATGCCTCCCCATAAAATATTTTAAAAACTTTTATCTAAAAGGGAATCCTATAAAGGTAAGGTTTAAATTATTTGCTTGACTACAAGGCCCCTGAAATTACTTATCCTACAAGATTTGGTACATGGTTGTGAGTGTTCAATCACTGTTTGTTGAAGGAATCAAAAACTGGAGAATATAAGAGTCGCCACACTATCCTCCACTCCCCTTGAGTTTTCAGCAACAATATTAACAGCAGTGGTTATATGGTGCTTACACATAATTATCTCATTTACATCCAGCACTTTCCAGACACATTTTGTATGGTTTTTTCCCAAACATGAATTTAAGACATGTAAGAGGAAATGCCTCTCTAGAAAACAGATGTATACAAGTTCTTACCCCAAGAAGAACTGCTGCAAAACTTGAGAAAAAGTTTTCCTAAAGAGTTTTGCAGCAATGAAATTAAAAAGACGCTTACTCCTTGGAAGGAAAGTTATGACCAACCTAGATAGCATATTAAAAAGCAGAGACATTACTTTGCCAACAAAGGTCCGTCTAGTCAGTTCAGTTCAGTCGCTCAGTCGTGTCTGATTGTTTGCGACCCCATGAATCGCAGCATGCCAGGCCTCCCTGTCCACCACCAGCTCCCGGAGTTCACTGAGACTCACGTCCATCGAGTCAGTGATGCCATCCAGCCATCTCATCCTTTGTCATCCCCTTCTCCTCCTGCCCCCAATCCCTCCCAGCATCAGAGTCTTTTCCAATGAGTCAACTCTTCGCATGAGGTGGCCAAAGTACTGGAGTTTCAGCTTCAGCATCAATCCTTCCAAAGAAATCCCAGGACTGATCTCCTTGCAGTCCAAGGGACTCTCAAGAGTCTTCTCCAACACCACAGTTCAAAAGCATCAATTCTTTGGCGCTCAGCTTTGTTCACAGTCCAATTCTCACATCCATACATGACCACTGGAAAAACCATAGCCTTGACTAGACGTTCCTTTGTTGGCAAAGTAATGTCTCTGCTTTTCAATATGCTATCTAGGTTGGTCATAACTTTCCTTCCAAGGAGTAAGCGTCTTTTAATTTCATGGCTGCAGTCACCATCTAGTCAAGGCTATGGTTTTTCCAGTGGTGATGTATGGATGTGAGAGTTGGACTGTGAAGAAAGCTGAACGCCGAAGAACTGATGTTGAACTGTGGTGCTGGAGAAGACTCTTGAGAGTCCCTTGGACTGCAAGGAGATCCAACCAGTCCATTCTAAAGGAGATCAGTCCTGGGTGTTCATTGGAAGGACTGATGCTAAAGCTGAAACTCCAATACTTTGGCCACCTCATGCGAGGAGAAGACTCACTGGAAAAGACTCTGACGCTGGGAGGGATTGGGGGCAGGAGAAGGGGACGACAGAGGATGAGATGGCTGCATGGCATCACCGACTCGATGGACGTGAGTTTGAGTGAACTCCGGGAGTTGGTGATGGACAGGGAGGCTTGGCGTGCTGCGATTCATGGGGTCGCAAAGAGTCGGACATGACTGAGCGACTGAACTGAACTGACTGAAAACTAAAAGACTCCCGGTCTGGCCGTTTTCCAGCCTCTGAGGGAGATGGTGGTGCACACTGCATGGAGAGATTTAAGGCTTTCTAAAAAACAATTTTTTTTTTCTGTTGAAATATCTGGGGCGTATTATAAAAAACACGAAAGAGGGAACCTAAATGGAAAAGTGCTCTCCGGCTTTACTAGCCAATGCAAATCTCGGGACTTGGCTTTTAACTCACTTCCCTGAGGACAACTTCTTCAAATGTTTCCTCAACAGCACCAATGAAGGATTTCTTCAGTCCACGACTTGGAAAAGAGACGCGGGCTTGAGTTCTGCCACTCTATTGGGTACAGTTATTTAATTTTAAAGCGTAATTTCCCTCATACCTGACCTAGTAAAACTCACGAATACCCCCTCACTCCCTCCCTAGGGTTATTAACGACTTTACGAGGTCTTTGGTGACGATTTAACTACCTCAGCTAGCTCACTCCGCCCGGCCCTCCTCGCTGCTCCACTCTCTCCCCAGGAAGCCGCGAGACCTTTGTACGCACGCGCCGCCGCGCCCCGGGGGCTCTCGCGCACTCGCGCGGCGCCCGTTGGGCGTCCCGCTACCAGTCCCGGGGAGCGGGCGCGCGCGCGCCCCTTCGGCCCCGCCCCCAGGGGCGCGCGCCCGTAAGGCGGCCGAGGGGTGGGGGACGCGGGCGAGGCGGGTCATGGAGGCCCTACGGAGGGCCCACGAGGCTGTGCTTCGTCTGCTGCTGTGCCGGCCCTGGGCCGCGGGCGCCGCCTCCCGCCCGAAGCCCCGAGCCTCGGAGGTGCTGACGCGGCACCTGCTGCAGCGGCGCCTGCCTCACTGGACCTCCTTCTGCGTGCCCTACAGCGCCGTCCGGAACGACCAGTTCGGCCTCTCGCACTTCAACTGGCCGGTGCAAGGCGCCAACTACCACGTCCTGCGCACCGGCTGCTTCCCCTTCATCAAGTACCACTGCTCCAAGGCTCCCTGGCAGGACTTGGCCGGGCAGGACCGATTCTTCACGGCGCTCAAGGTCGTCAACCTCGGTGAGTGGCCCCGGGCCGGTAAAACACGTCCCGCCGCCGACGGCCCCACTGTTTGCAAAGCACGCTGACGTTCTGCCTCCGAGGCCGCGACCCCGTCCCGAGATCGGACCGCGCCGGCGCGGGGTTACCCTGCCCCGGCCCCGCGCAGGCTCGCCCGGGCGCACGCGCTCGCCACGCTTCGCCCAGTGTTGAGGCGTTTCCCAGACTGCCTCCGCGTCCCACCCACTCTGCAGCCTTGCAGGACTGACCCTGGTCCTGGGCTTCGTATTCCCCGCCCAGCAGGTGCTTGTCAGAGCTAAGTTGTTGCTCGCGAATGGTACCCCGGGAAAGTGGGGCTTATTGACAGGCCTGTACAGTGGGACCCCCCTGCATCCGCTCCCGGCGAGAGGGCATTTTATTCTTACTTCCAGCCACTCGTTAACTAGAAAGAGCCTTCCACTGGGCAGTAAGAAGGAAGGTGTAGAGCGCTGAAAATGGCTCTGAAGTTTTTATAAAATGCCTGATTATATGGCAGGATTCATTCTCATGAACATCACTTTGTTGGTGCTTTCAGAGTATAAAATCGGAAACTACTTTTTTAAGTTTCTTTGTTCTCTTTACATGAAGTCCCAGCAAGTTCGTTTTTCTAAAACCACCGAAGGTTTTCACCGGTGGTATTGGCTTCTTAAGATATTAGGCCTAAAAGATATTTAAAAGATTGCCTCTTTACTGGTATGTTTTCATGGGAGTATTCTAAGTCAGAGTATTTACTCTTGCTGAATGTTTATTATGTTTCGGTTAATGTCAGAAGAGGCGTGAACACTCACATGGGTGCATCTTTCCTGTTTTATAGGTAAATGAAAGATAGGCCTCAGGATGTTTGAACCTATTAATAACTGATAATCCAATTAATCCGTAATTCAGAATGTAGATGTGCAAGCTAATTTACATTATCCAACCAGTTTTTTGAACCAGAATTAAAGCTGAATACGCGGCCACACTTTTACTGTATAGTCTTGACAGTTTCTTAAATTTAAATACATTCGGTGTGTTTTTGCTTATAATTACTTATAATTGCTTATAATTACTTATAATTGCTTATAAATCGGGGGTCTGGAGCCATTGCTCCACTAGTACTGTCCTGAGTCCATCCCATTAAGGAGAAGATTATTTAGCGTTGTGTAATCTTTTAAAAGTATGCCTTATTATTTGGCTGATGAACTATATAGAGCACGCCCACTAATTCTGAGGTTGATGTAAAGAAGTTGAAGAGTGTAGTGATTTAGAAAATTCAATTCAAAATTATTTGGAGAGACTAGAGTGATGACTAGATTCAGGAAGAATACGTTAGTTTTATTGAATAGCATCTTCAGAAACAGAAAAAAGTCATTCTTCCCAAATGTACAGTTAATACACTTTAATGGGTTAGGAAAAGCATAACTGGAGAGTTGTGGGTAAACTATGTACCCAATGCCTTTTTCTAAAGAAGTTTTCACCATTTAAGAGCACCTTACTGATTAAGGGCCTAATCTTTTTAGGTAGAAAGAAATCCAGAGGAAATAGGATGCCCAGAACATGCTCACATAGAAAAGTAGTGAAAGTAGTAAAATCTTTTGAAGAAAGAAACAACAGCTGTAGTTTTTTTTTAATGTGTATGGAAGAGAAAGCTGAATCGTGATTTAATGGTCTTTTTGACCTCTTCAAAAATTTAAAAATTCTGTTTAAAAGAGAATAAGAATTTTAAATTAAACTGAAAGGGAAACTTTCTGCTCAGGTATTTGCTTCCATACAAATTGGCTTATACTAATAAAAGGAGATTTTTTTTTTTCTGGACTTTTTATTCACCAATTTGGTAATGTTTATTTTGTATTATTGTCTTAGGGGAGGGAATTAGATAATAGGATTCTTTCTTATTCTGTGTTGTGCTATTGCGCCTCTGGATCATCAAGTATGTATTCTATTTAAAAATACTTAAGATTTTATTCCTCCTCTTCCCTTTCAAATTAGTAATTATCAAAGTAATTCATTTTTCCATTTTGTAAATAATAAAGATTTCTCTTTTACCCATTTGTTCCCTTTCTTGCCTGCCTTCCTTTCAATGGAAGTGACATTTTACTGATGGTTTATCAGTCTGGGTATCCTGCTGGGAAGTAGATTGAGATTTAAAAAAATCAACTTACCATTGGAATGAATGGGTAATTGGAGACTTGCTACAAAGTTCTAATTTTTTTTAAGTGCTTAATTTGACAGTGGTTTACCTACTGTTCAGCTGACTCAAAATGAATTATTATGCAAAGAACTGGGTTTCACATTCATTTTGATGTTATGTTTCAGACAGTCTAGAAAAAATTTGATTTTTCATCAAACCTTACAAATTTTATAGCATATGTGCTATAAAGAAAATTATGGGGTTTTTTAACTGTGTTAATTATGTATGTGGCTAATCTTCACATTTAGTGTATTAGCCTGACTGCATTAAATAAGTAGACTGCAGGATAAAAAAAAAATAGAGAATTTCTGACTCTCATATCACATCTCAACCCTCTGTCAAACAGCATTAACAGTTCCTAGTTGTTAGTTATTAGTAATCCTTGGTCAGTCCTCCATTTTAGCTGAAAAAATACTGACCATTTGTGTGATTTTTTTTAAAAATCAATATTTTACAGGAAACTGATAAATACTGTAAAAACAAACAAAATTTTCAGTGTCACCAGCTATTTCTTAACTGAATGTCCTTATCATTGGTTTAAAAGTCATATTTTATTTATTTTACTATCAATATATTTGGAAGTGAGTGAAGTTGCTCAGTCGTGTCTGACCCGTTGCGACCCCATGGACTGTAGCCTACCAGGCTCCTCCCTCCATGGGATTCTCCAGGCAGGAGTATTGGAGTGGGTTGCCATTTAAAATTAGTAATTATTTCTAGAACCTGTTTTTCTCTCACTCTATTGATTTTCACCTTTTGAAGTTGTGATAACATATATTAAAGTTTATTTTTTATTTCATCTGCTCCTTCTTCACTCACTTCTACCTGTCTTATGCTTCACTCACTTCTGCCTGCCTTACTTTTGTTCTCTTGTCCACTCCCCCATTCTACACCCCCACTTGCCCCCCCTTTTTTTTGGTTGAATGATTAATAAATAGCTCTATGATGCTAGTTTTTGTGGCTTTTTTGTGACATTCCCTTGAGGCTTTCAGAGATTTGCAGGGAGGTGTTCACAAGGCAAAGAAGGCAATATACTGTGAAAGGTTTCACAGGAGTTCCAGGAAGCCCTGTGATTGTAAAAAACAGTGACCCAGTATACTCCTAAAAATAGAGAGGTGCCAGTCTGAATGGGGTTTTTGCCTTTTCTCATTGCCAACTAGTGATGCTTCCCCTAATTAATCTTTGGCATCGCAGTGGCTGGAATGCAGCTTCAGGGAATAAGCACAAAGTAGTCCAGTGAACTTATACAATCAAAAAAGAGCATAACACAGCAAAGATACTCTTGCAGAAAAAATAAGAAAACAATTTAGCAATATGATTAGTTCTGAGCATGTGTTGATTTCCCTAGGAACTAGAAAGAAAGTGATTTTCCAAATTACAGCTCTTCTTTTAAATTGACATTTTCTGTCCATTTCTGTCCTATGTATGTTCCACTCATACACAGGAACAGTAAAACTAATATTTGTGCAAAGCATACAATATTTTTATCGATTTCATGTGCCTTTGGTTCTATACATATGTTTTTAATGTTATTAATAGTCATTGATTTTACATAAGTGCCTTACAAAAAATAGGAATTGTAAAAGATTTTTTTTTTTGGTCCAGCTTAGTCTCATGTGCCTATGAGGGCTTAATGCAATGTCTGACTAGTATATGTTTAGTTTCATGTATCACAAATGGCAGCTTATCACAAATGGAAATATTTCAAAGAAGAAATATATTCTTGGAGTCTACTATTAACCTATTTCAAGTAGGTTGAAACAAGATTTTCAAATCAGTTGTAAAACTATGAATGGGATTCTTTCTTTCTCACGCTTGTTATTATACCAAAATCTTCCTTAGAATTAGGTTTTGCCTTTGATTTTGAAGACAGCTTTTTGACCTAGTTTCTTTTAAATTGTACAAAAATTATTTTAGCCATCAGTATTACTGTCCAACTTATAGCACAATAAAGATGACCTAGTAATTTAAGTTCAAGGCCAATAATGAAGAGCCTCTACAATGAAATAAATTAATATTCTCTGCTTATTTGTGAAAAGACTATAGAATTACTTCATAATTACTCAGAGGTAATGAATTAATGTTTGTAAAGTGCTTGAGGTTTACACCAGTCTTTATCTATAGTTGTAAAAATCTCTAGGCTCATACAATTGTTACTGTGTTTCACAATCATAGATGAAATTGACCTCTTAGGTAGAGTCAATGTTTACTCATATTTTTATAACTTTATAATTTATTGATGTTGCTAAAGAGTGCTATGTGATTTATACTATGACAAATATGAGTACATGATTAATCAATGTTTATTTCACAAATAACATATTTATTTGTTTTTTAGGTATTCCAACTTTATTATATGGACTTGGCTCCTGGTTATTTGCTAGAGTCACAGAGACTGTGCACACCAGTTATGGACCAATAACAGTTTATTTTCTAAATAAAGAAGATGAAGGTGCCATGTACTGAAAGTGTGCGTTGAAGGACGTAAATATCAATAGATTTTTTTTCTCGTGTATGTGCAATATTTATTTTTGATCCTTTAAAATAAAACTTTGCAAACACCTTTTTCTTCCTACAGTGTCTGGTTCTTTAAGATGAATCATTGCCCTCAAGAGGCAAAGCTTTTCATACATTGTGATATATTGCGTACTCTGTTTAGCCAATGGGAACCACAAACACATAACATTATACCAATTTTTTCCTATAACTAGGTTGAACTAGAGATAAAAAGTGATTGTAATTTATAGATTCTGTAGTTATATATCAACTCTTTGAAAATATAGATACCCACACAAAGAAGGAAGGAAAAAAAAGTCTATAACATTGGAAAAAGTAGAGAATTTTAGAATATATGATGGAGAATAAGATAACATCATTGGCAAATCTAAAATTGATAAGAATTCTAATTGCAATCTGAAATTTAAACCATTCAGCTGCCAGGATTTCAAATGGAAATGTGTTAAAAGCCCTTGTGCCATTTTCCTGTACTAGAGGTGTGGGTGGAATGTTGAACCTTCCCATTACCTAAAGAATCCAATACCACACTAATTTTTTTAATGTGATAACAACTCCATTTAATGCAAATGCAGCAAAATAAATGAAATTAAGACTTATTAAAAGTTAAAATAGCATGCTGATAAAGCTGTAAGAACAATTAAGATCTAGAAAGACCCAGAAAAAATAAATTTGGTAACTGCTTAAAAAAGCAATTAGCTGAAACGGTCCGTATCCATAGGCTTATTGGCCATGGGAAGTGGGCTGAAATTTTAAAGACCTGATGGCAGTTTTGCGTTAGAATTTTATTAAGTTAATTGCATTTTTGAAAGCAAAGTCATTAAAAAAATTTTATCCTTGGGGGTAGTTACAAAATACCCAGACGAATGGTAAATTTCAGAAATTTGGAGTAATTTAGGGAGAACTAAGTAGAACTATTTAATTTCTAAACCAATGAGTGTTTAAGATTTATGATCTCTCCCATAATTACAAACATGCATTATATATCATTTTATGTTAATGTGTTGCTGATGCTCTGCAAGGTTTACACATTTTTGTAGCAAAATATTTTCTAAAATTCAATCTAGCCAACATTGGGGTGCGTGCTTCTAACAAATCAGGGAAAGAGAGTGGAAGTAATTGAGGTGAAGGTACCAGAATAATGGAAGTAACACAAACTGGCTTTGTTAAAGGTAGTCATTTTAAATGAGCTACAGAGAGTGAACTGCTCTTCAAATATATGTAGTGTTCACTTGTCTAAAAGCAATTCTAAATAATGCCTTAATCAAAGAAGTACTTATAGTCCAGAAGAATATACTTGACACTAGTTAACGGCTTACACAAAGGAGATAGTGTTACATTAAGCTTCATTAATAATAAAACTGACTATTAGCATTTTGCAAGGAAGGCTAGAACTGATTTCCTCTGTAATGGGCAAAGTTAAATAAGTATAGCTCATAAGTTTTAAGTCAAATACTGGTCATTCATTGCTGTTGGTCTTGTCAATACTTGCTGTAAAGGTTTGGTCCCCACACAAGGCTGATAAAATGGTTTTTAATTACTAGACTATAAATACAGCTTTTCAGTAAAGTTGCACTTCTTTTCACACTGGCCTGTTTGATTTCTGATAATTTGTACTGCTGACTCTGCTTACCTGTTTTTCAATAGCTACAATCACAGTGACTTCTTGTCCATATGGTGATAGGTAAGTCTCCTTGGAGAACATCTTTGACAAACTACCCTATTGATCTCTGTAATTCTCTGCTGTTTGCAGCATTAAATAGAGCCTTGATTTCTTGCCTGATGTGCTCACTGTGTAACAATTAAGCAAATGTAATATTTTCTTGTATTACATGAAAATCAATAGACCTCTTGCTCTCATGGAGTTGATCATGGTGAAGGATGAACTCAACAATGGCTAAGGGCATGGTTCAGATATTTAAAATATCATTCCTTGGATTTATGAAGCCTTATAGTGAACCATTTAGCCTGAAAAATGCTTCTCATTGAACAGCAATGGTTTAAGTTTTTTCTTTGAAGTTGGATATTACATCAAAGTATTGTGGCCTAAAAGGGATAAAATATAAATGCTGGAAGTCAGGAGACTGATGCTATTTTTAGTCATAGTGCTGCCTTACTTTTTGACTTCAGGCTAATAACTCCTCCTTTGTGTCTTAGTTTTTTCTACCTGTAATCTGAGAAGGGCAAAATAAGAAACCCTTCTACCTTAAAAGTGTATCTTGCATGTGCTCATAAGCAAATGTCAGTTTTATTTCAGAAACGCTGGTTTTGTAATCCTCATTCTTGTTTTCCATTTATGTTTAAAAGGCTTCATCAGTAAAAGGAGTTTTAAAATAAGGTGAGAGGAAGGGAGAAGGAGACACACTGAAGGCAGTTTGTGTGAGCCTGTCTGCACATGCTGGCTATGCCTGAGATGGCAAGCAGGATTCAAATGGACGCTGCCCTTCTGGATAGCAGTTTTCTTAGGAGGAATTGTGGAAACAGAGACAGTTTTTCTGCATCTACTACTTTAATGGGATTTTAGTCTTTAATCCAGGCAAAAGTGTTTTTTAAATGAAGAAGATTAATTTCAGTTTAAAATCTTGCATCTCTTCTGTTGTTACTTCTATACAAATCAATGATCAAATGTTGGAAAAAATTTCTAGTCAAAATTTGTGGTTCCTGTGTAAGTGGTGAACCACCATAAAGATTCTGTAACAGAAAAGAAAAGATGCAGTAACAGAGTTGGGGGCAAGAAAGAGGTTACTAGTTTCTCAGTGCTAATGTCTTGACACACCAAATTGTAAAAATAGTTACAAATTCTTTCATCATATACATGTGTTGTGTTTAGTTGCTCAGTCGTGTCCAACTCTGTGATCGCACGGACTGTAGCCCACCAGGCTCCTCTGTCCATAGGATTCTCTAGGTAAGAATATTGAAGTGGGTTGCCATTTCCTTCTCCAGGGGATCTTCCCAACCCAGGGATAGAATCCAGGTCTCCCACATTGGAGGCGGATTCTTTACTACCTGAGCTACCAGGGAAGTCCATATTCATCACACATTTGGTTACTAATATTTTGCTTATTGTTGGCTTCAGTAGAAATGGAAACATTTTTAATTATTAAAAGCCATATATATTTCTTTTAAAATATACATTTTATCTTGTGTCACTTATATTCACACAAAACTATAATCACAAAACATCTATAATTTTCTTGAAGTAATGTCTTTTAATTCCATTAAAGAATGAATGTCATTTGAATGAATGGAGTGACCTACTAAAGACAAGGATCTGGATTTCATTTCATTTAAAAGCTAATACAGGTAACAGAAACCTTATCCTAAAGCTAGTGGATTGGGTATCTTCTTTTTCTCAGCACTTAGCATTCAGACAGTAATGATGTTTGGGGCATCTTAACCTAAACCAGTACTTAGCATTACATCTCACCTGGGTCAACAGTCTAGGGTATCAGAGTTAAACTGTGTTACTGTAAATTAATGGAAAATGTAACTGCACTTTGCTGAAAGATCAATGTCCAATAAAGGCTGCACAATCAAATCTTGTTGCAATGATTGAGGTCTTTAATTGCCTTTCAAAGATAAGGTGGTAATCAACACAGCTTTAACTGATCTTTTTTACTAGTTCAATTACATGCTAATGACTAGTGCCAAGTCAGAATCTTTAACTACTTATACTTATTAAATCTTATGTTAGTAATGAAAAATTACTTTAGCTTACCCAATCGATAGAACACACATCTTAATTACTATATTTCACTTTTATACTATTTTGTGTGCTTGACAAATGTTTCACGAGTTTTCCCAACAATAAGCAGTGTTGTTGGTAGGGAGCACAGGCCATAAGAGTCTTTTTCTAACAAAAACTAGAGATCAGATACTAAGGAAAAAATTCTGCTTTAAACGAAAATGTGGATAAAATAGTTCCTAATGGTGCAAGCTTAGTCATCCAGTGACTTCTGAAAACTGTCTTGCTAATTGAAAGTACACTTAATACAACTGGGACGAAATAAATCTAGATTATTTTTACTAAGTGTATTTCTAAGTTCTGTTAGCTTTCTAGTAAGGAAACTGATTTCATATACAGCCTACTCTAAAAATGTGTTTGGGGGAAGGATAAATGTTAGAAAAGGCAAATGACTAAATAAATAAGTTGAGGATCATCAAAATTAAAAACTTTTGTGTTTTAAAGGACACTATCAAAATGAAAAGACAGCTGACATGAGAGAAAATATTTGCAAATCATATATATGATAAAAGGACTTGTAGCCAGAATATATAAAGAACTTTACTAACTCAACAACCAAATTGAAAAATATGGACAGACATTCCTCCAAAGAAATTATATAAACAGTTACTAAGCACGTGAAAAACATTTAACATTAACTGTTAGAGAAATGGGAGTCAAAACCACAGCGAGATACCACTTCATAGCCACTGGGATGGCTATCAGTTCAGTTCAGTCACTCAGTCGTGTCCAACTCTTTGCGACCCCATGAATCTCAGCATGCCAGGCCTCCCTGTCCATCACCAACTCCCGGGGTTCACTCAAACTCATGTCCATCGAGTCAGTGATGCCATCCAGCCATCTCATCCTCTGTTATCCCCTTCACCTCCTGCCCCCAATCTTTGCCAACATCACGGTCTTTTCCAATGAGTCAACTCTTCGCATGAGGTGGCCAAAGTATTGGAGTTTCAGCTTTAACATCAGTCGTTCCAATGAACACCCAGGACTGATCTTTAGGATAGACTGGTTGGATCTCCTTGCAGTCCAAGGGACTCTCAAGAGTTTTCTCCAACACCATAGTTCAAAATCATCAATTCTTCAGCACTCAGTTTTCTTTATAGTCCAACTCTCACATCCATACATGACCACAGGAAAAACCATAGCTTTTACTAAGCAGACCTTTGTTGGCAAAGTAATGTCTCTGCTTTTGAATATTCTATCTAGGTTGGTTATAACTTTCCGTCCAAGGAGTAAGCGTCTTTTAATTTCATGGCTGCAGTCACCATCTGTAGTGATTTTGGAGCCAAAAAAAGTCTGACGCTGTTTCCACTGTTTCCCCATTTATTACCCATAAAGTGATGGGGCCAGATGCCATGACCTTAGTTTTCTGAATGTTGAGCTTTAAGCCAACTTTTTCACTCTCCTCTTTCACTTTCATCAAGAGGCTTTTTCAAAGTTCCTCTTCACTTTCTGCCATAAGGGTGGTGTCGTCTGCATATCTGAGGTTATTGATATTTCTCCCGGCAGTCTTGATTCCAGCTTGTGCTTCTTCCAGCCCAGTGTTTCTCATGATGTACTCTGCATAGAAGTTAAATAAGCAGGGTGATAATATACAGCCTTGACGTACTCCTTTTCCTATTTGGAACCAGTCTGTTGTTCCATGTCCAGTTCTAACTATTGCTTTCTGACCTGCATATAGGTTTCTCAAGAGGCAGGTCAGGTGGTCTGGTATTCCCATCTCTTTCAGAATTTTCCACAGTTTATTGTGATCCACACAGTCAAAGGCTTTGGTATAGTCAATAAAGCAGAAATAGATGCTTTTCTGGAACTGTCTTGCTTTTTCTATGATCCAGTGGATGTTGGCAATTTGATCTCTGGTTCCTCTGCCTTTTCTAAAACCAGCTTGAACATCTGGAAGTTCATGGTTCACGTATTGCTGAAGCCTGGCTTGGAGAATTTTGAGCGTTACTTGACTAGCGTGTGAGATGAGTGCAATTGTGCGGTAGTTTGAGCATTCTTTGGCATTGCCTTTCTTTGGGATTGGAATGAAAACTGACCTTTTCCAGTCCTGTGGCCACTGCTGAGTTTTCCAAATTTGCTGGCATATTGCGTGCAGCACTTTGACAGCATCATCTTTCAGGATTTGAAATAGCTCAACTGGAATTCCATCACCTCCACTAGCTTTGTTCGTAGTGATCCTTTCTAAGGCCCACTTGACTTCACGTTCCAGGATGTCTGGCTCTAGGTGAGTGATCACACCATCGTGATTATCTGGGTTGTGAAGCTCTTTTTTGTACAGTTCTTCTGTGTATTCTTGCCACCTCTTCTTAATATCTTCTGCTTCTGTTAGGTCTATACCATTTCTGTCCTTTATCGAGCCCATCTTCACATGAAATGTTCCCTTGGTATCTCTAATTTTCTTGAAGAGACCTCTAGGAATCAGTGAACTAAAATGGACTGGAATGGGTGACTTTAACTCAGATGACCATTATATCTACTATGTGGGCAGGAATCCCTTAGAAGAAATGGAGTAGCCATCATGGTGGCTCAGATCATGAACTCCTTATTGCCAAATTCAGACTTAAATTGAAGAAAGTAGGGAAAACCACTAGACCATTCAGGTATGACCTAAATCACATCCCTTATGAATATACAGTGGACGTGAGAAATAGATTTAAGGTACTAGATCTGATAGAGTGCCTGATGAACTATGGATGGAGGTTTGTGACATTGTACAGGAGACAAGGATCAAGACCATCCCCATGGAAAAGAAATGCAAAAAAGCAAAGTGGCTGTCTGGGGAGGCCTTACAAATAGCTGTGAAAAGAAGAAGGATGGCTATAATAGATAATAAAAAGTGTTGGCAAGAAATGTGGAGAATATGGAACCCTCATAACTAGTTAGTGGGAAGGTAAAATAGTGTAGTCACTTTGGAAAAGTTCGGCCATTCCTGAAAATATCAAATATGAAGTTATCATATTACCCAGTAATTCTGTTCCTAGGATATATACTCTACAGAGTTGAAAATATGTTCACAGAAAAACTTGTACACAAGGGTTCATAGCATTATTCACTAGCAAAGAACTGGAAACAATTCAAATATCAATAAGTGGATAAAAATAAAATTTGGCATATTCACACAATAGAATATTACATATTCAACCAAAAAAAGGAAAGAAGTACTGATTCATGCTATAGCACTGACAAAGCTTCCTTGAAAACATTACACTAAGTGAAAGAAGCCAACCATGAAAGACCATATATTGTATGATTTCATTTATATGAAATGTCCAGAATTGGCAAATCTGTAGAGACAGAAATTGATTGCCTAGGACTGGGGAGATTGGGAGGAAATGGGGAGTAAGTGATAGTGGGCATGGGGATTCTTGGGGGGTAATGAAACTCTTCTAATGGCCACACAATTCTGTGACCATACTTAAAACATTGAATTGTACACTTTCAAAGGAAGAACTGTACAGCATCTGAATTAGCTTTCAATAAAGCCATTAAAAACTAATAAAGTGGGGAGGGGAAATGGGTAGTTAGTGTTTAATAGGTATAGAGTTTTAATTTTGTAAGATAAAAAGATTTCTAGACTTGGTGGTAATGATGGTTGCACAGTGATGTGAATGTACTTAACACTATATGCTAAAAATGGCTAGTGTGATAAATTCCATAATGCATATTTCACCATAAATAAAAATAATGTTTAAAAATTTGTAGTTCAGTTCAGTCATTTAGTCGTGTCCTACTCTTTGTGACCTCATGGACTGCAGCATGCCAGCCTTCCCTGTCCATCCCGAAGCTTGCTCAAACTCGTGTCCATCGAGTTGGTGATGCCATCCAACCATCTTATCCTCTGTCGTCCCCTTCTCCTCCCGCCTTCAATCTTTCCCAGCACCAGGTCTGGGTCTTTTCTAAGGAGTCAGTTCTTCACATCAGGTGGCCAAAGTATTGGAATTTCACCTTCAGCATCAGTCCTTCCAATGAATATATTCAGGACTGATTTCCTTTAGGATTGACTGGTTTGATCTTGCAGTCCCAGGGACTCTCAAGAGTCTTCTCCAACACCACAGTTCAATTCCTTGGCACTCATCTTTCTTTATAGTCCAGCTCTCACATCCATGCATGACTACTAGAAAAACCATAGCCTTGACTAGACGGACCTTTGTTGGCAAAGTAATGTCTCTGCTTTTGAATATGCTGTCTAGGTTGGTCATAACATTCCTTCCAAGGAGTAAGCGTCTTTTAATTTCATGGCTGCAATCACCATCTGCAGTGACTTTGGAGCCCAAGAAAATAAATTAGAAAAGGATTCAATTAAATTTTGAAAGATTAGTAAAGGATTCAATATTACTATGATAAACTGTGACCGCATAATTTCTATAGAAAATAACTGTATTTAGAAAAATGTTAGAAATAAAAAGAGGGAAAAAAAACATTTTATATGTTGTATTCTTGGAATTTTAAAAATTTTAGTATGAAACCTAGTTTGAATTAAATAGATGAAATTTCATTTGGGATCATTTTTAGTAGCATTAAAGGTATACTTGGTTTGAGTTAATTTAAGAAAAAGTCAGGGAGTTCCCTGGTGGTCCAGTGGTTAAGACCCCATGCTTCCACTGCAGGGGGCACAGGTTCCGTCTCTGGTCTGGGAACTAAGATCCTGCATGCCTCATGACATGGCCAAAAGTTTTTTTAAAAAAGATAAGATCAAAGAAAAGTACATAAAATGTTGGTAAATGATCTTTTAAATCCTAGTTGCTGGATAAAGAATATCAGCTACTACCAGAATGAGGTTTTATATAGTATTGCTTATAGCTATTTTAGTTGCACTTATATCATTTTAAATACAGTTTATGAACATTGTACTACTCCATTATATTATTAATTTATCTTCAGTGATATTTATAGTATCAATTTAAAAGCTGTAAAACTTCATGAAAAGTAGCCTAAACAAGGATTTTGATAAACCAAAGCTTTCAGATTTAGAAGCAAATCATGTACTTCTTAAGGAAGATTTGAAGTTTTTTGATGTTGATGATGATAGAATTATGAACCTTATAAACTCAGTATTTTTTAGTTAACCTAAATACATAAATCTATTTGAATTCATCTTATGAAAAGAGATATGTCATTAGATATATGATCATTATATGCTTTAGTGATTCATGGACCTTGTTACATACATGCTTTGTAATGTATGAATTATTTAGCAAGAAAAATCACAATAATTTTGTTGTTACTCAAAAATTTATAGGTTGGCAGAAACAATTATGCAGCCCCTGAAGCTGGTATGTTAAGGTAACATCATTAATGCTACATATGATGATTTTTTTAGTAGTTATTTGACATAACCTTTACTGCTTTCGCTAGAATATATCAGTAATTTTATAACAATCTGTCTGTAAGCAGAACATTGAATTTATTAACCACAGAGTGATTCATTTAATTCTATTTTCATGTAAGTGTACAACTTAAGTGAGATCTAAAATGTTGTCTACCCAAACTCTAAAGCAAAAACAAAAATGTACAAAATAAAAATCAGTATTCTAATAAATACATGTGAATTTAAAATTCCATTTAATGAAAATAGATATTTTTATTTCAAAAATGTATGTGTTTATGAATTGGATTAAAATAATTCATAAATGTAGGAGATTATCTTGCAACCTTTCTTTACACATAGTACTAAGGCTCTGACTATGAGATAAAGGCAAAATTTAGTTTCTTATGCTTTCAAATATCCAAATTTAAGAAATGTAGGGACCAAGAATTTCAAAGTTTGAATTAAAATCTAAATAGTGTCACTCATTTTTAGATTACATTAAAAATCAACACTCATTCATTCATCCTACAAGTCCTTTGCATTGATCAGTTGAAGGCAAACTTTACTAATTTTACCTATCAACAAAATCTAGTAGTTCTGAATCTACACACAGGGTTCAGTCAAGCTATACTGAACAAGATGACTTCTGTATACAGCTGGATGAGAACAATGTGTTACTAAGTTTTGTGTTTCCAGTATTTTTCATATAATGAAGGCTGTATGTCAAATGAACGTGTGATGATTCAAAATCAAAAAGAAAACTTGTCTTCTTTTTTAAAAGCTTTAAGAAAAGGATACTTCAATTGGAAATCGTATGGAGTTTTTTACAAGAATAGTCAACAAGTCTGAAATATTATCTCAGGTGTAATGAACTTACACTGTTCTATGCCTCCTGAAAAATAAAAGATTGGACTCGCATTTAGTTTTGAGGCATCTCAAAAGGCGTCATTGTTTCCTTGCACAGGAATTTTGCTATTTGAAAGTCAATGAAACACTAAGCAGAAACTACTAGGATGAGTTAGACTTACTCTTTTTAAGCAGAACTAGAAGTAGTGTTAGTAATAAGGAGACAAGAAGAATATTTTGATTGATTTGGAAAAAAAAAAAAAGGAATGGTTTACCTCTTAAGGCAGTGAGTCCTGTTATTGTGGATGTTCAGAGGGGCTGTATGACAATTCATTAGGTGAATGTAGAGAGAATTCTTGAATTGGGCAGAAGATTAGATTGGTGATTTTTTAAGTTTCCCTTATCTCTGAGATTTTATTATCATTTTTTCAGACCTGGGTCTGGTTTAGCTTGGTTTTATTGCTTTTCCACTATGTGTATAATACAAAGAACCTTGTCTTGAAGATGATAAATATGGTTTAAGTTCCTGCTGTACCATTACTGGTTGAGTAACACTGAGAAAGGAGAGTGAAAAAGCTGGCTTAAAACTCAACATTCAAAAAATGAAGATTATGATGTGGCAAATAGATGTGGAAACAATGGAAACAGTGATGGACTTTATTTTCTTGGGCTCCAAAATCACTGAGTCAGTGACTGCAGCCACGGAGTTAAAAGATGCTTGCTCCTTAGAAGAAAAGCTATGACCAACCTAAACAGCGTATTAAAAAGCAGAGACATTACTTCGTCTACAAAGTTCCGTACAGTCAAAGCTATGGTTTTTTTTAGTACTTATGTGTGGATGTGAGCATTGGACCACAAAAAGGCTAAGAGCTGAAGAACTGATATTTTTGAACTATGGTGTTGGAGAAGATTCCTGAGAGTCCCCTGGACTGCAAAGAGATCAAACCAGTCAGTCTGAAAGGAAATCAACTCTAAATATTCATCGGAAGGACTGATGCTAAAGCTGAAGCTCCAATACTTCACCCACCTGATGTGAAGAGCCAACTCACTGAAAAGACCCTGATACTGGGAGAGATAGAAGGCAGTAGGAGAAGGGGATGACAGAGGATGAGATGGTTACATGGCATCACTGACTCAATGGACATGAGTTTGAGCCACCTCCGGGTGATGGTGAAGGACAGGGAAGCCTGGCTTGTTGCAGTCCATGGGGTCCCAAAGAGTCAGACACGACTGAGCGACTGAACAACAATACTGAGAAAAATAGAGCCTTCTTGGTATATACAATATACAATATGGAGTTTATCTAAAACTTACATATTGTTCATTTGTGCTGGGTCCCAGATAAAGCACTTTACACATATGAACTCCTTTAATCCTCTCATAACAAATCTATGAATTAGGCACTATTTTTATTCCCATTTTTTAAACTCTGGAAATCAAGAAGTCTTACTCAAGACTTACATCAACACACATGATGAGTGTTATTCCAGTTTCTGTAATCTGTCTACAGAATCCAAGTTCTTAAGCAATACTCTATACTTTCCTATGCTGCTGCTAAGTCGCTTCAGTTGTGTCCGACTCTGTGCGACCCCATTGATGGCAGCCCACCAGGCTCCCCCGTCCCTGGGATTCTCCAGGCAAGAACACTGGAGTGGGTTGCCATTTCCTTCTCCAATGCATGAAAGTGGAAAGTGAAAGTGAAGTCGCTCCTATGATGCACAGGATAGCAAAGGGAGATGTTTTAGACCTTTGCAAGCTCTAAAGCCTCACAAAAATGTGAGATATTTTATTCATTAATACAAAGAAAAAAATATAGATGCCTTTAAATGATCAAAAGAAGGAAATAATAAAACTTACATGATTTTCAGGAACATCAGCCTACTCTCCCTTAGGGAAAATGTATTGGGTAGAAATTCAATCCAATGACATCATAAATTAATAAATTTAATTCATGTTAGAGCATCTAAAATCCATAGTGCAGGGACTTCCTTGGTGGTCCAATGGTTATGAATCCACCTACCAATGCAGTATCTTCCCTGGTGGTGCAGAGGGTAAAGAGTCTGCCTGCAATGCTGGAGACCCAAGTTTGATCCTTGGGTCAGGAAGATCCCGTGGAGAAGGAAATGGCAACCCACTCCAGTATTCTTGCCTGGAGGATCCCCATGGACAGAGAAGCCTGGCAGGCTACAGTCCATGGGGTGTCGAAAAGTCAGACATGACTGAGCGACTTCACATTTACATCACGTTTACCAATGCAAGGGACACGAGTTTGATCCCTGGTCCGGGAAGATTCCACATGCCAGTAGAGCAACTAACCCCCTGCATCACAACTACTGAGCCTGCGCACCTAGAGCTTGTGCTCCGCAACGGGAGAGTAGCCCCAGCTTGTTGTGACTAAAGAAAGCCTGCTTGCAGTAATGAAGACCCAGTGCAGCTAAAAATAAAATAAATAATTTAAAAATACAAAATCCATAGCACATACTTGGTGTTCTACGAATATCTGTTGAACTGTTGTTTCTGCTTCTGCATGGTGCTGAAATTGCTCTCACTGTTCTTTTTCCATTCCTGCCACAACACAAATGTGTAGACTTTCCCATCACACTTTGGGGTTTGTCTCTTATCACTTTTGTCCATGCTTCTGCATATTCTTTTTCTAAATTAATGGATATTAGCCCTATGAGGCAGAGAAGGCAATGGCACCCCACTCCAGTACTCTTACCTGGAAAATCCCATGGACGGAAGAGCCTGGTAGGCTGCAGTCCATGGGGTCGCTAAGAGTCAGACACGACTGAGCAACTTCACTTTCACTTTTCACTTTCATGCATTGGAGAAGGAAATGGCAGCCCACTCCAGTGTTCTTGCCTGGAGAATCCCAGGGATGGGGGAGCCTGATGGGCTGCCATCTATGGGGTCGCACAGAGTCGGACACGACTGAAGTGACTTAGCAGCAGCAGCAGCCCTATGAGGAAAATTTTATTTTTTAATTGTTATTGTAAATTATATCTTTTTAAAATTAAAATTTCTAAGATATTATTGCAGGTGTGTAGAAATGCAACTTACTTTAAAAAAACATTTTATTTTGGGAAAACTTCAGGTTTACTGAAAAATTGCACTATAGTACAGAGAGTTTCCATATACCTTCACACAGATCACCCTAATATTGTTCAGTTGCTCAGTTGTGTCTGACTCTTTGCAACCCCAAGGACTGCAGTGCACCAGGCTTCCCTGTCCTTCACTATTTCTCAGAGTTTGCTCAAACTCATGTCCATTGAGTCGGTGATGCCATCGAACCATCTCACCCTCTGTTGTCCCCTTTTCCTCCTGCCTTCAACCTTTCCCATTATCAGGGTCTCTTCCAATGAGTCAGTTCTTCGAATCAAGTGGTCAAAGGGTTGGAGCTTCCAGCTTTAGTATCAGTCCTTCCAATGAACATTCAGGGTTGACTTCCTTTAGGATTAATGGGTTTGATCACCTTGCAGTCCAAGGGACTCTCAATAGTTTGCTCCAGCAGCATAGTTTGAAGACATCAGTTCTTCAGTGCTCAGCCTTTTTTATTGTCCAGCTCTCACATCCATATATGACTACTGAAAAAACCATAGCTTTGACTACATGGACCTTTCTAGGCAAAGTAATGTCTCTGCTTTTTAATACATTGTCCAAGTTTGTCATTGTTTTTCTTCCAAGGATCAAGCATCTTTTAATTTCAAAAGCATCTTTTAATTTCACCAACTGCAGTTATTTTGGAGCCTAAGAAAATAAAGTCTGTCACTGTTTCCATAGTTTTCCCATCTAATTGCCATGAAGCGATGGGACCAGATGCCATGATCTTACTTTTTTGAAAGTTGAGGTTTAAGCCTGCTTTTTCACTCTCCTCTTTCATCTTCAACAAGAGGGTCTTTAATTCCTCTTCCCTTTCTGCCATAAAGGAGGCGTCATCTGCATATCTAAGGTGATTGATATTTCTCCCAGCAATCTTGATTCCAGCTTGTGCCTCATCCAGCCCAGTATTTCATATGATGTACTCTGGATATAAGTTAAAGAAGCAAGGTGACAATATACAGCCTTGATGTACTCCTTTTCCAATTTGGAACCAGTCCTTTGTTCCATGTCCCATTCTAAATGTTGCTTCTTGACCTGCATACGTATTTCCCAGGAGGCAGGTAAGGTGGTCTGGTATTTCCATTTTTTTAATAATTTTTTAGTTTGTTGTGATCTACACAGTCAAAGGCTTTAGTGTAGTCAATGAAGCAGATGTTTTTCTGAAATTCTCTAGCTTTTTCTATGATCCAACAGATGTTGGCAATTTGATCTCTGGTTCCTCTGCCTTTTCTAAATCCAGCTTGTACATTTGGAAGTTCTCAGTTCACATACTGTTGAAGCCTAGCTTGAAGGATTTTGAGAATTACCTTGCTAGCATGTGAAATGAGTGCAATTGTGCGGTAGTTTGAACATTCTTTGGCATTGCCCTTCTTTGAGATTGGAATGAAAACTCACGTTTTCCAGTCCTGTGGCCTCTGCTGAGTTTTCCAAATTTGCTGGCATATTGAATGCAGCACGTTAACAGCATCATCTTTTAGGATTTGAAATAGCTCTGCTGAAATTCCATCACCTCCACTAGCTTTGTTTGCAGTGATGCTTCCTAAGGCCCACTTAACTTCACACTCCAGGATGTCTGGCTCTAAGTGAGTGATCAGACTGTTGTGGTTCTCTGGGTCATTAAGACATTAAAACTTTTTTGTAATATTCTTGTATGTATTCTTGCCACCTCTTCTTAATATCTTCTGCTTCTGTTAGGTCCATACCATATCAGTTAGGTCCATACCCCTGATGTAAGCATTTTACATAATCAATGTACAGTACTGAAAAGTCAACATTGGTATATTACTGTATTATTAACTAAACTCCAAACTTGATTCCACATCACTGTTTTTTTATTACTCTCCTTTTTTTCTGTTCCAGGATTCCACTGAGGATCCCACAATACATTTAATCATCATATCTCCTTAGTCTCCTCAGGTCTGTGACACTTCCTCTGTTTTTTATGACCTTGACAGTTTTGAGGATTATTTGTTGAATATTTTGTAGAATGTCCCTCAATTTGTTTTTGTCTGATGGTTTTCTCATGATGAGATTGATGTAATGGGTTTTGGGAAGAAGATCCCACAGGTCAAATGCCCTATTCATTGAATCATATCAGAGAGTACATGACATCAAAGATGATGTTAACCTTGATCAATTGGTTTGGATGGTATCTGCCAGGTTTTTCCACTAGAAAGTTACTCTTTCCATCCTCTACTCTTATCATATTCCTTTAAATGAAAATCAACAAGTATTGGGAATTCCCTGGTGATCCACTAGTTAGCACTTGGTGCTGTCACTGCTGGGACTGGGTTTTATCTCTGATCGGGGAACTAAGATCCTGCCAGCTCAGTGGTGTGGCTGAGGGTAGGGGAGGGGAGGAGAAAAGAAAAAGAAAAAAGAATCCCTAAATCAAGTATTTGAATGTTATATGCCTTGGACAGCAAGGACCAGTCAGTCCTAAAGGACTGGTCAGTCCTTAAGGAAATCAATCCTGAATATTCATTGGCAGGACTGATGCTGAAGCTGAAGCTCCAATACTCTGGCCACCAGACACGGAGAGCTGACTCATTGGAAAAGACCCTGATGTTGGGAAAGATTGAAGGCAGGAGGAGAAGGGGATGACAGAGGATGAGATAGTTGGATGGCATCACCAACTCACTGGACATGAGTTTGAGCAAGCTCTGGGAGATGGTGAAGGACAGGGAGGCCTGGTGTGCTGCAGTCCGTGGGGTCACAAAGAGTCGGACACGACTGAGCGACTGAACAATGCAGGGACACTAGGCGCTGAAGGAGGCAAGAGGAATTCTTGAACATAGGAGGCAATCGACATGTTATGAAGTTTGTGGTTCAATGGGAGTCTATAATGTTTGTTGTCTCAGCCTCAGCGATGGTGGTGGTAATGGCAGTGGGAAGGCAAAGGAACAACTGAGGCTCAAGACAGGCAGAAGATACGCATGGTAGTTGCATTTGTATTAGTCAATCTACTTTGCCTTCAAATCCTACTTATTCATTCATTCATTCAGCAGATATTAAAGTGCCCACTGTATGCCAGGTACTGTTTAGTTACCAGAGATACAGCAGTGATTAAAACACGTACCATTCCCTCCTCTTGCCAAGCTATAGATTAGTGTGGAGACAAACACAGGAGTGAAACGTGTGTCATGGTAGATTGTGATGAGTGTTAGGAGAAAAGTAAACTAGGGAAGGGGACCAGGAATCATGCACACCTATATGATTGCATCCATGGATGGGGTGGGCTTGGGGTTGATTTTTAATAGTGAGCTAAAGGAATACCTCAACAAGAAGTTGATTTTTTTTAAAGTTATATATTTATTTGGCTGCACCTGGTCTCAGTTGTAGCACGCAGGATCTTTGATTCTTGCTGCGGCGTGTGGGTTCCTTTAGCTGTGACATGCAGGATCTTTAGCTGAGGCATGCAGAATCTTGTTTTTTTCAGTTGTGACATATGGGATCTTTAAGTGCTGGCTTGAGGAACCCCTAGTTGCAGCATGTGGGATCCAGTTCTCCAACCAAGAATCCAATCTGGGCCCCCTCCCCTCTACATCCCCCACACTGGGAGCACAGAGTCCCAGCCACTGGACCACCAGGGAAGTCTCCAAGAAGGTGATTTTTAAGTCAAGATCTGCAAAAGGTGAGGGAGTGAGCCATGTGGATAAAAGCAATCCAGGGAGAGAAAAAGGAAAATGCAAAGGGCCTGAGGTGGGATGCCTGATGTATTCAAGGAACAGTAAGAAGGAGGATGGTGTGAATGAAGTTTGAGAGCTCTTAAAGCCAGGAGGTGTGGAGGGCAGAATAGAGTTTTGCAGTTCAAGGAAAGGACTTTAGTTTTTATTCTGTACAAGTTAGGAGGCGATCAGGAGAGTTTTAACCAAAGGAGTGACTTGATCTAATCCTGGTAATTGGGTTGAGAATAGACTGTTGTTAGCATTGGCAAGAATGGAGACAGAAGTTTAAGAGAGAAATATAGTATGAATATAATACTGGGATAGTATCTATGAAGCATTCAGAAGGGATCAGATTCTGGGTTAAGGATTTGTGATGGGTAGCAAGGTAAAAAGAGATGAAAGAAAACCTCTATGAATCAATGTAGTAGTAAAATGTTAATTTTCTTCATTTAAGAAATACTTTATAACAAAAAGAATAAATAACCCAATTAAAAAATGGGCAAAGGACTTGAATAGACACTTCTCCAAAGAAGATATACAAATGGCCAACAAGTATATGAAAACATGAACATCCCTAGTCACTGCTACTGCTGCTGCTAAGTGGCTTCAGTCGTGTCTGACTCTGTACGACCCCATAGACGGCAGTCCACCAGGCTCCCCCGTCCCTGGGATTCTCCAGGCAAGAACACTGGAGTGGGTTGCCATTTCCTTCTCCAATGCATGAAAGTGAAAGTGAAGTTGCTCAGTCGTGTCGGACTCCTAGCGACCCCATGGACTGCAGCCTACTAGGCTCCTCCGTTCATGGGATTTTCCAGGCAAGAGTACTGGAGTGGGGTGTCATTGCCTTCTGTGTCACTAGGGAAATGCAAATCACCCTAGTGAGATATCACCTCATATGCATGAGAACATGGCTTTTAACAAAAATACAGAAAACAGCAAGTGTTGGTGAAGATGTGAAGAAATTAGAACCCTTGGGCTACTGGTGGGAATGTAAAATAGTGCAGCCATTGTGGAATATGGCAGCTGCACAAAAAATTAAAAATAGAATTATCATATGATCCAGCAATTCTACTCGTGGGTATATATCCAAAAGAATTGAAAGTACAAATTGAGTTGGTTTTCCCCATAGTACTATGAATAAAAAAGCCATTTTAACAAATTATGAGTTCATAGAAAATCTCTGGTTTTGTGGTCTATTTTTTCAAATAATAGGAAATGAACTTTCAATAAAAAGTGTATGGGGACCTTGAACAAACGATTTATTTTTCACAGACTGATGTGTAGGTGGAAAGGGGCAATTCTTTCACTATCTGGAGGATCTGACTAAATGAATTTCCTCCTAAGCTATTAATTTACAATAACTGAAAAGGGATAATTTATCTCCTACAACGGACTTTCAAGTTAAATATAGAAGGAACGTAGGTAGAGAAAATATGCAGAAAAATTGGTATTATATCAAAACTGATAAATAATTTTAATGATTTTTTTGGGTTGCATTCATCAACTGACTGTTAGGGAAATAACACTCCTCACCCGAATTTATACAAAATTCAGTCCCCCGATATAAAGCGATATGTAGGTTTTTCTTAGAGATAAAGGACGAAACAATTTGTAAACGAACTTCCATATAGGCGTCACAGATCAACAAAATTGTGCATTTAAAAATCTGAAGTTAACAAGTCATTTAAAAATAATCAAGGGTTATTGCTACTGCCTGTGATATCACCGATTGTGTAAACATTGCTGTCTAGGTGAAAATTTATGGACTGTCTAGGATATTTTTTGCAACGGTTTAATAGGAAAAGATGATGCCACAACTCCAAATGTCCCTAGGCAGTTTAACCTCGTCACTGAATTTCTTGCCTGTCACTTTTCAATAGGGGGCTGTTTGCTATTTTAGGGCAACCGTGGGGTAAAGAACCTCATTGAAAAATCCACAGTCACATTACTCATTTGGGAGACAGATAATCTCTAGATCTGTATCTTGGAAGAAGGAAAAAAGGCAACCTTGTTGATCGTTTGATGCACAAACTCCGCGAATATTTAAATACACGGGCTGATAAAGCAGAATTAACGAGAGCTGCAGTTCTATTTTTCTAGGCTTCTGTACAGGCACACAATACTCATTTGAAGTCATCAATCGGCTTTTGGCGGACCTCTGCCCTAGTTCACTTTCCTCCTTCTTTTGTTAGATGCTTTTACCTCGACGACTTTAATCAGGATCGGGAAAGGAAAGGGCAGTCTCCGTGGATGGTCGCTTCGCAACCTCTCGGGTCTCCGGACAGAGTATTCCACTTGATTCTCTCACTCCAGACTCGGCACCAAGCACTTGCTCCTGTGGTCCCGCCCTGCGACGGGCGGGGGCGGGGACGGCCGGGAGCTGCCCTCTTCCAACATGGCGCCGTGGGAGGCGGGTCCACTCTCCGGCTCCCGGGGTTCCGGCGCCGCGCGTTTTGGTTCCGGAGTAACAGTGCCCTCGCCGATGCCTTCCCCCTCCTGCCGCGGTCTTCCCCCTCCTGCAGCTGCCGCTGCCGCCGCCGCCGCCAAGACGCTGGCCTCGGATGGCCGCAGCTGAGTCGCGCGCCCCGCGCACTTTGGCTGAGGTGGGGCAGAGGACTCGTCTCCGGCCTTCCCGGGGACGGTCCGCTCGGCTTTCTTTTGGTCCGGCGGCCCTGGGACTCCTTCCTAACAGCCCCGAACTGAGTCCCCCCCAAGTCGGGGACCCTCCGCTCCTCTTAAGGAGGAGTGGACACCTGCCGCTGTATCTCCTTAAAACGGGGTCCTCTCTTTGCCGTCCCCTCACACCCACACAGATGGCAGAGAGCTTCACGATCCCTTTTGCCATCTTCTCCAACTCCAGAACCTTCTGACCTCCGCTAGTTCCTTCTGGCTTCTGCCCCTTATACCCCGTCCACTCTCAGCAGGAGACGTCCCTCAACCCCCTACTGCCTGGGCCTGGCTGCGAGCCTGCGGGCTGCTTCCGGACCACCTCCTCTCTTCAACCCTCCACCCGCTTGGTGCTCTGACCCACGGTCCTCCTGTCACCTCTTGGCGCCCCCCACGTCTAACCAGGGGGAAGGGGGCCCCCCTACCAGGATGTGAGCCCCTTTAACCTGTAATGCTGTGGCTGCTCCTTGGCCCCTTCCATGCCATGGAGAACCAAGTGCTGGTGATTCGCATCAAGATTCCCAATAGTGGAGCAGTGGACTGGACAGTGCACTCTGGGCCGCAGCTACTCTTCAGGGATGTGCTGGTGAGTGCTAATTTCAGTGTGTCGGTCCTAAAGAGTGGGGCGAGGCATTTGTGGGGTAGTCAGCACTGTGATCACTGAATCTTACCCTGGTGGCCTGAGCTAGAGACCATTGCTGGCCTCCATGTGGGGGCGGTTTTATTGCTTCCACAAGCATTGATTAATTGCATGGACTGAAATCTGACAAGTGTTGAAGTCTGTGGGGAAGTAGAGATGAATCAGATTGGACCCCTGCCCTCAAGGAACTCAGCCTGGACTGGGATAAAATTTTTTACACAGAAGCAACCAACTGAGATACACAAAGCTGAATCTAGAAGAGAGTTTTGTGGAATGTCCCTGGCCGGATTCCAGGTCTTTCTACTGAGTTCTCTAAACTTGGTAACTAGTGGAAAAGAGAAAGAAGACAAGCCTAACCAATCACGTTTTAGCAAACTTAAAGTGTCCTAAGTTTTAAGATAGTATTTTATGTAAAGAAAGAAAGAGAGGTAAAACGAAGAAAAAATGCAGCCCATTAAACTATGACATGCCATACATTGTACAAAACCCAATTTCAGAGATGTTAAAATAGAGGTGTTATTTCAGAGATGTTAAAATGTACTTTTAAGACTCAGTGAAGCCTTACTTTCATAATATTCAAACTGTATTTCAAATAAAATGGAATGTTAGACTTGGCACTCAGCTTTCTTTATAGTCCAACTCTAACATTCATACATGACTACTGGAAAAACCGTAGCTTTGACTAGATGGACGTTTGTAGGCAAAGTGATGTCTCTGCTTTTTAATATTCTATCTAGGTTGGTCATAGCTTTTCTTCCAAGGAGCAAGCATCCTTTAATTTCATGGCTGCAGTCACCATCTGCAGTGATTTTGGAGCCCAAACGAATAAAGTCTGTCACTGTTTCCATTGTTTTCTCATCTGATTGCCATGAAGTGATGGGACCAGATGCCATGATCTTTGTTTTTTGAATGTTGAGTTTTAAGCCAACTTTTTCACCCTCCTCTTTCATCAAGAGGCTCTTTAGTTCTTCTTTGCTTTCTGTTGTAAGGGTGGTATCTTCTGCGTATCTGAGGTTATTGATATTTCTCCTGGCAATCTTGATTCTAGCTTCTGCTTCATCCATCCCAGCATTTCATATGATGTACTCTGCATATAAGTTAAATAAGCAGGGTGACAATATACAGCCTTGACATACTCCTTTCCCAATTTGAAATCAGCCTGTTATTCCACGTCCAGTTCTGACTGTTGATTCTTGACCTCTTCCTTGATGGTAAGGCCCAAGCTCCTTGGCATGGTCCTCTGGACCCGTCTTGATTGGCTCATGCCTGCCTGGCACCAGCTTCATCTCTCACTACACCCACATGAGCATCCTGTCCTCCAGATATATAGAATTAACCTTGAGTTCTCCAAGGTGCCCAGGCCATGTCTACTTGGCCTCTTTCTTTAGCTAGCCCGCTCCTACCTGTCCTTCAGAGTCGAGCTTCACTTTTCCTCTGTGTTGGTCTTGGTCACATGCCCCTCCTCTGTGTGCCCACAACTTTGTCCTGGCAAAGTACATGGGTTTTGTGCTAATTTTGTTGGTCCCCTCCGCTAGATGATAAAATTCTGGAGGAGATGGACATCTTTGTTTCTGGTGCTACCTAGGACCCTGAAAGATTTGTTTACGAGGGAGCTTCAAAGAAGATGCACACCATTATGGTTTTGTGGACAGCACACTAGGTTTTGAATCAAGAACTTTGGATTTAACTATAACTAGGCAAGTCACTGTTCTTCTCCAAGCCTAAATTTTCTTGCTTGTAAATTAGGAGTAATGATACCTGCCTCAAAGACTTCTAAAGATTAACTGAGATTGTGTCTTTGATGAGAAAGACATGAGATTTCTTTGACTTTACTCATTTGAGACAGCAGAAGGTATTTTTTTAAGTAGAATGGCTGTTGTTGTTTAGTCACTCAGTGGTGTTCGACCCTTTGGGAACCCATGGACTGTAGTCCTCCAGGCTCCTCTGTCCATGGGATTTCCCAGGCAAGAATACTGGAGTGGGTTGGCCTGTCTTCTCCAAGGGATCATCCCGACCCAGGGATTTAACCCACATTTTCTCCTGCGCTGGCAGGCGGATTCTTTACCAGTGAGCCACCAGTAGAATGAGCCCAAGTAGAACGGTACAGTGTTTGAAACAGATTCTTGAGCCAGGCTGACTGGGTTAAAATTGGAAGCCTTACCATACTCACTCGAGCAAGTGTCTTCTGTATCTCAGTTTCTTCATTGGTAAAAAGAAAACAAAATAGGGTTGGGGGATAAAAATAGTGCCAACCTCATAGAGTTCTGAGTTCTAGGGCAGTTGATACCTGTAAAGGACTTACAGCAACCTAGAGCTTACTAAGTTCTAAGTGTTTTTGTAGCAATGGAAGAGACAGGGCCTGGGCATCTCTTATTTGTACATTGGCTCAAGGATGACTGGCCTAAAAGTAAGCCTTGCACAAACAGTTCCATGATTGAGAGCTGAATGCAAGGTGCCTTTACACGTGCTTACTCAGATAAGCTCAAGTGGAGCATATTATGTTGGGAAGGCCTGATGCAGGGCTTGTGACAGAGGGTGTTATGCGGTATATCAAGTTATTTGAACTGCAAGCTCAAATCTTGCAGGACCCCTGAGCTCTCTTTTCCAAGATTTCCTTCAGCAAGAAACCAATAGTCCACATCAGCATTTTTGGCTGGGAACCTTAAAGTTTTAAGCCAAATGAAACCTTCACTGTTCCCCTTCATCTGATGTAACTGTCCTCAACATCATTTTTCAAATGAGGACTCCTGAAACCCAGATGAGGAAAATGATAAAGCCACACGGCTAGTTTGTGCAGAACCAGACATGGAAGCCAGAAGCAGTTTGTAGTGACTGAGTCAGCTGGAGCTGAGGGTGTTTTGGACTCGGAGTCGGTAGTTGAGGGTACCACTCATAGCTCTACCGAAAGGCTGGGACTCCTTGGGCAAGTCACGGGGCCTCTCTGGTGGCTGTGTCCTCCGTCTGAAATAGGGACTGGCTGCCGTGTGAAACAGGCCCAGCTGGTCCTCTCAGGCAGAGGCATGTGGGTTATCCGTTTTTCAGCTTTCTGTGTTTCATGTCGTTTTTGGTGACGCAGTCCCCAGGTTGGGGAAAATTGTGTAGGAGGTCTGGATTAGTGAGTGGTAGGAGAGAACGTTCCCCCTTTCCTCTGAATCCTCTCTCCCAAGTTCCAGCCCACATTTCCTCCTATCTGTGAAGTGTCTGTCATAACTGAGCCTGTGATTTCTCCTGCCTTCTAACTTAACTATTTGCAAGTTTATGTCTCTTGTTTGGCCGTTTTATCATACTCTGTGTGCTTGGTTGCTCAGTCGTGTCCGGCTCTTTGCGACCCCGTGGACTGTAGCCTGCTAAGCTCCTCTGTCCATGGGATTTCCCAGGCCAGAATGAAAGTAGGTTGCCATTTCCTTCTCCAGGGGCTCTTTCCTGACCCAGGGGTTGAACCCGCATCTCCTGCATTGCAGGCAGATTCTTTACAAGCTGAGCCATCGGGGAACTGTAGTGCTCTGAATTGTTAGTTTTTTAGGTTTGTCTCTATTTTTGTGACAGATTATAATCTTCCTGACGTCAAGGAGTAAGTCTTATTCTTCTGTTACCTACAGATTTTTGTTGTCTTTGTGCTCCTGGCATGTTGTGGATGCTCCCTTATATTTTTGGTTTGCCATTGGTTTGACTGAAGGGAAGAAGAAGAAAAGGATCAAGAAATGATCACCATCCCATGTGTAAACCCATGTGCTCTTTTGAAACATTGTTTAGGTTGGGTAAAATGTTGAGAATAAGGGTCATTTTGAAATTAATCACTTAAAATACAACTGGAAAATATGCATAAAGTTGGATGTGCCTGCTTAGAAAAGACCAGGAGATAGTGTTTTATTTTCCAACTTTTTACCCCTTTGTCATCACGATAGCTCCACATTATTTGCCTTAACAGAACAAGGTGGCTGGTTATGCTCATGTGATTCTCATGATTCCCTCACGATTCTTGCTTTTTCTGTCTCTGTTTCTCCATGTTAGATGTAAAGTTTGTGTGGCTCCTTGTTTATGTTGATGGGCTAAGGAGGCCATTGCTGCCCAGCAGTGTGTTCAAATAGTTGTTAGAAATTTGTCATTTGATGGGGATCTGCTATTCATAAGTAGGAAGGATCCTAAGTTAGTTTGCTAATTCTGTAGGGTTCACACCTTAAGACTGGTTGTCTGAAAGTAAGCAGTCATGACCTAGACTTGGAGAGCTGGGAAGGTGGAGGGTGTTCGCCCTTCTCTCCCCTCTTTTAAACCAATACTGGCTCGTGTCGTCCTCGGTAAATGTGTAGAAGGATTAAGTGAACAGAGATCATCCTCCATTAATTGCTGGGTGCTGAAATTTAGGGTTTTGTTATGAGCTAAGATTTGTAACGTTCCAGTCATCAGTGACTGTTTTATTTATTTAACAGACACTAATACTGAGCTTAACATGTGCTAGACACTGTTGTAAGCGCTTTATAAATATTAACTTATTAGTCCTACAAGGTAGGTACAAGTATGATCTCATCTTACACAGAAGGAAGTGGAGGCCCAGAGAGATCCAGTCACTCAGGGCCTGAACAGCAGAGCCAAGGTCCAAGCCTAGCAGTTTGGCTGTCCTCCATACTCTCAGGCTTTGCGCCGGTTGCCTGTGTATTCCATATGAACTCAGCAGTTTTCATTTACCTGTCAATAGATACTTTCTACCTACAAATATCTAGAAAGAATTTTTTCTTCAATACTAAAATCTTTTACAGATACTTCCTCAAAAAATTGTTTCATTTGCTAAGACTAAAGGAAAAAAAAATCTCTTTTGGCTCTAATGAGTGAGGACTGCCTCAGATAGTTCCTTTTGATCAATTTCATATGCACAGATTGACTTAAAGCACACAAACACACACAGAGTAGAGGCAAGGCTATTATGCAGATTGCCACTGCAGCAAAGCTTCTAAAGAACTGCCTTTAGAAGGAAGTTGCAGCCACCACACTGCTAAGTGCCCTGCTTGGAAGGGCTGTGGGCGCCCTGATGAGAAATACTGCAAGCAGCTTTGTCAGCTGGCGCCTGGTGCCAGTTGTGGCACGGCCCGGGAGGGACGTTGCGGCAGAGCTCCCCGAGAGCAATGGAGTGTGTAGACCGTGTGGGTTGGACTGGACATCATGGAGGGTCACTTTTCCCAGAGCTGTTTCTCAAAGGTGTTCTGTACCCTTTTAAATACACTGTCTCTGTAGACTATTTTTCAAGTGTTTTTAACTTTACAGGTTCATTTAAACATTGATACCAAGTTATACGCACTTCTTTTGTAGGCTAGATTAACTACATAATAGATTAACTCTGTTTTGATGTCATTAAATATGTTTCTCAGTTGCACAGAGTAGAGGTTGATAATTCTTTGTATTAAATGTAGTATTATAGATTTACATCATCATGATGGAAACTTTTTTTTTTTTTTGGGAAACTTATTTTTTGAACTCCTCCCATTATGAGTGCAAGGCATGGTATTATTAGTTACATATCAACAACTACATTTGTTGAAGATCTATGGTGTATTAGGTTAGTTCATGTTTATTACATTATTTTATACTTTTTACGTTACCTCCATAAGCATTGGGCTTCCCAAGTGGTTCAGTGGTAAAGAATCTGCCTGCCGTGCGGGAGGTGCAGGAGACATTGGTTCGATCTGTGGGTCAGGAAGATCTCCTGGAGGAAGAAATGGCAACCCACTCCAGTATTCTTGCCTAGAAAATCCCATGAACAGAAGAGCCTGATGGGCTGTAGTTCATGGGGTTGTAAAGAGTAGGACATGACTTAGTGACTGAGCATGTACCAATAGCATTATAGATCCCTATTGGAGGATAATCAAATTCAGGCTCAGAGAGGATGAGTAATTTGTTCCCGGTCACACAGCTTGTTTAGTGCAGAGCTGAGATTCAGATCCAGGCCAGTCTGACTCCTGAAACCTCTTTTTCTACTAACAGTACATTAGCTTCCCATAGAAGAAACATATTTTTTTTTTGGAAAATGCACAACAGTGTACTTGTCTATGCTATTGAATCCAGGGTAAAAACTTACATTATTAATACAGAGTGGGAAGGATGTTTTAATGGTCCTCTCCCCTAGAAGAGATTTAAACTCTAAAATAGAGATTTAAACTCTGGACCTAGATTGCTGGGCTAAGTGTGATTATGTGCTAATGTTTTTATAGTTTATGCCAACATTTCAAAAATCTTTTCCAGGTTCACATATTTCCTCTAGGATTTGCCACATGTTGGCAGTAAAGAAGATGGCTAATTGTGTTTCTTTATTCTTTCTTTGTTTAGGATGTGATAGGCCAGGTTCTGCCTGAAGCAACAACCACAGCATTTGAATGTAAGTCTGGGTTATATACTTTGACTGTTTCTGCAGTAATTTTTCAAAGGGTTTATGGGTTGCGTTACTTTAGAAACTGACAAAAACAGATTATTTATGATCGTCATATGGTACATTTAAATATTTATAAATTAATGCAAGTTTAATGATGATACTGAACCAAGTAATATTTTCTTATTTAATCATATCTTGGGTGTACATATTTCTGTAATATAGCTTTAATTACCAACATGACCTTTATCTGCTCTTGCTCCTCACTGTAATAATATTGTAGGACAAAATGAAACGTGTAAACTACCTGTAGGCCGATGATTATTGATGAAAAGATTTTAATCCTTTGCTACCTTAAAACAGCAACAGAGTAGAGCAATTAAGTGAATGTTGCGTGGAATAATTCTGCTTTAATGGGTCTTCGCAAGGCTTTTGGATGGGGACAACAACACTTCAGGTCTTGAGTCATTCCCCCCACCCCACCCCCGCCCCGCACCAAACCAATTGGCTTGGGGCCTGGGGTGGGGGCAGGGTGTACTAGAAAACTGGTTTGACATAAGCCAGGGGGATGTGAAGGACTAAGTAGGATGAGAGTTTAGTCAGTAGCACAGGGCCTCTGGTGTTGGGAAGGATAAAGAAAGGTTTGTAACTGTGGCCCCAACTTTTATTGAAGATGTGGTCTGCTTTTCCCTGTGGAAAAATGTACAGTTTCTCCACATGATTGTATCTTTTTTGTTTTTGTTTTTTAAGCAGATGGTTAATGACAGAGAGTACAAGGTCCTCTCTTTTATTTATGTTCTCTTGGAGACAAATTTGACAATATTTAAAATATAGAATGTTTAAAACCTTTGTCTGGACAGATCCACTTTTAGGAAACTGTCCAACAGAAATACCTACACATGTGTTGAATGCCCTTCAAACAAAGCGTACATCGTGGATTTTTTTTTTTTTTCTTTAATTTTGGCTGCTCTGTAAGGCTTGTGGGATCTCAGTTCCCTGACCAGGGATTGAACTTGGGCTGCAGTAGTGAAAGCATCAAACCATAACCATTATGCCACAGGGAATTCCCTGTAATTATTTTTAAAAGCAAAAAATTTAGAGGTAAGCTAAATGCCTAGAATAATTAACTAAGAATTTTAAACATTGACATGGAAATATATTTGGGATATACTGTTAATAGGTAAAATATGTATGGTATGATCCCATTTTGATTAAATATAGTATGATCCCATATTTATTCCCTACTTCCACCTCCCAACTTTGTGTACATATTGAGACAAAGATCTGAAGAGGTGCCCTCTGCAGTGCTTTCCAGTCATTTCTCCTGAAAAGCAGACTTGGGGCTGTAGTAGGGGAAGAATTGACTGAATGAACATACTTCCTGCTTTCTCTCTCTCTCTATTGCTATTTCAGTATTCTCTATTGAATATTTTTCAACAATCACTTCATGGTTTTAAAAGCTACTTGAGTAGAACTCCTAAAATAATTAATAAAGAAGAGTATTGTATTAACCACACTGAACTTCATATACTACTGAAAAATAGTATGTATATCTGAAATACATGTTAGTGTTGCAAGCTCTTCAGACGCCTTGCGGTAACTCCTTGGGGGTGCCAAGGATTTTATGGGTGGTCTGGTAATTAACATTTGGGGTACTTAACTGCTGCTAGATGCTGTGTTAAGAGTGTTCCATTGGTTATCTCATTTAATTTAACCTTCACAAGACCCCCATGAAGTACTTTGAAGGACTGTTATTTGCTCTGTGCTACTTGAGGACATCTCCTCTAAGTAACTTAAGTCTCACAGCTAGTAGGTGATAAAGTGGAATTTCTCATGTGTATATTCTCAGCCACTGTCGAGACTTGTTCTCAGAGCTGTCATAATTTTTGATGTTGTGCATTCTGATTGTTTATAGGTGAGGCAAAAAAGAATCTTATCTTGCTTTTTCTACTTCTGCCTTTCTGTATCCCTCCAAGTGGCTTGATGAACCTGTGCCTTTTTGGCTTTCAGAGTCAGGTTTCACAGTAGTAATGCTGATTATTTTACCTATCATTTATTGAATGCATGTCAGGAAGCAACAGTTAGAACTGGACATGGAACAACAGACTGGTTCCAAATAGGAAAAGGAGTATGTCAAGGCTGTATACTGTCACCCTGCTTATTTAACTTCTATGCAGAGTACATCATGAGAAATGCTGGGCTGGAAGAAGCACAAGCTGGAATCAAGACTGCCGGGAGAAATATCAATAACCTCAGATATGCAGACGATACCACCCTTATGGCAGAAAGCGAAGAACTAAAGAGCCTCTTGATGAAAGTGAGAGTGAAAAAGTTGGCTTAAAGCTCAACATTCAGAAAACTAAGATCATGGCATCTGGTCCCATCACTTCATGGCAACAGATGGGGAAACAGTGGAAACAGTGGCAGACTTTATTTTGGGGGCTCCAAAATCACTGCAGATGGTGACTGCAGCCATGAAATTAAAAGATGCTTACTCCTTGGAAGGAAAGTTATGACCAACCTAGACAGAATATTAAAAAGCAGAGACATTACTTTGCCAACAAACATCTGTCTAGTCAAGGCTAGGGTTTTTCCAGTAGTCATGTATGGATGTGAGAGTTGGACTATAAAGTAAGCTGAGCACCAAAGAATTGATGCTTTTGAACTGTGGTGTTGGAGAAGACTCTTGAGAGTCCCTTGGACTGCAAGGAGATCCAACCAGTCCTGAGTGTTTATTGGAAAGACTGATGTTGAAGCTGAAACTCCAGTACTTTGGCCACCTGATGCGAAGAGCTGACTCATTTGAAAAGACCCTGATGCTGGGAAAGACTGAGGGCGGGAGAAGAAGGGGATGACAAAGGATAAGATGGTTGGATGGCATCACTGACTCAATGGGCATGAGTTTGGGTAAATTCCGGGATTGGTGATGGTTAGGGAGGCCAGGTGTGCTGCAGTCCTTGGGGTCGCAAAGAGTCGGACACGACTGAGCTACTGAATTGAACTGAACTAATTGATGGGCTGCTGTGTGCCAGTGTTCTTGATGATGTACCTGGATTGTTGCTAATCTTTGCAATAATTGTATAAGGTAGGAAAATTACACTTGTGAGGAAGCTGAAACTCAGAGACATAAAGAGATTGTTGAAAGTGATCAGCTAGGAAGTGGTAGAGTCCATATGTAAATACAGTTCTGTTTTGAGCGTGAAACTTGCAGCCTTTTTAACCAAGCACGTTGAAAGCCTGTGAAGGGTGTTAAGTGTGGTTTATGAGTGTGATGGAACAGTAAGTTCCATCTTGAATAAGTAAAACTTTGATCAAAGAAATATTTATGGTAATATATATAACACTGAAAAGTATACTTAACACTAACAGAAGAAATGTTTAAATTTCTAGGTTTAACTTCTTAGAGTCTTTACTTTCCTCCCCCGCCCCACAACAAGGGCAGTGGCGCTATACCCATCAGCTTCTGGACCAGTTTTAGGTGGCAAGAATAGGAACAAATGGACACAGAGACAAAGTAATGATAGTTCTTCATTTTACTGTGTTCAGATTGTCGTGAACTTTCCATTATAGACTTAAAATCCTATGCGGGCTTCTTTCATTAGTGTTCTAGGGTGACCTTATTTTCTGTAACAAAAATCCATACTAATGAATGAAATCTATGTGCAAAAAATACTGATAGTTGGAAAGATGTAGTTTATATGCTAATTTGCTGAAATGGTAGAGCTCTTTCAGTAGTTTATGGTATGATGGAACAAATCTTAAATAAACAAAACTTTAAGATATTTATGGTAATATATATTATTATATGTATTTAATATATATATTAAAATAATATATATTATTTATGGTAATATATATATATGGCTGCTAAGTGTGGTGGTTTAGTTACTCACTTGTGTCTAACTCTTTGGGACCCCATGGGCTGTAGTCTGGCAGGCTCCTTTGTCCACGGGACTTACCAGGTGAGAATACTGGAATGGGTTGCCAGTTCCTTCTCCAGGGGATCTTCCTGACACAGGGATCAAACCTAGGTCTCCTGCATTGCAGGCGGATTCTTTACCAACTGAGCCACCAGGGAAGCCCTGCAAAGTATACCCAACACTAACCTATACAAAAGAGGTGGTATTATATTTAATGATATAATTGACAAGAGAAAGGACAATGTCAAATTTACCTGTTCTGTATAAATGTAGAGAAAAAGAGTAAGTGGAAAAGAGGGGAAGGGTTAAGGTTCTCTTACCGGAAGTTCAGTTCTGAGAAATGCCATCTTGCTGGTGAAACTCCCAGTCCCCACCCGTGTGGCTCATCCCTCTGGGCACGTCACTGGAGCAGGTGACCTGTTGGGCCTGCCCTCCAGTTGGCTGTGTGCCTGTTTCTCATCCTCCCTAGATTTTGATGGCTTGGTGACAGGGGCCATGTTTTATTTCATTCTGGCTCTCTTCTTAGTACAGTGGGCCCTGTATATCCACAGGTTCCACATCTGCCACTTGTATGACACCATTTTATGTAAGTACATAAAATGTACTTTATGGACTTGATGGTCCACCGATTTCGGTCTCCTGTTCGTGATGGAGCGGGAGGGATGTGGTTCTGGAACTAATACCCTGTGCATACTGAGCAACAAGTATACTTTGTGCCTCATAGAAACACTTTGTTGAGTAAGATGGAATGTTATATATGTCCATATTCAGAAGAGAATTGTAAAATGCATGTAACCTAAAGTTAAGTAAAAAATTTGCTTTTTTGGGGGGATTATTTGTACAGTTATTCAGCCATGGGATATAACTAGTTGGTGGTGGACAATTCAGGATCCAAAATCAAATTCCCACACTTGTCCTGAGAGGGCAGAGGGTCTGTAAGTGGTTATATTCTTTCTGATTTCTGTTCCTGGGGATAGCGTTTCCAAGGGGATTTAGGAGTGAATGAGGGGAAGGAGTCCCATTCGGGCCAGACTTACCTTTTGGACTAATGACCTCAAACCTCTTTTTCTTTTTACCACTTTTAGGTGAAAGTACTACTTTTCAATATATAGTGTCTAGTTTTTTGTTGTTTTAAGTTAAGAAGATGATCTTAAAAAAATTTCAGTCAGTATCAAAATAAAGCAAAAAGTCCCCATCCCCAATTCCCTAGTTAATAGTTTCTTCTGTATCCTTCCAGATATTTCCTCATACATAATATATACAATATTGCAGCTAGTTGCCCCTGCCATTACTTAATAGTATATATTGGGTCTCTTTCTAATGTAAGTGTATATAAATCAGCTTCATTCTTTTGGATACTCTTATGGCTATGACTTAATTTATTTAACCTGTTGGTGGACCAGTTTTAAGTTTAAGACGTTATCAGTTTTTTTTAGTAGCATTAGAAAAGAAAAATGCTGCAGTCAACAACAGCATTGTCTCTTATGACTTTCCACAGTGTAGAAATGGATTTGGAACTACTGAAACAAAGAGTACCGTATTTTATGTTTTAATAGCTATTTCCACGTTGTTCTTTACAAGGTAGAGCCGATTTGCACTCCCACCAGCAGTGTTCAAGAATGCCCATTTCTCTCTACCCTCACCAAATCAACTTTTTAGTTGATGTCAATTTGATATGTGAAAAAGATTATTATATTATAATTTTATTTTGTATTTCTTCAATTATAAATGAGCTTGAGCATCTTTTCATTTATATTTTGGTCATCTGTATTTAATTTCTGTGAACTATTTATCACCTTTGCCCATTTTTCTATTTAGGTTATTTGTGCTTTTCTAGTTGACTGAAGAGCTTTCCAATATTAAGAAAATTGGTCCTTTGTCTTAGATGTTATATTTTTGTTTAGTTTATTGCATTCATTTCAGCTTGTTTTGGTCTTTTTTTTCCTCTCTCTTTTTTTTTCCCATGGAGAAATTTAAAATTTTTGCGTGGTCTGGTTTGTCATATTTTGACTTCTGGATTTATGTCATGCTTCGAAAGGTCTTCCACATTCCAAGATGTTGGAGAAACATTAATTCAGATTCTTTTTTCTTTCTACTTTAATGAGGTTAAATACACACTTTTAGATATGTACGTAAATATGTATGTTTGCATATGTATTCATGTGGGTTCTTTTTCTTTAATAAAACAACATGTATTTTATTACAAAGGCAGAGGATTTTTAAAAAAATTTTTGTACCATTTTCAGTTTATTTTGGTGCAAGGAGTCAGGCGGAGATCCAACTTGATTTTTCAAGAAGACAGACAGTTGATTCCATGCTGGTTATTGAATAATTTGTCTTTCCCCAGATATGAGAACACTTCTGAGATGAAGCTAAATTCCATAACCATAAAACATCTTGTATGTTTGCGTGTGTGGGCCCTATGTATGCTATAGGAGCTTGACATTCATATAGGTCCAAAGAGCCCTACTGATTTTCACAGTGTCATTAACAGATTAATGAGTACACCAACACATGAGGTGAGAAAAGTCAACTGTGCCCGCTAAGGAGTTTCCTGTGCATATCGTTACATGTGTTACTCTCCCTGGGTTTTCTCTAGACAAGTTACTAGTATAAAGTTACAGTTGGGCTGGTGTTGCTGGATAGTAAAAATCTTACTGTTGACTTGATAGATGCATTTTAAGTCTATATAGACAAATGCTGACTTCAGTTCAGCTCAGTTCAGTTCAGTCGCTCAGTCGTGTCTGACTCTTTGCGACCCCATGAATTGCAGCACGCCAGGCCTTCCTGTCCATCACCAACTCCCGGAGATTGCTCAAACTCACATCCATCGAGTCGGTGATGCCATCCAGCCATCTCATCCTCTGTCGTCCCCTTCTCCTCCTGCCCCCAATCCCTCCCAGCATCAGTCTTTTCCAATGAGTCAACTCTTCTCATTGGAATGAGAATGCTGACTTATACCTATAAATACCGTAAGGTCCCACTTTTCTGGGATACTCTGACATCATATATTCTGATCTATAGCCCTCATATGGGTATCTTCACACTGCTTAAGCCAGGTGTCTGAGTTTTGGTTTGGAAAATACGACTTTAGGATAAATCTTTGTTTTGTTTTTCTTTAACTGTGACTATTTTATACTCACTCTTCATTGAATAGAATCCTTTTCAGTTGTTTTATGAATTTCTGGGAAAAATGAAGCATTATTTTCTTACACTGTACCATATCTAAAAGCTAACTGTTTGCTTGTAAGTAAAACTGGGTAGGTTAATGAAAAATTGTAATTTCATATTAGACATACACTGAGTCTAAAAATTAACATGTAAGCTATATACAATGGAATATTTGTTGTCTTTGTTGAGTCACTAAGTTGTGTCCAACTCTTTTGCAACCCCATGGACTATAGCCCGCCAGACTCCTCTATCCTGGATTTCCCAGGCAAGAATACTAGAGTGGGTTGCCATTTCCTTCGCCAGGGGATTCTTCCTGACCCTGGGATCAAACTCATGTCTCTTGCATTGGCAGGCAGATTCTTTACCACTGAGCCACCAAAGAAGCCCACAGTGGAATATTACTTAGCCATAAAAAGGAGCAAAATAATGCCATTTGCAACAACATGGATAGATGTAGAGATTGTCATACTGAGTGAAGTAAGTCAGACACAGAAAGACAAATATATACTATCACTTACGTGTGGAATCTAAAAAAGGGGGATACAAATGAGCTTATTTACAAAACAGAAGTAGAGTCACAGATGTAGAAAACAAATTTATGGTTATCAGGAGCAAAGGTGGGTGGTGAGAGGGATAAACTGAAAGATTGAGATTGACATATATACACTACTATATATAAAATAGGTAACTAATAAGAATCCACTGTATAGCACAGAGAACTCTACTCCATACTCTGTAGTGGCCTATATGGGAGAAGAATCTAAAAAAGGAGTGGGTATGTATATATGTATAACTGATCACTTTGCTGTGTACCTGTAACTAACACAACATTGTAAATCAACTATACTCCGATTAAAAAAAGAAAAAGAAACCCAGGGGAAAAGACTATCCTGGATGTGTCCTAGAGATGCCTTTTAGTGATCCATCAAAATATCTAATAAATGTTTTAAATGGTCCCCATTGCTGGTGGAAAAAAATTAACATTTAAGAGCTAATTATGTATTCTTAGAATTTGGAAGGGTATAAAGGGGGCTTTAATTTATTGAAATTTTATTTTGAAATATCACTGATGCAAAAAGTCCAAAACATTTTTAGTCTTATGAGAGTAGTTGTTAGTGGTAGTAGTAGTTAGTAGTAGTAGTAGTAGTAAGTATTGGTAGTCTGGCTGTTTTACATGAGAATTTAGAAGTTTAAGTCCTTTTCCCAAGCACCAGGTTAGTTCCTTAAGGGCAGTAGATAGTGATGCTTGTTTTTCAGGTTTTTTTTTTTTTTGGCTGCACCCCATGGCTTGCAGGACTTTAGTTCCCATCCGGGAATTGAACTTGTGCCCCCTACAGTGAAAGCACAGAGTATTAATCACTGGACCGCCAGGGAAGTTCCAGTACCACTCACTTTTGAGTCACTAGAAACCCAGCGTAGCACCTGGCACATGGTAAACTCTCAATTTGTGCTTCTGGAATGTATGAATGGTTGAAGGAGTGAAGTAGTAAGGACACGCCTTCTGTCTCTCACCCATCAGCAAATCCTTTTGGCTGTATCTTTAAAATATATCCAGCATGTAATGACTGGTTTAGGCCACCGTCACCTCTTACCTGGACTAGGACTGTGGCCCCCTGACTTGTCTCCTGTTTCTGCTTTGCCTCCACATAGCCTCTTCCTCAGACTGTAGCCAAAGTGATCCTTTTAGAAGTTAAGTGAAATCACTGCACTCAAGACCCTCCAGGGTTTCTTTCTCACTCAGGAGTGAAAGCCAAGTCGTGCAAGGCCCTGCCCTTTCTCATCTGCCCCCAGCTCTACACAGTCATTACTCCTGTGAACTCGTCTCTCTCTCCTTCATCTTGTTCTCAGTCTGTTCCAGCTACTCTGGCTTTCTTTTAGTCTCTCAGGCATGTCAGGTATTCTTCTGCTTCTCTGCCTGAAGCATTCTTTCCCCAGATATCTGTACGGTTCATCCCCTCATCCCTTTCAAGTCTTTCTCAAGTAGGGTATAACCTCTGTGAGGGCAGGCGTTTTCCTTTTTCCACTGTTATTATCCCCAGTGTCCAGAACATTACCTGTGACAAATAGTGGGCACTTAGATATTTTATTTGAAAAGAAAGAGGAAGCGAAGAAGGATTCAGGAGGTGGGAGGCATGGAGCTAAATTAAAACTCATGGATATGAAGATTTAGCCTTAGAAACTATGGCCTCCAGTCCTGACCAGATCTTAGACCCTGAGAAGGGTTCTAAACTTGGCGGGTCTTCTGATCATTTCCTGTTGATGTCTTTTTTAACCTCTACAACTCTGTTTTCATTTCTTTCCTCTTGCCCTAGAAAAATGCCTTTGCTGTAGTTCTAATGGACTCTCTTACCTGGCACTGAAGCAATATGACACATGACAAATAAACCACAGTATTGTCTTAAGTTTCTGTGTGGCTCTTGGCAGAAGCTAAATTATTTCTCTCGAAAGCTGACTTGAGCCCTGCCACTGCAGTGGGTGTAGTGTGCCTGAGAGCTCCCCAGAATCTGCTGTTTGTCTGCTGTTTACTCGGTGGGAACTCTGCTTGCTGTTCTGACCGCCCCTCACCTGAGGCTGCCTCTCCTCCACTGGGCCTTTATGTTCCTCCTCTTGGTTTCTCTTTTGGATTGCATGTTGCTTCGAAGGAAATCGCTACCAACATATGGCCTGTTATGATTCTCTTTTCCCAAACTCTGCCATTTTGTATATTTGTGACACACTGCAGATTTTGTGAAGATTGCTTCATAATATTTGTTTACCATCTGCTGCACTCTATTTGGTATCTTGCTAGGATTTTTTTCCTCCATTTTAAGTGACATTAACAGAATCCAGCCAGTACATAGACTTTCTGGTTCTACTTTTGCTTCCCTAATGTGCTGGAAAATCATATTACTATGCTCCAGGCAACTAGAGAAGGCTGGAATTCTCATTGTGAACCAGTGTATCAGAGCGCTTCCCTGCCCCCCTTCTTGGTCATATCTAGTAATGCTTTTTTGGTCAGATGGCAAAGAACCTCCATGTGTAAGGCAAAAAGAGTTCAAATTATTTTTTTCTACTTCTCTTAGTGCATTGGCTTCCTAGTGTTCTTCAGTGTATTTATACCTTTGACACTTTCTGCCATTTTAGTAAGTTTTTTATGATTTATGTTTCCAGCTAGTGTACATTTATAGCTAATCTAGTTTGATAGGCCCAGCCAGAGTCTTTGATAGATGGACTATGTATATCCTACTTTTTATTCAGAAAAGTATTTTAAGTTATTGTCATACTAAATTGCTTGGTATGTAGATCTACTTTCTTATCCTTTATTAACTTGTCATTACTCTCAATTCATTGTCTACTTAAAATTTTTTTTCCAGCTTTATTGAGATATAATTGACACATAACGTTGTGAAACTTTAGGGTGTATAATATGCTGATTGATCATTATATAGTGCAAAATGATTACCACTGTAGTGTAGCTAACATGTTCATCCTGATACATAATTAGCGTTTCTTTTTTGTGGTCAGAACATTTAAGATCTGTTAGCAGTGTTCAAGTATGTAATAAAATATTGTTAGCAATAATCACCGTACTGTACATTGGGTCCTCACACTTTGTTAGTCTTACAACTGTAAGTATATACCCTTTGACAAGTATCTCCCTGTTTCCCTACTCTACAACCCCTGGTAACTCTGAATTTCAGTTGTTTAGATTCCACATATAAGTGATATCATACAGTATTTGTCTTTCTCTAACTTATTTCACTCAGCATAATGCCCTCAGGGTTCATCCATGTTGTCAGAAATGGAAGAACACCCATCTTTTTTCATGGCTGAGTAATATTCATGTTTTTGTATCTGTGTCTGTGTCTGTGTGTGTGTGTGTGTGTGTACGTATGCGTACACATCTTCTTTATCCATCGATCCATTGATGGATACTTGAGTTGTTTACAGTTCAGTTCAGTCGCTTAGTTGTGTCCGACTCTGCGACACCATGAATTGCAGCACGCCAGGCCTCCCTGTCCATCACCAACTCCTGGAGTTCACTCAGACTTATGTCTATTGAGTCAGTAATGCCATCCAACCATCTCATCTTTGTTGTCCCCTTCTCCTCCTGCCCTCAATCTTTCTCAGCATCATGGTCTTTTCAACTGAGTCAGCTCTTTGCATCAGGTGGTCAAAGTATTGGAGTTTCAGCTTCAACATCAGTCCTTCCAATGAACACCTAGGACTGATCTCCTTTAGGATGGACTGGTTGGATCTCCTTGCAGTCCAAGGGACTCTCAAGAGTCTTCTCCAACACCACAGTTCTAAAAGCATCAATTCTTCGGCGCTCAACTTTATAGTCCAACTCTCACATGCATACGTGACTACTGGAAAAACCATAGCCTTAACTAGGTGGACCTATGTTGGGAAAGTAATGTCTCTGCTTTTTAATATGCTGTCTAGGTTGGTCATAACTTTCCTTCCAAGGAGTAAGCGTCTTTTAATTTCATGGCTGCAGTCACCATCTGCAGTGATTTTGGAGCCCAGAAAAATAAAGTCTGACAGTGTTTCCACTGTTTCCCCATCTATTTGCCATGAAGTGATGGGACCGGATGCCATGATCTTACTTTTCTGAATGTTGAGCTTTAAGCCAACTTTTTCACTCTTATCTTTCACTTTTTTCACTCTTATCTTTCACTTTCATCAAGAGACTCTTTAGTTCCTCTTCACTTTCTGCCATAAGGGTGGTGTCATCTGCATGTCTGAGGTTATTGCTATTTTTCCCGGCAGTCTTGATTTCAGCTTATGCTTCTTCCAGTCCAGCATTTCTCATGATGTACTCTGCATAGAAGTTAAATAAGCAGGGTGACAATATACAGCCTTGATGTACTCGTTTTCCTATTTGGAACCAGTCTGTTGTTCCATGTCCAGTTCTAACTGTTGCTTCCTGACTTGCATACAGGTTTCTCAAGAAGCAGGTCAGGTGGTCTGCTATTCCTATCTCTTTCAGAATTGTCCATAGTTTATTGTGATCCACACAGTCAAAGGCTTTGGCATAGTCAATAAAGCAGAAATAGATGTTTTTCTGAAACTCTCTTGCTTTTTTGATGATCTAGCAGATGTTGGCAATTTAATCTCTGGTTCCTCTGCCTTTTTTAAAACCCAAGAAAAAGAAATGCAAAAAGGCAAAATGGCTGTCTGAGGAGGCCTTACAAATAGCTGTCAAAAGAAGAGAAGCGAAAAGCAAAGGAGGAAAGGAAAGATACAAGCATCTGAATGCAGAGTTCTGAAGAATAGCAAGGAGAGATAAGAAGGCCTTCCTTAGCGATCAATGCAAAGAAATAGAGGAAACAATAGACTGGGAAAGACTAGAGATCTCTTCACGAAAATTAGATACACCAAGGGAACATTTCATGCAAAGATGGGCTCGATAAAGGACAGAAATGTTATGGACCTAACAGAAGCAGAAAATGTTAGGAAGAGGTGGCAAGAGTACACAGAAGAACTATACAAAAAAGATCTTAATAACCCAGGTAATCACGATGGTGTGATCACTGACCTAGAGCCAGACATCCTGGAATGTGAAGTCAAGTGGGCCTTAGGAAGCATCACTGCAAACAAAGCTAGTGGAGGTGATGGAATTCCAGTTGAGCTATTTCAAATCCTAAGATGATGCTGTGAAAGTGCTGCACTCAATATGTCAGCAAATTTGGAAAACTCAGCAGTGGCCCAGGAGTGGAAAAGGTCAGTTTTCATTCCAATCCCAAAGAAGGGCAATGCCAAAGAATGCTCAAATACAATGAGTACAGATATTTCCGTAAACTTCTGATTTCAGTTCCTTTGGATACAGACCCAGCAGTACAATTGCTGGATCATGTATTAGTTGTAATTTTAATTCTTTGAGGAACCACATCCTATTTCCCACAGTGGTTGTTTCAGTTTACATTCCTTCCTACCTACAGTACACGAGGGTTCTCTTTTCTCCGCTTTCTCACCAACACTTGTTCTCGCTCGTCTTTTTCGTGATAGTGTAACAAGTGTCAGGGGATGCCTCACCTCGGTTTTGATTTGCATATCCCTGATGGTTAGAGATGTGGAGCACCTTTCTGTGTACCCATTGGCCCTTCGTGTATCTTTCTCGAAATTGCTTGTCTTTAGAGAGAAGTGTATTCTCGTTTTAAATTTCAAAGCCAATGATGTGCTCTTGGGTTGCCGTCATGGCTTGGATTTTGCCCTTGGGCCAGAATCATTTGTCTTCTCTTAGTGTAACTTCTTTTTCAACTCAGTCTCCTTTCTGACAAGAACAAGGAGTCTTCATTAAAACTACTAATTGCAATTATTAAAGAATGAAGTAGACAGTCCTTCAAAGAGCAATCTGTAAGGGAAAGTAGTTCCTACATAAAATGAAGCTTCTCATTAATCCATGAGAACTACTAGTCACTATGTCTTATAAACCTGATTCTGTCCTCAGGCTTTATTAGAATGCCTCTTTCAAGTTCCCTTGTCTCCTTATGAGACAGCACTTCAGGTTTGCATCGAAGTTGCTCTGGCGTTTTGTCTTAAGTTTTTTCTGTCCACTTAAAGCGGAGTGCCCTTTAGTGTTTCATCGCTGCTTTCTATGGAACTGCTAAGTAAGAGATTATTCTGGTAACTGACTTCCCTCACAGTTACCAGATTATTTATGTCAACTGAAATAATCCTTCAGTGATTTCATAGAATTTTAGAATTATACAATCTTTGGTTTTAAGTAGCCTTAAAGGTTCAAGCCCAAGCTTGAGAGCTTAGAGAATTATTTTTGTTGTTATTGTTACTGATTTAAAGAGACTGTGATTGAAACAATTTTTTTCTGAAATCTGTGCCTTCTCTTTAAAAATTATAAAAAGATTCTTCACCTGTTTTATTAAACTCCAAGTACTTCTTCATTCCATGTGGACAGTACCTTATTGAGGTCTAGTGTGTATTGGGATTTGAAAATCATCTGTCCCTTTGTAGCCACCATCTCTACAGCTAGCTGTGGTGTAGCGATGAGGTTTACATAAAGCTACTTTGTTCAGACTGAAAATTTTACCAAGTTCAGGACTTCATCAAGAACAAATCATTTTAGTCCACATCCAAACTGAGAATTTAACTTGCTTTTAAAACAAAAAATGTAAAGTGCTTTCATATGTGGTGATATGTAACGTTATATTCCTTTATACAGTGTCTGTTTTTTTCTCCTTTGTTTCCTGCATTTATGTGACAGCTTTTTGACTTAACCTTGAAAATACTAGTTTCTGGAACCTATGTAGAAACTATCTCTGTTTCCAAAATTAGAACAGCATTTTTCTCCCAGTTTGACTCTAGCCTATAGCTTAAAGAAAGAAAGAGAGGGAAGGAAAATGCTGGATTTCTGTGTAGTTCTTTATATACGTAACCTCCGTAGGAATATGCCTTCTTTGTTACTGAAGGTGACCACTGTGTGCCGTTTATACTTAAGAGAGGCAGCTCTTGGTAGGTAATACCAGTGGTGATTGTTGCAGCTCCTAGCTATGTGAATATTCAGTGTGACTTGATGATACTGATTTACATCCAGTTGGGGAACTCTGCAGGAGTGAACCTGTATCTAGGATCCAGAACAGTTACTCTGGAGGGAAAACCCCAGTGAGAGCTGTTGGCCTGGTCACTGAACAGGACAAATTCAGATGCTGCTTTCCCTCGTACTGTCAGATTGCTGTTGGCTGTGAGGGAGAAAAAGAAGGTAGCATTGTGCTCTGAAATAGGCTAAGTAGGAGAGAAAACAGTCTCCCTCTTAGGGTTCCCGTGGCCTGGTCACCAAACAGTGGGCTATCTTAAAAAAAGCAGCTAGACAGGAGGGAGGGCCTGCTCAGGTGTGGTGGGCTAAGATCCAGGTGCTAAACTGAACTCCCCCTATATTTTCAGTAAGAGTTCTCAGAGCATGTCATGCTAGCTTATTCTCTTTATGATGAGAGATCTGTCTTTTTCTCCAGGCCTGGGATCAGGGTCTCTGCCTCTGATCGAATCAGCAATTAGATGCCCAAGAGTGACCAAAATAAATAAATAAATAAATCCTAGCTCGGTTTCGGAAATGCACACCAGTGGAGGCACCCGTTTGAGAGCCAGCCTGTCCCTTCCACGGTGTCCCCATGGGAGGCTGTGTACGGCTTCCATCAGTGTTGCCCTTGCTCAAAATGTTTTTGGCATTTTTCAATCAACTGTACATTTAGAGTCTACTAAGTATGCCATTTTCCTGTTGACAGATCTTTATCCTCAGAAGGATGAAATAGCTAGCTAAATATTTAGAAATAACCAGAAGTCATTCTGCCTGGCAGATAGTATGGATGAATGAGTGATCAGATGTGGACAGTTTCGTTAGGGACTAAAAACAAGATCTGGTATTTTTGCTTGACTTATATTCAGGTTCAGAAAGCAGTTTTGGAGACATATTTCACGACTGTTTTAATAAAGGGAAGGATCAGTGAGGTCATTGCACTGTTCTGGATGTGGCTCCTTTGATGATCCACTTATTCAGATTTACCCATTCTTGTTCAGTATTTTGTGAAGTCTTATTATCCTCTAGTTTTAAGAGAGTTTAAATGATTTCACAGTAGTGCAAATCACCATTTGAAGCTTTCTGTGGTCATAAAGTACTCAGTATAAGTGAAACAGTTCAGAAAACGAGAGATCAAGTGGGTTATGAGGAGAACTGTATTAGAGTTGCTTTGTAAGTTAACCTTACACTGGGCTCTCAGTTCTGTAAAAAAGGGAATGATAATAATCAAGTCATATTGTCCACATCATAGAATCGTTATGAGGCTTTTAAGGGTGTATGGAGCATAAATCACAGTGCCTTGTGTTATAGTAGTGTTCAGTAAATGATAGCCATTTTTATTATGCTATTAGGACATGACAGATTGCCGGGAGAGAAGAAGAATGGAGAAATAGAGGGATAGGGTGCCGTGCGGGAAAGCAAAAAGTACTCATAGTTGAATAAGACTGGCCTTTCTTCAGTTTTTAAAGTTTTTCAAGCCAAACCTGTTCATACTCCAGTTGTATGTACTTTATTTTTAAAATATTTATTTACTTATTTGGCTGTTCATGCAACATGTGTGATTTCAGTTCCCCGACCAGGGATTGAACCCATGCTCCCTGCAGTGGAAGCCCAGAGTCTTAACCACTAGACTGCCAGGGAAATCCCTGTATTTACTTTAACTTAGGTTCCTGTCATAAATGACATGAGCAATATTTTAATTTTCAGCTGTCCCTAAAATTTATAGTTCTTTATTGAGATTCTGTTGTATTCTGAATGAAAAAACCAAACCAGCAAACTAATAACGTCAACATCTGCAACATACAGTGTTGAGGGTGTGGACATCAAGTTTGTATAAACCAATTGTATTATGTTTCCAGCTGACATGGTTTTTGTATATTAAAAAAATCTTACCACTTACATTATGTTGCTTTTTAAACAGATGAAGATGAAGATGGTGATCGAATTACAGTGAGAAGTGATGAAGAAATGAAGGCAATGCTGTCATATGTAAGTCTACTGCTAATGAGGACTTTTCTAAAAATCTTGTTGTAATTGAGGATGCAGTTTCTTGATGTAGTGAAGATATGAAAGTAAATCACAGTTGCTCTTAACATTTTTCTATACAATATGTAAAATTTTTAAAGATCTCCTTACGTGAAAGTTAAGGGCATTCTTTTCAAAAGACACTTACTGATCATATCATGAACATTAAGAATAATGCATCTTAATGACTTTTGCATTAGGTATGGTGCAGACTAAATGGACTATCAATTTCCTGTATTTTTTATGCAGTACTTAAAGTAACGGCTCATTAAAAATGAACCCCTGGGCTCTAAAAAATTTTTCAAAATCTACTTTCAACTGGAGATCCCTTTCACCCCTTCCAAACAGACTGTAGTTATAATGTAGCTGCTGGCTTAATGTGGATACCTGACTTACAGATGTACTCTCAGTGATTTTATATACTAACCACCCCACCCTAAAAGGAACTGCAGGGTTACTTACTGAATCTAAGTGATTTGAATATATCCCCAAATGACTTTTCTTTTGTGTTTCAAATTTCAGTGAAAATTTGCATTAACATTTGTCTCAGGGCCAAGGTAGATAGACAAGAAAAAAGGATACATTTCTAAAACTTTAATACTAAGCTTGAATAATTTAGCTACTCTGGAGAGAAGTAGCTTCCCTGAACCCTGGTTTGTTCTTTTCTCTTATTTCATTTTTTCTTAATTCATTTTGTTTTTTCTGAGCTTGCAGTCTGTGTACAAAACCTTCTCTAGTGGTCTGGTGAAGAGAGCATTAGACTGGAAGTCAGGAGACCACTGCCCTTCTCTGGCTTCCTGGCCTTAGGCAAAACATTTAACCTTTCTGTGCAGTAGTTGCCTCATCTGTCAATTGTGGATAATAATACTTGTCCTTTCTTCTGCACAGGGTCATTGTAATGGTCAAATGGGATAATAGATGTGAAACCCTTTGAAAAGTTAAAAATTCTATACAAATGCAAAGTGGTATTATGGTAGAAATGATGGAACTGGCGCCCTGGCTTTTCAGTGAGTCTCTAATCTTAGCAAATGATTAGGTTGTAGGTTTTTAACCAGGATATTGTTTCATTGTAATGAAAACTGTAAAATATCTGTATGGGTTTCCACCAATAGTTTTAATTTAGGGTAGGAGGAAAGAGAACAAGAAGGATGGCATGGTTAACAGACCATGCATTCAGACTAGCACAGAGTAAAAAAGTCAATTTCCCATTGACTTCACATTAACTTATTTGAGAGTCTTTGTGCCCTGAGAATTTAGAGCAGGGCTCATCAGTACCTTGAAAGGCAGAGTAGGATTGTCTGCTGAAAGGTCTAGCACTAGTATTGATAGATCAGCTACCTCTCCTGAGAATGTGACACGCTTATTTTTAGAAAACACACACACACAGATGGGTTCCAGTTTTTTCACATGGATCCACTGCAGAGAGAACACTGCTGACATCCATGTACTTTCATTATGTCTCTGACATGACCTCACACAAAATCGTGCTTTCAAAAATGTACTTTTGGGAAGATCTAACAAACTGTGCTCTTTGAGAAGTGTTACTACATGTGATCCTAGTGGTAGTCATAATTATTTCCACTGCTAAGTGCCCATTTTACACTAGATGCTTAAGGTATTTAGTTTCCTTTAGCTTTAATCATCACTCTGTAAAGTAGATAGTATCATCCCTACCTTTCAGATGAGGAAGCTACGGTTAAGAGACATTCCCAAGGTCTTACAGCTGTATGAGTATGAATATGGACTATACGTTCAGCTTCTCCTTGTGCCAAGGCCCGTGCTCCTTCGCTGTTTCATACTGCTGCTCTCCCACCCACCTTCTTGCACATTAGTACTGGGAGCTTTCTATGTGTTAAAAAATGAGCTTTTTTTTTTTTAATTTTGAAAATTAAAAAAAAAAGTTTTAAAAATTGTAAAAAACAGAGTACATTTTGTAAGATCTTATTGGCTTTATATAATGATTCATGAATTGGGCAACATCCCATCTAGCAGATAGAAAGGCACTCTAAAGACGTGGCAGGAGACAGGACAAGGAAGTCACTTTAGCCAAGAGCTGATGGTTTCAGGCAAGGTCACCTTCCTCTGGGGGACAGCAGGGGTCTGTCAGGTGGATGACCTCCCTAGCAATGACCAGGAAATTCCAGACTGACTGGTTAAGGTTATATTCCTCAGAGAGTTTTATGTAAAACTCACTACATTTTTCTTATGTTCGTTCATTTGCTGTGGATGGTGAAAACTTTTTTCTGTAAACTGGCAGTGATTCATAGAATGGGGTCTAGATGATCAGGTCTGAGTTTTCTCTTTAATTCACTTGATATTCATAGATAAGAACCTGAGGCCCCAAGATAGAGCTCCACTCCCCAGATTGTGAATGTTGGAGCAGATTATTTTAAAATGAAAATGAAAATAACCCTGAGAGAGATAACAGGTTTTAAGTTATTTAAAACCTAACTGGATTTCCTTTTGCTCTTATCTGTTGAGGCAGCCTCTACCATCAGATACTCTTTGTTTATGTAGAGTCAGGCTCTGAATAAACAATTAAATAGTAAAGAGTAGAGGAAGCTCTGTCTCAGAAAGCACAAACAGGTTTGGTTGGCTGCCATTTTGATCTGTTTTGGTTTTTATGGTTGAAATTCCTTTGGGTTACAGTTTTGCCATAAAGAGAACAATTTGGACTTAACCTCACAGTAGATTTTGGTTGATAGTCTTCAGTTGCCAACCTGGTATTAAAAACCTGTATTGGCCTTTTATTTTTTAAGTTCGGTGTGGCTCTGAAAAATTTTGATTCCAAGGACTTGGGACCACATATTTACTGTTAAAAAAAAAAAAAAAAGCTATGCTTTTCATGTGGAATTCAATAAATTTGCAGTCACTTTAGTATTTCTTTAAAAACCATATGGGGAAAGCAAAACTAGACATGTTTTTGCCATAAATCCTTTAATCATTCTTTAAAAAAAAAACTACGGTGTCTGAGTTGAAACTTGCAGAATTCCCCCCCCCACCCTTGGATGTAAGCATTTTCTGGCTTTGGGCCAACAGAAGCATAAGTTTGTATCAGTAATTTAAATAGATTTTTGTATTAGACCTGAAAATGTTGCCTTTTTAATTGAAAACTTATCAATTATTTAAATTGCTAGCAGCCCGAGGCTGTTAATTTTATGTGTGCCATGATAACGGCATACAGTGGTTTTGATGCATGAGACACACAGAATGTCGCGTTGTGGTGAGGACTTGTCATGACAGTAGGTTGTGCGCTGTTAAATAATAACTAGCACATTAACCAAAGTCTGTTGTCACACATTAGTACCATTTTATGTGTTATTTAGAAGTTGTATTCTTTTCTTCATTAGATATATTTTTAAGAGATAATGAGAAGAAAACAAAGCTATAATAAATTGTCTTTTAAGAAAATGTAAAGTAATTTGGTCTCCAAGGAGATATTTAATGTATTGAGAGAATTCAGCAGCCAAGTGTTATTACAGCACCATTGTGATCGCTCTCTGCGTTTTGTTATGAGTTTGTGTTAATCAACAATCTGTTTTTATAGCGTAGTTTCTTGTAAGTTATGTTGTTAGAATATTCCACTTCTGGGATTGTGGCTTTTCCTCTGACACTATTGTATCTTTTTAATTTCTCCATAAAGTATTTTTTTAATTAGAATTTGAAATGCTTTATTAGAAAAAAAAAAATACACCCAACCTACATATCCTGAAAACTAAATACCTGATCATTGCTAATTATTTAAAGGACCCTGTTAAATACTCCCTTAAAGTAGTTTAAATTGTTTTGTTGTTCTTGTTTTCCTCTCTCATTTTCTAGAAGGACAGACAATAGTCTGCTGCTTTTCTCCTTCCATCTTTTTGTATTTGTTGTCTGGTAGTGCTGACCTCATTTCCTTACAGCATGAAACAGCAGTGCTGGGCCTTATTTTTGATTCATCGTAAGCGTTATTTATCATTGAGACTCAGTTATAGGAGGGGGTTATTTTAATGTTAACCTCTGCTTTTAGGTGACCTTTCTTCAAGGATCCCAGCAGTGCATCTTACTTTTGTAAATGGGCTCGTATTTGTTTCTGCTAAATCCTGTGGCTAGTAAAGGGTTTATTACACCTAGTTCTCTTGATACTGAGAGGCTTGTATGAGTGGAAAACAGTATTAATAAGAATTATTTTCTTCGTTTTGCCTAATCTCTCTATTTACACCATTTCTCCACATTGCCAGAAGAATGTGGGATGGGTTTAATGTAACACCTCCCATCATGGCAGACACTGTGTATTATTGGAGTGTAAGTATTCCCTTTGACATACGTGACTGTAGTGTACCTTGTTGGATGTTGGGTACCATGAGGGAGAATACTCTTTGACTTCTCTAGCACCTTGTAAATTGGGATATGATCGACTTTATCCTAGTTTTATGCATAACTTGGAGATTGCCTCAGAAATCATAGTTGCTCAATAGATAGCCAGTGGAAATTTGCTGCATGACTCGGAACTCAAACCGGGACTCTGCAGTAGCCTAGAGGGATGGGATGGAGAGGGAGGTGGGAGGGAGATTTGAGAAGGAGGGGACATATGTATACCTATGGCTGATTCATGTTGATGTATGGCAGAAACCAACACAATTCTGTAAAGCAATATCCTTCAATTAAAAAATAAATTTTTTAAAAAAAGAAAAAAATCATAGTTGCTCAAGTAGAGTTGGAAGAAACCCTTAGAGGGTTCGTCTCAACTGTTTGAGACCGTTGTCCAACTGTCTCATTTTACAGATAAGGAAACGGAGGCCCAGCAAGATCAGATTCAGTTTGAGGTTATATTGCTAATCAATGGGAAGGCCTGGACACAGACCTAGGTCCTGGAATCCCAGTCTTCACTCCTGGTTAAGTGATGTTTTTGTTTTGGCATTTATTGAGATCCTACAGAAGAAGCTTTGCAAATACCACTGTTTTCCTGATAACAAAAAAATAATGCTACTTAGTAGCATGTTAGTGTACCTGAGTTTGAAAAGAACTGTAAAGAAATACTCTGGGCTTTTGAAGTTTCCTTCCTACAGGGCTGAATTTTACCTTAGGATGTGTTGCCCAGTTAGCTGTTAAACTTTTAATAGCCTTAGGGCCTTTACGATTAGGAAGTTTTCTACATAGAGCAGAGATTGGAAGCTCTTTTCCACATGGTGCTTTTAAACATGCTCCACATTAAGTCAGTCCAGCTTACTTTGTATGCAGCAAAATAGCTTGGTCTTCAGTGAATGGTTAGTCCCATCGTTTGTCATGATCCATCCAAACAACTGGTAATACTCGATACTCTCCTGGCAGGGTAGGGAAACGGTGAAAAGAACAAGACAGGAAAACTGAATGCAATAAATAAATGGTGTTGGAAATTATTTAGCTTTTTTTTTAGTTGGAATAGTATCATGCTTTAAGGTATAGAGCATGACACTTTACGATCCCATGGACTTTACAGTCCATAGAGTTCTCCAGGCCAGAATACTGAAGAGGGTAGGTAGCCTTTCCTTTCTCCAGGGGATCTTCCCAACCCAGGGGATCAAACCCAGGTCTCCTGCATTGCAGGCAGATTCTTTACCAGCTGAGTCACAGGGAAGCCTAAGAATACTGGAGTGGGTAGCCTTTCCCTTTTCCAGGGGATCTTCCCAACCCAGGGATCAAACCCAGGTCTACCACATTGCAGGCAGATTCTTTACCAGCTGAGTCACCAGGGAAGCCTAAGAATACTGGAGTGGGTAGCCTATCCCTTCTCCAGCGGATCTTCCCGACCCAGGAATCAAGCTGGGGTCTCCTGCATTGCAGATGGATTCTTTACCAACTGAGCTATCCAGGAAGCCCAAATAAATGGTGTTGTAAATTAGTTTTGTTTTGTTTTTTAATTGGAATAGTGTCGTACTCCAAGCTATAAGTAAGATTTTTATATTTTTTTTATCATCCTAGTCAAAGAATGAAACTTCTTTTCAGAGGCAGATTATTTTAGCTTTCTTCTCTATGTTATCTGGGACATATGGATGTCCTTGAAATAGTGATAAGAACGTAGTGGCCCCTTATTTAGCCCCTCTTTGAAATACCTCAGGACATTTTTGCTAACAAGAAGCAGAAGCAGATGGCAGTTTGCACCAGATTATTAGGTAGCTCGTGGAAGCAAAGGAAGAGAGCATAAGCAGGCCTCAGTCAGGGTGGCACCAGAGTATTCTGGGGCTTCGAACCACCAATATTTTGTCATTAATATGTCCACGCTCTTAGTTCAGCTCCCTCTCTATGGAGGGCTCAGGATGACCTACAGTTTGGGTCCTCTGGGGTCCTATGTTGAGGCAGCTGACATGAGGGGACCGAAAAATGCAAGACATCAATTAAGCTCTTAGGGGCTATCATAGGAGCTTCTCTTCTAGAGAGATGTGGACTGGATGGAGATGATGGACGTCTAGCAGTCAGGTTGCTGTGGGGCATAACCAAGGCATTAGGCTCTTGTTCGCACCTCCAAATGAACCCATTCTCTTAGGGCCAGTTTTACTGGAAACAAGAAGGCTGTTTTCTATATATATCTGAAAGGTGAACATAAATTTGCTATAACACAGTAAAGTTAGAGGAATTCAGTACATTTTCAACTCATGACTATAATATGTCCAAAAAGGTGTAAATTGTAACTGGAAATTAAAACAAGTTGTCTCTATTATTACAGGTCTCTCTGTTATATGTTATTTACTCATCCTCACTGCCTTTTCATTAATTCTTTTAACAACATCTGAGCAGTAGGCTGAATCTTTGTTGAACACGATTGGAGCTGGCTAAATAAAGTAGTCTGCTTGTAAGGGAATGTCCTGTTTGGCCTGCTCTCTTTATGACCTGATGCTCCTGTTTTATTTAAGTGGTAGGTTCCCTGAAGCTATTTAAACTTCTCCTCCTTTGGAAGTATGGCAGAATTGCTACAACTTAGAGATCAGGTGAAAGGCCAGTGTAGGCAGTGCCTAAAGCCAACCATGGTAGTGACTAGTAAAGCCTTAGCTGAGAGGATCCCACAGGTTTTGGACCCATCGCTGAATACAAGTTTAAACTTTTGCCAACACACATTACCTGAAACTCGGCCAAGTTGAATTTCATCTGCTGCTGGCTGTCCAAACTTCAATTCCTATTAAGACCATCTGGAGTTCTTAACATCCTTTATAGTTTTACTGTCCAAAACAAATAGTGTTATCATTAAACTTGGCCAACTTACTGTCTGTTTCATTTTCAAATCACTAATAAATACATTTGTCTGGTAACGTTGATCCATAAAGAGGCCCCAGAGTTGTTCCCTGTTGACCTTTCATTGGAAGACTTTTCATTGTGATTTTCTTTCTCTTCATATAATCAGTCCATGGCCATATGTGGACCCTTGGTCTAGAGTCATCTAAGAAAGAACATGTGTGCCTTGTAGTCACCTCAAGGCAGAGGAAATGAGTTTTCAGGGATTGAAGCCAGATAATAAAGATAGTTATTGTTTGGTATTCAAAATAGATTAGCTTCATATGTTATTTTTGACTAAGGAGCTGCTGTGTGCTTTTTAAGAGGTGAGCATCATAGAAGGGATATATCTTAAATGTAAAGTATAAGAAATAATTCAAAGAAAGTATAATTGATGACATAGCTGAGTGTAATTGTTGTAACTGAATTTGTAGCCATCTGACAGAGTTAAGGTTGTTGAGTTCTTTACCAGGAAAACTAAATGATATAACCATGGACTGCAAATAGTTTGTTAGTTTATTGATTATTGCTGTAATTACTGACTCAGCTACATATAATGGGGTATGCTTGGAGTATTGACAAAACAGGAATTTAAGAATTTTATCATTAATAGGAAAAGCCAGCATGCTTATTTTTTTATAAGTATATCCTCATACTGTACTGTTTATATTGTCTGCTAGAAGGCATGCTAAGGAGAGATTAGAGACCTTTCTGTTATAAATGTATAGAAGAATGATAAATTTGATTTGAGTTGATATGTAAGACTTGCCACTAAGTTAGAGATGTAACCAATGAGAATACGTAGTCGTCATGTCTGTATTATTTCCTGTTGGCCTCTCCCCTTGGACATATGCAGAGTGGCCATTATCCATATGCTATGGTGCTGTACACTCTATGGCTACATACTCTACTAGCTTCTTAGATTTTTTGGAGACAGGTCTTTTTGAAAATGTGAGGAAAGGTGTTTGTTCTTTTCCCAGAAAATTCACACAGTGTAGCATTTCACCTAGGAGTTCAGGAATTTCAAGGATCTCCCAAGGCCCATATAGACACCAGATTAACACCTCTGGCATAAGACATAATAAAATACATGAGACATGGTCCATGCCCTTGATGAACTTCCAGATGGAGAAACACTGTTCCTTATAGTACCTTTCCACTTGTATTATTATTTATAGTCCTGTACTAATTGAGGGGAGTTGAGGGCATACTGACTCAACCTTGATGAACATTACTTAAATGCTGCCTCTGTACTTGGTCTGAAGATTTCGGCAGTCTTGTTTAGTGGTTTCTACGTCACCCTATTGTTATGGCCATTTTTCTTGTAAGTACTGTTGCTTGGAAGTGGGAGATTCATAGTAACACGGTGCCCTATTTTAAGATATCTGTCAAGTACTTTATAAAAATGTTTCTTATATACCAGCTTCTCTGATTGTGATGTTCCTGACACCTCTATGAGGTGAGCAAGGCAGGTATTTTTTTCATATTTACAGCTGAGAATACTGAGGCACAAACAAGTTGCCTGCCTTTCTCAAGGTCACATGGCTGGCAAATGTCGAGATGGGACCTGAGATCACTCACTGATTTGCCCATTTATTCATAGAGCCAGTTTTTGTGTGTGTGTGTTTTGTTTTGGCTGTTCTGGGTGTTTGTTGCTCCACGTGGACTTTCTCTAGTTGCAGAGAGTAGGGGCTACTCTTCATTGCAGTGTGAGACTTACTGTGGTGGCTTCTCTTGTTGCAGAGCACAGGCCCTCGGGTGCGTGAACTTCAGGAGCTGCAGCACATGGAGCTTAGTAGTTGTGGCTCCTGGGCTCTAGAGCACAGGCTCAATAGTGTGGCATATGGGCTTAGTTGCTCTGTGGCATGTGGGATCCTCTCAGATCAGGGATCGAACCTGTGTCTCCTGCACTGGCAGGCAGGCTCTACCACTGAGCCATCAGGGAAGCCTCCAGCCAGCTTTTTCATACAGTAAATATTTATGGGATGGCAAGAATCTAGCCAAGCCCTATGCTAGGTGGTAAAGATGCAGTGAACATATAGTTCACTCCTTCAGGGAGCTCATGGTTCAGTCAGGGAAGTTAACAAAAAAGGAAAGAGTATTTTATGTGGGAGGACAGGAAAGACTCAGAAATACCAGGCAGAGTGATCAGTGCTCTCATATACCTAAGCACTTGGTATTCTGTGAGCTCAGAGAAGGAGCTCCGGATCTAGCTTTGGAGACAGATAAGACTTCCTGAAGAGAGTAGTGTCTAGGTGGAGTAGCAAGGACAAGGGGACTGGAAAGCGTGTTTGAAGAGAGAGAATAGTGTGTTTAAAGGCCCAGGTGAAAGGATGCCTGGTGTATTTAGGAGGCACTGCCTGTGATCAGTGTGGTATGGACAGTGCGGGAGGGTTGAGATGAGGTTGCAAAGGCAGGTAGGCTCGATCATGGAGGGCCCTAGCTTGAGGATTTGAGCAGTGGGGAGAATGTAGAGTTAGTAAGAAGGTGATGGATTAGATGTGGGGAAGAAGGAAAGGAGTGGTCTGGAGGGCTCCCAGATAGCCGGTTTGGGAGGCTAGGTCATGGTGATGTCATTCATTCGGATGGTGAGCCCATCTGTTGAAAGACAGGCCTAGGGCATGAGGGAGGGTGGGAGAGGTGGGGACCTGTTGAATTTGAGGGGGCCTCTGGACAACCAGTTGGGTATGTTCCGAATCTTAGGAGAGAAATCTGGGCTGGAAATAAAGGTTTGTGATTCATCAGCTCCTAATTAGTCTCAATGACTCCTCTGGTAATTGAAACCTTCGAAGTGGCTGAAGTTAACTCAGGGAGAGGATAAAATAAAAAAAGGAAGGTTGATGAAAAGCCACGGGAAACTTGAGTATTTAAAGGAGGAATGGGGAAAGAATCACTTACAGGAAACTGAGCAGTGTGGCAAGAAAGGCAGAAGGAAAATGTGGAGGGGTGGCGGAGCCCCTGAAGAAAGAGAAGTCACCAGCCAGCACAGGATCTGCAGTATATTAATACCTTCCCACCACCCCCGGCCTCCGAAAGGCCAGGCGACATGGCTTCACTCGCACAGGTGACAGTGGAGAAGCCAGGCTCTCCACCAGCTCAGTAGTCCACCCAGTAGCCTACTTTAGTTCAATCTTTTGAGGTATGAGAAATAGGAGATAGCTGATCTTTTTTAAAAAAAAAAGAAATGATTATATTTTAATACACAACCAAAATATGAAACACCATAGTAAATTGATGGCAATAAAATATGGTATTTCATTTGCATTGCATGACAAACACTTAGCATCCTTAGTCATAAATGAGAATAACTTACCTTTTGACTCTCAACTAGCAAACAAACATTTTATGTTCTGAGTGCATGGACTAGAATGAAAGGAGTGTTTTTCTTGGTTGACTGATAAATGGTTTATGACATTTGTCAAATAGGTGTGAATAAATGTAAATATCTAGTATTGTTACCAAGCAAGGACTCATGTGAATGAGGTGCAGAACGCTCTTGGCAGTGGGTGTTTGTAGTGAAGTGGAGGTTTATTTGCTGGGCACCAAGCCAGGAGAACGGGTAGCTCACGGTCCAAAGACCTAAACTCCTCCATGGCTTTCAGGTTGGGGTTTTTAAAGACAGTGTGAGGGATGGGGGTCATAGGAAGTTGATCAGCTCATGGACCTTCTGATTGCTTGGAGGTGAGGTTACAGGGTAAGGTTTCAGGAATCTCAACCTTCTGGTTCCAACCAGTCTGGGTCAGTTCCAACCAGTTCCAACCAGTGCTTGTGGTTAGCAGGTAGTCACCATCCTCCACCTGTTCCCTTTTAAATCTCTGAACCACTAATCATTACAGTTTACAAATGCCTTCACTAATCTATTGCTGCAGTTTAATTCAGAGCTTCACAGTAACCCTATATAACAGTTTCTGTAGAACACAGATATGCATCAGATTGTTAACAATATCCCTTCAGGAGGAACTAAGCAGACCTGTGATTCTGTTGTCCTAATAGTTTACTCCTTGCATCCGCTCTTTGGAACTCAGGGAAGCCTAGGAGAATAAAGTCTTTTTCTACAACAAGAAACAGAGGACACGGAGGGGCTTTTGAACCCAGGAGGGTCCTGAAGGGTCTTACTTAAGTTTCAATCCCTCCTGTTTTTTTGATACTCCTTAATGCTGAGGGGAACAGAGGTGGGACAAGAAAGGGAATAAAGGTTTGGATGGAGAAATTAATCATAAACTTGGCAGGGGGGTTGAGGGGCTCTGTCTCAGTATTGAGCCTAACACACAGTAGGTATCCAGTGGGTGGGAGTTATTTCTAGGTGTATCTCTCTCGTTGTCTATTTGTTTTCTCTCCTTTCAACAGAGGACTTGTGCCTTGTAAAATTAAACTGTGCTGTATTGGAACTCAGTTTTATGTGGCAGATTTCCATGAAGAAAAAAGTGTTGTAATTATTGATTGGATTGCGCTGTTAGAATTAGAATTAGGTCCATAACAGATAGGAATACTGTATGATAAACTTGCAAACAGAACAAAGCCAAAAATTGTACTTGTTATCCCCTTGTTGAATCTGGCCCTCTGTTTCAAATTAATTAGATTTTTGGATAACTATGCTAAACTTTGTCACATCCTTATTAAAATTGTTTAAGGATTTTGAAGAACATCTCAGAGGGACTTTGAAACTAATCTGAGTCTGGTACTGGAGATTCCATTAGCAATCACAAAACTGATTAATCTTTTACTCAGTTAGCTTATTGATTATTGCTGCAATTACTGCATGTAACAGATTCTACAGGGGATACCAGAGAAAACAACGTTTTATAACTGCCGCTGACGTGTTCAGAATGAATGCAGTCTTTTGTACTTTTCAAACATACCGTTTTTGTGTCTTTAAATCCTAGAACACTTCTACTTAGAAAGTGCTGTGCTTAATGTTGTTTCACTGTTAGGAGGTTCACTTTTAAATCTCTCAACTATTAATCATTACCATTTACAAATGCCTTCACTAGTTCTATTGTTGCAGTTTAATTTTTAGCTTCACAGTAACCCTATATAATAGAGAAGCTATCTTTATTCTCATTCAGAGGAAACTAAGGTTCAATGAGGTTAAATGACCTCCTGAAGGCTGTGCAGATTAATAAATGGCAGAATTGGTATCAGGCTCCATTTCAGTCAGTATGTATCAGACACCTACTATGTGCCAGGCTTTGTGTTAGGGGTAATGAAAGCTGGATAGGATAATAGAGGTTGAGCTAAGAAAGCCTTTTGGATAACTTCAAATTATAGCTCTATTAATGTTATCATGATCACTTTGTTACTTTTCTGTCTAAACCATACCATTAATAAATACCTTGGTGTAAAAGATTTAGATTTTTGTCTAGTTTGGTTGGTTGTCTTTTCATTTTGTTTTTATCTAGTATAAACCTAGTCTTTGTCATTATTGCTTATTTTATCACTATTTAGAACAAAATTGGAAAGAATCCCTCTAAAGGGAAAATACATAAAACCCTGAGAGAGGATGAAGATCTAAAAGGAATTTGCTTTATAACTTGTTAAATGCTCTCATATTTTCTTGTGTGAGTCTTACAATAATCCTTTGAGTACATACCACCTTCATTTTACAGCTGAGTAAGCTGAGACACCGTGAGCATTTCTTCACTGAGGTCATCAGTTGAAAGTGGCCAGTCCTGAATCCCAGGGCTCGAGTCTCTAACTCGTCTCAGTGCCTTGCTCGTCTCTCTGGGCAGCACAGGCCTTGCGGTTCATCAGGACTGCTGCATGCCAGGAGCTACTGTGCATGGCCCACGTTTTATCCTTGTCCATTGAGGAATGCCATGTGAGCAGTGGCCTAAGGTCCGAGCCCCCTTGGCAGCCACTCAGCTGTCACCAGGCTTGCTCCTGAGGGGTCATTTGCCTAGGGTGGGCCCATGCCATGGGTTTACTTACTACCCTTTATAGTTTGCCCTTGAGGGTGAGTTACTTTGGAGTGTGGAACACAAAATTCTGTGTTAATATGAACACAGATCAAACCCTGTATTTTAGCGGGATAAAATGTTCCTTGGATTTGGAAGAATTGTAGAAAACAAAAATCCTGGGGGAGGAGCCAAGATGGCGGAGGAGTAGGACAGGGAGAACACTTTCTCCCCCACAAATTCATCAAAAGAGCATTTAAACGTCGAGTAAATTCCACAAAACAACTTCTGAATGCCGGCAGAGGACATCAGGCACCCAGAAAAGCAATCCAACTCTTCGAAAGGAGCGCGACTGAACAAAGAGAAGAAATACAGCTCCACCCATCAGAACACCGACACAAGCTTCCCTAACCAGGAAACCTTGACAAGCCACCTGTACAAACCCACACACAGCGAGGAAAAGCCACAATAAAGAGAACTCCACAAACTGCCAGAATACAGAAAGGACACCCCAAACTCAGCAATTTAAACAAGATGAAGAGACAGAGGAATAGCCAGCAGATAAAGGAACAGGATAAATGCCCACCAAACCAAACAAAAGAGGAAGAGATAGGGAATCTACCTGATAAAGAATTCCGAATAATGATAGTGAAATTGATCCAAAATCTTGAAATTAAAATGGAATCACAGATAAATAGCTTGGAGACAAGGATTGAGAAGATGCAAGAAAGGTTTAACAAGGACCTAGAAGAAATAAAAAAGAGTCAATATATAATGAATAATGCAATAAATGAAGTTAAAAACACTCTGGAGGCAACAAATAGTAGAATAACAGAGGCAGAAGATAGGATTAGTGAATTAGAAGATAGAATGGTAGAAATAAATGAATCAGAGAGAATAAAAGAAAAACGAATTAAAAGAAATGAGGACAATCTCAGAGACCTCCAGGACAATATTAAACGCTACAACATTGAATCATAGGGGTTCCAGAAGAAGAAGACAAAAAGAAAGACCATGAGAAAATACTTGAGGAGATAATAGTTGAAAACTTCCCTAAACTGGGGAAGGAAATAATCACCCAAGTCCAAGAAACCCAGAGAATCCCAAACAGGATAAACCCAAGGCGAAACACCCCAAGACACATATTAATCAAATTAACAAAGATCAAACACAAAGAACAAATATTAAAAGCAGCAAGGGAAAACAACAAATAACACACAGGGAATTCCCATAAGGATAACAGCTGATCTTTCAATAGAAACTCTTCAAGCCAGGAGGGAATGGCAAGACATACTTAAAATGATGAAAGAAAATAACCTACAGCCCAGATTATTGTACCCAGCAAGGATTTCATTCAAGTATGAAGGAGAAATCAAAAGCTTCTCAGACAAGCAAAAGCTGAGAGAATTCTGCACCACCAAACCAGCTCTACAACAAATACTAAAGGATATTCTCTAGACAGGAAACACAAAAATGGTGTATAAATTCGAACCCCAAACAATAAAGTAAATGGCAACGGGATCATACTTATCAGTAATTACCTTAAACGTAAATGGGTTGAATGCCCCAACCAAAAGACAAAGACTGGCTGAATGGATACAAAAACAAGACCCCTACATATGTTGTCTACAGGAGACCCACCTCAAAACAGGGGACACATACAGACTGAAAGTGAAGGGCTGGAAAAAGATTTTCCATGCAAATAGGGACCAAAAGAAAGCAGGAGTAGCAATACTCATATCAGAAAAAATAGACTTTAAAACAAAGGCTGTGAAAAGAGACAAAGAAGGTCACTACATAATGATCAAAGGATCAATCCAAGAAGAAGATATAACAATTATAAATATATATGCACCCAACACGGGATCACCGCAGTATGTAAGACAAATGCTAACAAGTATGAAAGGAGAAATTAACAATAACACAATAATAGTGGGAGACTTTAATACCCCACCCACACCTATGGATAGATCAACTAAACAGAAAATTAACAAGGAAACACAAACTTTAAACGATACAATAGACCAGTTAGACCTAATTGATATCTATAGGACATTTCATCCCAAAACAATGAATTTCACCTTTTTCTCAGTGTGCACATGGAACCTTTCCAGGATAGATCACATCCTGGGCCATAAAGCTAGCCTTGGTAAATTCAAAAAAATAGAAATCATTCCAAGCATCTTTTCTGACCACAATGCAGTAAGATTAGATCTCAATTACAGGAGAAAAACTATTAAAAATTCCAGCATATGGAGGCTGAACAACACGCTGCTGAATAACCAAGAAATCACAGAAGAAATCAAAAAGAAATCAAAATTTGCATAGAAACGAATGAAAATGAAAACACAACAACCCAAAACCTGTGGGACACAGTAAAAGCAGTCCTAAGGGGAAAGTTCATAGCAATACAGGCACACCTCAAGAAACAAGAAAAAGTCAAATAAATAACCTAACTCTACACCTAAAGCAACTAGAAAAGGAAGAAATGAAGAACCCCAGGGTTAGTAGAAGGAAAGAAATCTTAAAAATTAGAGCAGAAATAAATGCAAAAGAAACAAAAGAGACCATAGCAAAAATCAACAAAGCCAAAAGCTGGTTCTTTGAAAGGATAAATAAAATTGACAAACCATTAGCCAGACTCATCAAGAAACAAAGGGAGAAAAATCAAATCAATAAAATTAGAAATGAAAATGGAGAGATCACAACAGACAACACAGAAATACAAAGGATCATAAGAGACTACTATCAACAATTATATGCCAATAGAATGGACAACAAGGAAGAAATGGACAAATTCTTAGCAAAGTACAACTTTCCAAAACTCGACCAGGAAGAAATAGAAAACCTTAACAGACCCATCACAAGCACGGAAATTGAAACTGTAATCAAAAATCTTCCAGCAAACAAAAGCCCAGGTCCAGACGGCTTCACAGCTGAATTCTACCAAAAATTTAGAGAAGAGCTAACACCTATCCTGCTCAAACTCTTCCAGAAAATTGCAGAGGAAGGTAAACTTCCAAACTCATTCTATGAGGCCACCATCACCCTAATACCAAAACCTGACAAAGATGCCACAAAAAAAAAGAAAACTACAGGCCAATATCACTGATGAACATAGATGCAAAAATCCTAAACAAAATTCTAGCAATCAGAATCCAACAACACATTAAAAAGATCATACACCATGACCAAGTGGGCTTTATCCCAGGGATGCAAGGATTCTTCAATATCCATAAATCAATCAATGTAATACACCACATTAACAAATTGAAAAACAAAACCATATGATTATCTCAATAGATGCAGAGAAAGCCTTTGACAAAATTCAACACCCATTTATGATAAAAACCCTCCAGAAAGCAGGAATAGAAGGAACATACCTCAACATAATAAAAGCTATATATGACAAACCCACAGCAAACATTATCCTCAATGGTGAAAAATTGAAAGCATTTCCTCTAAAGTCAGGAACAAGACAAGGGTGCCCACTTTCACCATTACTATTCAACATAGTTTTGGAAGTTTTGGCTACAGCAATCAGAGCAGAAAAAGAAATAAAAGGAATCCAAATTGGAAAAGAAGAAATAAAACTCTCACTATTTGCAGATGACATGATCCTCTACATAGAAAACCCTAAAGACTCCACCAGAAAATTACTAGAACTAATCAATGATTATAGTAAAGTTGCAGGATATAAAATCAACACACAGAAATCCCTTGCATTCCTATACACTAATAATGAGAAAACAGAAAGAGAAATTAAGGAAACAATTCCATTCGCCATTGCAACAAAAAGAATAAAATACTTAGGAATATATCTACCTAAAGAAACTAAGGACCTATATATAGAAAACTATAAAACACTGGTGAAAGAAATCAAAGAGGACACTAATAGATGGAGAAATATACCATGTTCATGGATTGGAAGAATCAATATAGTGAAAATGAGTATACTACCCAAAGCAATTTATAGATTCAATGCAATCCCTATCAAGCTACCAACAGTATTCTTCACAGAGCTAGAACAAATAATTTCACAATTTGTATGGAAATACAAAAAACCTCGAATAGCCAAAGCGATCTTGAGAAAAAAAAAATGGAACTGGAGGAATCAACCTACCTGACTTCAGGTTCTACTACAAAGCCACAGTTATCAAGACAGTATGGTACTGGCACAAAGACAGAAATATAGATCAATGGAACAAAATAGAAAGCCCAGAGATAAATCCACGCACATATGGACACCTTATCTTTGACAAAGGAGGCAAGAATATACAGTGGATTAAAGACAATCTCTTTAACAAGTGGTGCTGGGAAATCTGGTCAACCACTTGTAAAAGAATGAAACTAGAACACTTTCTAACACCATATACAAAAAAAAACTCAAAATGGATTAAAGATCTCAATGTAAGACCAGAAAGTATAAAACTCCTAGAGGAGAACATAGGCAAAACACTCTCTGACATACATCACAGCAGGATCCTCTATGACCCACCTCCCAGAATATTGGAAATAAAAGCAAAAATAAACAAATGGGACCTAATTAAACTTAAAAGCTTCTGCACATCAAAGGAAACTATTAGCAAGGTGAAAAGACAGCCTTCAGAATGGGAGAAAATAATAGCAAATGAAGCAACTGACAAACAACTAATCTCAAAAATATACAAGCAACTCCTACAGCTCAACTCCAGAAAAATAAATGACCCAATCAAAAAATGGGCCAAAGATCTAAATAGACATTTCTCCAAAGAAGACATACAGATGGCTAACAAACACATGAAAAGATGCTCAACATCACTCATTATCAGAGAAATGCAAATCAAAACCACTATGAGGTACCATTTCACACCAGTCAGAATGGCTGCCATCCAAAAGTCTACAAATAATAAATGCTGGAGAGGGTGTGGAGAAAAGGGAACCCTCTTACACTGTTGGTGGGAATGCAAACTAGTACAGCCACTATGGAGAACAGTGTGGAGATTCCTTAAAAACTAGAAATAGAACTGCCTTATGATCCAGCAATCCCACTGCTGGGCATACACACTGAGGAAACCAGAAGGGAAAGAGACACGTGTACCCCAATGTTCATCGCAGCACTGTTTATAATAGCCAGGACATGGAAGCAACCTAGATGTCCATCAGCAGATGAATGGATAAGAAAGCAGTGGTACATATACACAATGGAGTATTACTCAGCCATTAAAAAGAATACATTTGAATCAGTTCTAATGAGGTGGATGAAACTGGAGCCTATTATACAGAGTGAAGTAAGCCAGAAGGAAAAACATAAATACAGTATACTAACGCATATATATGGAATTTAGAAAGATGGTAACGATAACCCTGTATACGAGACAGCAAAAGAGACACTGATGTATAGAACAGTCTTATGGACTCTGTGGGAGAGGGAGAGGGTGGGAAGATTTGGGAGAATGGCATTGAAACATGTGAAATGTCATGTATGAAACGAGATGCCAGTCCAGGTTCAGTGCACGATGCTGGATGCTTGGGGCTGGTGCGCTGGGACGGCCCAGGGGGATGGTATGGGGAGGGGGAAGGAGGAGGGTTCAGGATGGGGAGCACGTGTATACCTGAAATTTTTTTAATAAAAAAAAATTAAATAAAATAAAATAAAAAACAAATCCTAACCACTTGCTTTGAAGAAATTGTCAAGTGGCATGCTTAATATCATTACTGTGACTATGTTAATCAGCGTACAAAGAGATGTTTATAGATTGCTAAAAAAATTCCTGCAATGGTTATAAAAGTATGTATGGCTTGCCAGTTGATTTGGCGCAGCTCAGAAATGAAAGGGAAACCATTTTTATTTATATATTTTGTGAGGTAAATAAATAAAGTTGGAAAACAGGTCAATTTCATGCATGCAAGGTTTTATAGTAGGAAAAAAATACCTTGCACCTGTTCTGACCCTTTACATGTGAGGTTATTTGTTTTCAAACTTGACCCCAAGCACCAGTTTCAGACAACTGTAATTAATTTGTTAGATAAAGCATAAGGATATTTTATTTGTTTTGATTTCTAGGACTGTGGTCAAGTAGTAACTGAAATTACTAACCTATTGTACATAGCAGTTAATTAAAGAAAAGCATTAGGTATAGGAGAACACCACCACTGCTGTTGTCTTGTATCAGTATAAAAAGGCAGTAATTTTTTTGACAGCTACTGATTGGAAAGTTGCTTGCAGCCTTCCAGAAGCAAGAGGGTACATGCCGTGGATCAATAACCAGCAAATTTCCCATTAAAAAGAATACCTGAGCAATGTTTCAAATAGCCACTGGCATCTTAATTTTCCATGGAAACCTCAAATACTTGTGTGCTGAGGACAAGTCATTTTCGGACAATTTTTCCAGACTACTTGTTAACAGTTATTGCTGTCCCATAAGGTTGACAGCCTACAAGATTGATATTTCATTTACTTGTCATCACTGTTTGAGTAATGGCGAGCACTATATTTCTGTGATTTTAAGGAATATAGTTTCCTGAAAGACATTTGCTTTAGTATGTATTCCAGAGAGTGTATCACATGCTTATGCTGTGTATATATACTTTTACATCATAGAGGGAAAGGATCAGTTTCCTTTATGGTTTGAAAGCTCTCAGAAGGCAGGGTATCCTTCTATTAGCCCATAGCCATCAAAAATCCACTTTCACTTTGTTTTTAGGGTGAGGATTCTTAGACTTGTTAACTTGTGATTCTAAAGATGATATGGAATTTTGTAACTCCCTTTTATTTCTAAGGGAAGAATAAACTCAATCTTGTGATAATTTTAATGTACATAAAAGCAATAAGAAAATATATGTACATGTTTTTTAAAAAGAAACTTTTAAGAATGTCAACAAATAATGATTATCAAAGAGAAATTTTCTGGAAATGTGATAGTTAAAAAGGAAATATGCATGTGTTTTTAAAAAATATTATTTACTTATTTTTGGCTGCATCAAGTCTTGGTTGCAGCATGTGGGCTCTCCACGGCAACACTCAGGCTTCTCTCTAGTTGAGGTGCACGGATTCAGTAGTTGCCGTGTGGGCTTAGTTGCCCCACAGCATGTTCTTAGTTCCCCGACCTGGTATTGAACCTGCGTCCCTTGCACTGGAAGGCGGATGGACCACCAGGGAAGTCCCTGCATTTGTTTTTAATATAGAAACAAGTACAGAAGGGGAGTTCTGCTCTTTGACAGTCCCTTGAAACACAAAACCAGTGGTTTTCATTGTTGATATTTTCCACCAAGAACATCATTTTGTTGTTTGTCAAGTGTTGAAAGAAGTCAGGGCACAGAAGCCATTTCCAGGTTAGGTGGAAATATGCTCATCAATTAACATATTAAGGAAAATAGGAGCAGACTGTAATACAGCCTACTGAATGAACGTGTTTATGATGCTGTATGAAAGCTTTTTGAATTTGGAACTTTATTTTTCATGCTCAAATTTTTAAAGTGAAATTTGATCTATACTAAAAGTATTTCAGAAAACTAAGATCATGGCATCTGGTCCCATCACTTCATGGGAAATAGATGGGGAAACAGTGGAAACAGTGTCAGACTTTTTCTTTTTGGGCTCCAAAATCACTGCAGATGGTGACTGCAGCCATGAAATTAAAAGACACTTACTCCTTGGAAGAAAAGTTATGACCAACCTAGATAGCATATTGAAAAGCAGAGATATTACTTTGCCAACAAAGGTCCATCTAGTCAAGGCTATGGTTTTTGCAGTGGTCATGTATGGATGTGAAAGTTGGACTGTGAAGAAAGCTGAGCGCCAAAGAATTGATGCTTTTGAACTGTGGTGTTGGAGAAGACTCTTGAGAGTCCTTTGGACTGCAAGGAGATCCAACCAGTCCATTCTGAAGGAGATCAGCCCTGGGATTTCTTTGGAAGGAATGATGCTGAAGCTGAAACTCCAGTACTTTGGCCACCTCATGCGAAGAGTTGACTCATTGGAAAAGACTCTGATGCTGGGAACGATTGAGGGCAGGAGGGGAAGGGGACGACAGAGGATGAGATGGCTGGATGGCATCACTGACTTGATGGACGTGACTCTGAGTGAACTCCGGGAGATGGTGATGGACAGGGAGGCCTGGCATGCTGTCATTCATGGGGTCGTAAAGAGTTGGACACGACTGAGCTACTGAACTGAACTGAAAGTATTTTAGAAGATTAAAGCATGAAAGTTATGCTTGCTTGAAACTGGGCTACCTTTTTATCATGTTAATCCTATTATCTTTGGATGGGTCATATCTTGTTTGCTTGTTACACAGTCTCTGTGATTTTGATTTCCATTGTCTGTACATTTTATATACAAATATGAATAATGTTTGATTAACTAACTGGCATATAGGTCCAAACTGAATATGAGGCATCTCCATTTTGCTTTGTAAAGTCCAGGGAAAAAGAACAAAAGGCAATTTGAGAAATTTCTACTAAAATACTTTGTGTCATTTTTAATATATATCATTTTCAAAACATTTCTAGAGATCAGATACTAACCTAAAGTCTTCATCAGCCATTTTTACTCCTAAAGACAGTGTGAAGGATAACACTATACTGGACTTTCAGTTCTGAGTATCCACCATAGTCAGTTTGATGTGCAAATAGAGTAAAAGAATTCTCTAGGCTGATATGTATGTACCAGCAATTTACAAAAGTACTGTGAATCAAACAACCCATAAGTGTCTGTTCCAGTGTTCATACATTACTGAGTAATCTCTTTCTATAATCTCTTTGCAGTATTATTCTACAATAATGGAACAGCAAGTAAATGGACAGTTAATAGAGCCTCTGCAGATATTTCCAAGAGGTAATGTTGAACAAATTCTAATCAACAATGATTATTTCAGCAAACTGTTTCATCAACAGTTATGTTTTCCAAAGGTTTAAATGCACATAACATGATGTTTAGCTCTTAATTTGAAAAAACAAAAGACGTATTCATTACCATGGGATTGCAGGCTATATTATAGTTATGGCAGATAAAATATCTAATTTAGTAGAGTAAATTAAACTAACTAGATTGTTTTTTGTTTTTGACGTGCATACTTACATTCGCTTAAAGAACTCTTTGGGGGTCCACATGGTTTCTAAACCAAGGAAAATGAATGACTTTAATTTTGTATATTTATAAATTGTGGCTCATGATGGTAGCCAGAGCTGCTATTAAGGAGAAAGCTCTCAGCTAGTGTAGAAGCCATGATTTACTAGAGGGTTTTAGGAGAGATATTTTGGTGGAATGTTTGGTGCTGGATTTTGGGGGGGATACATCTTCTAAATAATTGAAAATCCTCCTAAATAGGAATTTGATTGTTAAGTCTCAAAAAATATGAGCTGATGAGAGTGAGTCTTGGTGAGTCATATCATTTGTTTTTCCCTTTAGGTTTGATAGTACTAGCCTTGTAACAGATATGATTGCTCAACTGGATATAAATGTTTCCTCAAAGTTTGAATAATGGTGAAAAAGAACAGTTTAATTATATAAACCATTAAGTCTTTCACCCATTATACGTTGCCCTACTTGGAAGTCTGTGTTTTCTAACTGATGAAACAGATAAGAAAATTTCTGAGTCTTCTAGAAACAGCTTAATTAAAATAATTAGAAGTTAAACTTACCTTCGTTAACTGATACTGTACAAATAATCATGGTATGAGTTTTCCAGTTAGGCATTCTAGACTTTCATTACCTGTAACTCTCTGAAGTTTAAATGGCTCAGTTAACCAGTAGACTGCTATTTGCACTGATGAAGTCTCCAAAGGCAGCTGGCTCGGGGCCAGCCCATGAGAAGGTCTGGGTTCAAGAGTAATGCTCTTCTTTTAGCATTAAGGTGGGCAGCCAGCTTAGGAGTATTTAGTAAAGTATTGATAATAACTTATTAAAGAGCTAAGTGAGTAAATAAAACTTGGCCATTGATAACATGTCTGAAACAATTATAATTCAGTTCTGTTGTACCTGAAGACTAAAACTTGAAAAAAAAGAGAAAAAAAAAGTTGCCATTTCTATGTATCAGGCCAATAACAGGATGCAAATTATTTCTTAACAAGACAAGAGAATTTGGGGAAATTTCAGAACTGTTTTTCCATGAGGAATATTTTTTTTTTTTACTGGCTGAAATCATTTCCATAAATTGCTTTCCTGCTTTATAACTTTATAGCTCTCTTGTAGCAAACCCTAGTACAGTACCCTGGATTATTGTAATTCCAATGCCTTGGGTCTTCATTTCTTTTCTCCCATAATATTTACTTCTCTTTGTCCAGAATCTTTCCAGGTTCTCTTTGTTTTCTTTTATCTTGTGAACAGTCCCTGTCAGTCTCCCTGTCCATACCATTGTGCCCCTCCCATGATAATAACAGACATTTTTAGATATCTTCTCTGTTCAAGCACTAATATTGCTTTTTGTGTTACCATTTATAGTTCTCTCAAAAGTCCTGCCTATTATTGCTTTATGTTATAGTTGAGAATATTTAGGTCCAGAGACATTAATTAACTCTAGTGTTAGTCGCCCAATCATGTCCGACTCTTTCCGATTCCATGGACTGTAGCCTGCCAGGCTCTGTCCATGGAATTCTCCAGGCAAGAATCCTGGAGCGGGTTGCTATTCCCTTCTCCAGGGGATCTTCCCAAACCAGGAATTGAACCCTGGTCTCTTGCATTGCAGGCAAATTGTTTCCCATCTGAGCCACCAGGGAAGCCCACTAAGTAGCTCTAGAGACACACAGTTTTTAAGTGGTTAATGTACACTTTGAATAAGAATTTTGTTCAAGTTGTAATTTGCTTAAAGTAGGAGGGCTATTTGCTCTTATACAGGTTAAGCTATTAGTAGAGTGTGTATCGGAGAAGGCAATGGCACCCCACTCCAGTACTCTTGCCTGGAAAATCCCATGGATGGAGGAGCCTGGTGGGCTGCCGTCTATGGGGTCGCACAGAGTCGGACACGACTGAGCGACTTCACTTTCACTTTTCACTTTCATGCATTGGAGAAGGAAATGGCAACCCACTCCAGTGTTCTTGCCTGGAGAATCCCAGGGATGGGGGAGCCTGGTGGGCTGCCGTCTATGGGGTCGCACAGAGTCGGACACGACTGAAGCGACTTAGCAGTACCAGCAGAGTGTGTATGGGGGTAGTTTGGAGGACTTGATAGGAGTGTGGAGAAAAGTATGTTGTAGGGAGGAGATTCTTAAATGAAAATATGTTAGACATGAGTGTTACATGTAGTCCTAGCACAGAATCTGCTGTTGTTGTTGTATATCTTAGTCTATTAGTCTCCAGTTAACAGAATTAGCCTTCAATGAGAAGAATCTATTACCTTCCAGTACATTATTAAATATAGTTCTTCCATGACACATTTAAGTTTTTTAAAGTGAGACTCAGTCTCCCTGTCTCTGTGGTTTTGTAGATACTGTTGTATAACTCTTCTTAGTTTTCTACTTTTTTTTGCATATTTATCTACATAAAGTATAGACTTTATACAATTTTATTTTTATATAATTTAATATATATAAAAGTTTATATTAGATTTATATGAATTTGGAGTTTATGGAAATTTTTACAGTTAAGAGTGTAGACATTAGGTATGTTACCTGGGTCTACTGAGTTGATGAGAGGCTCTCAGGCCCCATGTTATAAAGAATCTCTAGACTGAGCAAATCATAAAGACAGGAGAAAATGATTCTGTTCTAACAACAGGTCTTCTCATTCCAAGTGGCACAGTTGTGTTGGATAGTAACTTCCCTGCTCAGGACTGAGTGCTCTTTGTAGTTAAAAGATGTGTTAACTATTAATAAGCATGAAAATTCCCTGGCTTTACAGTAACTTCTGACTCTACAATTTTAGAAAATTAAGGTTACTGTATTTTTTGAATACTGCTTAGATTTTCAGTTATAAAGATTTAAGAAGCCAATTGAGGAGCAAGGCAGATTTTAAGGTACCAGATAAGAATTGATGCCTGTCTCTAATCCCTTAGTTAGTCACTTCCTTACTAAATGAAGTTTATAAATGCACTGGTACTTCGGAGGAAATGCTCTGAAGCGTTTTCTTAGGAAGTATTAATGGTCCCTAAAGGACCAGGCATCAAGTGTATGTGACTGTTGTTTTGTTCAAAAAGTTAATTTCCATTTTAAGGAAAGAGAATTTGGAGTCTTAATTTTAATGTATTTTAGAAAAACAAATAAAAATGCTTTATTGAGGTGTAGATTTTTTTAAGGAAAATAACATAATAAATTTGAATATGCTTGAAATACACAAAACTAAAGCAACCGATGTGCTTTGTAATTATTACCTACATCATCTTCTTATTTAACAGCTCTATTTCTTGTCAGAAACAGAGGGAAATACATGTACATCTGAGAAAGGAGCAAAAAAAAAAAAAATCAGATTCATCCTTCCCCAATCAATCAAAATTGACGGCCCCTTAACATATAATACATAGGACACCGTAGTTTTCAGATGGAAGCAGCCTATAACATGGGCATGAAGCTCTTTATTTTTTTAACATCTGATGAAGAAGCGTTTACTGAATTGGAAAAGTGTTGTACTAATCTGTAACTCAAGATGATGTAGAGAAATTAATGTTATTTTTCCTGGTACTGCTTTATCTTTAGACTTAAATATTAATAAATGTCAAGATTTGTAAGAAATGTGACAAAATTAATGATATCTCTGTATTTTAGCAAATTTGACTACTTATTGCTTTGCAAATTAATATTCAAACGACTATATCATAGAATCTCTAGCAATCTTTTTGGCATTAAAAGACCCTCCTCCCTCTCCTCTCCAAAAACCCTAGCTATTTTCATTGTAGAGTAAGCGATAGCAGATATACGATGTAATAGAGTGAGGAAAGATTGCAGAAATTTGAATTATGAAAGGAATCTAATCATTTTAGCTCAGTTAACTTGATTTTTATATGTTTTAAGCAGAAATTGGAATTTATATGAGGTGGTGTCAGAAAGCTCTTTGCATTTATAAATGCTCACTCCTGCAAGTTAAAAACCCTGGTTCATAATTCCCACTCTGGGTCTTGGGAGCCACTTTTCAATCATTTCTCTCTGCTAATTTTGGTGTCACCCTCATTTCTTTTTAAACGATTCATTTTGAGCAAATTTGTAAATGGCCCTGATGTGTTCTACAATTTAGTCAATTACTGTTTCAGCCTGCAAGCCTCCTGGGGAACGGAACATACATGGCCTGAAGGTACGAATTTCAATAATTGTTTCAGTAAAGTTAGATGGATTTGTAATGCTGTGTTCCACTTATTGAAATGTCAAATAAAACTGCACTTTCTCAAGCTCTGACAAGCGATCCCTTTTTTTTTTTTTTTAAATGGGATGTGGAGGGGGAGTCATCTGTAGTATTTGTTCAATATGTGTGTGTGTGTGTATGTGTGTGTGTGTGTATATATATATGTGTATATATATATATATATATATGGGATTTGATCCCAAATTTTTAAAAACCTTTTTATTTTTTGGAATTGTTTTGTTGGTCTGTTTTTTCAGGATGATCCTGGCTACTGATCTCCACAAAGATTTATTTGAGTGAAAATATAGACTTCATTTCAGTGATTAATTAAGCACATGAGCATATTGCACACAGAATACCCCCCTCTTCTTTTGACATGTTTATGCTGGAAACATATCTATTTAATGTCCTTTCATTGTTCTGTGTATTTTAAATTCTAGATTTCTGCTTAAGGCTTTACATTTAAAAGAAAAACTGGCTATTGTATTAGACTCAAGTGTTTTATAATTAATTACTTGCACCTCATTTTTCAGTGAATAAGAGACATTCTGCAATATTCTGCCTAGTTTTAGAGCTGGAGGGATATAATAATGTGAGATTCGCTATTGGCCCTTGGATGTATTCTTAATATACTTTTTTGAACACATTGTTTTTTATATAAAACAAAAAGAAACAGTGAACCGAATTTCTTCTCTAGAATTGAATTCAGTTCTAGACAGTGAATGAAAATTTCCCATTTATCTCTTTTTTTCCAGCACTATTTAAATATTTGAATAATGGCAGAAGCAAAGTATTATGTAATATACAGGTTGTACATTTTTTGTAACCTATATACTGAATAGACTCCAACCATGGGTTGGTCTAGCAACAAGCTAATTAACCTTCATAGTGAAATGAGAAATTTGTGGCAAATTATAGGTTAATTAGAACTGTGTCCTCAGAACACAGACTGATCAAGATTCTTTCTTTACTTGTAGGTGAATACCCGGGCTGGACCCTCTCAACACAGCAGCCCAGCCGTCTCAGATTCACTTCCAAGCAATAGGTGAGAGCACGCAAGTAAAATGTGCCCGTAAGCATGAGTATCTACAGAGCTGAGGGTGGGGAAGAGGCTTGTGGGATGACACCTCTTTTCCATGAGACCACAAAAGTGTGTATGTGGCTAAGAAGAAATCTGACTGGTTAAGTAACCCCAGCTTTGGTATTGACTGAAAAGAAAGGACCTCATAGAGAAAGATAAAATTAAACAAGTTGAACTGTTAATTTTGGTCTGTGGAGTGGTTTTCCTTCAGTCTCCAGATTATACAGAACCAGAAAATTCGGTGTCTTTGGCTGTTTCATGCTCTGATGATCTGGTTTTTAGGTTGTATAATACTTATTATTTCTGTCTTCCTTGTCCATCTTTTGGCAGTATGATGTTCCACTGATGCTTCCCCAGAAAGAGACAAGAAAAGAGTAAGGTAGTGAAATTTAAATTGGCCAGCCATGTTGTTCATTTTCGTACCTTTGGTTATATAAGAAATTGAGGTATTTTAGAAGGAAGACAGTTTTCATTAATTCATTCTGATGTTGTCCCAGACTGGGATGGATACTCAAGACTTGAGCCTCTTCAAAGTGTTCTTCTGACAGGCCTGAGAACTTACTTCTAGAAGATGAATGTCCTCAAGTAGACTGACCTGCTTAAGCTGAAAGAAATCTAGGTCATGTTTGTTATACATCCAGTTATTCTGCTAGTAGACATCTTATTTCTATTCCTCTGGTAGATGTCTTATTATTGTGCTTGAAGATGCCACTTGAAGTGGTTGTTCTGTGTGTTTGTGTTCACACTGGTGACTGAAGAGCCATCACAGAGCCAGATCACCCTTCCACTGTGTGCCCTGGTCTTCCTGGGTTTAGGGCAGTACTCAGTGCTGGCAGAGCCCTCATCTGCCGAGATGTAGCTTAGGCTTCTACTTTCCCTTCCATGCCCCTCCTAACCCCCTCCACTCAGATCTTGGTTCTTTTGCAGCTGGGCTTTACTGCAGGTAGAGTCTGTCCTCTTGACTCTTTCTTTGCTCTCCTGTCCCCTCCTCAAAAGTCACTTCCTTAGTTGTTTTTTTTATAGCGTCAGTAGATCTTATCCACAGCTTTCCTGCTGTGAACACACTACTCTTAAAGTGTGTTTCCTATTTAAACAATTTATTCTGTGTTAAAATACATCAACTGGTTTTTCACCAGTGGATCATCTGTCTCCTGGTCCTGAGGGGCAGGTCTTTTAGTCCTCATCCAAGAGCTCGGCCCTGCTCAGCAATGCTCTGAAGCCTCTCTCTTCATGCCTGTTGGGTACGTGAGCCATGGCCCACTGGGTAGAGGCGTGGGGACTGAGGGTCACTTGTTACAGTCCACTCAAAGAGGGCAGGGCCTTTAATCATTACCACTACTTCTTGAAAAAATGATGTTCAGACGGACTATGAGCCTTTGAGTGAAAGCAAGGATTTTTCCTCGTGTTTTAGGTCAAAGTTCATCATGGTATAAAAAGCTGGATGAAGCTGAGAAAGATGGTAAGACAGAAAAGCAGTAGGATAAATTTTCAGTTCTCTCGGGTTTGGTTTTAACCAAAACCGAAGTGAATTAGCTTGGCTTTTAAAAGACTATCATTTATATTCACGAAGTATTATATAATCTTTGATTATATTATATAATCTTTGAGTACTATATAATCTTTGAAGTATTATATAATCTTTTATATAGTAAGAGACTGTCTGATTTAGTGGTTCTCAGCCCTTTATTGCAGCATCTTCCTTTAGGGATATGACAGCTTCCCAGATAGTAATGGTAGTTTGCTCCAAGAGAGATTTTTGTTATGGGAGGAGTGTTGTTGGAGAAGTCCTACAGGTGATTTTAATGTACCACCCTAGGTTGGCCATTTTCTGTGCCCGTGTTGGTAACTAATCAGAAATATTTATTGAGTGCCTCCTAGTTATTTGGTGGTGTCCTACCCACTAGGAATACATTGTGGTCCTTGTCCTCTGAAGTATGCTAATAGGAATATAAGACCACCCTACAGTATGCAAATAATTATACTTTACAATCATTGTTAGGAAGAAAACAAGCAGATTTTAAAGTGAAAGAATTCTGGGCAGGCATGCGTTTAGATTTGAATTGGGTGTCAGAAGTGGGAGGAGAAAAAAAAAAAAAGAAGTGGGAGGAGGCAGTGACATTCCATTTCGGCCTGAAGGATGAGAAGGACCTAGCCACATCCAGAGCCAGAGAAGGGCATTTCAGAGGGGTGGGAGAGCATCAGTGAAGGCCCGGGGGTGGTAAAGGAACTCCATGTGTTTGGAAGGAGGCCAGTTAGGCTGGAACACAGGGAGGGCTGCTGGGCTGGGGGAGGGCATGAAGAGGTGGGAGAGCAGTAGGAGTGACAGGAGAAAAGGATGTGACAGGAGCCAGATCAGGTGTGGCCTGGTGCTGGAGTTTTCCTCTCAGTGTATTGGCAAGCCGTTAGATGACTTTCAGCAGAAAACCACCGTGGCCAGCACTGTGTTTACAGAAGATTCTTGCCTGTGGTGTGGAGCAGGAGAAGGAGAGGCCCCCACCTAATCCAGCCCTCCTTGGGTTCCTGACTCCCCTCTCCTTGCCAAATGGTCGTCCAGGCGCTTCCTAAACATCCCTGTGGCAATACGCCCTTTACTGGCTGAAGTACCTGTTTTATGTTCATGTAGCCAAGTCTCAGCGGAGAAGGCAATGGCACCCCACTCCAGTACTTTTGCCTGGAAAATCCCATGGACAGAGGAGCCTGGTAGGCTGCAGTCCATGGGGTCGCTAGGAGTCGGACATGACTGAGCGACTTCACTTTCACTTTTCACTTTCATGCATTGGAGAAGGAAATGGCAACCCACTCCAGTGTTCTTGCCTGGAGAATCCCAGGGACGGTGGAGCCTGGTGGGCTGCCATCTATGGGGTCGCATAGAGTCGGACACGGCTGAAGCGACTTAGCAGCAGCAGCAGCAGCAGCAGCCATGTCTCAGAACATTCTTTTTCATGAGCTGAGCTTTGTGTCCTTTTAGCACCCACTTGTAAAGACTGAAGGAAAGTTATGACCAACCTAGACAGCATATTAAAAAGCAGAGATATTACTTTGCCAACAAAGGTCCATCTAGTCAAGGCTATGGTTTTTCCAGCAGTCACGTACGGATGAGAGAATTGGACTATAAAGAAAGCTGAGCACCGAAGAATTGATGCTTTTGAACTGTGGTGTTGGAGAAGACTCTTGAGAGTCCCTTGGACTGCAAGGAGATCCAACCAGTCCATTTTGAAGGAGATCAGTCCTGGATTTCTTTGGAAGGAATGATGCTAAAGCTGAAACTCCAGTACTTTGGCCACCTCATGACAAGAGTTGACTCACTGGAAAAGACTCTGATGCTGGAGGGATTGGGGAGCAGGAGGAGAAGGGGACGACAAAGGATGAGATGGTTGGATGGCATCACCGACTCGATGGACCTGAGTCTGAGTGAACTCTGGGAGTTGGTGATGGACAGGGAGGCCTGGCGTGCTGTGATTCATGGGCTCACAAAGAGTTAGACATGACTGAGCGACTGAACTGAATTGAACTGTAAAGACTGAGTTTAGCCCTCAGAACAGGGCTGTTCCCTCTTCTAGGTGATGCATCCATCAGTCATCTTCCCGCCAGTCATCTTCCTGCCAAACAATCCCGCCTAGATTTCCTGTCTCAGTAAATTCTCCCACATCCACCTGGATGCAAACTCCAGATGACCTGCCAGGCATCCTTCACTGCTTCCTGGGTCTCCCTTAGCCCCACATCCAGTCAGTCCCTACATTTGTAGGTTCTGCCTTCTGAATCACTGTGAAGCCTGTCTGCTTGCCAGCATCTCTGTTTCTGCAAAGGTGGATCAGGCTCCCTCGACTGTTGCTCCAGCCTCCTGACAGCTCCCCACTGCAGCACCTCCTCCACGGTACAGCCAGCGTGACCTTGCTGATGGGTGTTTTGAGCCCCTCATTCCCCACTTTACTGATCCATGTAGCCTTTAGTACGAACTGTAGCTTCCACAGCAGGTAAGCCGTGGACTCCCACACTTGGGTCCTCTGCCCACTCTAGCCCCCTGGCCTGCCGCTCCCCATGCCCCTTCCAGTTGATGCTCCAGCTTTGCTAATGAATACATGGTACCCTTGATGGATCACATTCCCTCTTACTACTGGGCTTTCACATCTGCTGCTGTCTCTTTCCTGTTTTCTTCTTCTTTTAATCCACTCCCTCCTTTGCCTTCATCCTGGCTAACCTTGGTTATCTTTCAGGAACAAAGTTGTTGTCTTCTTCTGAAAACTGTCCCTCATTATTGCCCACCTCCTTGTCTATGCCAGGTACCCCTTCTATGAATTCCCATTATCTCCCTGAGCTTGCTTTTACTATAGTGGTTAGCACATTGTATTGTAATCACTTCTGTCCCCCAATAAATTCTGTACTCTTTGAGGGCAGTGATGGTAGCATATTCATCATTTTTTTAAAAAAGATTATTGACATTGATTTACAATGTTGTATTAATTTCTGTATAGTAAAGTGTTAAGATATATATATACACACACATATAGATACTCTTTTTCATATTCTTTTCCATTATGGTTTCAGTAGATAAAGAACATGCGGTACATGTATACAGTGGAATACTACTCAGCCGTTGTTGAACCCTAGTTCCCAGCATGATGTTTCACACATAGGTGATAGTTAGTCAGTGCTGCTTGAATAAATGAGTAGACAGATTCATTTATATTCCCTCTAGGTTTTGTCTCTGAATCAAATTCTCCCAACTCATTCAGCTTTTCTGCTATGTTATTTCTAACATAGCAGAAAGAGTGAAAGACCCTTTCACTCTTCTTTGAATATCTCAGTGTCCCCTTAAAGTGCCATACCCAAGTGACAGTTGTATCACACTTGCATTTTAAAGGCAAAACTAATACAATTATGTAAAGTTTAAAAATAAAATAAAATTTAAAAAATAAATAAATAAAAGAAAAGGAAAAAAAAATAAATAAAGGATCTTTTTAAAGTGATTTTTAGATAGCTCAAGTCACAGTTACCAGATAAATCACTGAGTCAACTGTGGCACAAAGAAATTGCCAGGATATATAAATGTAATTTTTTACCAGATCAAGTTGGTAGCCAGATATTGGCCTAATGAATGAAATCAGTTTTTTCCTCTGTCACTCTTAAAGCATGAATTGGTCTTTGCCTTAGGTGGATGACTGTTTATTAAATTGAGCTTACAGGACTTCCCTGGTGGTCCAGTGGCTAAGACTCTGAGCTCCCAGTGCACGGGGTCTGGGTTCAATCTCTGGTCAGGGAACTAGAGATCCCATATGCTACACCTAAGAGTTTGCATGTTGCAACTGAAAGATCCGACATGCTGCAACGAATACCTGGCATAGCCAAATAAATAAATTTTTTTTTAATTGAGCTTACTCATTCACATGATGTTCCTAGGCCATGATTACTGAGTTCAAGTCCCACTGCCAAGCATGGCCTTTCCTGAACATCTTGGCTTTCTCCTATAAAATTAGGATGATTAAATTTTCCATCTATCTACTGCTGGTGTTTAGAAGATTGATGAAGTTGTATTAAGGAATCACTTTTTGTTTCTTGGATGAAAGGTGTTGTGTAAATGCAGTGAATCAAAATGTTATTATTTCAGGTTGCATGACATAATGGAATATCTGTGGAGAAACATTGCCTGGGCATTGTTTGGTTATTTCTGTTTTTATAATAATTGCACATATTAAATTGGGACTATTTATGGGAATATAAGGATCCAAATGTTTTCAAGAAAAAAAAAAGTGTACTTATGTTAGAGAGATAGACTAGAGTGATCTTGAGCAAGGTCTGTACCTTGGGTTTCTCTCTCTATATGTAAGAAGTAACTCCCCCCTACAGGGTATACCCACAGGGGTGTAGTTATTGGGAGCATTAGATCAGAATACTAAGTAATACCATTTAGCACAACGCATGGCACATGCTCATCACTCGGGAAATAGTAGAGTCTGTTGTTTTGTTTTAAGCTGGTCTCATTTTAGGCAGTTATTTTATTTTTTAAATATATTTCAGATTTAGTCCTATTCTGCAGAATTCTTAACTGCTGCTTAGTGCATGAATTCTTAGACTTGGGAGGATGTTATTAAAGTTTAGAATCATTGGTTGAAGACATACTTTATAAAGTCTGGGGAATATAGAGACTAGGGGCCCATAGTTTTCATTTAAGAAATTTAAGAAGTATTTATTTATTTATTTTTAATTTTATTTTATTTTTAAACTTTATAGTATTGTATTGGTTTTGCCAAACATCGAAATGAATCCGCCACAGGTATACATGTGTTCCCCATCCTGAACTCTCCTCCCTCCTCCCTCCCCATACCATCCCTCTGGGTCGTCCCAGTGCACCAGCCCCAAGCATCCAGTATTGTGCATCGAACCTGGACTGGCGACTCATTCCATGTATGATATTATACGTATTTCAATGCCATTCTCCCAAATCATCCCACCCTCTCCCTCTCCCACAGAGTCCAAAAGACTGTTCTATGCATCAGTGTCTCTTTTGCTGTCTCGTATAAGGGTTATTCAAAAAATGGGCCAAAGAACTAAATAGACATTTCTCCAAAGAAGACATACAGATGGCTAACAAATACATGAAAAGATGCTCAACGTCGCTCATTATCAGAGAAATGCAAATCAAAACCACTATGAGGTACCATTTCACGCCAGTCAGAATGGCTGCAATCCAAAAGTCTATAAGCAATAAATGCTGGAGAGGGTGTGGAGAAAAGGGAACCCTCTTACACTGTTGGTGGGAATGCAAACTAGTACAGCCACTATGGAGAACAGTGTGGAGATTCCTTAAAAAACTGGAAATAGAACTGCCTTATGATCCAGCAATCCCACTGCTGGGCATACACACTGAGGAAACCAGAAGAGAAAGAGACACGTGTACCCCAGTGTTCATCGCAGCACTGTTTATAATAGCCAGGACATGGAAGCAACCTAGATGTCCATCAGCAGATGAATGGATAAGAAAGCAGTGGTACATATACACAATGGAGTATTACTCAGCCATTAAAAAGAATACATTTGAATCAGTTCTAATGAGGTGGATGAAACTGGAGCCTATTATACAGAGTGAAGTAAGCCAGAAAGAAAAACACCAATACAGTATACTAATGCATATGTAAGAAGTATTTATTAAGAAAAGTAATTATAACTTGGAATGGTGAGTGTGGCCAAACTTGAAGTCTGAGGTTTTCTCTAATATAACTTATTAAGGGTAACAAATGAATGTGTGTGTGTGTGTGTGTGTGTGTGTGTACTACTGCTGCTGCTGCTAAATCACTTCAGTTGTGTATGACTCTGTGTGACACCCTAGATGGCAGCCCACCAGGCTCCCCCGTCCCTGGGATTCTCCAGGCAAGAACACTGGAGTCAGTTGCCATTTACAACTAGAGTAATGACCACCATTTATCAAACACTTAGTATGTGTCAAGTCACTGGGCTAGGCTCAAGGGTGGGAAGGAAATGGAATATGTAGAGACGTGAGTAAGATGCGGTCTCTGTTCTCAGAGAGCTTCCAGTCTTGGGAAAGGGTGTGGAGGAAAGAAAGACATCTACAGATAACTACCAAAGGGAAGAGTTAATTTGGCAGATGGGGAGAGGGTTAGAGTAGATAGATTAAGGATAGAGTTAACAAGCTTTAAATTTCAATTAAAACATTGATGGGAAAAGGTACCATTTTATACACCACTCTACTAATTGAGTGAATGTGTACAGGTGTAACTCAGTGTGAAGCTAGAAGGAATTCTTAGCATCCTTTGGCCACTTTCCCTCATATAAATTTTTACATAGTCATATATGTCCAGAGAAGAACATTTCCATATTTCTTACGTAATTCTGGAAACTGACACTCATACCTGTGGGAGAAGAAAGGAAAGAGAAAGCAGCTAAAATTGATTTGATGCCTACTGTGTACAGAACCCAGTGCTAGGCTTTTTGTCATATTTAATCTTCTTGGTTGCACTATGACATTGATATTTCCCCCACTTTATAGAAAGAGGAAATTGAGATTTAGAGAGGCTAAGTATCTTGTTCCAGAGCACACAGTGAGTAAATACTGCGATTATTTCTGCCACACATTTGCTTCTCAGGAAGCTGCATTGTAACTCTTAACTATAATAAAAAATCAGAACTTAAATTATTTTATCTCTTTGAAGTTCTGTAGTCTTTGGTGTGAACATTCTAAGAGTGCATTCTCAAGTGCTTGGTAGTGCTCAGCATAAAATAGCCACTGGAAGGCTACCCCGAAACAGCAGAACTAATAGCAAGGAGAGGTCTCTGAAGTAGTCTGTGCCGCAGTCTAGCTTCATTATTATAGCAGACTTCTGTATCGCTTTAGATTACTGACGGGCTTCAGTCTCTTACTGATGCCTTTGGCTAGTTTCTTTAGAAAATATTTTACGTAGGGATAAGGATGTAAAAAGTGTAGTCTATGTCTACACCTAAAGCAAAAGTGTATTTTAGTCTAGAACATTCAGTGTTGTTCAGAGTTGTTAATGAATTTGCTATTAAAAACTATGCCTTTTCTTTTCAGCTTAAAGAAGTCTTCTGCCGAACTGAAAAAAATATTAGCCAATGGCCAGGTAGGTTTCATTACAGATTAAGATTTTCTGATAGTAGTAACTTAGTGCTGTCCAGGTTTTTTTTTAATCCATAAACTTAATAAACAGATAAAGGGTCTGTATATTTCTTCTTGTCATAAATGAATTACATGGCTTAATTTGATTGGCAGAACAATTTGCAGCACGTTTTTCAAACTGTGCTAATGGGTTTCACTCCCAGCAGATTGAAGTACCATGCACACACCCTGCTGCCAGCTCAGGGTAAAAAAAGTTAATCAGTTCTGAACAAGTGTGTCAACCCATGGGTTGTTGAAATGGCCCTGTGTCCTGAGGTGACTGTTTCTTTCATTATCTTTAGGGAGAAAAAGAAAAACTGTTAACTTTCTCACCTTAGTTCCTTCTTTTGTCCTGAAACTAACACTGGCTTTTTAGAGGAACGGAGTCACAACAGACCTTTGCCATTTAAAATTCCTGGCCTTCAGGAACCCTCAGTTTGTCCAGTTGACTGGTCATCGAAAGCAGAATGACCTCCTCCCGTCAGTGAGGGACAAACGGGCCTGCAGGCCAGTTATTTCTCACTAATTTTGATCCAAGTAAATGGACACATCTGAAATAGTATAGTGCTTTTAAACATACACTGGTAAATTAAGCTACCTACAGGGTCCTCGATTCTTCAATAGCAACATAAATGCGCTTTAATGTTTGTTATAGAGGAAGCCCTTTGATAGCCTTGGAGGCAAGCGCCTGTCCATTGCGATCAAGCCTGCCTATTAGGCTCTATTGACTGAGACATCTGTGTCACCGCAAATAAAAGACTCTTATTGATTTTCTTAACTGCTGTTCACTTCCCGTCCATGTTTCGAAGGCTGAAATCTTAATTATCTCAGATGCTTATTCAGTGCCTTCACATGCTGACCTCTCCAAGCCTCATTGGCATTTCATGAATCAAGTGCTTGTAGTGGAGGATGTCAAGAAGACAAAGCTGGGTCCCCATGCTTGTCCTTTAATATCACCTGTAACTTGGTGGCCTGGTAGATGTGTGTGCCTTAACGTGATGCCTGTATGGTGGTACTTCTGGAAACCTTACTTATTTAGCATGTAATCTCTTGAATGTAGTTAGAAAAAGTAAATTGATTTGGTTTTGACATCTCATTGTCATCCAGAGTGTGTGAATTCTAGTCCTTAACTATTCAGTGTACAGCTACGGAGAATCTGGTGGTGTATGTATAATCTTATTGGTGCCCAAATTTTAGATCATGTTTATCTAATAGTACTTTTAACTTGAAGCAGCCAAAGTCTTTGTTTCGGTTGAGGTCCACATATATATCCCTCTAGTGCCCTGCACGTTTTCAGACACACAAAACAAAACCTGACTAAAAGCTGAAATACTGAACCTAGGGTCTTTATGTATCTCCAACATGTTTGCATTCTAGTTACTAACTGTAACTTATGAGTTACTTGTGTTCTTCAGCTGGAAAATATATTTCAAAATTGACATAAATTAAGAAGCTTTAACTACATTTGTTCAACCCAGGCAATGGAAAATAACCTGTCATAGATTCTTTCAAAAATGAAAAACAGTTTATTTCCAGGGCAAAAAAAAAAAAACCATTCTGAAATGTTCCTAGTATTCTGAATCTAATGCCATAAATATCTTAGTGCCCTCAGTTAGGAGATTCTCTTTGGTGGAGAATTGTCACGGCAATGATTTTTGACACTTAAAGATTGTTTATTGCTTTCCCTGGGGAATGTGATAGCCCCATGTTAAACAGCATGGCATTTCCTTACTTTTAAGGATTAGCCATTTTACATTTACTTTTATTCACAAAACAAAACAAAGAACTCCCACCTTTGGAAGTCTTCGAAATATCTCCTCCTCCTTTTAATTCCTCAGTCCTTGGTACTATCAGGTAAGTAAAGAATGAGCGAGATTGCATTGCAGTGAGGTAACATGTTCCATTGTGGCGTCAATAAATTTCTGGGCTGAACACTGACACCACTTGCTATGGAAGATGTAAGTCACATTTAACGATACTTTAACACTTAAGCATAGTTTTTTATTTTAGTGGTTTATGCTCTCAAGCATTAATAATGATTTGCCTTTCCACTAGCCTCCACTTAGATTTAATAAGGAATTCATATTAATCATTAAAAGAAAGGGACATGATTCTTCAAGATAATCAAATATTGACAGGTTAGAAATAGCTTTCTGCCTGGGTTCATTGATATAGGTTATGTGATATAAATATTTATTTCTTTTCTGTCACTCAGAGTAAATGCCACCAATTGATTCAGCATTGATATAGTGTCAACAGTTCATAAGAAACATTTGACTGGCTTGTGTTTTCCGATTAGTCTCTGCTGTATAAAGTGGGATTTACTAAATCTCTCCAATTGTCTGCTCATAGAGTGTGACTGCTTTCTGAAACCATTATTGCTTCGATTTGTGAAGCGAAGGTCTGGTGATAGGACTGGTTTCTGTCAGACCTTTACATATAAAAGTAGGATTAATTGAGCATTTTTGTTTTAATGATTTATAAGCGATAGGTACTGATTCTTCTTAATACAGGCAGACAGTAAACAAAGAATATTTTCTTTGTTGATCCATAATTGAATTCCATTTCATTTTCCTCATTAATTTCATTAATATTATATTAAATCAAACATTTTTTAGGAAGTTTAACATTTAGTCATTGGAATGAAGGCATTGTTTTTCTGTAATCACTTTATGATGGAGGGTTCCTTTTTTTTCCTGCTTGAAAAAAATTCATAAGGTATTTTTGGCATGTTTTATTGAGTGCTATAAGTCAGTACCACTGATGTGTTTTCTGGATGTGTTTCTCCCACTTCAGTTGTAGTGCAGTATCATCTGTTTAACATTGGCCCTTGATTTGAAACTGATTAGAAATGGCCCAGTGGGTCAATTTAAAGGATTAAAAAAGTGCAGTTACCCCAGGGATGTATGACTTTGACCTTTGCATCTCTAAAGTTGTCTTTCCTCGGTTTTTTTAAAATTTGTAGGAGAGAGTGACAGTGTTTTCTGTTCCTAATTACTCAAGTATAAATGTACTGTGAAGTCAGAAATCTAGAAATAATTCTAATCCTGCTACGTTTGACTGTTTTGTGGACTTCAGATACCTTTAAAAAACTTCCTGTGTTTAGGAGAAAAAAAAAAAAAAGGAGGAAGAAAAATAGTATTCAACATAAAATTAGCTTTAAAAACTGTCCTATTACCAATATATAAAACACTTAGATTCTTCCAGTTCATCTTATGTCTGACCTAAATGTGGATGAGAGTGTGTGTGTCCAGACGGCACGACTGCTCATCTCCCCACACCAGCAAAACCTTCCCGAAGCCCTTCCTGGCGCCCCCCACCCCCCGCCTCTCTTTCAGCAGCAGCAGAGCCCAGTGCCACTCATGTCTCTCAGGTCATTTGCCAGCATGGCAGTTGACACATAATTGTAACTCTCAGGATTTTTTTTTCTTCTTCCTCCCTCACATCTGTTATTCTGCCTTTTATTGCCTTTTTTTTTTTTTTTTTTTTTAGTTGAAACAAGGAAACTGACTAATACTGAAAAGTTATTTGGTATCTTTAATTGTATAAAAACTTTCTTTTACCCCTTATTTAAAGAGCTGTGCGATTTCTCTTCTTAAAAACAAACATTGTAGTTGATGAAATTGCTTTTAACTTTTGAGTGCCCTTCAGTTGGTTATTTTCCTTTCTATGGGCCAGTGACCATTGATGGAGAGGCTGTCCCTCCATACTTACCCATGAGATCACCTGAGATCGCAGAGCAGAGTATCCTGAAAGACTCAGTTCTCACCTTGACTAGTTACGTGACACAAATGAATTGGGTTATAAACTTAAAATGTTGTAAAAATATGTGATTTTTATGTTACCTGATCTCAACTATAATATTTAAATACTGTACTTTGTAGGCTTATAAATCCCACTTTTGTATCATGAGCACTGTGCCTAAGTTTCATTTTAGAAAAGTTGAATTAATATGCTTTTCTAAACTAAAAAAGCAGATATGTTGTTAGCTATTTGTTTATTCCTTTAATGATTGTTTCATATTTAAGATCAATTAAAGTAACCCATTTTGATCAGAGATACACAATTCTTAAATTTTGTTGTAATCAGTTCATAAGCTTGACCCTAATAGTTTTCCTTTTTAAAACTTTTCTGACATGATTAATACTTACATAATCTATAAAAATTAGAAGGTTCCCATAGGCAAAAAGTGGAGAAGGCAATGGCACCCCACTCCAGTACTCTTGCCTAGAAAATCCCATGGACGGAGGAGCCTGGTGGGCTGCAGTCCATGAGGTCGCTAAGAGTCGGACACGACTGAGCGACTTCACTTTCACTTTTCACTTTCATGCATTGGAGAAAGAAATGGCAACCCACTCCAGTGTTCTTGCGTGGAGAATCCCAGGGACAGGGGAGCCTGGTGGGCTGCCGTCCATGGAGTCGCACAGAGTCGGACACGACTGAAGCGACTTAGCAGCAGCAGGATAGGCAAAAAGATCTGATATTTTTAAATAGAAAAATCTACCAGTCTATTTACAGTCTAGGCAGATTTCTATATAAAACTTTAAAACATTGTAGAAACACTTAATTTTTTATGGATACTGTTTTTTGAGTGACATCGTTCTAGAACTTATTCTTTAAAACCATTTTTATCTTTATGATACTCTTACAATCTTACTCATTATCTGAGGGACTCCAAATTTCCACCCTTGAATTTGCCTAAACGTTGTATTGGCACGCGCATAACACTTGTCTGTGCACACACACCCCTACACCCTGTATAGCATCCATAACATCCCCATATCGCTGAAGCTTTCAGCTTAGCCCCTGCCTTTTTTCTGTCTACCACTCCTGGTTAAGTTAGAGTGCTAGGTGGGTGACTGCTCCACTTTTCTTTTCAGCCTAGGGGTTTTAGGTAAACAAAGACTGATGTTGGGATTATAATGGCTGAAGCTACTTAGAGACCTACGCCTTTGCCTTTTCTGCCTCCAGCAAAATATCACAAAATCAAGCCCCCTCTAAAGTCCTAGGTCTCTCACAGTATGTTATTGGAATGTGTAATATCACTGAGTCTTGATATTTATATTTTTCCAAGAGGAAACTACTGTTCCTTTTACCTGGAAAGTTCTGATGGTGTGGGGTAGATGGAGGGGATGTAATCGGACTGTGACCTCTCTAGGGCCCAGATCCTATAGCTGCATCCAGCTTACCCTTAAACCTCATTGCTACCAATTCAGAATTTGTGGACGTTGAATGAACTTTCTCCTAGAAATTTACTTCAGGCTGTGATGAGGATACAGATTGTTCAGCAAGTTACTAGTACAAATTAGGTTGTTGCAGTCATGTTTAGGAAGTTGCAGTCATGTTTGAGGAATGTTTTCAAGAAAGTAGCCTATTTGTACCCACCAATATATACTGATATTTACATACATAAATATTACATATTTTATACTGTTTGATCAAGGTAAACCCAGTAGCAACTCTGCTAGTTTGTTTAGCATCTCAAGTTACTTTATGTGCAATTTCATGCTGCTTTGAAATTTGTCATTTGGTCCAGAATAATGAGATTTTCTTTTCTTCATGCCACATTTTATATAGGTTGAAATAGGTTTTATTTTCTGTGTTAGTGGTTTAAAGGAAATGAAGAAAAGAATTTCCCTCAAATAGAAAAATTTTTGCCAATTTTTATGACTCATCTGTCATTTTGCCTCTGACCCTAAATGTAGTAATTAGCTGGTTGCAAATTACATCAGTTAGGTTGTACTACAATTAAATCAGGTGCTTAGATTGGCCTTTATACATTAATCTGTCAATATTCTTTTACAGTGTGGCAGAATGGCTTGGAAAGGAAGCTGTAATTCCACTGTATTCCTAATTATCACAGCTCTCTGAAGCTTCACCCTCAGAAATGTATAGAAGAAAAATATTTCCCTTGATAAATGGAGCCTTGTTTTATTCCACTGGTGAAAGTTTAGAGTAGAGCAAAATATTTAAAGCTTTACTATAATGGTCTGAAAGCAAACTATTTTTTTTCCAGGTGATACTGAATTAAAAACTCCATCTATTTTTTGCCCATGCAAGGCAGTGCAATTCCCTGGAAATTGATTTTTTTTTCAGGGCTTACTATGGCTTTTCCCAAGCTTTAGCTATATGGAAAATAACACTTTATTGAATCCACTTAGTGAATAAAGTTGGCAGTTAATTTTTAAGCAACTGGACCAGTGTGTAGAAAATTACTGAATTCCTTAAATAGAATCTGACTAGTCTTAAAGTCATTTGATAAATAATTACTTAGGGAGTTGTTTCAAACTCTAAAACATTATATTGTGGGTACTAAAATAATTTCACTTCTATTCACTATACAAATGAGAGTAGTATTTGTGGTATAACAGTTTTATAGGATCTGGGAAAATGTACGTGTTGCTTTATATAATGGATTAGAAAAATGACTTTAGTTTATACTAATCACATGCTTACTTGCTTTCCTTTTAGGCATTATAACATTTTACTATATGTGCCTTTTAAAGTGCATCGATTTGGCACTTTTCCATAAGATTTCTACCCAGCTATTGCTGGGTACTAATTTATCATTTCCCCCCAAAAAAGCAGTGTCAACTCTAGGAAAATCATTAGCATTATTCAGTTAGTTTGTTTAATGTTAATTAGAGGGTCACTTGAGTTTTCAGGGGCTGATGTATTTATAGATTGTGCATTGGATTACTAGTGGGGGGTGTGTGTGTGTCTTGCCAAGTCTGACTTTGGTTATGTGCAGTGCTGTTTGGCAGCGGTTATTGTAGTGCTGGAGACCGTTCTTATCGGTATCTCTGACCTGACCCTTTTGAGCTATGTTATATCATTCCATTTTGACACCTTTTATCAAACTTTAATGAAATGACCCAGGCAAACAAATTGTCATTAAACTTTCCATCACTTTGTCCCTTGGTATCGTCTTTTATAAATTGGACAGCAAATGTTGTATTGATCTTCTCGTTCTTGCAGCTGAACTTGAAATGACCCAGACTGCTTGTTGTTTATGGCCCAGAGTTGCTTTTCCTTGACATTTCCATCCACAGCATGACACCCTTTTTGTTTTTCTTTCTTTCTTGTGGAGATGAATGAACAAGACATACGGTATCGAGACACTCTTGGTCATGGCAACGGCGGCACAGTCTACAAGTGAGTAGTCAATTTTGTTTAAACTTTCTCTCCACTTTTGCCAAATGTGGGTATCCAAGTTCTCCATGGCAAAGATTTTTAAATGACTACCAGCACTTAGATTTTATTTCCACATGTGACTCCAAAATTCTGTAAGGCATCTATTTTCTCAGAAATTGCTTGGAAAAGTGCATTTATATTGCCTTTTTAGTATTTCTGAGTCTGCATCTCTCCTGGGTGAGCATTTAATAGTCCACCATTAGCAAATATACCTTTAACTGGCCTGAAGTTTAATGCATTTTTTTTTTCACTCTTTTAACACCATTTTTTTTTTTAACTTGCTAGCACCCTATGCTAGTCCCCTGCCTGTTTACACCTATGCCCAGTGGAAGACAACCCTTATAAATACCATTGCTTTGCCCTGTGTCGACACTTAGTTATTAAAAAGCCTCTTCCTGTTGTGTTTCCTTCTCTCCTCGCCCTACACCCCTGAGAGAATTTCTACACATTGATGAATATGTTAAGTTATAAAATTCTCCCAAATTCTGGTTGCAGTGATCTTAGCCTAAAGGAGTGTTCATTTTCATATTAAAAAATGCTAACCGTAAAAAATACTTCTCTCGACAGGGAAGTCTTTCTCATGCAGTAGTGCAAAGTTTAAACTACATAATGTAATATCTGGTACTTAATAGTCTGCAATGATGTATGAAAAATATTCCACTAGGAATTAAAAAATCCATATTCTGTAAGAAAGCCCTGAGGGAGTAATAAAGCTTTCCTCCAGAGAGCTGTTTTCCATATATACACTACCCCTGCATCACATTATAATTGTGTTTTTACCTTAGATATTTTACTATTGATATTAATATATATTTTCAAAGTTGTAAAATAATTAATTTATGTTTTTATTGGTTCCTGATTTTCTTAGAATTTTGAGTTCTTACTAACCATGTCTGAATATAGCTAAAAATTTCCCTGTTGCCCTTGAACATGAAAGGTCGCATCCTAAAATTCCAGAATATCCTCAACTCAGATGCCACCTTGGCATAGAATTAGATTTCTCAGGTTAGAAGCTCCTTCAAAGTTATCTGATCTAGTTCCCTCCCTAGGGCTTTGATCCTCTCTGTAGGTGGAGCCAGGAAATGTCCTTTCTCCTAAAGTCTTGAACATAGTCCTTTAAGAACATATGTTTACATATTTGGATGGTTTTTTCCTATAGATGACTGAGTATGGCAAGTAGTTGGTCTGAATGTTAATTGCTTCCACTAGGCTAATTCAGATAATTAAATAATAACACATTTTTTTCACAATCCTTGGGTCTTACCCTCTTGCCCTTAAAATGTGTGATGCCTAATTTGCCTAAAGAATTTGAGGCTACCATTGTCCTTTCCTGGATCTGTACTATCATTCCTTCCCACGCAGCCCCTAGTACTACATAAATAGCATTTCTTCATCCTGGTCTTCTCGCTCTTATCTGACTTGACTTTATACCCTGTCCTGAAGGTTCTTGGGTTCAGGTACCATTAGAAATAAGAAGGAACATGTATACTCAAATTGCTTCTCTTGAGTTCCCTAAAGGGAGCAGTTTTCAAAGTCTCAGCCTTTCTTCTTCTTAATGCTTTTATGCTAATGTTCAGGTGTAATAAAACAGAAAAGTTTTCTAGCAACTCTTTGAATGCCTTTTATCGGCTTCGAATAGAATCCAAACACATTTCTTTAGACTTCTAACCTACTTACTTGTGCTGTTTCACCAAATGTTTGACTCTTGAGCGTGTTAATATTTTTAAATTAAACTGTTGTGAATTTACTGTCCTGGTTTATTCTAGAGAGGAGAAAACATAAGACCAAACCCCAGCAGATAATTTTTATTGGAAATAATATTCTATGTGTTAAAATTTTAATCTTTTATCTTAAAACAGGTTTATAAGGGGAGAGGGCATACAGGGAAGTAGAAATAACATGCTCATCCAGCAAGGGAAAATTACAGCATAAAATTATGTTAGTGTTGTTTTTCTTTAACTGTTATCCTTAATTGTAGTAAAAACATAAAAATTACCATCTCAACCATTTGTAAGTCTACAGTTCAGTGGCATTAAGTACGTTCACATTATTGTGTAACCATCAACACTGTCCATCTGCACAACTTTTTTGTCTTGCAAATAATTTCCCATTTGCCTGGCTAATGTTTTTAGCTAAGAAGCATGGCTAGAAGTTTTCTTTTTATTAGAGTCACAGTATCCAAGGGAGGGTCCTTAGCACGAGTTCTTTAATTTGCTAGGATGCCACAGTGACATTAGCAACTTCTCCTGGGTTTATTTAGTTGGCTTTCATTGCTTATGCTCAAAACACTTTGTAAGATTCAGTATGTTTTTGACAGTGGTTGTCGTTATGGAGGGTGAGTGGCGGTGTCATGATCATTTCAGTACTTTATGTCGTAGATTTCTTATGAAAAGAAGACATTTCACTTATTGCCTAGGTGATTCTTAAGGAGAGAGAACATGAAGATATAAAATTACATAACCACTTGTCGTTGATCAGTTCAGTTCAGTCATGTCCAACTCTTTGCGACCCCATGGACTGTAGCATGCCAGGCTTCCCTGTCCGTCTCAAGCTCATGTCCATTGCGTCATTGATCATTGATCATTGTCATTGATCATTGGTCTTCATTTCTGTCTGGACTTCAGTTTGTGGTGTTCTCCTATTTCTGGCTTTTAGTTCAGCACAAAGAAATGGTATAATCATCAAGAAATGGAAAGCCACTTTACTAAAGTCTCTATAAAACTGAGTGTTTGATGTGTTATGATTGACTTTCTCCTATACTAAGTTTACCTTAATGGTGTTGACTATAAAAACTGTGATTTTTCAAACAAAAATGATTACATTACAGGCTATGCTACATAAACTAGATGAAGAAAATATTGGAAAATCCACTCATTGGTAACAAAACTGCCTAATGGGCCTATTTATTTTTTTTCTTATAAAGAATAATAAAGCTAATAAATGTGAAGCAAAAGTTGATATTTCAGTCTTATTTGCTCCACTTGAGATGTTGTGAATTTTAAGGGATACGATGTTGTGTAACTACAATATATGTTATTTAATAGTTGATCACATTTTCATCCTTTAAGTTTGGGTATTCTCCTCAGTTATACAGTATGAAATTCTGGGCCTATATATTTGAACCAAATGCGGATTCTGTGTATAGCCCCCTGCTGAACTCATGATAGCAATCCAGCCAGGTAATTGTAAATTGTGGTATCTCTTGGATTATTAGTTTGGATGAAATGGATCAATTCTAAGAGAAAGAATTATTTAGGAAAAGTAAATGAATGTACTTTAACTGCTTCATTTCCAAAAGTACAAGTTGCTCCAAAAAATAAATCAGGAAGCACATATGTACTATTCCCTTCTGATAGATTCACAATAAATTCTGAAAGCTTAGAGGAAGTAGAAAACAGTATGTGTTGTGGTTAAGTATAGGGACTCTGAGTTTGAATTCTGCATCTGCCACTAACCAGCTTGTGTGATGTTGGGAAAGTTACATAGTGTCTTCTATCTCAGTTTCCCTATGCTTAAAATGGGGATAATACTAATACCTGTCTTACAAAAGTGGGCTTCCCAGGTGGCTCAGTGGTAAAGATTCTGCCTGCCAATGCAGGAGACGCAGGAGACATGGATTCAATCCTTGGGTTGGGAAGATTCCCTGGAGGAGGAAATGGCAACCTACTCCAGTACTCTTGCCTGGAGAATCCCCATGGACAGAGGAGTCTGGTGGGCTATAGTCCATGGGGTCACAAGGAGTTGGACAGGACTTAGCAACTGAGTACACGTCGTACAAAATTACTGTGAGGTTAAATCAGATGTTCCATAAAAAAGGCTAAGTACTGTGTCTGACACTGAATGTTCATGATTCTTACATGAACTTACTACTGTTCATGATAGAAATGAACAATGATAGAAAGAGCATTAATCCCTGGGCTTTCTATGCTTACTTGGCCATGGGATTCTTTTCTTGAGAAAGATCTGTAAATATCTCACAGAATTAAAGTTGTATTGAATTAACTTTGAGAAATTCTGCAATATGATACCTAATATATTTCGATGTTTCCTTTGGTTCTTTAGTTCCTTTATGAGTATGGTTTATTTTTATATCGTATATTATTTTAAATAGAATGATTTTTCAAAGTTTCAAGGTATATTCTCATTTATTGTAGTTTACTTTCAAATTGCTATAAGACAGCTGGTATAATGGCAAGCCTGTTTTACTGCTGGTAAAAGCTGGGGCTCACATTCATGTAACAGAACCAGCACTCTACACAGCATCTCTTCCTTCCACTGTTTCTCCCTGAGGCAGTGTTTTCTCAAGGTCAGGCAGAGTCCATTGCATTTACTTGTATTTTCTAGTGTACCCAGCACAGTCCTAAGGATAGAAGAGATGCTCTATACATGCTGGCTGGAATAAGAATGAGGCCAGTGGAGGTTTTTTCCAAGCAGGTTTTAGCAGGGTTCTTTAATTGGATCCTCCCCATATCTAGCTAGTTTTAGAGGCTGCATAATTTTGAGCCTGAATAATTGTTTTAGAACATTCACCAAGAAGCATAGGGATTTCTAAACTAAAAGCATATGTTTGAATGATTAATTTTCTTTCACATATTAAAAACTTAGTATTTGGTATCCACTAACTCAACATTCTAGTTACTGTCCTTTTTTCTTGGATAGTAAGTCACATGGAAATGAAAGTAATTAATAGGACCAGTTACTTTGAAAACGTTCTATGATAATGAGCCAGGCACTCAGATTTTTTGCTCCTTCAGTGCATTGTTTGAAGGAGTCGCAAAAGCTCTGGGTCCAAAAATGAAGTAGTATCTACCTCTTAGGACTTAGGCCATGCTGAGTCAGTTAGCCAACACACACTTAAGGATCATCTGTTCTCTTTTTCTTTAATGCAATTATTTAGGCTAAGACTCTTGCTGTCAGCTTTCTGGCCATGTATTCTAATCTCAAGGTATTGGAAAACACTAGTGAATTTTCTAAATCTAGCTGCTTCTTATGGTACAGTTAAGAGGTGTAACCTGGGTTTGAGGTAGAATTTTCTCAGTGGTATAATCGGTAGCACGTATGCTAACTACATGGTGTTTCAAAGATTGGATATATACCATTATTTAACAATTAATTTGACCATATCTAGAGATAAGAGAGGAGGGAAGGGTTAACAGTTCTCAAAGGTGTTGGTCTTGCCTTCTTTCTGTTGTCTTACCTATATTATGAAATATTTGTTGGGCAGTAGGGTGGGGATGGTTCTTGGAGACGGTAACTCAGATCATGTGAACTATTAAACTGTATTCTACCCTTGTGATATGACTTACAGGCCAACTAAAATATTTTTGTTTCAGGACTGGAATTATATCAGCCCACTGCAGTGAACATGATTTATTTCATGAAAATTAGAAGCTGTGGTGGTCAGTTATAGAAAATGAAAAAAATACATGAATCGTTGCCTAATTAAATGCTATTTAGTAAACAAAATATTTTAAAACATAGGATTCCTGAAGGGAAAGTGCAACCAAGAGGGTCCTTGATGTAAATATTGGGAACCACATAATACCGAGAAAAACTCTGATTTCCTTTTTCACCAAACAACCCAAAGGTGCCAAACCGGAAACAGTCACAGGCCTGACCCCAGTTTCTCTAACAGCTGCATCAGTGGCCCCACTTCTTTTTGTTTTTCTCCCTGAAGTGCATCTGGTAAATTAAGAGTAGTTTTTAAATGGTTTTGATATTGACCCAAGAGCTAGGGTGATTGTTTGATTTATTTTAACTTTAAATTTCCAATCAAATGAAGTGCCTTTTCCTTGTAGCCAGGATCGTATTTTAAACAAGCAAATAAGACATCATCTTAATGTAAAATTAAATACTTGTATATGGCTGGATTGTATTGTAGTATCATGTGACAAGCAAGGATATTAAATATTTTCAGAAAATCAATGAACATTTGTCAAATAAAATTAATTATGTCCACTTCCCTCTCTCAGCATTCGCTGTTACAGGTTGGTTTCATACAGTGATGTGCATTGTATTGATTAGAACCTGAAGAATGAACCTGAGCTCCAGACTCTCTGCACTTTCCCCCCTTTGCTGCCCCATCTCCACATCCCCATAACTTCACACATGCTCACATTCATTACAGCAATGATGGATTATTGGCATCCAGCCAACATGACAGGATGTCACAGGTCGCTGAGCAGAGATTTTCAGACTCTGTTTCCACCCGAATTAACTATTATTGAAATAGTTTATTGAGATTGAAGTATTGATCATTTTCTGCTAACCTTGGCTTAAGGGAAGGAAGAAGAGGCGGGGTGTTTCTGAAAGACACTAAATTTCATTTTAAAAAATCTCATTTATTTAGCCTTTTCTTCTTCCTTTTTTATAGCCCTTATTGTTTTATTGCTTGGAAAAGGGTATCTTGGCTTTATTTTTATGACAGTATAATTATACTTCAGAAATGCACTTGATTACTATGGGTAACAAAATTGTTCTAGTATATTGGTTTGGCCAATATTGCTATACAAACAACTTTTCAGTCAATTGAGTCTGGTAAAAATCAATACATTATGGTAATATTTCAAGTAAGAATTTGCTGAATTGAAGTATTTCAACTCTATCTCCTTTTAGGGAAAAATAGTTTTGAAGTAGCAAGACTTCTTTCTAATATTTTATTTTAATAAAAGTGCTTTCTTTATAGAGAAATATAACGTCCTCAGCAGAAGTGGTTAAGAACAGATAAGCATTAGCACACTTCTGTTTGTATAGGGTGGAAGAGGTCTAGTTTCCTTTAAAATCTATTTTCTGGCTGCATTAAGAATGTATAGCATCCAGGTTTGACTTTGTCTCGCAGGGTGTAACTTTTGGATTTTTGTGTCTAGTTCTGGGTGCTGACTTTCTAGAGAGATATGGACAGTTCAGAGAGCACCCAGAGGAGCATGGGGAGAAAAAACAGGGGTCTGGGACATTGTGCCGTCCAGTCCTTCGTTCACTAGTGGGCACCTTCTGAGCATGTGCTGTGTGGAGGGCACTGCGTCAGCTGTTGGGGAGAGCAGGCTCTCATTGGCCTGTGTCCAGATGGAGGGAGACGTCTTGTCGATAGGTAAGTACAGGGCCTCACGGTCTAGGCCATGTGTCTCTGTGGTACACAGGCCCTTGTGGGCCGAGGAGGGAGTGACAACTTTTAGCTCTTTCCTCAGGAGGATTCAGAAAGGGCCTCACGGAGGAACTGTTATTTGAGTTGAAAAGTGATCAGAGGAGTTGGCTGCCTTTTATCTGAATAAGAAAAAATCAAGAGGTCCCATGACAACTGACATAAAGTCTGAAGGGCATTCCTGTAGACAGAGGAGCAGGTTTTTCTGAAGGCCCACCTCAGATTGCTTGTCTTGAATGTCTGTGTGACAGTGCCTTTGGTTAGAGTGAGCCCTGTACTCTTTCTGCTACTTTACCCACCGGCCTGTCCTCCCTAGAGGTCATTTGAACGATGTCTTTCCAGGGCCCAGTACCACTCGTTACCTACTGTAGACACTTAGTGTTTTAGGAATTAACCTGTAGAGGCTGTCTTCACAGTCTCAGGATGGATGCAAAGTATTCATGGATGTATCGCTGGGTGGCTCTGGCTTCTACCTTAAGCAGAATGATACGGCTTAGTGTTCAGGACTGCTGAGAAAAGAATTCCCACCTAGACTGGACATGAAAAGACTGCAAAGATTACTCCTGAGTGTAAAGTTCCAGAATGAAATTTAGCATTCAGCTACCATAAAAATGTTGATGTCAAGTATTGTTTGGTTTTGTTCTTTTAGATTTTGTCTTACTGTATATTCATTGAATGTATACTCACCGACAGTCGCTCTGTGCCAAAGCCATCCAGTAGTGAATAACACAGGTGGCCAGTGCTCCTGGAGCTTGTTCTAGGGGTGCAGATAGACAGCAATCAAGGAAATGAATACCGAAGTAAGATGATATCAGACCTTACAAGTGCTGTAAAGAATGCTCAGCAAGGCTTATCTGAGGAGGGGATATTGGAGCTGAGACCTGAAGGACAGGAAGGAGCCAAGTCATGGGAGAATCTGGGAATCCAGAATCCAGGCAGAAGGAACTGCTGTGGAGAATGCCCTGAGATGAGTGTGAAGGTGTTGTGTCTAGGAGTGTGGTTGGAATTGGAGTAGAGCAAGCTCAGGGGATGGTGGAGAAATGGGAAGGAGCCTGATCATGTGGGATCTTTGAGATCTCGCTAAATCTTTGCCAAGAAGCATGGTCGATATACTTAGCCCCTTTTTACTAGTGAGAAAGATAAAGCTTGGAAGGGTTAAGTGGCATGCCCATGGTCAAATCAAGATTAGAACTCAGTATCAAAACATCGAGTTGTCCACCTCAAATTCCTTCTGACACTACATCAGTACTTGGGCCTACTTCTCAAGCCACGGTTTTCCTTTTTGTCATCTGCACTCTTTTAAGTTTCTCAATTTTTAACCGAAATTATTTTTCAGTGTGAGATCTAAATTAATATATGATCTTGAAAGTCAGTGATGCACCATCTCTAGTTGTTAATTTTAGAGGCTTTTTAGTAGATGTTAAAACAACCATTACTTCGCTGACAGAATTATGGCGACATAACTTGTTATTTGGTCTATCCTTTGGGTCTCTTTACTTATCAAAAGCTTTGAATTTAATAATTGGATCCTGAGATTAATTCTATGTTTGTGCTAGAGGAGTTGGAGCATTTCTTGATTTATAAGACACATTAAATTTTTCTAAACTATTTTACAGTGTCTGATGTGTTAGAAAATTAACGGCTCTTGGTTGGCATATAGCACAAGCAAATATTTGTATGCCACAGCATCTAGGGTATTTACTTAAATTGCTTTTTTGGAAAATAATTCACTGGAAAGTACAAACCACATTTACTGTGTATAACTTTCTGCCACAGTTTTGTTTTTTTTTTTTCATTGCTCTGTCTTTGGTTACCTTGCTATAAGAGACCGTGTTCCTAAATTGCTGCCTTACTGGAGTCGAATACACTTAGGTTCTGATTTGTGCATTAAAACTGAATTGGAGGAGCAGGTTACTAACTGAGAGGGGGAAACAGCAATAGAGACTTAAGCTCTGGGTATTAAGCATCAAGTTTTTTTAAACATTACTTTGATTTTTAAGTGTAACTTTGTATTGTTATCCTCTTGACCCTAAAATTTCCATATTTTTCCTAGTCAGTACTACAAAAGAAGGAAAGAAAAAGAATGTACAGTATTATTGCTCAAAGCAGAACTGTGGTTTTTGTTTTGTGAATTCAAATAATGAAGTGAAGAATGTTCAGACAAAATCAGAACTTGCTTTAGGGCACAATCAATATAGTATTTTAACAAGCTTAGTGTACTTGGAAAATATACATTGTGTAAGATTCTCAAGCATACTGATTCTATTACGACTACTAACTTTAGAAACAAAATGTAATAATATACTGTAGTCAATAAACAAAGCTCTGATTAAATTATAATTAAGTTTTCTGAAAAGTTATCTAAAAACTATGAATAAAATGTATTTTTATGTTGTCTGAGTAACAAAATATATAGCCAATGAAATTTTATAGTTGTAGAGAAAATGATAGGTGGGATAAAATTACAGAGTGAATTTTTACTACCACACATGTGCCGAGTTTAGTTTCTGTACACCATTTGTTTTTTCTTCCTTTTAACTTTTTTTGAAAGTTAATTTTTTAGTGTTGCAGAGTGTAAGCCTTGGGTAACTGACTGAAAAGGCAAATGCGAAGTTTCTCTGCTTCCCTGGAAGCCTAGTAAAATGTGTTAAGGCCTTGCCTTCATGTCCCCAGCATGCAGTGGATACTCAGAATCGTATGGCTGCATTTGTTTCCACCCTGGGCCACCGTTGCATGCCAAGGGTTAACGCCAGCAACGCTGGAATGTAGCTGGGTAGAGTAGGTGTCACCAACATTGTGTAACCTGTGATGAAATCCTGAAATCAAGGGATTTCTCTGAGGAGTTAAAGCAGACAAGGGCTAGAACCACCGTTGAAAGTCATGCTTTCTTATTTCTTGATGCTTTCCCAGTGCCCTTTTTAGTAAACAACTGCATTTTGATTCAGTGAGGAGCTAGCGTAAGCATACTATGTGCAAGCCTAAAATCTTCTGATGGCATTTTCTAGCACATAGACTACAGCTGTATTTTTTTTAAATTTTACTTTATTTTTAAACTTTACAGTATTGTATTAGTTTTGCCAAATATCGAAATGAATCCGCCACAGGTATACCTATGTTCCCCATCCTGAACCCTCCTCCCTCCTCCCTCCCCATACCCTCCCTCTGGGTCGTCCCAGTGCACCAGCCCCAAGCATCCAGTATTGTGCATCGAACCTGGACTGGCGACTCGTTTCATACATGATATTATACATGTTTCAATGCCATTCTCCCAAATCTCTCCACCCTCTCCCTCTCCCACAGAGTCCATAAGACTGATCTATTTTGTATTTGTATTTTTTGCATCAGGCACATGTACCTTACAGATGACTTATAGGAACAAACAGCTGTCTTCTTTCTTCTCACCTTCCCTGAAATTTGTAATCTTTGAACTAAGTGATTAACCCAGTATTTAAAACATTAATTCCTGTCTCCAGACTTCAGTCAGTTCCACATACAGTTCTGCAGAAATTGCATCTTTGGGTTTTTTTCATTGCTCATGATTTTGTGAGTGCTTTTGTGTATGTATTTAAATCGTTGGAGTCTTACAGATGTTTTGACCTCTGATCTTTACAAACAAGTCTGGTTTCTTCCTCCCACGCAGACCCCTCTCCCTTTCTCCTCTCGTTAATCTTACTTTAAAAATATATGTGAGGTCTTTAAGCCTTAATCTCGTGAATAGATTGGAGAATCAGCTCCTCTTGACTAATCTCAAAGGACTTTGTAAAACAAAATGTTACTTAATTTTTGGAGAGAATGTTCTAATGCAGTTTATATATTTTTGGAAATCGCTACAGATATCTCAAAAAGAAGAGCAAGATGGAATTTGGTTTAGAATCCAAATACTTTCTCCTGTTGTCCAAAACATAGAGGCAACGATTTTTCTTTGCTTAAAGATGACTCTCCCTGGATGGTGTAAGGTATGATGGTAGTTTGAGTGTTGTTCATTTTTTAGGTTAAAGGGAAAAGTTCCTCCTGGTTTGTTTTAACCCTAGTCATGATATGCCAGTGTCATGAAGTCTGTTATACACAAAAGTGCACAAAATGAAGATAAAGTGCCTCTCTTCAGCCTGACAAAAGCCATTCCTTTGCAGAATGGTAGCTGCAGCGAAAGTAAATAAGTGAATGGACAGCAATCACAGCCTAGTTGATGAAACTGTTCAATTAAAGCACAGGCATTTACATGGTGTAATTTCCCTAAATTGCCAATGAGCCCCTTTAGACACAACCAGTGTTCAAATTGATTTCAGCATTGATTTTGGCTGAAGCTGATAAATTTCTGCTTGTTAGTTAAAGTAATTTTGCAGAAGACTTTGTACTGCAGTATTGAAGTGTTCATTTAGCTGATGGTTAAAAGAGGAGTTATTTACAGAGGCCTCTACTGTTGGTCTGAGATGGGACAATTCCCCAATCATCTTTTACTTTTAATTTTTTAGGCTTCAGTATACCAATCAATAGGTGATTGAAACTGATTAAAACTTATCCAACCAGCTGCCTATGGCAGTTTAATTAGGAGCTGGATGATTCTTAAATTAAAGTTGTCTTATTTTCATTGCATAGCCATCTTCCAGAAGAGTAAAAGACTAACAGTGCTGAAAACTTAAAGTTTGGCTTTATTAAAGTATCTAGCAACTGTTAAATCACTCAATAGCTATTCCTGAGGCAACTCAGAAATGTATTCAGAGGCTTTTGCCTTTATACAGATTAAAAGTAATAATGTGCTTATTTGCTAGCCAAGAAGATTTTTTTGTGTCAAAGGGATAATCTCTGGGATAGTGAGATATGTGAAAGAACCAAGATCTGTGATATATATCGTATTACACACGCAAGATGAATGTTTGAGCTTTACTTTTTAAATACTGCAGTACAGGATGAAACTAGCCATCATGATGTCCTGTGCATCTCCCTGCTGAAAACCATCAGCTTTGAATTTGTATTTTTTTGTTGTGTTTTGAGGCCTTGATTAAAATCAATCCCCAGTGAATGAAAGCCCACTATTTTCATATAAATACATGCTGACTTTTCACCAATATTGTGAACAAGGTTATAGAAGAGAGATTTTTGTTTGTTTTGTTTTCCTCTCCCAGGGAAGCTTCCCCATACTCATTTTCTCTAGTGTGGGACAATTTCTTGAGTTTTTAATGGAAATGGGTTAATATTTCTGTCATAGGGGACAGATTACATCTGGTACTACAGGGAAGAAGGGGATAAATGGCTCACTTTTCAGAGGTGCATTTACTCTTTGACCCACTAGGGTACTATTTAGTGTGCTAGCAGAGGTAATTTAGTAAATTGTACCCCAGTGGCCTGAAAAAGTTAATGCAACTCTGAAAAGTGAGTCATTCAATCGATTTTCCCTATTGCTTTTTAAAAACCAGCACTGACCCTATCCAGAGAACCTTGAAGACAACTGGAATTAGAGGATCTAGAAGCAGCCCATTTATGTTCACACAGGCTTGTTTGGGACAAGCATTGGATTTGGCTGCAGAGGAATTTGAATCCACAGCCCAGTCCAAAGCTTCAGTCAGTTCAGTTCAGTTCAGTCACTCGGTTGTGTCTGACTCTTTGTGACCCATGGACTGCATCACTCCAGGCTTCCCTGTCCATCAGCAACTCCTGGAACTTACTCAAACTCATGTCCATCGAGTTGGTGATGCCATCCTACCATCTCATCCTGTGTCGTTCCCTTCTGTTTCCACCTTCAATCTTTCCCAGCCTCAGGGTCTTTTCTAATGAGTCAGTTCTTCACATCAGGTGGCCAAAGTATTGGAGCTTCAGCTTCAACATCAGTCCTTCCAAAGAATATTCAGGACTGATTTCCTTTAGGATTGACTGGTTGGATCTCTTTGCAGTCCAAGGGACTCTCAAGAGTCTTCTCCAACACCACAGTTCAAAAGCATCAATTCTTCAGTGCTCAGCCTTCTTTATAGTCCAACTCTTACATCTATACACGACTACTGGAAAAACCATAGCTTTGACTAGATGGGCCTTTGTTGGCAAAGTAATGTCACTGCTTTTTAATATGCTGTCTAGGTTGGTCATACCTTTTCTGCCAAGGAACAAGCGTCTTTTAATTTCATGGCTGCAGTCACCATCTGCAGTGATTTTGCAGCCCGCAAAAATAAAGTCTCTCACTGTTTCCATTGTTTTCCCATCTATTTGCCATGAAATAATGGGACTGAATATCATGATCTTTGTTTTTGAATGTTGAGTTTTAAGCCAACTTTTTTCAGAAAAAGTTCTCCAAAGCTTAGGAGATAAGAATCTTGAAGCAGTCGTTAACCTCACCAAGCCTTGGTTTCCTTATCTGTAAAATGGGGCTAATAAAAATATCTGCACATTTTTGCACAACTTAAATAGCTTCTTTATATAAAAAACATTTTATAAACCATAAAGCACAATTGAATGTTACTTATGAGTAGAAGGAGGTTTTCTGAAATAGCCATTTTTATATCTCATTTTGGAAAGTGACTTATTGTTAGCTTTCCACTATGAGCAGAGATGATATTGTAATCAAGCCATTTCAGAAAGAAGTTTCCTAACTAGTTAATTGTCAAGATACTCTTGTTTCCCTCCCACATGTGTTGCCTCATTTTTTTCCTATCCTCATCATTAGGCTTTCTCTTGCCTCTGTTTTGGCCATTAACATTCTTTCAGAAGCTTTGATCAAGAGATCACTATGACTATAGCTTCCTTAATCTCAAAGGTACTTGGGCCATGTATTAAAAGACATTACTGTAGTTGATGTTAAAGGCTTGAATAAGGCTATATCACCTTATGAAAGAAATATGGAGGAAGTGATGACCACATTAACTTTGAGACAGATGTGGGAGTAAAAAGGAGAACCAAAGTAAATAGAAAGAAGAAGAAATCATAAAATGTAGAGTTAAAGTAGCTCTGGTTGGAATTCTTTCTAACCCTGCCAAGTTCTCTATATTAAACATTAGGTTGGTTTGTGAGCCCTGTGTATGATCAGCATCTTGAAAGAGTTGTTAATATATGTGACCTAATAACATATTTGATTTGATACTTAAACAGTCTGGGGGGCCCTGTTGCTTAACCATAAATCATTTTACAATCAGTAGTCAGCATTTGTAATGGGTTTTTAGGCAGAAGGAACGTTGGCATAGACTGCTATTTGAACTAGTACAGTTTATATAAAAGCTTTTTACAACTGCTGTTTACTTTGGATTTCCTATTTTAACAGCTAGAGCCTGGCTAATGTGTTTATCTATTATGGGAGACAACAACTGTCAGTGTTGATTTCCCTGAAACTATTTGAATTTTTTTTTTTTTCTGTAGATGGCTATTTTGTTACGTGACATATTGGTAAAATCCACCCCCAAAGAAACCTACCAAGAGAATAAATCTCTAAAATGATCAAGCAATAAAACAAAATTTTCATTAACTGAACCATACATAGCTAGTTTACATTTGGTTCCTGATTTTAATTTTAATTGCATTAAAAAACAACATCCAGGGTTTTTTAGAAAAAATTAATCTCACAAAATAACAAAATATGTTTGTTTTGTTTGTGTATGTATGTCTTTCTTAAGCCAGAACTTAACGACTGGTTTCACCATTTTAGTGACTGGCTTGTTTTCTTAAGTTTCCCATTCATTTGGAGAGTTTCCAACAATTGATAGTGCTCTATAAATAATTCACAGTAATTGCATCCCACTTTTCACTAACCTTTTATGCAGTATGCTCTGTGAGAGTGGAACTTAAGTCAATGGCATTTATTCCACGTGGTATGTGACAGAATTGCCCTGCCCCCTCCACAGGGCAGTGGCATTTCAGTGTTCTTGTGTTGCTGTCATGATTAAAAGTCATCATATGTGCAATTACTCTTGAAATCCTGGCTCCACAAGGCAGAAAAAAGGGAGGAGGCGTATTTCCCTAGTCATTTTGATGACTGTTTTACTAACAGAGTGACACTTATCACATGTCATATTACAATTTATGCTGAAACATGAAATATTTGCAGTCAGATCATAGGTCAGTCCCCCATTCTTAAATTATATCCTACCTCACCATTAGAGAAGCACAAATATTCCCTATTATAATTCTTCTCATAATTGAAAATAATTTGATTAGAAAGTATTTAGAAATTGATATGCAGAATAGTGTTATAGAAATTAGATGCCTACTTTAATTGTATGAGATTGTACAAGCTTTATCAGAAAATATATGATCAGCTCTAGGTTATTTATTTTGTGAACAGGAGTCATCTGGGCCGATTCATATTTTTTCGGTTCTCCTAGAATTTGAAATTCTAAGCATAAATAATTTCAGTAAACATTGTAAAATACAGATGCAATTGATCTTATGCATGACATAAATTTGTGTGGGAGTCCAGATGTTGAAATGTGAACACAGGTTGCTTCTCCCTTATGTCCTATGTGAATCTAGGACTTTTTAACATTTCATTTTCAAATTTCTCCTTTTCCTTACACACTTTTAAAAATTCTTATAGAAATTCTGTTTAGTTTTTTGGGTTGATTTATCTTTTAATAAAATCTTATTAGGAACTAGATGAAAGTTAACACACCTCTAACCTTGTGTGTATTGTACTAGACCCATCTTCATATAGAAAATTATAAGATTAGTTGCATTTGTCCCCAAATATTGCTTTTGAAGTCAGTCACGTGTTCTTTTGGATACCTGCCCTGAGCAAGGTACTGCACTTGGCAGTGTCAGAGGTGTAACACCAACATTCTGGGCCTTGGGAGTACTGTTCTGTGGGTTCTCTTGCTGGCGTACGTTCTGTACCTTCTCATCTCCTTTACTGGTTTCTTCTCAGCTCCCTGATTTCTGGATTTGGAGTTGTTCGGGTCCATTCCTCATACCTCATCTCTATTTATTTCAATTCCTAATTGAGGCACTTCCATGGTAGTCTACTGGCTATGACTCTGTGCTCCCAGTGCAAGGGGCCTGGATTTGATCCCTGGTTAGGGAACTAGAGCCCATATGCTGTAACTGAGAGTTTGCATACACAACTGAGAATCCCATGTGCCTTATGAAGATTCCACATGTCACAACAAAGATTGTAGATCCCCATGTGCTTTAACCAAGACACACGTAGCCAAATGTGTGTGTGTGTGTTAGTTGCTTAGTCATGTCCGACTCTGCAGCCCCATAGACTGTAGCCCACCAGGCCCCTCTGTCCATGGGATTCTCCAGGCAAGAACACTGGAGTGGGTTGCCATTTCCTTCTCCAAAAGGAACTGTAGAAAGAAAGAAAATGAAGTCGCTCAGTTGTGTCTGACTCTTTGCAACCCCATGGACTGTAGCCTACCAGGCTCCTCCATCTGTGGAATTTTCCAGGCAAGAGTACTGGAGTGGGTTGCCATTTCCTTCTCCAATGCAGCCAAATAAATAAATTAAAATATTTTTTTAAAATTCCCAAGTGAGATTTTGTAGTTTCATGGCTTTACATGCCATCTATATGTTGATGAAGCCCAAATGTATATCTCCAGTCCTGTCCTCTGCCCTGAACTTCAGACTCATATCTAATTACCAGTTGAATGTCTTAGGCATTTCAAAGTTACCCAAAGCAAACATTTCCTCTAAAATCTGTTCCTTCTTAGTTTTTCTAACCTTTGTAAATGGAAACTTCGTCCTACAAGCTGCTCATGACAGAGAGTTTCCAGTCATTCTTCTTTCTTCTTTTTCTCCCAGACCATCCATTATATTAACCCACAAATCTTGTTGGCGTTTCTTCAAAGCTGTTTGAGCAAGCGGACCACCTCTGACCTACCACCATATTCTAAGCATCTATTATCTCTTGCCTCCCAGCTACTGTTCTAGTTTCTGTCCTTAATTTCCTACGAAGAATTCTCTTTACCCAATAGCCAAAATGATCTTTCTGAATATAAACTCTCCACATGTTTTTTTTACTGTGACTTTTTATAGCATTCAGAATAATAGCCAAAGACCTCACCATGGTCTAAATGGTACTAAACAATCTGTCTTCCCATTACCTTTCTGACTTGTCTCCCACACCTAGTCTTTCTTATTCCAGTTCCACACACATGTCAAATACACACTTCCACCTTAAGGCCTTGAACTCAACATTTCCTCTGCCCACAGTCCTCTTTTTCTGTCTAAATGGTATGCTCCTTTACTGTTCACATATAACTGAATGAGAGGTGCATTCCTTAATTTCCTCCTACCTATAATATTTTTTTTAAATGCCCCTAATCTTGATCACTGTCTATATCCCTACCTTTAGTCTTTTTTATTGCAGTTCTGCTACGTGACATATTGTGTATTTATTTGATTATTGTCAGTCTTGCCCCACTAGAAAGTAAGCTCCAGGAAAGCAAGAACCTTGTCTGATTTGTTCTCTACCCCAGCCACAATGCCCACCATTGTTCTTGGCAGTTGGAGGTATGCATTATTTATTAAATACGAAAACTAGGTATCTAAGTGGAGAGTGTGTCATATACTCTGGTAGAATTTGGGGATATAGCAGGGAAGAGAATGGACCTTGACCCTGACTTGAAACTTGCAATAAAATAGGATAAGATACAGACCCTATATTAAGAATTTACAGATTGTTTGGTAATTAGTGTTTACAGTATAGTTAAACAAAGCATATACTAGTGAAGTTATATAACACTTTTGAAGAAAAACAGTATTAGCAGCAACATGTGACATATCATAAAACATCAGAGTAGTTGATGCCAATGGATGAACTGGCATCAACCACAAGATAGGGAAACATAATCCATCGGATAGGGAATATAATATGTGGAATTTTAGTACATTCTTCTTCTGAATTCCACGTTCAACATTCACAGTATCCTGAAGTAAACTTATTTCAAATCATTCCCTGTGTATACTCTGTCTGTACTGGAAAGAACACAAGCATTAAATTGAAATAGACCTGAATTTGAATCTTATACCTGCCATTCATAAATTCTTATTACCTTAATATCCTCACATCTGTTTCTATTATTATCTGTGAAATGTGGCTTATGTTATATACAACATATAGAAATTAGAATAATTCTGTGGACTGTTAGAAATTGTTAGTTCCCCGTTTCATTTTTCTTTCTCCCCTTTCCTGACTACACCATTTAATTATTATCTCACAAATATTTGAGTATCTATGATGTGCTAAGTATTTTGCTAGATACTATATATGCATTGTTGAATGAAGTTGATGTGGTCTCTGCTCTCATGAAGCTAAAAAGTATAGGATTATATATTTAAGGATGACTAGATAAGAGTCTTCTCTTTCTGCTAATAAACACCATAATTCTATGATCTTTGCTTGAAATTTTAGGTTTAGCCTCCTCATCCCGTGTTTCATAGATTATATCTGGCCAAAGTCTTCTATCTATGTCCCTTTTCCACATCTGGTAATACTACCTAGATTCCTACTACCCCTCTTACCTAGCCTGTAGTAACACCATTCCAAGTGCTCCTTGCTCTTTCACGTAGTGCTGTGGTAATCTGCAGCCAGAGTAAGAATTTTAAAGTCTGATCATAGCACTCTTCTGTCCAAGAACCTTCAGTGGCATTTATCGACCAGCAAATTGTGGGTAGCAGATTTGCACCAATAATACTGAAAGCTGAAAGACAATGGTATCCTCACAAGATAAAAAGGAAATAACCGTCTCAATTAAACTGTCATTCAAGAGTGAGGGCAGGGGACTAACCTGGTAGTCCAGTGGCTAAACTCTGTAATGTCAATTTTGGGGTGTCCGAGTTCAGTCTCTGGTCAGGGAACTAGATCTCACATGCTGCAGCTCAAAAGATCCGGCATACCTCAACTAAGGCTTGGCACAGCCAAATAAATAAATAGTTTTTTAAATGCTTTGTGGTGACCTAAATGGGAAGGAAATCCAAAAGAGAGGGGATATGTGTACATGTATCAGGCCTTTCCAGGTGGCACAGTGCAGGGGACTTCAGAGATATGGGTTCAGTGATTAAGTCGAGAAGATCCCCTGGAGGAGGAAATAGCAACCCGCTCCAGTGTTCTTGCCAGGATAATTCCAGGGACAGAGGAGCCTGGCAGGCTACACTCTGTGGGGTCGCTAAGAAGTCGGACGACTTAGCAACTAAACAGCAATAACAATCCAGGATAGTAGACAAAGAGAGGTGAAAAGTAAATGAATAAGGTGGTAGAAATAAATCTATATGTATCAATAATTATAGATATATGTTGCCAGTTAGTAGATTGGTCAAGTGGAACTTAAAAAAATACAGCTATCTACTATTTTTAACTATTTTAGAATATATTCGTAAAACATGAATACAGAAAAAGGTTGAAAGGAAAGGGTTGGGGAAAAGATACTAGGCAAAAACTAATCAATAGAAAGCTAGTGAGGTTATATTAACATAAGACAAAGCAGACTTTAAGGCAAAAAGTTTTGTGGGTTTTTTTTTTTTTAATTTTAGGGATGAAGATAGAAAGGACTACTATATGATGATAGAAGAAAAGAATATATAATAGTCTTAAGCTTGTATATAGCTAATGCTGCTACTGCTGCTAAGTCGCTTCAGTCGTGTCCGACTCTATTCGACCCCATAGACGGCAGCCCACCAGGCTCCCCCGTCCCTGGGATTCTCCAGGAAAGAACACTGGAGTGGGTTGCCATTTCCTTCCCCAATGCATGAAAGTGAAAAGTGAAAGTGAAGTCCCTCAGTCGTGTCCGACTCTTAGCGACCTCATGGACTGCAGCCCACCAGGCTTCTCCGTCGATGGGATTTTCCAGGCAAGAGTACTGGAGTGGGGTGCCATTGCCTACATAACCTTAAAATACATAGAGAAAAAAAAAAAATAGCTTGACAAGGAAAAGTTAATAAATCCACAATCATAGTAGGAGAATTGTCTTTCAGTAATCAATAGATGAAACAAATAAAAATTAAAGATATAGAAGACTTTAACATCATCATTAACAAGCTGATCACATGATCATATAACACTCTTTATCAATCATATTGAGAGGATATAGAGGTATAGAAAACTTAAGAATTGATTATATACTAGGGGACAAAGCAAGTCTCACTTAAGTTTGTAACTTACAGATCACTTTTTCTGACTATAATACAATTAGTTTAGAAATTAATAATAATAATCTTTTTTTTTTTTTTTTTTTTTTTGTTTGTTTGTTTATTTTATTTTATTCTTTTTTAAAAAAATCACATGCTCCCCATCCTGAACCCTCCTCCCTCCCAACCTCCCCATACCATCCCCCTGGGCCTTCCCAGCGCACCAGCCCCAAGCATCCAGCATCGTGCACTGAACCTGGACTGGCATCTCGTTTCATACATGACATTTCACGTGTTTCAATGACATTCTCCCAAATCTTCCCACCCTCTCCCACAGAGTCCATAAGACTGTTCTATACATCAGTGTCTCTTTTGCTGTCTCGTACACAGGGTTATCGTTACCATCTTTCTAAATTCCATATACATGCATTAGTATACTGTATTTATGTTTTTCCTTCTGGCTTACTTCACTCTGTATAATAGTCTCCAGTTTCATCCACCTCATTAGAACTGATTCAAATGTATTCTTTTTAATGGCTGAGTAATACTCCATTGTGTATATGTACCACAGCTTTCTTATCCATTCATCTGCTGATGGACATCTAGGTTGCTTCCATGTCCTGGCTATTATAAACAGTGCTGCGATGAACATTGGGGTACACATGTCTCTTTCCCTTCTGGTTTCCTCAGTGTGTATGCCCAGCAGTGGGATTGCTGGATCATAAGGCAGTTCTATTTCCAGTTTTTTAAGGAATCTCCACACTGTTCTCCATAGTGGCTGTACTAATTTGCATTCCCACCAACAGTGTAAGAGGGTTCCCTTTTCTCCACACCCTCTCCAGCATTTATTATTTGTAGACTTTTGGATCGCAGCCATTCTGACTAGTGTGAAATGGTACCTCATAGTGGTTTTGATTTGCATTTCTCTGATAAAGAGTGATGTTGAACATCTTTTCAAGTGTTTGTTAGCCATCTGTATGTCTTCTTTGGAGAAATGTCTATTTAGATCTTTGGCCCATTTTTTGATTGGGTCATTTATTTTTCTGGAGTTGAGCTGTAGGAGTTGCTTTGTATATTTTGAGATTAGTTGTTTGTCGGTTGCTTCATTTGCTATTATTTTCTCCCATTCTGAAGGCTGTCTTTTCACCTTGCTAATAGTTTCCTTTGATGTGCAGAAGCTTTTAAGTTTAATTAGGTCCCATTTGTTTATTTTTGCTTTTATTTCCAATATTCTGGGAGGTGGGTCATAGAGGATCCTGCTGTGATGTATGTCAGAGAGTGTTTTGCCTATGTTCTCCTCTAGGAGTTTTATAGTTTCTGGTCTTATGTTGAGATCTTTAATCCATTTTGAGTTTATTTTTGTATATGGTGTTAGAAAGTGTTCTAGTTTCATTCTTTTACAAGTGGTTGACCAGATTTCCCAGCACCACTTGTTAAAGAGATTGTCTTTAATCCACTGTATATTCTTGCCTCCTTTGTCAAAGATAAGGTGTCCATATGTGCGTGGATTTATCTCTGGGCTTTCTATTTTGTTCCATTGATCTATATTTCTGTCTTTGTGCCAGTACCATACTGTCTTGATAACTGTGGCTTTGTAGTAGAGCCTGAAGTCAGGTAGGTTGATTCCTCCAGTTCCATTTTTTCTTTCTCAAGATCGCTTTGGCTATTCGAGGTTTTTTTTGTATTTCCATACAAATTGTGAAATTATTTGTTCTAGCTCTGTGAAGAATACTGTTGGTAGCTTGATAGGGATTGCATTGAATCTATAAATTGCTTTGGGTAGTATACTCATTTTCACTATATTGATTCTTCCAATCCATGAACATGGTATATTTCTCCATCTATTAGTGTCCTCTTTGATTTCTTTCACCAGTGTTTTATAGTTTTTCTATATATAGGTCTTTAGTTTCTTTAGGTAGATATATTCCTAAGTATTTTATTCTCTTCGTTGCAATGGTGAATGGAATTGTTTCCTTAATTTCTCTTTCTGTTTTCTCATTATTAGTGTATAGGAATGCAAGGGATTTCTGTGTGTTGATTTTATATCCTGCAACTTTACTATAATCATTGATTAGTTCTAGTAATTTTCTGGTGGAGTCTTTAGGGTTTTCTATGTAGAGGATCATGTCATCTGCAAATAGTGAGAGTTTTACTTCTTCTTTTCCAATTTGATTCCTTTTATTTCTTTTTCTGCTCTGATTGCTGTAGCCAAAACTTCCAAAACTATGTTGAATAGTAATGGTGAAAGTGGGCACCCTTGTTTTGTTCCTGACTTTAGAGGAAATGCTTTCAATTTTTACCATTGAGGATAATGTTTGCTGTGGGTTTGTCATATATAGCTTTTATTATGTTGAGGTATGTTCCTTCTATTCCTGCTTTCTGGAGAGTTTTTATCATAAATGGGTGTTGAATTTTGTCAAAGGCTTTCTCTGCATCTATTGAGATAATCATATGGTTTTTGTTTTTCAATTTGTTAATGTGGTGTATTACATTGATTGATTTGCGGATATTGAAGAATCCTTGCATCCCTGGGATAAAGCCCACTTGGTCATGGTGTATGATCTTTTTAATGTGTTGTTGGATTCTGATTGCTAGAATTTTGTTTAGGATTTTTGCATCTATGTTCATCAGTGATATTGGCCTATAGTTTTTTTTTTTGTGGCATCTTTGTCAGGTTTTGGTATTAGGGTGATGGTGGCCTCATAGAATGAGTTTGGAAGTTTACCTTCCTCTGCAATTTTCTGGAAGAGTTTGAGCAGGATAGGTGTCAGCTCTTCTCTAAATTTTTGGTAGAATTCAGCTGTGAAGCCGTCTGGACCTGGGCTTTTGTTTGCTGGAAGATTTTTGATTACAGTTTCAATTTCCATGCTTGTGATGGGTCTGTTAAGGTTTTCTATTTCTTCCTGGTCGAGTTTTGGAAAGTTGTACTTTTCTAAGAATTTGTCCATTTCTTCCTCGTTGTCCATTTTATTGGCATATAATTGTTGATAATAGTCTCTTATGATCCTTTGTATTTCTATATTGTCTGTTGTGATCTCTCCACTGTCATTTCTAATTTTATTGATTTGATTTTTTCTCCTTTGTTTCTTGATGAGTCTGGCTAATGGTTTGTCAATTTTATTTATCCTTTCAAAGAACCAGCTTTTGGCTTTGTTGATTTTTGCTCTTTTGTTTCTTTTGCATTTATTTCTGCCCTAATTTTTAAGATTTCTTTCCTTCTACTAACCCTGGGGTTCTTCATTTCTTCCTTTTCTAGTTGTTTGAGGTGTAGAGTTAGGTTATTTATTTGACTTTTTCTTGTTTCTTGAGGTGTGCCTGTATTGCTATGAACTTTCCCCTTAGGACTGCTTTTACTGTGTCCCACAGGTTTTGGGTTGTTGTGTTTTCATTTTCATTCGTTTCTATGCAAATTTTGATTTCTTTTTGATTTCTTCTGTGATTTGTTGGTTATTCAGCAGCGTGTTGTTCAGCCTCCATATGTTGGAATTTTTAATAGTTTTTCTCCTGTAATTGAGATCTAATCTTACTGCATTGTGGTCAGAAAAGATGCTTGGAATGATTTCTATTTTTTTGAATTTACCAAGGCTAGCTTTATGGCCCAGGATGTGATCTATCCTGGAGAAGGTTCCATGTGCGCTTGAGAAAAAGGTGAAATTCATTGTTTTGGGATGAAATGTCCTATAGATATCAATTAGGTCTAACTGGTCTATTGTATCGTTTAAAGTTTGTGTTTCCTTGTTAATTTTCTGTTTAGTTGATCTATCCATAGGTGTGAGTGGGGTTTTAAAGTCTCCCACTATTATTGTGTTATTGTTAATTTCTCCTTTCATACTTGTTAGCATTTGTCTTACATACTGCGGTGATCCCGTGTTGGGTGCATATATATTTATAATTGTTATATCTTCTTCTTGGATTGATCCTTTGATCATTATGTAGTGACCTTCTTTGTCTCTTTTCACAGCCTTTGTTTTAAAGTCTATTTTTTCTGATATGAGTATTGCTACTCCTGCTTTCTTTTGGTCCCTATTTGCATGGAAAATCTTTTTCCAGCCCTTCACTTTCAGTCTGTATGTGTCCCCTGTTTTGAGGTGGGTCTCCTGTAGACAACATATGTAGGGGTCTTGTTTTTGTATCCATTCAGCCAGTCTTTGTCTTTTTGTTTGGGGCATTCAACCCATTTACGTTTAAGGTAATTACTGATAAGTATGATCCCGTTGCCATTTACTTTATTGTTTGGGGTTGAATTTATACACCATTTTTGTGTTTCCTGTCTAGAGAATATCCTTTAGTATTTGTTGTAGAGCTGGTTTGGTGGTGCAGAATTCTCTCAGCTTTTGCTTGTCTGAGAAGCTTTTGATTTCTCCTTCATACTTGAATGAAATCCTTGCTGGGTACAATAATCTGGGCTGTAGGTTATTTTCTTTCATCATTTTAAGTATGTCTTGCCATTCCCTCCTGGCTTGAAGAGTTTCTATTGAAAGATCAGCTGTTATCCTTATGGGAATTCCCTTGTGTGTTATTTGTTGTTTTTCCCTTGCTGCTTTTAATATTTGTTCTTTGTGTTTGATCTTTGTTAATTTGAGTAATATGTGTCTTGGGGTGTTTCGCCTTGGGTTTATCCTGTTTGGGATTCTCTGGGTTTCTTGGACTTGGGTGATTATTTCCTTCCCCAGTTTAGGGAAGTTTTCAACTATTATCTCCTCAAGTATTTTCTCATGGTCTTTCTTTTTGTCTTCTTCTTCTGGAACCCTATGATTGAATGTTGTAGCGTTTAATATTGTCCTGGAGGTCTCTGAGATTGTCCTCATTTCTTTTAATTCGTTTTTCTTTTATTCTCTCTGATTCATTTATTTCTACCATTCTATCTTCTAATTCACTAATCCTATCTTCTGCCTCTGTTATTCTACTATTTTGTTGCCTCCAGAGTGTTTTTAATTTCATTTATTGCATTATTCATTGTATATTGACTCTTTTTTATTTCTTCTAGGTCCTTGTTAAACCTTTCTTGCATCTTCTCAATCCTTGTCTCCAAGCTATTTATCTGTGATTCCATTTTAATTTCTAGATTTTGGATCAATTTCACTATCATTATTCGGAATTCTTTATCAGGTAGATTCCCTATCTCTTCCTCTTTTGTTTGGTTTGGTGGGCATTTATCCTGTTCCTTTATCTGCTGGCTATTCCTCTGTCTCTTCATCTTGTTTAAATTGCTGAGTTTGGGGTGTCCTTTCTGTATTCTGGCAGTTTTGGAGTTCTCTTTATTGTGGCTATTCCTCACTGTGTGTGGGTTTGTACTGGTGGCTTGTCAAGGTTTCCTGGTTTGGGAAGCTTGTGTCAGTGTTCTGATGGGTGGAACTGTATTTCTTCTCTTTGTTCAGTCGCGCTGGGGGGAGGGAGGGAGGGATGCTGCAAGCAAATAACACTGGCGTGCGCTCGCAGTGCCTCAGCCACACTGGGTCTGCCCCCGCTCACTGCGCGTGTAGCCTCCCTGCCCACACTGCTCGGGCTCTAGGTTGTTCCGCGGGAACAATCCGAGGCTGGCCCTGGGTTGCATGTACCTCCCAGGTCCAAGCCGCTCAGGTTCAGGCACTCGGATAGTCCTCTCAGGCGCAGACTCAGTTGGGCCTGAGTATTGTGCTCTTCCCAGGTCCGAGCAGCTCAAGTGATGAGGTGTTTGGCGGCGCCAATGCTGCGACTTATCGCCTCCCGCCACTTTCGGTTATCTGGCGCAAAAACCGCGCACCTTCTTAGGCAGATGTTAACCGTCCAGACCCCAAGAAGTTTTAGTTAGCAAAGAAGCCTGCTTACAGTTTTATAGATAATGTCTCTCTGGGGCTGCGATTGCCCCCTTCCGGCTCTGGCTGCCTATCACCAGAGGGGAAGGTCTGCAGCCGCTATCTCTGTTCAATTCTTTGTTCCGTGCTGGGCCTGGCGGTCTTAGGTTGGGGCTGGCTTATCGCGTAGTAGATATCCCACAGTCTGGTTTGTTAGCCCAAATTATTTCGCTCAGATAGTGCTCAGGGTATTCAGGCCAGATTCTTACTCTAAGCGATGCAGCCCGCGCCGCCTCCCTGCCCTGCCCAGCCCCGCTTGTTAATGGCGCCTGCAGGCGTCTGCGCTCTTCTCCACTGGGGAGTTACCGTAGGACTCGCAATCTTGAGTTTTAATTGTTTATTTATTTTTTCTTCCTGTTATGTTGCCCTCTGTGCTTCCAAAGCTCGGCACAGATTCGGCAGTGAGAAGGTTTCCTGGTGTTTGGAAACTTCTCTCTTTTTAAGACTCCCTTCCGGGACGGAGCTCCGTCCCTCCCTCTTTGTCTCTTTTTTTTGTCTTTTATATTTTTTCCTACCTCCTTTCAAGAGTTGGATTGCTTTTCTGGGTGCCTGATGTCCTCTGCGGCATTCAGAAGTTGTTTTAATGGAATTTACTCGACGTTTAAATGCTCTTTTGATGAATTTGTGGGGGAGAAAGTGTTCTCCCTGTCCTACTCCTCCGCCATCTTGGCTCCTCCCCCAATAATAATAATCTTAAACCTCTTATTCATTTGAGAATTAAAATGAACATATCTGAATAATTTATGGGTTGTGTAGCACATTATAATGGGACGAAAATATTTGCAACTGAGCAGGGAAAAATAGCATATGTGAAAACTCATGAGCCCAAGTCATACTTAAAGGATAGTTTTTTATATGTGTGTTAGAAAAGAAAAATTGGATATTAATAGGTTTAGAATCTAAACCAATAATTTTTTAAAAGAGCAATTTATTCATTCTTTCAACAAACATTTATAAAATTTGCCCAGTACAGGGTTAGGCACTGGAGATACCATATAGAGCAACAACAACAAAATGTCCCTGTTTTTACAGAGCTTGCTTTCTAGTGGTTGGAAACAAATAATAAATTGTGTAGAGTGTTGATGAATTCTATGAAGAATAAAGAAAGAGAGAATGAGCTGTTCTACGTAGGATAGTCAGAGAAGTAACATTGGACCTGAAGGAAGTGATGGAACAAGTCAAGTGGATATTGAAGGAAGAGTGGTCCAGGCTGAGATGTAGGTAGAAAGGGCCTGAGGCAGAAAGATGTTTTGTGGAACAGAGTGAGTATTGTGCATAAGAGAGATTTGCAGAAGCAGAAAACTGAGCTTTTCCAGTCTGTTTTAGTGGTTTTACTCTTAAAACACCCATCTACCCTGGAAACTTTCTAGCTTCCTAACGTGTAACACCCACTTACTCTGTGCCAGGCCTTGTCCTCTGTGCTTTACTTATCTCACTAAACCTCACAAGTCTATAACATTGGGACCAATTTCCCCTTTTCAGACATAAGGCATGAGAGACAAGGTGAGGTTTGATAACAGTCCATGTTCACATTAAGTGTCAGAGCTAGCATCAGAACCCAGGCAGCGTCTCAGAGCATACAGCCTTCCCTCCTCTCCCTCCCCTGGCAGGTTGGCAGTGGTTGCAGAATGCTTCCTTGCTGGGAAAGATTTAGTGTGATGGTCTTAGCCTGATTGAAATAGGGCGGCACCTTTGTAAGTTTTGAATTATGAGTTTCCCTGCTCTAGAATGCAGTTAAGAGAACTTAAACATTACCACATATTTTTTTAGTTCCTAGAATACATGTGTTCTGCCTCAGTTCCAGTCTTGTCTTTGCCATTGACTGTGTATGCTTGAACAAGTTTTTTAACCTTGCTTTTAGATATTTCTACCTTAAAAGGGAGGGATTAGATAAGACAGTACTCAATATTATTGACTTGCTCAATACATTGTCTGAATTTGTACTACCAAAATTAAAGGTTGGTACCAACTTTTTTGTTTATTTATATGGAACCTATTGTTCCAAGTGGAAAGAGAAAGTAAAGAAAGTATGAAAAGTATAGATGTTCTCTTTGCTTGTCTTCTTGTTATTTTAATACTCAAAAAATTTATACCAGGCTACTTAGCTTTTACTTAGCCTAAAGTGTGTATAGATTGTGTGCTCAATTTTAAGGGCTGGGACTATTCCCAGAAGTTCTGTGCTGGTCACAAAGTGGAATGCTCAAGGACTCAGCACTAAAAGTAACTTATAAAAGTGCTTCCTTCATGCACTCATTGGAACAGGTAATTACTGTGGCAACAGCAAACTAATTTGAAGTGTTAGCTGTTAATTAAAACAATGCAGAGGTGTATAGTTGTCTTTTGGTGTAACCAGAGCCTCCATTCAAACTTCATTAATCACTTTACAGTTAATGTGTTGAGGAAGGTCAAGGCAATTGAGATGCAGTATCCACTGAAAGTAAACAAATTCCCTGTCTCTGGGTAGAATGCCATTTGCAAAGTTAAGGGATGCACTTGACTCCTACCTGGCGTTGCCTTTGTCTTCCACTTCTTGAAAATTAAATGTTAATTTGGTACTGTCATTGCACTGTAAACCAAACCACACAGCATTTTTAGTGCTCGAAATTGAACCCAAACTTCCACAGATGAATAAACGTGCATCGTAATTAAATCATCAAGTTTCCCCTTTTAATTCACTTGGAAATAGGAGACCCTTCTTTTGGAATAGATCAGCTTTCTTGATAAGCTAATTGAGTTGCCAAACTGTCCAGTACGGTATCTAGTATGTACTAGATTATTTGCTAATCATTTCCCTATCACTCCTATCAGTCTCATATATCCAGGTGTTGCTCATTGTCCAGTGTAACAACACTGTTTTGAGTCCTTGTGTATGCATTCAATTATATATCTTTACATTTCAGTTTTTGTAATATAGAATGTTTTAAATGTTGACATTGGAAGACAGTATGATACTTTGAGAAGAAAAATGGTATATGATTGTTAAGTGTTACATATTATATTGCCTGGAATAAAGTTGCTAAATGCCTTCAAATCACACTTCATATTGGCTTAGGCCAACAACTTCTCTGTCATACATTGAGAAAAAACACAGTGTAAGCTTTTTATATTAATTTATGGCATGAGTTCAGACATATCATGAATTAAATCATGACATGTAGTTTCATACATTGTAAAAGTCTGATGTTAACACAGATAGTAAAGTAAGTGGTAATTTGTTGTAAAACCAGTATAATACAGGGGTTCCACTTTTGAAAATGTGTATCACTTTATACAAAGTATAAAATTTTTTTAAGTTATTTAAGTTATTTTATAATTGAATAGTATTTATGTATAATAGGGAGGTTGGTGTTTAGAAAAAGTCTTTAGATACTGTATAGATTAAAGTATTCTCTGGTAAAGTGAACAATTGATGATTTTTATAAGCTTGCCTTTCCTTTAATGATATATATCTGAATTTCTGTACAATTAATTGATAAAATTGCCACCCTACTCCAGTACTCTTGCCTGGAAAATCCCATGGATGGAGGAGCCTGGAAGGCTGCAGTCCATGGGGTCGCTGAGGGTCAGACACGACTGAGCGACTTCACTTTCACTTTTCACTTTCATGCATTGGAGGAGGAAATGGCAACCCACTCCAGTGTTCTTGCCTGGAGAATCCCAGGGACGGGAGCCTGGCGGGCTTCTGTCTGTGGGGTCGCACAGAGTCGGACACGACTGAAGTGACTTAGCAGCAAAGGCTAAGTTTACCTTCCATAATTGTCTTGACCTTTGTCTACTCAAGTAGGAGAAGCAGAATGAATTGTTGAATGAACAGTCCTAAATATGGATATATATACATATTGATATATGTTTCTTCTTAGTCGTACCTGAATTTGTAACATTTTATATGTGAAAAATTACAAATACTTAAACCATTTCTATAAGTCAGTCACTTTAAAAACACTTGTCAATGACCTCACAACTCTGTAAACATACTAAAAATCTTGAATTGTACGTTTAAAACAAGTGAGTTTTATCATATATAGTCACACCTTAATAAAGCTGTTAAAAAATTTCAGAGCAACCACATGATTACTTCCACCAAAATAACAGAAAATGGTGTTTTCATTTTTAATAATGATGGAATATATGTTTTGTTTTTATTGTATGAAATAAGCAATTTTTGTAATAATTCTGTGTGGTAATAGATGTAAACTAGATTTGCTGTGGTGATCATTTCAAAGTATACACAAATATTGAATCATAATGTTGTACACCTGAAAGTAATATAATACTGCATGTCAATTAAATCTCGATTAAAACAATAAAAGAAATGAGAAATGTTTACTGCTAGGTCATTACCCAGTAAAATTTGGGAGCCTGGAAAATGTAGTTTGCGGCTTAGCATGTAAAAATGGGAAATTCCTGAGAAGCTAAATTTCTTTCACCCACATCTGTCCTACCCCAGTTACACCTTAGCATTACTTGAATTAAGAGAAGACCAATTTGATCTTGGCTAATATGTAAAATCTTTTGTGGAGCAAGATTTTAGTTCTTCCAAACTAATTTGTTTCTTTATACTTACATGAACGTGCCATAAAAAGTGCTTGTTTATGTTACGCGGTTGGTTTTGACATCTTTATTTAAAGCGTACTGTTTCTGGATGGTGGTCAGAACGTGCCGTCAGTGCAGTCCATGGGCACACATTTCATTTCACACGAAAAGTCTTGATGAGATGTAATGGTATTTTATTTCTGCAAACATAATTCCCTTAGTATTTTTCACAAATGAATGTATTCATATTGCTTGATTTAAATTGTAATTATTTCACTGTATCTGATCACTTGAACTGGGCTCTGAAGGTTTTTTAGAGTGTAATTTTATTTATTTTATTTTTGGTTGCGCTGGGTCTTTTTGCTGAGTCGGCTTTTCTCCAGTTGTGGCAAGCAGGGGCTACTCTCTGGTTTCAGGGTGTGGGCTTCTCTTGTTGCAGAGCATGGGCTCTAGAGTGCGCAGGCTTCAACAGCTGCAGTACCTGTGTCCGTGGTTGCGACTCCCAGGCTCTAGAGCACAGGCTCAATAGTTGTGGCACATGGGTTTAGTTGCTTCATGGCATGTGAGATCTTCTTAGATCAGGGATCGAACCCATGTCTCCTGCACTGGCAGGCAGATTCTTTACCACTGAGCCACCAGGGAAGCCTTGTTCTGTAGCTTTCTGAAAAATACTGAGAGATGCTAGCTTTAAGAAAAAGATAACTGTCATACTTGATCCTTGTGACTCTATGACTTCTTACATAAATTTATATCTTAAGCCAATGTGTTTTGAGATTATTTTAATGAAATGTAGGGATGCAGTTTATCTGTATATATAATTGAGAAAAACGAAAGGGAAACCTCCCATCTTATGTGGCTCTGTACCGTGCTTAGCAGAGAACACACCACCACATACCGTGACAGTATGCTGTAAGGGATCTGGAGCCAGAAGACTTGGGTTTGATGTCTAGTTCTGCCTCTTATTAACTTGTACCATTGATAAACTGCTTAGCCTTCTCTATGCTTCAGAGTTCTGGGCTCTAAAAAGTGGATAATAATATCAGAATTAATTCAGAGTTATTTTAAGGTAGTACATAATGAATCACTGTGTAAACCATGAACCTCAATAGAAATGTAAATTACCACTGTTATTAGTGTTCTCTGAAAGTATCATATTTCTCTTACTGAGGATGTATTCAGATTTATATTATGTCCTTAGCCATTTTGTTTAGTAATCCCAAGTGATTTTTTTTTTTCTTTCCACAGAGCATATCATGTCCCAAGTGGGAAAATACTAGCTGTAAAGGTGAGTGCTAGATAAGTTTTATGAAATTCATGAATCTTTTGATGCTTACTGCTTTCTCTCCCACCGCGACCCCTGTTAGCTTGAATCATAGGTATTGTCAAAGAGGAAATGAAGCGGTTTAAGGTTTGGGTGGTGGCCCTGTTGTGACCTTCAGGATCCCCGCACTGTGATTTGACTCATCGTCTGCTACGCTTCTTTCCATGTTCCCCTCTCAGTGCACCACTGCCTTCCTCATCTTACAGTTCAGAAACTTGGTAGATGTTCACTTCTTTCTTTCTTTCATCTGCCACATCCTGTAAGTCACCATGTCCTGTCAGAAATTTCCCCTGAAATGGGTCCGTGTGCCACTTTCTTTCTGTTCTCATCCTCATTGCCTTTGCCTTGTATCAGGCTCACATACCTCGTACTTAGACTTTTATAACATCTCCACTGTACCTTTCACCTGGCCACTGGAGGTGAGAAGTTGAACCCCAGACCTGATGCATCACTGTCTTGGCATCCCTCTTCCCTCAGCCCTAGTAGTGTAGAACGGAAAGCCTATGATGCCTGCCTCCCTTCTTACGGCATTCTGAGAGACCCTAACACCGCACCATCGAATACAGTCAAGCTGCACGTAACTCAGGCATGTTCTGGGCCGTTACCTTAGATGCTCCTCGTTTGTTCCCCTTGTGTCCACAATCCACACTCCACCCCTGCTGTTCTCCAAGATCCCAATCCTGCCCGTGCTGCTTTGCGTTTAATTTCTGACCTTGGCTGTTGGTGCTTGATTTTCTCATCATTTTATCTCAGATTTCCCTATGGAGTCTCTCGAATTGCACCTCTGAACCCTGTATCACCTCAAATTCAAGTCCATAGAACTCCACTTCCAAACTGGGCTTTTAGCTAACAAACTTCATCCCTCACTCCCCTGAAGATGAGTTAGGCCATCTACAGACAGACCCCTACACACCTTCCAGCTGCACCTTCTGCTTTACCTGCCCATTGCTCTCTGCAATGCCCATTATCCTCAGTCTCTTTAATAATGAGAGCTTTTATTTTTTGAATGACTACTATATGCCTGGTATAATGCTTAATTCTATGTAGCTCTTTTTTTTTTTTTTCCTCTAAATTTTTTTATTTTTAAACTTTACATAATTGTATTAGTTTTGCCAAATATCAAAATGAATCCGCCACAGGTATACATGTGTTCTCCATCCCGAACCCTCCTCCCTCCTCCCTCCCCATACCATCCCTCTGGGCCGTCCCAGTGCACCAGCCCCAAGCATCCAGCATCACGCATCGAACCTGGACTGGCAACTCGTTTCCTACATGATATTTTACATGTTTCATTGCCATTCTCCCAAATCTTCCCACCCTCTCCCTCTCCCACAGAGTCCATAAGACTGTTCTATACATCAGTGTCTCTTTTGCTGTCTCGCATACACGGGTTATTGTTACCATCTTTCTAAATTCCATATATATGTGTTAGTATACTGTATTTATGTTTTTCCTTCTGGCTTACTTCACTCTGTATAATAGGCTCCAGTTTCATCCACCTCATTAGAACTGATTCAAATGTATTCTTTTTAATGGCTGAGTAATACTCCATTGTGTATATGTACCACAGCTTTCTTATCCATTCATCTGCTGATGGACATCTAGGTTGCTTCCATGTCTTGGCTATTATAAACAGTGCTGCGATGAACATTGGGGTACACATGTCTCTTTCCCTTCTGGTTTCCTCAGTGTGTATGCCCAGCAGTGGGGTTGCTGGATCATAAGGCAGTTCTATTTCCAGTTTTTTAAGGAATCTCCACACTGTTCTCCATAGTGGCTGTACTAGTTTGCATTCCCACCAACAGTGTAAAAGGCTTCCCTTTTCTCCACACCCTCTCCAGCATTTATTATTTGTAGACTTTTGGATCGCAGCCATTCTGACTGGTGTGAAATGGTACCTCATAGTGGTTTTGATTTGCATTTCTCTGATAATGAGTGATGTTGAGCATCTTTTCATGTGTTTGTTAGCCATCTGTATGTCTTTTTTGGAGAAATGTCTATTTAGTTCTTTGGCCCATTTTTTGATTGGGTCGTTTATTTTTCTGGAGTTGAGCTGTAGGAGTTGCTTGTATATTTTTGAGATTAGTTGTTTGTCGGTTGCTTCATTTGCTATTATTTTCTCCTATTCTGAAGGCTGTCTTTTCACCTTGCTAATAGTTTCCTTTGATGTGCAGAAGCTTTTAAGGTTAATTAGGTCCCATTTGTTTATTTTGCTTTTATTTCCAATATTCTGGGAGGTGGGTCATAGAGGATCCTGCTGTGATGTATGTCGGAGAGTGTTTTGCCTATGTTCTCCTCTAGGAGTTTTATAGTTTCTGGTCTTACGTTTAGATCTTTAATCCATTTTGAGTTTATTTTTGTGTATGGTGTTAGAAAGTGGTCCAGTTTCATTCTTTTACAAGTGGTTGACCAGATTTCCCAGCACCACTTGTTAAAGAGATTGTCTTTAATCCATTGTATATTCTTGCCTCCTTTGTCGAAGATAAGGTGTCCATATGTCGTGGATTTATCTCTGGGCTTTCTATTTTATTCCATTGATCAATATTTCTGTCTTTGTGCCAGTACCATACTGTCTTGATAACTGTGGCTTTGTAGTAGAGCCTGAAGTCAGGTAGGTTGATTCCTCCAGTTCCATTCTTCTTTCTCAAGATCGCTTTGGCTATTTGAGGTTTTTGTATTTCCATACAAATTGTGAAATTATTTGTTCTAGCTCTGTGAAGAATACTGTTGGTAGCTTGATAGGGATTGCGTTGAATCTATAAATTGCTTTGGGTAGTATACTCATTTTCACTATATTGATTCTTCCAATCCATGAACATGGTATATTTCTCCATCTATTAGTGTCCTCTTTGATTTCTTTCACCAGTGTTTTATAGTTTTCTATATATAGGTCTTTAGTTTCTTTAGGTAGATATATTCCTAAGTATTTTATTCTTTCCGTTGCAATGGTGAATGGAATTGTTTCCTTAATTTCTCTTTCTGTTTTCTCATTATTAGTGTATAGGAATGCCAGGGATTTCTGTGTGTTGATTTTATATCCTGCAACTTTACTGTAGTCATTGATTATTTCTAGTAATTTTCTGGTGGATCCTTTAGGGTTTTCTATGTAGAGGATCATGTCATCTGCAAATAGTGAGAGTTTTACTTCTTCTTTTCCAATTTGGATTCCTTTTATTTCTTTTTCTGCTCTGATTGCTGTGGCCAAAACTTCCAAAACTATGTTGAATAGTAATGGTGAAAGTGGGCACCCTTGTCTTGTTCCTGACTTTAGAGGAAATGCTTTCAATTTTTCACCATTGAGGATAATGTTTGCTGTGGGTTTGTCATATATAGCTTTTATTATGTTGAGGTATGTTCCTTCTATTCCTGCTTTCTGGAGAGTTTTTATCATAAATGGATGTTGAATTTTGTCAAAGGCTTTCTCTGCATCTATTGAGATAATCATATGGTTTTTGTTTTTCAATTTGTTAATGTGGTGTATTACATTGATTGATTTGCGGATATTGAAGAATCCTTGCATCCCTGGGATAAAGCCCACTTGATCATGGTGTATGATCTTTTTAATGTGTTGTTGGATTCTGATTGCTAGAATTTTGTTAAGGATTTTTTGCATCTATGTTCATCAGTGATATTGGCCTGTAGTTTTCTTTTTTTGTGGCATCTTTGTCAGGTTTTGGTATTAGGGTGATGGTGGCCTCATAGAATGAGTTTGGAAGTTTACCTTCCTCTGCAATTTTCTGGAAGAGTTTGAGCAGGATAGGTGTCAGCTCTTCTCTAAATTTTTGGTAGAATTCAGCTGTGAAGCCGTCTGGACCGGGGCTTTTGTTTGCTGGAAGATTTTTGATTACAGTTTCAATTTCCATGCTTGTGATGGGTCTGTTAAGATTTTCTATTTCTTCCTGGTCCAGTTTTGGAAAGTTGTACTTTTCTAAGAATTTGTCCATTTCTTCCACGTTGTCCATTTTATTGGCATATAATTGTTGATAGTAGTCTCTTTCTTTGAAAGGATAAATAAAATTGACAAACCATTAGCCAGACTCATCAAGAAACAAAGGGAGAAAAATCAAATCAACAAAATTAGAAACGAAAATGGAGAGATCACAACAGACAACACAGAAATATGTAGCTCTTACCTTTAATTTTCAAATGTATAAAGTAAGCCTATTATTTTAGATTTGAGGACACAGAGACTCAGAAAGCTGAACTGTCCAAGGTCACCCAGATTGAAGAGCCAGGACCAAGGTTTAAAACAAAATGCATCAACTCCAAAGCACATGTCTTCTCCTACACCATGCAGCCCGTATACATGTTATTAGCACTGCCCATGCCTTTGATTTTTATCTGTCCTTTCAAGGTCCATCTCCTCCAAGATGCCTTCTTAGCTGTCCATAGTGAGCATGTATTTCTGCATCTTTTATCTAACCTAGGAAACTAAGAATAAGAGTGATTAAACTGCGTGTGTTGTATCTTTTAGTAAACTCAGACCAAAACAGACTCAAGCCTCCTGACTGCTGTGCAATCCAGAGTTGTTCTTCCATACCACACTTAATACAGCACCGAGGATGTACTGTGTGTATTATCAAGTCTAGTTTTAATAATTCAAATAGCTTTTGGTGGAGCGCTCCAACAGAGCTCCTTCTCGGGATGTTTACTTTGATATTCCAGCCAAACTAGGTTCACAGAATTGTAGAACTGAAAGAGACCTTAGAGATCATCTACCGTGGCCCCACATTTTAAAAAGGAGGAACCTTGAGTCCAGCCAGTTCCCAGGGTAAGTGCTATAGAGATCAGGCTCCACCTCAGTCCTCATGAGTTCACTTGAGTGCAGCTCTGTGGCACCAGCTTAGCATTAGTTGTCCTTTCCATGTCTTCTGAGCTCCGTCTTCAAAGAATGCCTCCACCAACTCAGCACTGTTTTCCTTTGTATCTAGTTATTTGTTTATTCCTTTGATGTCAAAACTTTTAGACTGTTGCCAGTGATGTTTTAAAGGTAATCAACTTTAGTTTGTTTATTCCAGGAGAGGGGAGCACTGCTATAAATCACCCCCCAAAGCCCCACTATTTGGCCTTGCTACTGTATTATAATTTTTCATAATTTCATACATTTTCATTTATGTTTAACCTAGGTTGATATTAAACTTCTTCTGCATGATTATTTAGCTGGGTGTGGCAAGGGGCCAACAGTTATCTCTGGAAAGGATTAAAAGCAATTTAAAAGAAAAGACACATTTTTAAAAGGCTGTTAAAATAGAGACCTTCAATAAAGGAAAACAGTAGGGCTTTACAAATATGCTGTTTGCTAGACCTAAGTGTAAAACTGACCTACAGGACAGGGACTGTATCATATTCGCTTTGTATCCCTTGATTTTATAGAATTAAATGTTAGAAGCTCACATTGAATGAATGAATGATTTGAGTAGATATAATTATTGTGTTTAAACTTTTGGTTAGCCCCGAGCTTCTTGGCAGTGAAGGCAAAAACCATTTTGTCTATATATTAGTCATTGTTGTTCAGTCGCTCAGTCATATCTGACTCTTTGCTACCCCATGGACAGCAGCATGCCAGGCTTCCCTGTCCTTCACCATCTCCCAGAGTTTGCTCAAACTCATGTCCACTGAATCAGTGATGCCATTCAACCATCTCATCCGCTGTCACCCACTTCTCCTCCTGCCTTCAATCTTTCCTAACATCAGAGTCTTTTCCAGGGAGTTGACTCTTCACATCAGGTGGCCAAAGTATTGGAGCTTCAGCTTCAGCATCAGTCCTTCCAAAGACTATTCAGGGTTGATTTCCTTTAGGACTGACTGGTTTGATCTCCAGGCAGTCCTAAAGGACTAGTCATAATCTAAGAGGAAAAAAAAAAGTGTCATTATTTGCTTTAAAACAGGCTGAGTTTTTTCATTAAATATTAGGAGTGTTATTTAGTTTCCAGATATTTGGGGATATTCCATATATCTTTCTGTTATTAATTTCTAATTTAAATCTATATGGTCAGGTAACATACTTCATATAATTGAAATTATTTTAAGTTTATTGATATTTATTTTTTGGCCCAGAGTGTGAACTGTTTTCGTAAGGGTTCCCTGTGTACATGAAAAGAATGTGTAGTCTGCTGTGTAGGATGTGGGATAAATATCAATTAGATTAAGTTGGCTGATAGTGTTTTTCCAAATTTCTGTATCTTTACTGACTTTTTATCTATTTGTCCTATCAATAAGAAAACAGGGTGTTGAAATCTATAGCAACAATTGTATACTTGTCTATTTTTTCCTTGCAGTTCTATCATTTTTTTTACTTCATATTTTTTTGTAGATCTGTTAGGTTATTTAGGATTTTATGGCCCCTTTATCATTACAAAGTGATCTTCTTTTTCCGTGGTAGTATTGTTTACTCTAAAACCTATATTGTCTGATATTAATGTAGTTACATCAGCTTTATTTTGACTGGTGTTCGCGTGATATAGTCTTTTATTTTTAACCTGTTTTATCTTTATATTTTGGCCAGTCTGATTATCTTTGCTTTTTAATTGAGGCATTTATATCATTTACATTTCATGTGATTATCAATACGGTTGGATTCGAGTATATCAATTTGCTGTTTGTTTTCTATTATTTGTCTATGTCCTTTTTAGAAAAAACAGTTGCTTTAAAGTTTATAGTATACATGGTTAACTTACTGAGGTCCACCCTCAGGTAATATCGTCCCACTTGACCTATAGTACGAGCGCTCTACATGCTGTACTTTTCATTTCCCTCATCCTGACCTTTGTTGTTGTTATTGTACATTTTACTCATGTTAAAACCCCCAAAATACATTGTTACTGATTTTGCTTTAGATAGTCATTTTTAAAGGCATTTTACATGTAAGAATAGGTTTATTTTATATTTGCTCACATTTTTACCATTTCCAGTGCTCCATATTCCCTTGTACAAACCCAGATTTCCATCTGGTATCGTCTCGCTTCTGTCTGAACGACTCCCTTCCTTTACCTTCCTTACAGTGCGAACGACTCCCTTCCTTTACCTTCCTTACAGTGCACGAGTCTCCTGGCAATGAATGCTTTCAGCTGCTGCATGTCTGAGAAGTGTACATTGACTTTAATTTTTGGAAAACATTTTCACCAGATAGAGAATTCTAGTTTAATTGTGCTTTACTTTCAGTATTTTAGAGATTTTGCTTTACTGTTTTCTGGCTGACATTGTTTCCAGTGAAAACCTTACTGTACTGTCATTTAGAAATCTTTATTCCTCTGTACATTAGAATTGACGTCTTCTCTGACTGCTTTTAAGATTTTTTTTAATCACTGTGCATGCTCAGTCACTTCAGACGTGTCCAGCTCTTTGCAACCCCATGGACTGTAGCTCTCCAAGCTCCTCTGTCCATGGGATTCTGCAGGGAAGAATACTGTAGTCGGTCACCACGTCCTCCTCCAGGGGGTCATCCCTACTCAGGGATCTAACCAACATCTCATACATCTCCTGCATTGGCAGGCGAGTTCTTTACCACTAGTGCGCCAGGGAAGTCCCTCTTATTGCAATTTGATTATGGTGAGTTTTTGTGTCATTTTCTTCATGATTCATGTACTTACGATTTGTTGAGAGATTTGGATGTGTGGATTTTTAACTTCCATTAAACTTGGAAAAATTTTAGCCATTATTTTCTTCACATATTCCCTCACCTTTGGGAACTTCAGTTCAGTTCAGTCACTCAGTCGTGTCCGACTCTTTGCGACCCCATGAATTGGAGCACTCCAGGCCTCCCTGTCTATCACCAGCTCCCGGAGTTCACTCAGACTCACGTCCATCTAGTCAGTGATGCCATCCAGCCATCTCATCCTCTGTCGTCCCCTTCTCCTCCTGCCCCCAATCCCTCTCAGCATCAGAGTCTTTTCCAATCAGTCAACTTCACATGAGGTGGCCAAAGTACTGGAGTCTCAGCTTTAGCATCATTCCTTCCAAAGAAATCCTAGGGCTGACCTCCTTCAGAATGGACTGGTTGGATCTCCTTGCAGTCCAAAGGACTCTCAAGAGTCTTCTCCAACACCACAGTTCAAAAGCATCAATTCTTCAGCACTCAGCTTTCTTCACAGTCCAACTCTCACATCCATACATGACCACTGGAAAACCCATAGCTTTGACCAGACGGACCTTTGTTGGCAAAGTACTGTCTCTGCTTTTGAATATGCTATCTAGGTTGGTCATAACTTTCCTTAATTGCATATATATTAGGTCACTTGAAGTTGTTGTTCAACAACAACTCTTTGCAAACCCCATGGACTACAGCACGCCAGGCTTCCTTGTCCTTCACCATCTCCCAGAGTCTGCTCAAACGTGTCCATTGAGTTGGTGATGCCATCCATCCATCTCATCCTCTGTCATCCCCTTCTCCTCCTGCCTTCAGTCTTTCCCAGCATCAAGGTCTTTTACAAAGAATTAGCTCTTCGCATCAGGTAACCAGAGTATTGGAGCTTCAGCTTCAGCATCAGTCCGTCCAGTGAATGTTCAGGGTTGATTTCCTTTAGGATTGACTGGTTTGATCTTCTTGCAGTCCCAGGGATTCTCAAGAGTCTTCTCCAGCACCACAGTTCAAAAGCATCAGTTCTTCAGTGCTCAGCCTTCTTTATGGTCCAACTCTAACATAAAGTTATCTCAGTTGAAGGTTTCCCACAGCAAAATGATACTCTGTTGTTTATTTGTTCTAGCCTTTTTTTCTGTCTGGTGTTTCAGTTTGGGATAGTTTCTATTGTCAAATGTTCAGGTTTGTATTCTTTCATATGCATCGTCTAATCTGTTATTAATTTTGCTCAGTATATTTTTTCATTTCAGATGTACTTTTTATCCCTATCAGTTTAAATGGGTCTTTTTTACATCTTCCATATCTCTAGTTAACGTGCTCTTTCTTCTGACTTCTTGCATATGTGGAATATAGTTATGATAACTCAATTAATGGTATTGTCTCTTAATTCTACCATAACTATCATCTCGGGGTCACTTTTGACTTGCTTTTGCTCTCTATTTTGCGCTGTATTTTTTATTTTTTTTAATACCTTTTAATTTTTTATTGGATACCAGTTATATGGCATAGGTACATTCCTGTAAATATCCCTGATCTTTATTCTGAGGAGCTGCCTATTGAATCTGAAACACTTTGATCCTTTCAAGACTTGCTTTTAAGCTTTATTAGATAGGACCAGTCCAGTTGTTCAGTTCAGTTCAGTCACTCAGCCGTGTCCGACTCTTTGCGACCCCATGGACCGCAGCACGCCAGGCCTTCCTGTCAATCACCAACTCCTGGAGTTCACTCAAACTCATGTCCATTGAGTCAGTGATGCCATCCAGCCATCTCATCCTCTGTCGTCCCCTTCTCCTCCTGCCCCCAATCCCTCCCAGCATCAGAGTCTTTTCCAATGAGTCAACTCTTCGCATGAGGTGGCCAAAGTACTGGAGTTTCAGCTTTAGCATCATTCCTTCCAAAGAACACCCACGGCTGATCTCCTTTAGAATGGACTGGTTGGATCTCCTTGCAGTCCAAGGGACTCTCAAGAGTCTTCTCCAACACCACAGTTCAAAAGCATCAATTCTTTGGCACTCAGCTTTCTTTATAGTCCAGCTCTCACATCCATACATGACTACTGGAAAAACCATAGCCTTGACTAGATGGACCTTTCTTGGGAAAGTAATGTCTCTGCTTTTTAATATGCTGCCTAGGTTGGTCATAACGTTCCTTCCAAGGAGTAAGCGTCTTATAATTTCATGGCTGCAGTCACCATCTGCAGTGATTTTGGAGCCCCCAGAATAAAGTCTGTCACTGTTTCCATGTTTCTTCATCTATTTGCCATGAAGTGATGTTGCAGAAAGTGAAGAAGAACTAAAGAGCCTCTTGATGAAAGTGAAAGAGGAGAGTGAAAAAGTTGGCTTAAAGCTCAACATTCAGAAAACTAAGATCATGGTATCTGGTCCCTGGAAGGACTGATGTTGAAGCTGAAACTCCAGTACTTTGGCCACCTCATGTGAAGAGCTGACTCATTTGAAAAGACCCTGATGCTGGGAAAGATTGAAGGCAGGAGGAGAAGGGGACGACAGAGGATGAGATGGTTGAAGGGCATAACCAACTCAATGGACATGGGTTTGGGTGGACCCTGGGAGTTGGTGATGGACAGGGAGGCCTGGCGTGCTGCAGTCCATGGGGTCACAAAGAGTTGGACACGACTGAGCAACTGAACTGAAGTGAACTGATGCAACCACATGCCATGATCTTCGTTTTCTGAATGTTGAGTTTTAAGCCAACTTTTTCACTCTCCTCTTTCACTTTCATCAAGAGGCTTTTTAGTTCCTCTTCAGTTTCTGCCTTAAGGGTGGTGTCATCTGCATATCTGAGGTTGTTGATATTTCTCCCGGCAATCTTTATTCCAGCTTGTGCTTCTTCCAGCCCAGTGTTTTCTCATGATGTACTCTAGATATAAGTTAAATAAGCAAGGTGACAATATACAGCCTTAATCCTATTTGGAACCAGTCTGTTGTTCCATGTCCATTTCTAACTGTTGCTTCCTGACCTGCATACAGGTTTCTCAAGAGGCAGGTCAGGTGGTCTGGTATTCCCATCTCTTTCAGAATTTTCCAGTGTTTAGTCTAGAGCTAACTTTCCCGGGTCAACTGAAGCAGTAGTCTTCTGAATACTCTGTCCTGATGCCTTGGCAAATATAGGGTTTTCATCCTTCCTGGTGCGAACACAAACTCTGCCTAGTGTAAGGTCTGGAGATCGTTTCTTCTGGTCTTTCTTGGGGTTCTTTCCCTGGCCTCATGTAGTTTCCTGACATCCATGTGCAAATCATTACTCACCTAAAGACTCCAGGTGCCCTCTGCAGTTTTCTGCAGTTGTCTCCTTTTGCTCTTCTGCCAGTGAATTCTAGCTGCCTTGGCCTCCTCAACTCCCAGTTCTCTCAGCTTAGGGAGATGGTTGAGCTCCCCTGGCTTCCCCTCCCTGCATGGGTACTAAAAACTCTTGTCTAGTCACTAAGCTGGTCATAGGACTCATCTCATTGGTTTTCCATCTCTCAGAGATCACTGTCCTATTTTAGCTGATGTCTAATTTCTGAAAACCTGTTGATTTTTTCTGTTTTGTTGTTATTTATTTATTTTTTTTAGTATCTTTTCCATTCTTATCACTGTGCTAATCCATACACTTATTTTTGCCTCTTGGCAGACATGTCTCTTGACCGGCTTTTAAATTGTTCTCTAAAATAGAAGCTACAGAAGTCCAGTAGATAGTACTATCCAATAGTACTATATTAAGCAGGTGTCTGGGCTTCCCAGGTGGTATGGTGGTAAATAATCTGCAGGAGATGCATTGGGTAGGTAAGATCCCCTGGAGTATGAAATGGAAACCTGTTCCAATATTCTTGCCTGGAGAATTCCATGGACAGAGGAACCTAGCAGGCTACAGTCCATGGAGTTGCAAAGAGTTGGACACAAATGAGCATCTGAGCACACACTCACACACAAGCAGGTGTCTACTCTGCTGACTCACTGATAAAGAATCCACTTGCCAATGCAGGAGACCCAGGCTCAATTCCTGGGTCAGGAAGACCCCAACCCCCACTCCCAGGCAAGGAAATGGCAGCGCACTCTAGTGTTCTTGCCTGGAGAATCCTGTGGACAGAGGAGCCTGGTCAGCTACAGTCCATGGAGTCAGAGTCAGACAAGACTTAGGAGCTAAACAACAAAAAACTCTGCTAAGCACTGTACGTGTATTTTCCATGTTTAAAGCTCACCGTGACCTTTTGCATTTACTACTGTTATGGATCTTCATTTTACAGATGCAGAAGCTGAGGCACAGAATACTTAAATAGCTTAGTCCCATACCTAATAAGTAATGGAAGCAAGCTTTGAACCCAGGGAAGTCTTGCCTCAATCAAGTCCATGCTGTCAACCTCTGTTCTGTATTTCTGTCCACTACTTTGGGATTTGGCTTCTTAAAGCATAGCTCTGGTCACATTTCTTCCCTTCTCAAAAGTCTTCAAAGACTCTGCATTACTTCCAAGTAAACTAAAAGCTCTATGGGAGGGAACTCAAGATCTTGCACAATACATCCTCAGCCTACTTCTAAAGCATTCTCTTATGTGTCTGAATTCTGTGCTGCTTTTAAGTTGAACTCATTGCCTTATCTGAACCCAAGTACTTTCTTACTTCAATACTTTTATTCATGTATTTCTTTCTAATTAGAATGCCTTCACCGTCTCCAACCTGTCCAAATCCTCAACACCCGTCACGGGTCAGCTCTGAAGCTTGCTCCTCCTTGAGCTGACTTGAATAGATCCTGTCACATCTGGTAGATCTATCACTTACCACCTTCTCCTTCAGACCTCTCTAGGATTCTCTGAATGTGTCCCTTATGGGTGTCATCACAGGGTGACTTCTGGTGTTCTGATAGTATACATGTTACATTTCCCCTAGTACATTGAAATCTCTTTGAAAGTGGTGAACAGGTCTTGTTATCTTGTCTTAGTCACTGATTTATGTAGAATCTTGCATATGGAGTGTAATACAGAGCACTATGTGTCATGACTTGGGGTTCAACACATAATTTGTTGAACAACTAACTGAGTAAATAAACTTTAGCCTTTCATTTGTTCTTTCGTTCATTCATTCATGTTTTAACGTAATATCCTAAAAGCAAGTTCAGTTCACAAGCAAAATATCGCATAGTGTTCTTTGTGTTCATTGCTCTCACCCAGAGTATTTCTTAGCATTTTTTATATTAAGGGCTGAAATGAAAGGTTAAGAGTTAGAAGCACATTTGATCTTTTCCTGAACCCCTCCTGACTTTTGTGTGACTTCAAGCATGTCACTTGAACCTCTTAGTGACCTTAGCTGTGAAACCAGGCTGCCTAGTGTCATAGAGGGATTGCGAAGAGCAGCAAATCACAGTCCTTGTCTGAACAGAATCACCTGCAGGGCTCTGATGCCTGCATAGAATGATGAGGGAAATTTAATTTCCCAAGTCAAATGATCATTTTCACCCATACTTTAAATGTCGTGTGGGATCAGTTAGATGAGAGTCCTTGAAAATCTGTTACTTTTCTCTTCCTACTCAAAATATTTCTAATTTTTGTTCTTGTAAATGTTCTTATTTTTTAGACTTTTTTGCCCAAAGGTTATTGCAGTGTCTAAGCATATTAGTGTTTACCGCTTCAGACTTCAGAGGTGGAAAATATCACTTCAGATATTATAAAAAGCAAGTTGAACTTTGGGAATAATAGAAGTACCCTGAACTTTTAATTTATATCACTGAATTTAGTAAAAAAAATTGCCTCAAAGAGAGTACTTTGAAAATGTCACTAGTGCTATTTTAAAGATAACTATTTGATGACTGTATCTAAATACGTGTTTCTAACTAGCTTTTGGGGGGTGACAGTGGAGGGAGAAATGTAGTTAAGCAAGACGATTGCAAACAAGTAGAGCAGAAAACAAATAAAAATACTATTAGCCATTTTGCAAATAGAACCTTTTTATACTGTTAATGTATTGTGTAAAATCTTTGAAAGAGTAGAGCTTAAAAGATTCCCTTGTACTACATATTTTCTAATTGGGAAAAACCCACTGTACAGGAAATTTAGCCTTGTATGTAGCACATGCTGATTATCATTCTTTGACTGCTTTGGGTTTCTGCTGCTTTTAAAGTAGCATTTAAATGGACCATTTGATTAATCATTTGTATACTGACTGTAATCCTCCCAAATTTCCTTTCTGAGTTGTACATACTGTAAAAGACAATTATGTCGCCACAGATTAAATAAGCGAATTAAAACAGAATAGCAGCTTAATTTGACCTGTGATTTTGCTCTCCTTCCCTTTAGTGGAGCGTGTGCCACTCCAGCAAATAAATGAAGTCATCCATGACAGCTTGTGATGAATTGCCGTATTTATACTGTATATTTTAATAGCCTCACACTAATTTAAATTGAGCACAGAGTAAATTATAATTCAGTCACTTGACTGCTTATATTTAACTTGACAACTCATCCTTACTTGTCCTGGAGGTGTAGTGGAGAGCCGCGGAAATGCGCTCAGGTATTTCAGTTTCTCGCTTAACCCTTTCTCCAGGAAGTGCTTCATGTTCAAATTCTCTCCAGTTTGAAAAATTGAGCTCTTCCTAAAGAGAAGAGAAAATAATCATGAAGACTCAGGGAGTTCATACTTTCCTTGTTCTTCCAAAAAAATTTAGTATTTGTCATGCTTTTTTCCCAGGTTTTCCATTTTAGGGTAGATTTTACTTTCCTTCTCAAGTTCCCAGAAATTACTTTATTCACTTTTTTACCATTATGGAATCTCCACTATCCTGGATTAAAGCAAATTTCAAGAATGATCAAGACCTTTTAGAGTGCAATGGATCAGTCCCACGAGTACACTATTACTCGCTACAGTTTAGGCCAGTGTGGTGATTTTATTTGTTTTGGTATTTATGTCTTTGATTTTAAGTTCAATTATAGAAATCAAACAGTTCATTTCCTTCCTGTCTAGAAGTAGCTTCTTATTTAGAGAATTATGGTTGTAAGGTGTGGTATAATTAAGTACCACATCACTCAGTGGGCACCACTTGTTTAAGACCGTGTGCTGGGTGCTGGGTATGGAGGGAGGGAACCAGAGAAAAAATGCACAAGGCTTAGTTGTTGCCCTTCGTGGGCTTACAACCACTGTACTCTCTAGGCTTCAGTTTTTAGGAGCCACGGCATTAATGCGAAAGGCAGCATGTGATGGGAGAAAGATAGAGGGTCTGATAGAAGGCTTTAGTGCCGGCCTGATGGAGGTGGTGGTGGCATTCAAGCTATGTTTAAAGCATAGAAAAGGTATTATGGCCAGTGACTATGGAATGGAGCGAGAAAGCACACCTCGCGTGGAGGGAACAACTGGACTAAAGACGGAAAGTGGGGGAAAGCACGGGACATGTGGACTGGTAGCAGTCATCTGGTTCTACATGTAGATTGGATTTGTGGTAAGGAGTGGTGGGAGAAGGAACTGGAATAACAAATTGGAGGTAGATTGTGGAGAAATTCCTTGAATATCATGCTAGAATTTCAACTTTATTCCAGACTATGGAAGCCTAATTAAGATTCTCTGTGAAAAGAATATGTTCTTGGCTGGTAGTTTTAGGTTATTCCAAGATTTTGGTTAGCCATGTGGAATCATGTTGTTTCTTGATTGGGGGCCTGGAGATCAGGTCTTTGGTAGTGATACTACACACTGAATAAACAGCATTTTTTTTGAAACTTTAAATAAGGGATTCTCAACCTTACTGTGGGCTACAAAATCAGCTGGCAAGTTTTTAAAAATGCAAAGATATGGGCCCAACCCCAGAGATTCTGATTCCTTTATTTTGGGTAAAGCCTGTGCATCATCAGGTTTTTTTTAAAGTGTCCTTATTGTATATAAATACCTTGATATAAAGGTAATTATAATGTGAGGCGAGGGTTGAGCACCATTGCTTTAAATGATGCTTTATTCCTTTTAGCAGAATTTTTCAGGCTAGAAGAGTCCCTGCACTTGACACAGAGGGTCAATGTTAGCTCTAATATTATATGGTATAGAATTGAAACAACACTAGATGAATTAATTTTGTTGCTAACTTTTATACAGGAGCAAAAATGTAAGTGAATATTGTAACAAATGACTATTGATTGAGAGAAATGTTTAAATGTTTTCTTGGCAGTTTTGCCTTACACTTACAATCTAGTTTAGTGAGAGCTTTTATAAATAACCCTAAAGCAAACTCTTGATAGAAACTGCTGTGCCTTCTTGTACTCATTCTACCCTCCCCCAGTGGATGTCAGTACTAGAAAATTTGTGGTTTTGGAGATTATCCTTTTCTTTCCTTGCTCTGTCATCAGTTTACAATTGAAAATTTATGTTTTTTCCTCCAGTATGATTATATATATATGTGTGTGTGTGTGTTTATATATATATTCTGCAATTGTAATACAGAATGTAGATCAGTGTTGGATGGTGTATAATTACTGTCCTTGGTAATCCTGAATAAGTTTTTATTTAGAAATGTCTGGAATCAGAAACTCTGTCACAAATCTTTAAAACTATTGTCTAGTTATTTTATTATTATCATTGTTCTTTTTAAGTAAAAAACAATTCCCTTTGAATTGACTTCACAGTAAATGCTAAGTGAAATTTGAATGGTTGATGGTCTTCTTTCTTAAAATAAGTGTTCAAAATAAACTAGTATTATATGTATGTTTATAAATTATTGTACATTTCTTTGTTATGAATTTGACTCAGTGGTTGATATTTTAAGGGAAACCATAAAGCCTTGGAACATGATGGAAATTGTGTGGTCCTTGGAATCAGGGAGAGGCCCTGATGTTGCCGGGCCCCATGACTCCTCAGAGCTTTGGTTTCTTCCTTTTTAGAAAGAAAGGAATTAGGTGAAATAATTTCTGAGGTTCCTTCAAGCTCAGTTTTATAACAGTTGTGGCAAAGAAAGATTACCCAATTGGAAGAGTATAAAAACCTGATATATTTTAAAAACTCCTTATTTCTCTCATAACTAAAAATCTACTTTAAATGTTATTTTTACTTATCATTCTCTTCTGCTTTGCCCAGTATCTGAATTACAAGACAATTAATTTTTAATGGTTTCAGGGTCACTCCGGTCTTCCTCGTCTCAAAATAACCAATGTGGCCAAAATAGGGTGTGTAAATTAAGGGTGTTATAACGTAACTGACTTTTGAAGCCATTAATACTGACCTTTGAGACCTGGCTTTTTCCTTGATCCCATCAATCACTTCTATACCACCTCCCCCAATGCAAAGTGTTAGACAGATGTGGACACAGTTTGTATTACGAGAGGTTATGGTGGTGGAGAGAAGAAAAGTGGAATGAATAGAGGAAACACCATATTTTTTAGTTTTTATATTTCATAGTGAATGTGGCTAGATTTAATTTAAAGGTGAATAAATGTGTGAATGTTGATTTCCTTGTATGTTTAGGTCATACTACTAGATATTACACTGGAACTTCAGAAGCAAATTATGTCTGAATTGGAAATTCTTTATAAGGTAATTTTTTTTCTTGGTTATTTTTCCTTATAAAGTATGCCTGTGACAGTATTGGCTTGCAGGCTTTTAACTGCTTTTGTCTTATTTTTGTTACAGTGTGATTCATCATATATCATAGGCTTTTATGGTGCATTTTTCGTGGAGAACAGGATTTCAATATGTACTGAATTTATGGATGGTGAGTCTTCCCTTTTATAATACTTTAAAAGTGATTTTGAGAGTAGAATACTTTAAAACCTGATGTTGATACAGGTATCAAGTAGAATTAAAAATAATTAAAATATACTAATAAGTACCTCCTTTATGCTCTAAAACATCTTAAGGGTTCCCAGTGTTAAATATTTATAGTTGAGCTATAATTTCAAGAATGTAGTTTCATTTACTTTTATTGAAAATTTAAATAGAACAGATTAAATGCTAGTCTAATCAGTGGTTTGATATTTGATTCTTCTATACAATCTGTCTTCACTTGTGAAACAGATGTTCTGTTCTTTTAATGTTTCAATAGCCAAAACAGATTTTCTTTTAAAGAAATCTATTAACCCAATGTCCTACGTCTTTTAGAAAGAAATCGGTTCTTAATTGCAAGATAAGAAATCGTTTTCTAGCACAGCTGTTTAGCCAAGATGTGTTTAGTTTTCTTTGGACTCTAGCCCTTTCCTTCCTTCATTTTTTATTCATTTCTACTTTGGTAAATCTTTTTTGATCTGAATATTATGGCAAAAATGCAGATTTCTTGGTTCCCTGTCAGTGAAATGATGTCACCACTGTTATTGTTTATCCATTTGAAATCAGAGCAGTCTTTACATTTCACATATTCAATTTTTTAATGTCCAGCTCATTAAAACTCAACATTTGGAGTTCCCTGGTGGTCCAGTGGTTAGGACTCCATGCTTTCACTGCTATGACCTGCGTTCAATCCCTGGTCAGGGAACTCAGATCCCTCAAGCCAAGGGATGCAGCCAAATATATATACATATATATATAGTTCATTTGGGGCATTCTCAGTATATTAATAATACAGTTAGTTCATTCCCTATAAGACTTTTTAATGAGCCTACATTGATACCTTGATACTATAAGAATGTGTTCTAAATTTGTTATAGTAGATGTCAAGAATTAAAAGTCTTACAAACGTATTAGTATGACAATTACTCTTCAAGGAGACCAGCTAGAAAAAGTGAGTTCACAGAGCCAGTGAGTGTGTGCATGCTCACTCACTCTGTCGATTCTGACCATTGCAACCCCATGGACTATATGTAGCCTGCCAGGCTCCTCTGTCCATGGAAGTTTCCAGGCAAGAATACTGGAGCAGATTGCCATTTCTTCCTTCAGGGGCTCTTCCTGACCCAGGGATCAAACCCACATCTCCTGCATCTCCTTGCATTGGCACGTGGGTTCTTTACCACTGAACCAGCTGGGGAGCCCTTCATAGAGCCAGTACATGTCATTGTTTTATGGCTTTCCATCATCCTTTTTTGACTCCTCAATTTGTGTTACATTAAAAAAATTATTTATTAAGATGGTAGGATGTGCATTTATGCAGTTCAGTGGTTTTCAGTACATTCATAGGATTGTATAACCATTACCATTAATTCCAAAACGTTTTTATCACCCCAGAAATAAATTCCCCACCCATTAGTAGTCACTTCCTATATTCTCTTCCCTCTAGTCCCTGGCAACCATTAATCTACTTTCTATCTGTATGAATTTCCCTATTTTGGACATTTCAGATAAGTGAAATCATACAGTATGTGGCCGTTGCATCTGGCTGCTTTCACTTAGCATAATGTTCTCAAGGTTCACGCATGTTACAGCATTTATCAGCACTTGATTCCCTTTTTTATGACTGCATAATAGTCCATTATGTGGATGTACCATATTTTGTTTACTCTCATCCGTGATGAGCACTGATGCTCCTTAGAGGGGAAGCTTTCAGTCTTTCATCATCAAGTGTGATTTAGCTGTGGGTTTTTGGTAGGTGTCATTTATCAAGTTGTGGAAGTCCCCTTCTCTTCCAAGTTTGTTGTATATTTTTTATCATAAATCAGCATTAGATTTTGTCAAGTGCTTTTTCTATTGAAATGATCATGTGTTTTTTGTCCTTTATCCCATAGTTATAGTGTATTAATAGATTTTTGCATATTGAACCAATCTTGTATAACCTATTTTATATGTTGCTGGATTTAGTTTATTAGTATTTTGCTAAGGATTTTTACATTCATATTCTTAAGTGATATTGATTTGTAGTTTTTCTTGTAATGTCATTGTGTGAGTTTGATACCCAGATATTTCTGTCCTCAAAGGATGAGTGTACAGTGTTCTGTCCTCTTCCATTTTTTGGAAGAGTTTGCTGGAAAGATTGATGTTAATTTTTCTTAAAACATTTGGTGTAATCCACTGGTGAAGCCATCTGGTCCTGGGGTTTTGTTTGTGAGTAGTTCTTATGGTCAGGTGGCATCTGTTGTCTATTATTAGGAGAAGTCCAGTACTTCTACCCGTTGCATCTTGTACTGGAGTTGCCAAGAAAAACACAATCCAGGCAAGCACTGGACTGAACAATTTTTTTAACTTTACAATATTGTATTGGTTTTGCCATATATCAACATGAATCTGCCACACAGAGCAAGATCAGCTTCAATAGTGGGTGTCAGTTTCCCATGGCCAGCAGCAGGTCCCTCCTGGCAGTCTGTGGAGGGCAGTTGGCCTGCACATACCCATCTCTGTTGCAGCAAAAATAGCCCCCACTCCACCTCACTCCCTTGGAGTCAGAAATGCTAAAAACTGAAGGTATGCCTAAGGTCCATTGAGGCACATGCTTAAACAGGACAAAGAAGTACATATTGAGCCTAAAACAGGGAAAGGGTCCAAAACAAGGACATAAACCCACCACAGGCTATATGGCCTCTTTATCTCTTAGTAAGCAACTGTTCTAGCCCCAAGGCCCATTGTTATGTGGCCAAGTAGGATTTGCAAGACTGTGTGCATAAGACTCTCTTTTCCAAAAGTTTTTTTTTTTAATTGTGGTATAATATGTATATAATTTACCATATTAGCCATTTTAAAGTGTGTAGTTCAGCAGTATTAAGTATATTCACATTACTGTGCAACCACTGCCACTATATATCTCTTCAACTCCTTTCCTTTTGCAAAACTGAAGCTCTATACCCATGAAAGTATGACTCTCTACATCCTGTTCCCAGCCCCTGGCAGCAAACATTCTACATTTGTCTCTATGAATTGGGCTACTCTGGATGCCTCATCTGAGTGGAATCTCACAGCATTTGTCTTCTGGGGACTGGCTTGTTTCACTTTTCATAATGTCCTCAAGATTCACCCAAGTTGGGACATATGTCGAAATTTGCTTCTGGTAATACTGAATAGTATTGTGATGTAGTTTTTAAAATTACCAACCAATATCTTTACTAGTTATAGGTTTATTCATCATTTCTATTTCTTCCTGAGACAGTTTTGGTAGTTTGTGGCTTTCTGAAAGTTTGTTCATTTTATCTAGATTATCTAATTTGTTGGTAAACAATTAGTATTCCTTTATAATCATTTTTATATCTGTAAAGTCAGTATTCATGTTCTCTCTTTCATTTCAGATTTTAGTAATTTGAGTCATATCCCTTTTTTCTTCAGGGTAGCTAAAAGTTGGTCAGTTACTTTGTCTTTTTCAAAGAACAAACTCTTGATTTCTTTGCTTTTCTCTATTTTTTTTCTGTTGTGATTTACCTTTGGTCTAATATTTATTCATTTTTTTCTACTAGCTCTGTTTTTAGTATGCTCTTTTTCTGTATTTTTAAGCCATGAAGTTAGGATATTGATTTGAAATCTTTCTTATTTAATGTAGATGTTTATAGCTATACGTTTCCCTCTAAGCACTGCTTTAGCTGCCCTCTAGAAGTTTTCATATGTTGGTTTTGTTTTTTTCATTTTCGTTTACCTCAAAGTATTTTCTAATTCCCCACAAAGATAATCCCTTGTGATTTCTTTCTTAGGAGTGTGTCATTTTCCATGTTGAATTTGTCCTTCTGTTGTTGATTTCCAATATTCCACTGAGGTCAGAGAACATACTTTGTGTGATTTCAGTCCTTTGAAACATACTGAGATTTGTTTTACGCTCTAAAACATTGTCCCGGAGAATGTTCAGTGTGCACCTGAAAAATACATTCTGCTGTTGTTGGGTAGAGTGTTCTTCAGATGTCTGTCAGGACTAGTTGGTTTATGGTGTTAAGTATTTTATTTCCATGTTAATCTTTAGTGCAGTTGTTCTGTCTGTTGTTGAAAGTGTGGGGTATTGAGGTGGGGTATTTTGTTGCCTGTTTCTCCCTTCAGTTTTGTCAGTTTATGCATCAACTATTTTGGCATTCTGTTGTTAGATGCATTATGTTTTAATTGTTGAAGGAGCACCAACTGAACTCTGCCTGTGCAGTGACCATCAGGCAGCTGGTGTTTGCTGTACTGGCAGGCTGCTGACTTTCAAAACTGTACTGAAGGTGGGGAGCAGGCGAGTTAAAATGCCACAAAGCTTGCTGTTCTTACCAAGATTCAAGCCTAGTCCTGAACAAATAATTTTGGGGTTGCTACAATCCTTTGACTAATTTCCAGAGTCCTGAAAAGGTTGATTCTGACAAATTTTGTCTGTTCTTTCATTGCTTTTGTGGAGAAGGGAATTTTCAGAGGACCTTATTATACTCTGCCATTTTCAGTGACATCACCTTTTAATACATTTTAATGCTTTAAATCCTTAACTTAAAATATTCACTTTGTTCAGTTCAGTTCAGTTGCTCAGTCATGTCCGACTCTTTGCAACCCCGTGAATCGCAGCACTCCAGGCCTCCCTGTCCATCACCATCTCCCAGAGTTCACTCAAACTCACGTCCATTGAGTCGGCGATGCCATCCAGCCATCTCATCCTCTGTCGTCCCCTTTTCCTCCTGCCCCCAATCCCTCCCAGCATCAGAGTCTTTTCCAATGAGTCAACTCTTCGCATGAGGTGGCCAAAGTACTGGAGTTTCAACTTTAGCATCATTCCTTCCAAAGAACACCCAGGGCTGATCTCCTTCAGAATGGACTGGTTGGATCTCCTTGCAGTCCAAGGGACTCTCAAGAGTCTTCTCCAACACCACAGTTCAAAAGCATCAATTCTTCAGCGCTCAGCTTTCTTCACAGTCCAACTCTCGCATCCATACATGACCACTGGAAAAACCATAGCCTTGACTAGACAGACCTTTGTTGGCAAAGTAATGTCTCTACAAAGTAATTCACTTTGTAGTCTATATTTAATACTGTTTCTGAGACTCATCGCTCTCTAGGCTCTAAAACCCTTCTCCTACTGCTTTTGGCAACTCCTTTTACTCCACACTAACTGGTCCCTGAACAATTAAATCTCTCACTTAAGTTTTTCCCATATCCTCATCAACTCTTCTAAAACTTGATTCCCCTCCCCCAGATTTTACCTGCCTCTTTCTCATTCAGAGACAATAGTGAGCTCCCACAGGTCCTCACTCTTCCACCTGGAACTTAGTCACAACTGCACTCACCTGATTCACCTCTCACATGAAGAGCTGCTTAAGGTAAATCTCTTTACATGTGCATCCCCTTGGTAGAGTTTCTCCATTAGCCACCCTCTCTTTTTTGGACTTTCATTCTCTCTGTAATACAATAAAACAGTCCTCAAAAATATGTGGACCAAAAACTGTGTACCGTCAATCCTTCTCTTCCTGTTGCAGTAAAACTTCACAACTTTCTCTCAACCTAGATCTCTCATTTCAGTGTAGAGTTTCATTGTTTATTTTAATCATATATTGTTTATTTCCAGATGTCAATTGGGCATTTTCTTTCAGACACTATTCTAAACCTGGGGGTACAACATTGAACAAGACTTAATCCCTGTTGGTACAGGACTTAAATTCTAGAAGGGGAGACAGACAAGAAACATACAGTATGTTCTCAGAGGGAGTAAGTGTAGTTAGAACGTAAAGCAGATAGATGATGACAATGAGGAGAGGAGGTGCTCACCTTTGACAGTCAGGGATGGCTTCTTTATGGGAGTGGCATTTTCACAGAGACTGAGTCAGTGAGCCAGCTTAGGGAGGATCTTTAAGGCAGAGGGAATATCAAGTATAAATGCACTAAGATGGGAAGCAAGGTGTCATCGGGCCCCACAAGAAAGTCTTGGTGATTTGGGAGGACCTGGGGCCAGACAGGAGGACAGAGAAGTAGGCAGAAGCTAAATTGTATAGGCCTTATAGGTCCTGGTGAGGAATTTATGTCTCAGCCTGAATTTGTTAGGATGTATTAAAAGGTTTCAAGTAGGGAAGTGATATGATATGCCTTTCCATTAAGTCAAAATTAAGTTCACTCAGAAATACCCAAATACAGCATGTGAGACTTTATGTACATGTATTTGAATTACCATCATGGGAGTAAATTGTTTCCCCCACAACCCATGTTGCAAAGAAAGAAAGGACTGTTAATTTTCTTCAACAGGAAGAGGCTAAGAGAGCTTCTGAATTTCTTGCTTGTGGCTTCAGATTTACATTTTTTACTATTAATAATTGTTGTTCAGTCACCCTGTCATGTCCGACTCTTTGCAGCCCCATGGACTGCAGCACATTAGGCCTCACTGTCCCTCACCATCTCCTGAAGTTTGCCCAAGTTCATGTCCCTTGCATCAGTGATGCCATCCAGCCATCTTATCCTCTGATGCCCCCTTCTCCTTCTGCCCTCGATCTTTCCCAGCATCAGGGACTTTTCCAGTGAGTCAGCTGTTCACATCAAATGACCAAAATATTGGAGCTTCAGCTTTACCATCAGCTCTTCTGATGAGTTTTCAGAATTGATTTCCCTTAAAATTGATTGATCTCCTTGCTGTCCAAGGGACTTTAGGACTCTTCTCCAACACCACAGTTCAAAGGCATCAATTTTTTAGTGTTCTGCCTTCTTTATGGTCCAGCTCTCACAACCATATGTGACCAGTGGGAAGATCATAGCCTTGACTGTAAGGACCTTTGTCAGCAGAGTAATGTTTTTAACACACTGTCTAGGTTTATCATAGCTTGCCTGCCAAGAAGCAATCCTCTTCTGATTTCATGGCTGTGGTCACCATCCACAGTGGTCTTAGACCCCAAGAAGAGGAAATCTGTCACTACTTCCACCTTTTCCCCTTCTATTTGCCATGAAGTAATGGGGCCGGATGCCATGATCTTAGTTTTCTTAAGATATAGTTTTAAACCAGCTATTTCACTCTCCTCATTCACCCTCATCAAGACCCTCTTTAGTTCCTATTTGCTTTCTGCCTTTAGAGTGGTATTATCTGCATATCTGAGGTGGTTGTCGTTTCTTCTGCCTGTCTTAATTCCAGCTTGTAACTCGTCCAGCCCGGCATTTCTCATGATGTGCTCAGCATACAGGTTAAACAAACATGGTGACAGCAGACAGCCCTGTCATACTCCTTTCTCAATCTTGAACTAATCAGTTGTTCCATACAGGGTTCTACCTGTTGCTTCTTGACCCACATACAGGTTTCTCAGGTGACAGGTAAGATGGTCAGGTATTCCCATCTTTTTAAGAGCTTTCCACAGTTTGTTATGATCCACACAGTCAAAGGCTTTAGCGTAGTCAATGAAACAGAGGTAGATGTTTTTCTGAAATTCCCATGCTTTCTCTATGATCCAGTGAATGTTGGCAATTTGATCTCTGGTTCCTTTTCCTTTTCTAAACCCAACTTGGACATCTGGAAATTCTTACAAGATTTTAAGCAAGACCTTACTAGCATGGGAGATGAGTGCAGTTGTTCAATGGCTAGCACATTCTTTGGTATTACCCTTCTTGGGAATTGGGATGAAAATTGATCTTTTCCAAACCTATGGCCACTGCTGGGTCTTCCAGATTTGTTGACATATTGAATACAACATCTTGATGGCATCATTCTTTTGGGTTTTGAATAGTTCTACAGGAATTCTATTTTAATATTTCCAAATTAATAATTAGTAATAATCATCATTTTAAGGAAAATGTTGAGATGAATATCACAGTAATGTTGCTTTGTTCATTTGCCACATATCTGTGTTTATTCCACATGCAAGATACTACTTTGTATTGTAGCCCTGTATTAGGATAAGCAGAGCCCTTACCCCATGAGTTCTTTTGACTTAATTTCATGAAGATGATAGCCCCACTTCATCAACAGAACTGTGTAGTTGTTTGGCAGTTGAGTGAGTTTTTTGCTATTCTATTAGCATTCTTCCTCCTAGTTCTCATGGTAGATAGTAGCATGCAAGGAAATGACTGACTAAGGCTGGGGAATGCAAGAAAGTGACAGATCACAGTGACCTGGACCAATGATCTTGGAGTCGTGAGGAAAAGGATCAAACCAAACATGCAACAGATAAATGAGTCTCTACATGCCTTGCATACCAATATCACAGCTAAGATTAAACTGTCTCTCTGAGTGTGTGTCATATAGTCTCATTTCAGTGAGACTAAAAAGTTCACATGTGATTCTCAAGCTGTGTGTTATGGGGAAACCTTTTAGATCTTTGGAGTTCAAAGACTCCAGTCTTTCCTGGGTTCTGGCCTCAACTGACTCATGGCTGTGACTAGAACACCCCACTCTCTAGGACTCAGTTTCTCTCCTCTGTCAAATAAAGTTATTGGACTGATCTTTAATGTCCCTCCAGCACTAATGTGCTGAGATTTGATGAGTCTAAGGATTGCCTTTTGGGAATAGGCCTATACGATAGAAATGATAGTAAAACTCAGTAAAAATTCAACTGAAAATCCTCTGCCGTTTTTAGCCTGATAAGAATTATTTAATATCACGAGAACTCATCTGACTTAGTAGGAGCTCTTGAGTGTCTTTTTAAAAATATATATATGTATGCATGCATTTGGCTGTGCCAGGTCTTAGTTACGGCATACGAGATCTCCAATGTTTGCTGTAGCATTCAAACTCTTAGTTGCGGCCTGTGGGATCTAATTTCCTGACCTCGAACACAGGGCCCCCTGCATGGGGAGTGTGAAGTCTTAGCCACTGGACCACTAGGGAAGTCCCAGAACTCTTAATTCTAAGTGGATCTAATGATTGTGTCAAAGACAAGATGAATCTGTGATGACAACAAAGCCAGCTATGTAAAGATTTCCCCATATGGATGGCTAAGGAGAGTGGAATATAACTGAGATTAAATAGATATTTACAAAGACCAGTGAATTACCTCAAAATGGGATTTCTTTTTGGCTTGTTCTACTAATAATGGTAATAACCTAATCTTTGCCTTTTTTGATTTAGCTTGTTGACTATTGTCCTGTTAGCTAATTAGGCCCTGATTTACAGCCTATGTAAAAGTAAATCTCCTCTTAGGACTTCTTAGTAGTATAGTAGTATATGTGAATAGATTTGCACCTCCTAGTTTTGAGCCACTCGAGCTGTTCACGTCATAGGGGATTGGCTGCTAAACTCTATTTCTGAGCATTCCAAATACCAACATGTAAAGCTTGGTATTCTTGAGATTTTTTATCCTTACAACTGCCAGTTCATCTGAAAGATCAATGAGAACATGAAATGTTTTCTCTACCATGTTTTCACTTTTATTGCATATATAATAAAAATGCCATTTTAGTAAATAAATATGGTTCACCTCGTTGCAGAAGTGTCTTTTTTTTTTTTTTTTTTTAGAAGTGTCTTTTTCATTCTCTTCCCAGTAACACCCAGAGACAAAGCATAAGGCTTAGTCATACTGTGGCTTTCTAGCTTCTCATCAGAATCTGAAAAATATAAGCCAAAGCTGCTGCAAGAAGTGATCATTTTCCTCCTTTAAACAGGATAAATACAAAGCCAGTTTCTTTATATATTGAATATATGTAATATTTTTTACAGGGAAAAATAATTTTTTCTCTGATGTTCAGCTTTAGGAAAACTTCACATAAAAAATTTTGTATTTGCCAAATAGAGTTAACTGCATTTGAAGAGGATAATATGCTCCATGTTATTATCTTATGAGGCATACTTACAAATCATCTAGTGGTAAATTGTTAAATATGAATTTTTAGCCTATAATAGAAACAAAAATTGTTTCTCAGATATCTTGGGTAATTCCTTCATGGAGCTGAAAGACTGTAAGTCTCACCCTTGACTCAAAGAAATGTTATTGCATGTGGTTAAAATAGTTCTCATATAATCATATCATTAGTAGGAGTAAAGTAGTGTTTCTTTGCATAACTTCCTGAAATTCTTATACTACTTGTGTAAGATTAAATATTTAATAAGCATACTCAAATTTATACTTCCAAATGAATATTGGTTCCTTTGAAATAGTTTCCTGGGAAAGTTATGCAGTTATTTTAATCATGTTATTGTTGCCGCAAATGGTTTGTGATCCCTTCTTTTGAAAATGTTTTCAGAGCAACTTAACCTATCTGATAAACTTCATGTTGATTTAAATTCACTTATTTATGCATCTGACAGATACAGAATATGTCCTCTCTGCTAGTTGTGCTAATTTCTAGGTTGATAAAAAATCGAAACAACATGACTCCTGTCTTTATCATGTTTATAATCTAATGATTTTATTTTTTGGAAACCGCCAAAAGCTCAATTTGGTAAAGGTGAAGCATATTAGTGAATACCATTTTACTGAAAAATATTATGACTAAAGAGATTTTTTTTTAACCTCATAAAGTAGTTTTCAAAATAGTATCAGAGAATTTCCAAAAAAACAAAAAACTATTTTGTTCTAAGATAGCTTCTTTGGAATATGTTGATTGCTTGTCATGATACGTAATTTGAAGGTTAACATACATTTAGGTAGATGTTAACATTGCCATTTTACTTTATTAATTTTTATATGTATTTTGAACATTATACTCACCAGCTTCTGTTTGGTTAATGTGAAAATTCTAAGATAAGGTCTTGGTTTACCTTTGAGAAAACTGTTAACACAAGTGAGATACCTAGATATGATCGTCCTGTCGATCTTTAGTTTTGTGTATGTATTTAAGTTTATGTAAAGTACGGATACTTAGCTGGTCCTTCACTGCTTTCCTTCAGTTTTTACATGTGTATGATTATACACTTGAGAATAAGATGAAAGTGTCTAGTTATGCTTCATCTGGAATTACGATTGTATCATAAATAAAATTGGACTAGAAAGCTAATTTTACCCTAGACATCCAATTCATGTTGTAAGTAGAGGAAAAAAAAAGTCTCACAGTAGCTGTCAGAGGAGGGGCCCAGTGCACTGTTCTGGTGGTTTCATTGTTGTAATACAACATATTTGTCTCCACAGGAGGCTCTTTGGATGTATATAGAAAAATTCCAGAGCATGTCCTTGGAAGAATTGCAGTGGCGGTGAGTCTATGGCTTCCACTCTATGACATGTGGGTGATTTATTTGTGTTAGTCAGGCGTTATTCTCCTTACAGCCTTAGGATTTTTTGTTTTTCTATTTCTTCAATCCCTACTGACTGCCAGGGTCTTCTTAACTCTCTCATCGTTTTTGTCCTTTCTTCCTCTTGTAGACCAACCTATAATAATGACATAGAAACATGACAGTTTTCAGGCTTATGGATTTCTCTTTTTTTTTTTTTTTTTGGCCACACCATGCGGCTTGCAGGATTTTAGTTTCTGGACCAGGGATTGAACCTGGGCCTCATCAGTGAAAGAGCCGACTCCTTACCACTGGACCGCTGGGGAATTTCTTGCATATTCCGACTTGTGCTAGTTCATGTGTTTGCAGCGATCTTACTACTCTTATTAATCAGTAAAATTTCCACATTCTTCAAAAAGAAAGCTGTTTTATTGACATTTTGTAGTTACAGGCACACAATTAGAAAATACATTTAAAGCCTAAATTATTAAAGTAAAACCGTCTGCAAGGAAATACTACTTTGGTCTTAAAGATTTTTGTATATGTTTTATGTACTTGGTTTTTAATTGTTTCACCATCTGTATCTAGGAATTTATTCCTTTGTAATTAAAAGAAGTTTTCCATTTTTCTATATTCACTAATAAACTGACAAAATATATCAACTAAATTAACATTATTATTTAAACTCCAGATTTCAAATTTGGAATAACATAGGCTAAACAGTGTCTAAGAGAAGTCATGGGTGGTGTAATAGTAAACAGTTGCTAACCTAAAGGCACTCTGATAACTTAAGCAGTTTAATGCAGAACAAAGTGATTATACCATGTACCATTTAATTAAATGGCTGATTTTCACATTCATTATACATCAAACTGACAACTCAAATCCTTTAATCCAACATGGACCCTTATTTAGTCTTAGTTCATTGTAATTCACAGCTTTCCTTTTTTCTTTCCAATTATTAGTGTGAACTGCCCAGGGTGATGAGAACTTTCTTTTCTGATGCTATTGCTGCTAAGTAGCTTCTAATCTACATGTTTAGGTAGATGAGTATGAAATTCGAGTACTTAAATCACCATTTTAGATGAAAATAAAAATGTTTCATTTCCTCTTTTAATCTCAGGGGGAATGAATGCTTTGTGGCTTTTGGCAGTTCTTGGCTCTAAAGTTTAATAACACGCATAATAAAGGCAAAAAAAAAAAAAGAGGGATACCAATTGAAAAAGAAAAAAGTATATGAGTTCTCTATACTCAATTATCTATCAAACTTGGCTAAAATAGGAACCTGCCTTCTTCAGAAGAGAAGCTTGTTCTTCCTGGAGTTCATAAATCTTGCCTCCCTCTTGTGTAGGGCAGCCACACAAGGCCATTGGTATTTTCAATTCTCCTGAAGTGGGAAGCCTGTGAAGTGAATGGAGTCAAGAAAAAAAAAAAAAAATCCAACTCTAATACAGGGCTTACCTATTGAGTAATCAAAAATATGACAATGGTTTTAGTGAAAAGCATTTGAAATAAATGCCAGTTAACCTTCACGGTAACTATAGATTATTGTACATATTTTAAACATGTGCGAGATGAGGTACAGCAGAGTTAAATAGCTTGCCTAGAGTTCTGTAATTAATCAGTAATAATCAGAACCCAGGGCAGTTTAACTCTGGGCCCCATACTCTTTCCCTCTGCTTTCCTAAGAGAATGAGAAAAAAAGAGGAGGAAATGAAAGGAAGAACAACGTTTGAAAGTAAAAGAGAGAAGTACAAATGAAAGAATACGAGAGTAACAATATACACTGCTTCAGATTCTTTTCATGTCGTAGAACCTCATCTTGGCATCTCTTCCTCCCCACAGTAACTTTATTTTCTGAATTCTAATAGTCTGGCATGCTGTACAGGCCCACAGATCCAAGGTTCATTACAGAATACACCCCTGTCAGCCTTTATAATATGTTGTTCACATTTTCTCTTGATGGATGTATGGCAAGAGAGTATTTTCCCAGAAAAAGAAGTCCATATAAACTGGTTGATTTCAGCCTTCCAACTTGCTCAGTGATTTTTTCCCACTTTGTTTGAATCTGGGCTTCCTATAAAGAAGAATGCCTTTCTGCCTTTCCCTGCCACCTAACACATTTTATTTTTCCTCTAATTTCTGAAGCAGTGACACTGTGCACTGTGAGTGCTTATGTTGATGGAAGTCGTCCCTGAAACGATGTGCACTTGACGTGTCAAGCAGTGAGTGATTGACAGCAGATATGAGCACTTTTAGTGTCAAGGCTTCATCAAGCCATTGTTGTGAAACCTGGCTTACTGAATACCAATAATACCCTCTAGGTTTTCAATGAACAGATTGCTAGCTCCCTGTACACTTATTTTTCTTCTAAAGGAAAATGTAGTCTATTTTGGCAAAGTTGGAAGAATATTTTCTTTTTTGAATCTCCAATAAAACTTTTAATTTTAGCAAGTATCATAAAATCAGTATTTGTTTTACTTTTTTCTGCCCAGTAATCTGAATATGGTGGATTGACTTCACCTTGTATGTTTTCTGATTATTCATTTTCTGTGGGACTAATTTTTAGTGGTGAGCTATGTTTAATGGGAAAGCTTTATAATATTCAACTAAGCTTATGTTGAGAAATTTAACCTTGTTTCCAGAACTCAGAGGGTGATTACTAAATAAGATGACCTTGTCCTTTGCTCAAAGAAGATATTGTTTTTATTGTTGATGTTATTTTTTTACAAGCATTTAAGGAAATATTTTTGTCCTGTTTATTCCTTCTGTGTTAGTTATTGCTATTTTAATATTTTCTTTTTTTAATTATCTTACTGTTCAGAGTACATGTGTTTTATTGTAATGCCACTTAGTCTGAATTCTGGAAGAAATCATTTGCTATAGATACGTATTCCGTTCTCTTAAAATAGACAAATATATCATAGAATTGATTATAATGCATTAGCAAATTTTTCAGGAGTACATTCCACTCAGAATAATTAAATATGTTAACTTCTGCTCAGCATTAATTGATATAGATTTTATCTTCTGCATTTTTCGTATTTATAAATTGTTTTCCCCTTTATATTTCTATTTTTAATATTGCTCTTAATCTTTTTTGATCAACTAAAATCCTTGCATATTTAGCCCCAACCCTCTTTTCATCATTCTCAAGATATGTAAATTGCCAATTACTTCTCATAATGGTAGTTTTTCTTATATTCCTGACTCACCTAAAAATGTCTATTATGATGGACGTTTACAAATTCTTGCCGCAAATCTTTAATAATAGTGGTGTGTCCTTTGTATCTGATACCTAGTTATGAATGGTAAGCCTTCAGGTTGTGAAGTTCACACTCATGTGCATACAGGACCAGTGGGTATGAACAAAAACATATGCATCTCCTTTTATAACACCTTCTATATAAAGACTTTTGAGACTTTTAATGATTAAATTTCCCACATAGAAGGTAGCACTGTCCCCCATGTACTTAAGGTCTCAGAAACATCTTCTTTTCAGTATCTTACTCAACTAATTATTCTTAATTCGGGCTATTAAATTTTAAAAATCCAAAATCTAACCCAGACGGTTTTATTTTCTCTCTTTATTTCTTTTACGTGCCCTTTTGATATTATGCTTCCACACACAGGCTTGCAGCAGCCGGTCAGAATGGCTTGTGAGGATCATCATCTTGACACACTTTGTTGTTTTCTACCCTAATGTCATTTAAAATGTTTTAGGGGAAAGTTTTTATTTTGGAATAATTTTAAACTTCCAGAAAACTACTATTTGGAAATACTAAGAATTCCCAAAGATGCTTCACCCAAACCCCCCAATTGTTAACAATTAACCACATTTGCTTAAACATATGTATGTTTGTGTGTGTGTTAGTTGTTCAGTCGTGTCCAACTCTGTGCAACCCCATAGACTACAGCCCACCAGACTTCTCTGTCCATGCGATTCTCCAGGCAAGAATATTGGAGTGAATTGCGATGCCCATGTCCAGGGGATCTTCCCGATCCAGGGATCAAACCCAGGTCTCCTGCCTTGCAGGCGGATCCTTGGTAGTCTGAGCCACAACATGGGCTTCCCAGGTGGCTCAGTGGACAAAGTATCTGCCTGCAAGACAGGAGACACAGGTGGATGCAAGTTCGATCCCCAGGTTGGAAAGAGCCCCTGGAGAAGAGCATGGCAGCCCACTGCAGTATTCTTGCCTGGAGAATGCCTTGACAGAGAAGCCTGGCAGGCTATAGTCCATGGAGTCACAAAGAGTCAGACACGACTGAAGTGACTGAGCACGCACTAAGCCTGTGCACCACAACTACTAAACACACACACACACGCACGCACACACACACACACACACACACACACACACACACACATTTAAAATTTTTTAATTTTATCATTTACTTTTATTTTTGGCTATGCTAGGTCTTTGTTGCTGTGCTCAGACTTTCTCTAGTTTCATCAGGTGGGGGCTACTCTCTAGTTGTGGCGCACAGGCTTCCCATCGCGGTGGCTGTCTTTTCATGGAGCACAGGCTCTAGGGTGCACGGGCTTCAGTAGTTGTGACACATGGGCTCAGCAGCTTGGCACACAGGCTTACTTGTCTTGCAGCACGTGGGATCTTCCAAGACCAGGCATTGAATCTGTGTCCCCTGCATTGATAGGTGAATTCTTAACCACTGGACCACCAGGGAGGTCCCTATATAGTTTTCCTGAAACATTTGAGAATAAGTTGTAAGTGTCATGACCTTTTACTCCTAAATATTCCAGGTGTATTTTTCTTAAGAACAAGTATATTCTTTTAAATCACCTCTATATACTGATCAAAATCAGAAAATTAGCACTGATACATCATTATTACCTAATCAACAGTCCTTATTCAGGTTTTGCCAGTTGTCTAATAATACCCTTTATAGACCACAAGAAAAAGTTTTCTTGTCCAGCATCCAGTCTAGGATTATACATTATAATAGATGTCATGTGTCTTTAGTCTCTGCTAATCTAGAACAGTGTCTCAGTGTTTCTTTGTCGTTCATGACCTTGATGTTTTTGAAAACTACACTGCCCCAACACTCTGATCATACGTTTTTACCTTGGCCTGAATGCTTTTTCCACTTTTCCTCACATCAGTGGGATCTGCTGCTCAGAGCCTGGCACTTCAATAAAGCCCTCCTGACTGTTGTTAGGGGAAGCAGCCTTTACTCCATCCATTGCCTTCATTAGTTAAGTTTTTAAAAATGTCTCTCCTTGGTGGGAGGGAGATTCAAGAGAGGGGGGACATAGGTATACCTATGGCTGATTCATGTTGATATTTGTCAGAAATCCCAACACAATACTGTAAAAGCAATTATCCTTCAGTTAAAAGTAAATATGAAAAGGAATGTCTCTCCTTGGTCATAAATGTCATGACTTAACTTTTTTTTCATATGCAGAAGTATAGAAAATAAGTGAGAATCTGTGTCCCTTTTCCCTGTCCCTGTCCTCCCCCTGTACACTAGCACTGAGAACTTTGGTGTGACTGGACTCCCGAGTCGCTCTGTGTGCGCACATACTCGTTTCTTTCGTACCTTATCCTCAGAACATTGTGAGTTTATTAAGTGAAGGAGCCTGTAGCTTGTACATTCAGTATCCCTACAGTGCCCGGCATGGAAGGTGTTCAGTAAATGCTTGTTGGTTAACAGACTTTTGAAGGAAGAAATTATGGTGGATATGATTGTGTGTTTAAATGTGGAAAATTCCTCATAAAAACCATCATTGACCCGTTTTCTCTTTCTTAAATTTAGGTTGTTAAAGGCCTTACTTATTTGTGGAGTTTAAAGATTTTACATAGAGGTATGTAGTGAGCTTATGAGCTCTGACTTATTTGGGGGTAGGGTGGGGGGCTCTCTGGAAACCTTGATTTTTAAAGTGAATTAGATGATCTCATATTTAAGCCAGGTGATATATTTGATAGTAAGATGGCGCCTTCATAAATGTTATTTTTAAAAAATTTTATTCCTTAACAGCTCTGATATAGATTATATACTTGGTATTATATTTTTTTTGTGAATGATGTTTACGAAACACATAAAATGGTATTTCACAGTATTTGGAAATGACAGGATCTTATTTTTCTTAACTCTAGTTAATGAAAAGCCTTCACTTTCTAGCAGTTGTATCCCTTCCTTTTGTTAACATTTCAATTATCCTCATGCACTGTTTCTTAAGAGGCAGCTTCACAGACCTTGAAAGTGAAACTTGAAGGAATTGGTGAATGCATCAGCAATTAGTCTCCTAAGTCTATTAACAGAATGCATGAAAAGAATTACCAGGTAACTGTTGAATGTTGCAAAAGGAACCTCCTTTCGCACTTTTTAATATTCCCAAAATGTCTGAATTCATTTGGAGCAAATTATTAAGTGAGAAACAGACTATAAAAAAGCAACTGCAAGTTGGCCTAATGTTAGTAACTACTGTTTAAGTTTACACATCTGTTCAGCCTAGCTTTATGCACATTTGGAGAATGCAACAGCATACACATTAGATGTGATTAAGGGAAAGTTTTGTTTGTTTTTAAGGTATAAGCTATGAGAGAGAAAACAACCGATGCCTGCAGTTGTAGCATCACATCTGTCACTAAGGGTTTTTTGTTGTGATTGTGGTTGTAGTTTTAATATCCTAGTGATTGCAAATTTTTGTTTAAATTCTCCTTCCTCTTTTGGAGAGGGTCTGTAGATATTGACATGCAAAACTTTCAGTTCAGTTCTTGAAGGTGTTTATGCTGATTAAATGGAATTATAAACCAAGTTTTTCTTTAAAGCCAGTCCACTCTATTTCTGAGTATATAGTTGGTACAAAAGTTACATGTAGAGAGAGTGAACCAACTGTGTCAGAATTATTCTTCCTGGGAATAAATAAACATGTTAGTACATCTGGTGGGTGAGAAAAAGTGGAGCATTTTCTCCCCAGGATTAAAAGAGAACAGTCTTTAATGTAATATGACTTATATTCCTCCCCTGTACTCCAACTGCCCCACACTTGCAAACCCATAAAGTGGTTATAGCCATTTTAATAGGAGTTAGCACAGTGGTCAGTTCTTGTCATTTTATTGATTTTTATGAACATCTGCTATCCTTTTGACAAAGGAACTCAAGGAAGTCATCAGTGCTCAGCAGCAGAACCTTAATTTAAAGGCCTTTGCCATGGAAATGCAAATGTTATTATTAAAGTGACCCTTAGGCTCATCCTGTACTCTGGGCATACAACATAATTCTGGCTTATAGGGAATTCTCACTTATAATAACTTTCTATGCGGACTCTTAGTAGCACTAAGAACTATAGTAGATAGGGAAATGCTATTCAGTTATTCTGCAGTCATCTTTGTTTTTCTTCTTTAAAACCATTGGTTTTAGCTTCACTTTTTGTCTGGAAGAATAATGGAATTTTTCATTTGAAATGGTGTCTTGATAGACATGTCTAATGGATTTATGTCTGCATCTAAAAATAAAGACTGAAGAGTTGGTTAGAGTCCTGTGCAACCACCCTGTGTCCCTGTGGGCAAGTGTGGCTGAGCAAAGCCTCTCAGAGGCAGATAGGTCCTTCTCCCCAGCTCTGGATGCAGTTTGGGCTGAGAAGGGTTCTTTGATCAGTGATGTATGAGGGCGTTAGTGGTTTGACTGATTAAGGTCATAGAAGTTTCAAAAAGGAATCCTAAGCCTGCACTTCTCTTTTCAGTCTGTGCTAGCCAGTCCAGTTCCCACAGAGAGTAACCACTATAAGATGCCACTGGTTATGGGTCAAGGTTATCGGTGAGAGGCTAAGTGGGGATTCTGGTAGTGGGCCCACTAACCCTCTCAAGGAGTTTCCATTTTTTTAATTTATTTGTTTAACTGAAGTACAGTTGATTTACGATGTTGTGTTCAGGTATTCAGTGTGTTGTATTCAATGTTCAGGTATACGATGTTGTGTAGGATACAGCAAGATGATTCATTCATACACAGATTTTACACAAATATACACAGATTTGTACAAAGATATACAGATTCTTTTCCCTTATAGGTTATTACAAAATATTGAGTATAGTTCCCTGTACTATAGAGTAGTTCCTTGTTGGTTATCTATTTTATGTATAGTAATGGGTATATATTCAGTGTTAAGTAAGTATCAATAAGTGAATGTGCGTCTGTGTCTCTCTCAATGCAAAGACTGATGAATTACGGTGCAGATGGACAGTTATTCCCCAGTAATTATGGGTCCTCAGCTATAGAAACAGTGTGCTGTCGTAGTTTACCTTATTAAATATGTATGTTTAGCTTTTGAGTTTCATTGTTATTTGTGGAAATTTTACCTTCTGGATTTAAAAGTACATGTTTTTTACTGGAAAGTGGAAGAAGCCACGTGTCCCAGGAGACTTTTGTAAAGCTTTGTAATGAGAAATTTACTCTAGATTGAGTAGTTGTTAACTTAATATTTTAGAGGTTTTGTCCATATTTAATAACTTGGATTTCATAAAAATAAGATTAAAGATGCCTTTATATTTACCAAAAGCTATTTAATTTTCTCCTTGATTAAAAAATTGTAGCTTTCTAGATCAGTTCAATCAGGCAATTAAAGATCAGAGCTTTTAAGTTCAGCTAAAGCAATTAAATAGGTAATATACTTTTTTTATACACTTATGCTGTATAGGCTTATTGCTGTACCTTCATAAAAGCACATATCCTTGTTTTTGCTTTCTCGAAATGAATGGTGAGGGGAGTTCTAGCTGAATATGTTTCATGCTGTCAAATCAAAGACAGTGGTCCTTCTCTGGCAGGGGCTGCGGGGAGCCTGGTACAAGCGCTGTGAGAAGACAGAGCGAAATGAAGACAGGGAAAGGCAAACACTCATGAGCGGGCTAAGCCTCCTTTCCTTTGTCTTGTCTAAGTACCTGTATTCTCCTCTGACAGTTGGCTTCTTCCTCACCAACCGCTGTCCCTAAAAGCCAGGATCCTTATACTCAGGAACACAAATTTCAGAAGACTAAGAAATGGATATGTATTCAGTAAAGAGGACAAACTGTCTCTCACATTTCAGTGGCTTCCCTGAAGTACAGTGGTCCTGGATTTGTGACTGTTAAAAAAAATTATGCATATAGAAGTATATAATATATTGTGGAGTTTATATTGTAAAAGATAGTTAATGGCTTCCAGACAAGCTGTTGAAAATTGAGCCTTTCCTATAGAGCAAAACCCCATGAGGACTGTAGAGCAGGACAAAGCCTGAGCAGCAGCAGTGACGGGCCACCCGTCCGTCCTGTGGGCCTTGTTAGTCTGGTGCAGGTCAGTTTATTTGTGTATTGTGTAAAGTGGAAATTTTTTTAGGAATTGAAGTGTACAAGATCCCACCAACCCATAGGGGATCATCATATATTATATTCAATCAGGTTTTACTGATGTTTATTTTGTTCTTTTAACAATCTAGTTGATGTGATATATACGAAAGTTTTTATAAACTATCAGATATTACTAGTGCAGGTATGTTTTAATTATATAATAACTATTATTAGAATTATTGGAGAAGGAAATGGCAACCCACTCCAGTGTTCTTGCCTGGAGAATCCCAGGGATGGGGGAGCCTGGTGGGCTGCCGTCTATGGGATCACACAGAGTTGGACACGACTGAAGAGACTTAGCAGCAGTAGCAGCAGCATTATTAGAATTAACCACTTTATTCTGTTAATAAGCTTATCTCATTTCCAAATCAATCCAGGGAGAGAGTTTATTCTACTTTGTATTACTAGGTCAAAAATTATGAAAATCTTTTCTTCAAGAAAAGCATGTGATATCACATGAAGACATAATTATTAAAACTGTTTGAAACATCCACCAAGATTAACTACTGTGGAAAAAAATTGTCTTTATTAAAAAGCATTTGTGTGAGCCCTGTAAGCATAGCATGTACTGACTGAGTAAAAACAAAGAAAATGAACAGTGAGAAAGTCTGTTAGGCCAGATCCAACATTACAGCAAATATTGCAGCTTAACTTCAAAACATACATCGCCACTAATGAGGTGAGAGCCCTGCATATTAATAAACCTACAGCTCCAGTCACAGCCATCATTACCCACATCAAACATAAATACAAGATTAACACCTATGCCATTTCTTTGGAAGATGTGAGAATGCCCTGGCAGTAACTGCTCTGTGTTTCCCTGAGGATAAAAAATAGAAATGGAATGGTAATGAGAATAGAACTTGGATTAAGAAAATAAAATTGGCAGTCAGGCTGGGGCAGTCTTACACAGATGGAGAAGTTTATAAAAAGAAAAAAGCCTAGATAGTTGGTGTCCCAGGATATTTTTTGCATATACAATCCTGGTTAGTTTCATTAATTTTCTCTAATAGGAGAGCTTTCTCATATAATATATATATATATATATATATATATATATATATATATATATATAGTTGTATTACTCTGAATGTGAATGCTGCCCAAATAGATTTATGTTTGGAGAAACTAAGTCTCGTGGTTTCAATATACATGTTAGAAATTTTATTTTCTACTCCTCTTATTATTTTTTTTATAACACCGGCCTCAATACTTATCTTCCAATTGGTGTTGTCATAGACACCAAAGCCAGTTTTTTAAAATTATTTTTAATTGAAGGATAATTGCTTTACAGAATTTTGCTGTTTTCTGTCAAACCTTAACATGACTCAGCCATAGATGTACATATGTCCTCTCCCTCTTGAGCCTCCCTCCCATCTCCCTCCCCATCCCACCCCTCTAGGTCGATGCAGACCCCCCGTTTGAGTTTCCTGAGCCATACAGCAAATTCCCGTTGGCTATCTATTTTACATATGGTAATATATGTTTCCATGTTCCTCTCCATACATCTCACCCTCTCCTTCCCTTTCCCCATGTCCATAAGTCTGTATTCTGTGTCTGTTTCTCCAAAGCCAATGTTTTTAGTTTTTTCATTGAGCAACTTTTTATCTCAACTGTGTTCTAGGCACTTGTCTATCTAGTTGGAATATATTGATTTACATAAAACAAAAGATTCTGACACTCATGGAACTTATCTTCTAGGTTGGGAAGCCATCCATAAATAATGAACATAATAAAAATAAATAAGTATAGAGTATGTTAGAGGGTAGTCATTAATATAAAGAAAAGAAAACGTAGATGAACTTAGGGGAGGCAAAAGACGGGTTGCAGTGTTCAGCAGGTAGGCCTCACAGAGATGAGATTGAAGCGAAGGCTTAAAGGAAGAGAGTTACTAGCCGGGAAGGTATATGGGAGAACAGAGCAGAAGATACCAGTGGGAGGTGCATAATGTGCTCATGGAACAGCAGGGAGGTCAGTGTGTCACACTGAGGACATGAGAGAGGGTGCGGTCAGCTGTTAGGCAGTGTCGCGGTAACCAGGTGGGTTATAGAGGCTCAGTTGTGAAGATGTGGAGAAGTGGTCAGGTTCTGAATATATATATAAATGTAGAGTTAGAATTTCTGGGTGGGTTACTTAGGGATTTTAAGAGGAAGAGAGGAGCTAAAATTGCTTCAACTTTCAACAATAGCTCAATGTGATAAAAATGTTTCCTGCCACATTTTTTTCCTGCTAAAAGAGAGACTTTCTTTAAAATTAAGGAAAAAACTGGTAATGCCAAGTGCTGACAAAGAATACGGAGCAACTGGACTCTCATACATTGCTGGTAGGAATATGAAGTGGTCCAGCCACTTTGGAAAGCAGTTTGATACTGTCCTCCAAAGTGATTTGGCAGTCCCATGCCATATGGCTTTATGTGTAATAGCTCCAAACTGGAAATGACTTAAGTGTCTTTTAGCTGGTGAATAAATAGACTGTAGTACATCCCTACATGGAATACTACTCAACAATAATAGGGAAGAAACTGCTGATTCATGCAGTGACACAGATGCATCCCGCTTCCTTATGCTCAGTGGAAGAAGCCAGACTCAAAGGGCTACCTGTTGTGTCATTCCACTTCCATGACATTCTGGAAAAGGCAAAGCTATAAGGATGGAAAACACATTGGTGGTTGCCCAAGGTAGAGGAAGAGTTGACTGTAGAGCTGTGAGGGACTTTGGGGAGATGTTGCAAATGTTCTGTATCTTGATTTTGGTGATGGTTATATGACTGTACATGTTTGTTAGAATACTTAAACTTACACATCTAGAGAGGATGAATTTTACTGTAAATTATATTGGACCAACCCAATACCTCAGTAAATCAAACTTTCTTTAAAAAAGGAAGAGAAAAAAGGCAATCTCTTAGTTCTTAGCAGTGCAGTGGAATTTCTACTTTAGAAAGAGATTTCCCTGCCTAAAGAGACAGACCATTCTTTCAAGGGGTCTGGTTGATTCTGTCTTTATTACCATATCTTGTAATGCCTGAAAAATCCTACTTAAGTTTGGTCTAGCAACTCACTAGCTTGAAAGACAAAAAAAGGAAACCCTCAAGGTTTGCAATGTCAGAAAGAGAGGGGGTGGCAAAAGAAAGGGAGCAGGGGGAAAAGGAAGGAAAAGAGAAGAAAGTTGCTGTTGTCCTTGGTCAACAATTTAGAGCATCTAGAAATTGGACAGATTTTTCTTTCCTTAGTTAACCCATTTTTTCCCCCTCAGATATTATTTAAGAACTGCAAATGTGCACCACTGAATTGGCCTGACTTGGGCAGTTTTAAAAGTTCAATTTCTAAGAGGGAATAGGTTTTATGTAAATTCCCAGTCCAGTCCTGTTGACCGATTGCCTCATTGTGTGACCCTGGAACAGCAGGTGACTCCTGCTCTCTAGGCATCAGTTTCCTCATATATATGATGAGAGGATGGCCAGATGATCATTCAGGTTCTGACAAGCACCAGGATTCTGGATTCTTTGCTTTGTAACAGAAGGAAATATGATATCTTAACAAGGTACAAAGCAAGTGAGGTATGGAGAAGAAAGAAAACAAATGAAAATCCCTGAGAGTAGCTTTTCTATGAAAATTGTAATAATAGTAATAATAACAGTAGTGAATATTAATTAGGTGCTTACTGTGTACTAGGCCCTGTTCTAAGTACTTAATGTGTACAGACTATTTTGTGTTCCTTCAAAATGGGGAACTCTAGGAAATAAATATTTTAGAACTAAAGAGGCTTAAATGCAGACAAATAATTGAGAATTAAAGCAGTGTGGCTTATCTAAGAATATGGTTGCTTTCTAAATCAAACTGATGGAATCAAATCAAAAGATAAACTCTTTATGGGGAAAAAGTTTTTAAATTGTAAAGTATATTGAAAATAAAATATTATCATGAACAAAAAGTTACAGAAAGGACATATAGAGTCACAACTTAGGTGGAAAACAAAGGAATTAAAAAAAAAGTTTCTATTTTGAAATAATTGTAGCTCCACAAGAAGTTGCCACCAGAATGTACAAGAAGGTCCCCCTCAAGGGCACCCTTTTTAAGGAAGGAATGTGTAAGAGAATTGGAGGCTGATAACATAGAAGAGTGTAGGCAGGTGAATGTTATGTATATTTGCTAATACCTTTTAAGTGAGATCAGTGTAAATTTTAAAACTTAGAGTGTTATAAGAATATTTATGTTATATTCCAAGTTATGTTTCATTTATTAAATGAAAGAAAAGGAATGAACTTGTAGAAGTAAAACCTCTGAATTCCTTAGGAAATGAGCTTTGATATCAAGGTGGTAGTGTTAAAAGAATACCTTAGTGTATTTAAAAGTTGGAAATTGTGATGGGGAAAAGTTAGGAATGATCATTTGCTGGATTCTTTAGGGAAAGGATTGTTGGAAAACATTTCTATCAATAGGAAACTCACCTGGTTAACTTGAAGTATTGTATGAAGAAATGTAACATACACAGACTTTCATAACCTCTTTTGCAGAGTTTTACATAGTTGGTGCTTACCCATACGTGAGTTTTATTTTTGCTATCTAGAGGACCAAACACAGGTTTTAAAAAGACTGGTTTGAGCAACCCAAGACGTTTTAAAAGAAACCATCCCCAGTTGGTTTTATGTTGTATTATGTGATGATGAGAGGACTGGCATGCACAGGCTCCTTCCCTGGGCTTTGTGACTGCTTAATCAAATGTGTCTGGAAGGAGGCGTTTATGTTAAGCATACGTTAAGTGCTCATGGTGGAAGCACAGTTATAGCTAGGCTCCTGTTCAAATCCTTTAAATAGTATCCTTTAGATGTATACATTAATCATATGCCAGTGATGTAGTAGATTGTAACTTATGAGCACTTGTGTTTTTGGAGGGAAAAAAAAAAAAGGTTTAGCCCATTAACTGAAGCAAACAAACTAGTTCAATGACTCTGGGTTGTTGATTTTATGTTGGATATACATAACCTGGCAAGTATCTGTTACTTGCCACACAAATGAGCATCTCTAAAAATTAAGCCTCCTTCCCCACTTTGCTCATTCATTCTCTTTCCCTTGAGTAATCACTAGAAATTTCTGTATTTCTGGTAATGATTTTCAAGACAGGAAACCCCATATAGCATTGCTTAAAAGTGTTTTTTTAAAGATTGTATGTCTAGGGTATATAAACAACTATCAAAACTCAACAGCACGCCCCCAAACAATCCCAATATAAAATAAAATATTAGAAGAAACATTCCACTGAAGAGGATATACAAATGGCAGATAAGCACAGGAGAGGATTTCAGCATCATTAGCTGTTAAGATAATGCAAATTAAAGCCACAGCAAGGTACTACTACACACCTGCCAGAATTTTAAAAATAGCGATAACATCAAATGCTGGCAAGGATGCAGAGAAATTAGATCACTAATACACTGCTGATAGGAATGTATAACGATGCAGCCCTGCTGGAAAACAATTTGACATTTCTTAAAAATCTAAACACGCAACTATCATATGACCCAGCACTTGCACTCCTGGGCATTTATCCCAGAGAAATGAAGACTTACGTTCACACAAAAAGCTGTACACAAGTATTTATAGTAGCTTTGTTCATAACAGCCAAAAACTGGAAACAGCCCTGACATCATTTATGAGTGAATGGTTAAACAAGCTGTACTCCATTCACACCATGTACTACTACTCAGCAGTAAAAACGAATGAGCTTTGGATATACACAGCCTGGATGAATCTCCAGAGAATTATGAGTTAAAAAGAAAACCTAGTCACAAAAGATTACATACTGTGTGACTCCATTTTTATAAAATTCTTGAAATGACAATTACAAAAATGGAGAGTAGGTTAGTGGTTTCCAGAGGCTAATGAGAGGATGCAGGTGTAGGAAGGAGGTGGTGTGGCTGTAAAAGATGTGGTGATGGGCACATTCTCTGTCCTGATGGTATCAGTGTCAATATCTCATTTGTGATATTGTACCAGAGATTTTTAAGATGTCACCATTGGGAGGAAATGGGTAGAGGGTATACAGAATGTATTCTTTTATTTATAACTGCATACGAGTCTACAATTATCTCAAATTAAAAAGCTTAATAAAGAAAGAATATGTGGTTGTTCTATGATTGTCTGTGTTGAGGTGGTATACTTAATCAGAGAGGACTGATATTGTGGACTTAGTTTCTCTTTCACCCATGCATCTGTGATGGGATTTATCATAGACAGAGCCATCCCTTTTAGGACATTTCTAAGAAGGTGAGGACCCAGGGAGATTGTCATGCAAGCCACTTTCCCTTCTCTCTGAAAATGAGTATCAGTGAAAATCTTAGGCAAGAGAAGTCATGTTCAATACAGGGAGGGATTACAAATAGTCTGAGAGGGTATTTGCTGCTGCTGCTAAGTCGTTTCACTCTTGTCCGACTCTGTGCAACCCCATAGACAGCAGCCCACCAGGCTCCCCCATCCCTGGGATCCTCTAGGCAAGAACACTGGAGCGGGTTGCCATTTCCTTCTCCAATGCATGAAAGTGAAAAGTGAGAGTGAATTTAGTCCCCTGTAAATACCTATCCTAAGATGCTTCTGCCTGGCTGGGGATTGGGATTTAAAGTAGATTATGTTGTCATTGTGTGTTTGACTCACAGTTCTTTATGGCACCCAAATATATGCCCCTCACCTTAATGGTGAGCCGCTGTCCAACAAGCCAACATGAGGCCTCTGTGGTCTGTTGCGTGTTGGAGTGACTAAGCCCTGCTCACAGCTTTGTCTTTTAATCTAACTATGAAGTTTTAGGGTTTCTTCAGACGGAGAGGGAGAGCAGCTGTGTGCCAGGTGGTTCCTGTTGGTAGAGGGTTGGAGGCCACAGTATGTTTGTAACACTGATTGTGTGCCAATGTATATTTGTTAGGTGAATACACTGAATCACTGTTTTCTGGGAATAATTTTTTTCTCCTGGAGTTTTTTGTAGTGTAGCTGAATTGGAAGTCATCCTTTGTTCCTCTATTATTACAGTAAGATATTTATCTTCAGATAGAATATTCTGCCAAGAATGTTTAGCAAGCAGTTAAACCTCCATGGCTGTCCCTTTCTCTAAAGGTATGATTTAAGGTGATCAGCACCATGGAAATGAAATCCATTCTTTTGCTGTTGGGGAATTAAATTTCTTCTCCATTGGATGCGGTAATTATTACTGTTACTGTTATTATTTTTTGAGTGCCTTATTTGTACTGTTGTATTAGATCTTTTGTGTGTATCATTTTATTTAAGCTTCTTTATAACCCTGCACGGAAGGTGTCATTGTCTTCCCATTATCAGATGAAGAAACTGAAGCTTAAAAAGGATAAATAACTGAATCAGGAGAAAAGTGATAACTGGTTGGTAGCTCTAGATTTCGGAGAAGGCAATGGCACCCCACTCCAGTACTCTTGCCTGGAAAATCCCATGGACTGAGGAGCCTGGTAGGCTGCAGTCCATGGGGTCGCTAGGAGTCGGACACAACTGAGTGACTTCACTTTGACTTTTCACTTTCATGCATTGGAGAAGGAAATGGCAACCCACTCCAGTGTTCTTGCCTGGAGAATCCCAGAGACAGAGAAGCCTAGTAGGCTGCCATCTATGGGGTCGCACAGAGTCGGGCATGACTGAAGCTACTTAGCAGCAGCAGCAGCAGCAGCTCTAGATTTAGGGTCAGATCAAGATTTAAGTTCTGCTTCAGCTTCTTAATACAACTCAACTATGTGACTTTGGATCAGTTTTAACCTCTTTGAGATCATAACACTCTGGCACATAATAGCTATGTTATAGTTCAAATTACTGCTTATCAAGATGAGCAGCAAGAGGTTAAGTGAGAGAATAGTTAGAACCTTCCTCAATCTTCTCTCCTGTATCTACTTTATGTGATAAGTGAAAAAAATCTAAAGTAAGCATATGATAAAGATCAACACAGCTATTCAAGGCCAAAACTGGGATAGTAACCTAGCCCACAAATTCAGATGATATTTATCTCATAAACATAATGCTCTTTGCTAGGGTTTAAGAGTTAGGATTGTAAACTCTAGTTGTATGGCTTTGAGCAAGTAATTTCACTAACTTGAGTCTCAATTTACTCACCTATAAAATGGGGTTAATAATAGACCTATCTCAAGGGTTATGATGAGAATTCAATAAGCTACAGAACACATATGATGATAAATGCATTTAGCTTGGCATATAGCAAGTGCCAGAGAAGTATCAGAGAAGGCGATGGCACGCCACTCCAGTACTCTTGCCTGGAAAATACCATGGACGGAGGAGCATGGTAGGCTGCAGTCCATGGGGTTGCTAAGAGTCGGACACAACTGAGTGACTTCACTTTGACTTTTCACTTTCATGCATTGGAGAAGGAAATGGCAACCCACTCCAGTGTTCTTGCCTGGAGAATCCCAGGGACAGGGGAGCCTGGTGGGCTGCCGTCTATGGGGTCGCACAGAGTCGGACACGACTGAAGCGACTTAGCAGCAGCAGCAGAGAAGTATAATCTGCCCTAATTTTTGTTATGCTTTAGAATAATTTACCATAGTTGGTCTTCTGGACATGCTGCTGTTGCTGCTGCTGCTGCTAAGTCACTTCAGTCGTGTCCGACCCTCTGCGACCCCATAGACGGCAGCCCACCAGGCTCCCCTGTCCCTGAGATTCTCCAGGCAAGAATACTGGAGTGGGTTGCCATTTCCTTCTCCAACGCATGGAAGTGAAAAGCGAAAGTGAAGTCACTCAGTTGTGTCCGACTCTTAGGGACCCCATGGACTGCAGCCCACCAGGCTCCTCTATCCATGGGATTTTCCAGGCAAGAGTACTGGAGTGGGGTGCCATTGCCTTCTCCGTCTGGACATGCTACTTCAAGTCAAGTCTATAATCAAAATATATCTTATAATTTATTTATGTGGTATTCTGTTGCTTCCTTTCCTTCTTCAAAGAAAAGATTTTGTAATCATAGGAATCTTATGTCTTGGAGTATCTTAGATTCATGGGAAGTAGGTAGTTAAGAGCTGGGGGCAGAATATAGTTCCCTTCTGACTCCCAGGAACCTCTTCCTCCATACATGGTATTTCCCATGCATCAACCAGAGAATGTTGCTGGGTAGGATCTAAGATCCACTGTGTTAGAAGGGAACCTGTTTTACTTACTACTAAAAGGAAGGCAGAATTGAGAGGCCTAAGCCTTTTTGTCTCTGGTATTAGTCTTATAAATGCCACGTGTCTCCTGCCTTTATCATATATAAAGAGAGAAAACCAATGTTTGTTGCTTCTATTCAGAACTGAATCATGAGACTGTAGACAATATCTTCCATTTAGGATGGCTAATTATGCTGCTTAATTTTATTTAAGGCTTTTCCAAGAATATTTGTATGGCCTACCCTTTACTGTGTGATGGAATGATTAGAATACCTTTTATATCGCATTGTGGTTTTCTCTTAAGTGTGTTCCTGTTGTGCACAGATGCATTTGTAACACAGAGTGTCATCATAGTCTATATTTAATTGTACCTGCTGTTCTCATTCATTAGGATGCAGTCCCCAAGAAATAACTAGATAGATATATTAGTTGTCTTTTCATAAGACAATTAAACATAATAACATAATGAAAGAAGGTTGCTGAAGCACACTGGCATAGTGTTAGGAGAGCTTACCAGGAGTGAAGACCTGTAATGTGTCCTCCAGCTCCTGGTAAACTGAGTGGTTTCGTGGCATTCAAGCAAAATATTGTAATTGCTTTATAGAGGGAAAAAATTGAAGAGAAGTTTATTTCTGCTTCCATTATCATCCCACAAGAGAACCACATGCTGTATTTTAAAAACTGAGCTCATGTTTTCTTAAGGATTACATGGTGCCCGTTTCTAAAAGCGTTCAGTGAGACTTCCACTCGAAAGCACAGAGCAAACTAAACATTTTAACTATAAGACACAATGGAGACCAGAAGGGAGCAGAAGTCAGACGCATCACCAGAACCTGATATGAATAGACCACAGCAAAAACAGAATCCTCAGTTTGCATGAATTTCCTTTTCTGAAAAGAGAAAGCATAGAGTCACGTATGCAAAGTGATTTTCTTTGGAACTAAACTTAAAATTGATGTATAGAGCCCTATATAAAGTGCATTGGATTACTCCAGTCGTAGTTCTGTGAAAGGGATTTTATTTATCTGTTTTGAACAGCCCCCTCGGTACCCAGTCATTTCCTGTGGAGGGTTGTCTCCTGCTCTGACCCCTGCTTGTGCTGGGGGTGGGGGCTGGGCAGTGGGCGGAGGAGCCTTTTGTGAAGCGCTGCAGAAAGCACATGCTCCTGTGGGCCTTTATTATCGAGCTTCAGCTTGATGCTGTTTGTGTGGGTTGTTTAATGGCTAATTGATGCAGCATGGATAGGATATAGTTTCCTGCATGAGGCAGTTATGGGTGGCAACATGGGTTTGTCTCAACATGATACCAATTTCCACAGTCAATTTGGTCAATTCAGTGAAGGGGAAAGAAAAAAGAGTCAGTCCAGCCTGAAAATCAGTCAAAGGAGTACTAGAGGTTATTGAGGCAACTATGGTTGGTTGATCAAAATTTTCATGTTTGGCCCATTTGTTTTCACATTTTGTATACATAGCCTTAGTCATTTTGGGAAATAATCTTACACACAGAAAAGTAACATTTAAAATTTAGTATCTTTTAAAAAATACTTATAATCACAATCAGGTCTTCTAGAATGTGTTCGTTTTGAGAGGGAATAACCATTTTAACCATTGATATGCAGTGTATGATTAGTATAAAAAACTCATGTTTTATAATTTGTTATAAATAGAGTAAGAAGGTGACCACAGGGATCACAAAGCACCGGAGAAACTATGGAGAAGTTAAATAATTGTGTTTGGGCTGATTTTTAAAACTGCTTTATTGTTATGTAACTTATATATCATAAAACTCACCCATTTTAAGTGTGAGGGGTTTTTAATAAGTTAGAGAATTGTGTTGCCATCACTGTAATCCGTTTGAGAACATCTCCCATCATCCCAAAGAGGAAGCCACATGCCCACTTGCGTTCAGTTCCTGTTCCTATCCCCAACCTCCAGAAACCACTAATCTGTTTTCTGAACTTATAGATTTGCCTTTTTTAGACATTTTACATAAATAGATTTATATAACATGAAGTCTTTTCTGTCTCACTTCTTTGATTTAGCATAATCGTTTTGTGGTTTATCCATTTAGTAACATGGATATGTCAGCAGTTCATTCCTTTTTTAAAAATGTCTTTTTAAAATTGAGGTATAATTGACATACAACATTATATTAGTTTCAGGTGTACAACATAATGATTTAATATTTGTATATATTATGAAGTGATCGCCAAAATAAGCCTAGTTAACATCTGTTACCATACAGACATAGAGAATTTTTTTCTTGTGATGAGAACTTTTATGGTTTATTCTCTTAGCAAATTTAAAATGTGTAATACAGTATTATTAAATGTAATCTCTGTGTATTAAATTGCATCCCTGTGACACACTTATTTTAAAAACAGATGTTTGTACGTTAGACTCCTTCACTCATTTTGCCCCCCTTGCAAATCCCTCCTGCCTCAGCAAATACCAGTCTGTTCTCTGTATCTATCAGTTTGTTTTGCTGCTCTTGTTGTTGCTGTTAGATTCTGAAAAGTGAGATCACATGGTATTTGTCTTTTTTTGATTATTTAAGTTAGCATAGTGCCCTTGAGGTCCATTTGTGTGGTCTCAAATGACAAGATACCATTTTTTTATGGCCAAAAAGTATCTCATTATATATACCACACTGTATATAGTACATATGTATACACCACACTGTATGTGCCACATTTTCTTTATTCATGAACATTCAGGTTGTTTCCCTGTTCAGTTATTACAGATAATGGTGCAGTGGACATGGGGGTGCAGATACCTTTTGGAGTGAGTGTTTTATGTCCTTTGAATGAATACCCAGAGGTAGAATTGGTGGATCTTATGGTGGCTCTGTTTGTCATACTTTGAGGAATCTCCGTACTGTTTCCCATAGTAAAAGTGAAAGTGTTAGTCACTCAGTTGTGTCCAACGCTTTGCGACCCCACGGACTGTAGCCCGCCAGGCTCCTCTGTCCATGGGATTTCCCAGAAAGACTACTAGGAGCGGGTAGCCATTCCTTTCTCCAGGGGATCTTCCTGACCCAGGGATCCAACCCACGTCTCCTGCACTTCAGGCAGATTCTTTACCATCTGAGCCACCAGGGAAGCCCATGTTCCATGTACCAATTTACATTTCCATCAGCTGTGACCAGGGTCCCTTTTCTCCACATCCTTGCCAGCAATTGTTATTTCTTGTCTTTTTGATAATAGCCATCCTAACAGATGTGAGGTGGTATCTTATTGTGGTTTAGATTTGCATTTCTCTGATAATGAGTGATGTTGAGCATCTTTTCATGTGTTTGTTAGCCATCTGTATGTCTTCTTTGGAGAAATGTCTACTTAGTTCTTTGGCCCATTTTTTGTGGTTTAGATTTGCTTTTCTCTGATGATTAGAGATGTGGAGCACCTTTTCATGTACCTGTTGGCCATCTGTATATCTTGTTTAGAAAAATGTCTGTTCAGACCCTCTGTTCATTTTTCAATCACGTTGACTTTTTTTTTTTCCTGTTAGGTTGTCTCAACTTTTTATATATTTTAGATGTTAACCCTTAATCAAACAGGGCTTCCCCAATGGCTCAGAGAGTAAAGAATCCACCTGCAATCCAAGAGACAGGAGACAGGAGTTTGATCCCTGGATCAGAAAGATCACCTAGAGGAAGAATTGGCAACCCATTCCAGTGTTCTTTTCTGAAAAATCCCATGGACAGAGGAGTCTGGTGGACTCCACGGTCCAAAGGATCACAAACGGTTGGACACGACTGAGCACACATGCAGACAGACAGACACACTTTAATCAGATACATTATTTGCAAATATTTTCTTTTATTCATTTGGTTGCTTTTCCAGTTTGTTGATGGTTTCCCTTGCTCTGCAAAGCTTTTAAGTTTGATATAGTCCCACTTGTGTGTGTTTTGTTTTTGTTTTTTTTTTGCTTTTGTTGCCTCTGCTTTTTTATTTTTACTTAATTTTTTGGCTGCTATGGGTCTTCGTTGCAGCACATGGCTTTTCCTCTAGTTGCAATGAGCAAGGACTGCTCTCTGTTTGCAGTGCACAGGCTTCTCCTTGTGGTGGCTGCTCTTGTTCTGGAGCACAGGCTCTAGGGTGTGCGGGCTTCAGCAGTTGTGTACACAGGCTTAGTTGCACCACAGCATGTGGAATCTTCCCAGACCAAGGGTTGAACCCATGTCCCCTGCATTCCAAGATGTTTTGTTTACCATGGGACTACCAGAGAAGTCCCTGTTACCTTTGCTTTTGATGTCAAATCCAAAAAAAAATCATTGTCAAGACTGATGTCAAGGAACTAACCCTTCTGTTTTCTTCAGGGGCTTTTATGCCTTCAGGTTCTATATGCAAGTCTTTAGTCCATTTTGAGTGAAATTCTGTGTATGTTGTAAGATAGTGGTCCAGTTTCATTTTTTAAAGTGTGGCTGTGCATTTTTTTCAAACACCATTTATTTAAGAGACTCTCTTTTATCTCTCCTTTGAAGAGTCAGATATTTTTGTCTGGTTTTGGCATCAGGGTAATGCTGGCCTCACAAAATGAGTTTGGAAGTGTCCCTCTTATGCTATTTTTCTAAAGAGTTTGAGAAGAATTGGTATTCTTTATTCTTTGACTGTTTGGTATAGAATTCACTAGTGAAGCCAGCTGGTTCTGGTCTTTTGTTTGTAGGAAGTTTTAACATTACTGATTCAATCTCCTTACTAGTGTTTGGTCTCTTTCAGTTTTCTGTTTCTTCATGATTCAATCTTGGAAGTTTGTATGTTTCTAGAAATTTATCCATTTACTAGTAGAGGGATATTTGGATTGTATCCAGTTTGGGATTATTACGAATAATGATACTGTTCATACACAAGTCTTTATTTGGTTGTATGTTGTATGTATCTTTCTTGAAATATTTGTAATCACAATGAATCAGATCACATAATACACATCAATTTTGAAAAGAAATAACCATTTTCCATTGATACATACTGTATGATCAGTGTCAATAATTAACTGATATTTCATACTTTATTAAAATAGGAATGCAACCACAGAGATTATATGGTAAGTTTACATTTAATTTTAAAAGACACTTTGAGGCTGATTTTTATTTAGTTACAGGCTCCTCTAGAAAACCACCTGTTGCATGACACTGATATCCTATTTGTAAGTTCTGCCATTTTTCCAACTTCCCAATAGTTTTCTAATAATCCTCTACATGCGTGTATGCTCAGTCGCCTCAGTCATGTCTGACTCTTTGCCACTCGATGGACTGTAGCCTGCCAGGCTCCTCTGTCCATGGGGTTCTCCAGGCAAGAATACTAGAATGGGTTGCCATGTCCTCCTCCAGGGAATCTTTCTGACTCAGAGATCAAACCTGAGTCTCTAGACTGCTGGATTGGCAAGTGGATTCTTTTCCATTAGTGGCACCTGGGAAGCCCCTAATAATCCTCTAAGCACTGCCTTGGAGGTAATCAAGAAGACTGAAATGGCTGAAATTTATAGAGCAGAGTCCTAGAGAGGAAGGAACTGTGCAGAGAAAGAGCTCAGGAAGTTACGTGGAAGTCTCCTTGAGTTTTTGGCCAAGTATCAGCCTCTGCTTTTATAGGGTGAAATCTTAAAAAGCTAGTAGAACTCATATAGTGAAATTTGCATCTGATCTAATATATCAGATGATTCACATCTTGACTTTCTAGGGTAAGAGTCATTGTCATTACTGATTCTACAGAGCAGTAGCTTCCAGTATATATAGTATATGTTTCTCCCATTTATTGTGTTTATTCGATGAGTCATTGAGCACCATTTCTTTGACAGGCACTGCTAAGCACACAGTCTCAGTTAATTTTTGTAACAACTTTTGTCAATATAGGAAGATCAGATATCGCCTTTAATCTTATATATCATACACTTACACATACATATTCACTCTCTCATACACATGTGCCCTCAAATCCTTTTTTGAAATAAATAAGCTATAATAATTAAGAATTTATTTAGTTAGCCTAAATCTGAATTCATGTAATGGAATTTGAAGCAAATGGAATCTTTTTATGTTGGAATTTGCTTCAAATTCCATCACATGAATTCAGATTTAGGCTAACTAAATCCTCTGATTTAAGTTTCACTTTATCTGAATAAAATAATCCACCTTATATCTGAGTCATCAACAAACCTAGTATATAGTCAATGAATTTATCTCTTCCATGTTTGGAAGAGATGGAAAAATTATAGAATTTTGATAACAACTTCTATAATTCTATAGAATTCTATAATTCTATAGAATTCTATAATTCTCAAGAATAGTTCCAGGAATACTAAAATAATTTTTGTTGTTGTTTTGGCTTGTTTTCAACTTCATTCCAAGCCATGAACAAGAGCACAACAGATTAGGCCAGAAACATTACTTTTAAGAAGACAGTTGTAACTATGCTTATTTTAATGCAATTTCATGTTATGGAAAACAAACAACTGAGAGCATACAGCTTTTCATTCAGCTCGCTTAAAAACATCATAGCCTTTCTTCTGTAAGCAAAGCACAAAAAAGATGAGTCTTTAAAGTGACTGATTATAAATGGCAATCATCAGGGCAGCTGTAAGTCATTTTGGTTTAATCAGGCCATTAATTATTAGGGTTTATTAATTAGTTTTATTGAAGGCAAAGGAGCTTAAATGAATAGTGGAGCATTGATTTTAACTGAGACATTTTCTAAAAGAAAATACAAATGAGATGTGTAGAATCTGAAATTATATACAGGTCCTTTTCATACCACTAAAAAGTAACAAGCTGCATCTAATGTAAACCGTAAACCTTTAGTGAAAAACCAAATTAACTCTAATTCCTTTGCATTATACATAAAATAACACATTTTAGTGTTTCCTAATTTGAGGTTTGTTTTGTGTTGGCCACAAAGTCAACATTATGTCAGATAAAGTGAAATGAAGGTTCAATGTAAAGTTATCCATTTGTGATATCAGGTATTTCCTATCCTCTTTCACTTTAGAAGAATCTTAGTTGTTTTATACAGATAAGGCTGTATAGGAGTCACTGTAGATTCCTGTTGGCCAGATCCTCTCAGGAAAAGCAGAGGTAACACAGAAAGTGTGTGTATTTGCCCACGTGGGCACATGTGTGTGACAGAGTGAGTATGTTTGTGTGAGTGTATGATATATAAGATTAAAGGTGACATCTGATCTTCCTATATTGACAAAAGTTGTTATAAAAATTAACTGAGACTGTGTGCTTAGCAGTGCCTGTCAAAGAAACAGTGCTCAATGAATCAACAAATAAATACAATAAATGGCAGAAACATATACTATATATACTGGAAGCTACTGCTCTGTAGAATCAGTAATGACAATGACTCTTATCCTAGAAAGTCAAGATGTGAATCATCTGATATATTAGATCAGATGCAAATTTCATTATATGAGTTCTACCTGAAGGCAGGCTTCTTGCCGAAAGACTAGCACTGTTCACAGAAGAACTAACAATGATTCCATCACATGTGTCTCCTGTCACAATATTTTCCTACTTCTTCAGTGAGATTTCACAGTAAGATGGGCTTTTTAATGATGATGTGACAAATATTTAAGTTGCAGCAGTTGCCAACCTATGTAGATTATCAGTAGTTATGATGCAGTTCTGTTTAACAATTTGGAGTGAAAAGTGAAAGTCACTCAGTCATGTCTGACTCTTCGCAGCCCATGGACTGTAGCCCACCAGGCTTCTCTGTCCATGGAATTCTCTAGGCAAGAATAGTAGAGTGGGCTGCCATTTCCTTCTCCAGGGGATCTTCTCGATCCAGAGATCAAACCCAGTTCTGCTACATTGGTTCTCTGCAAGTAAGTTAACTACCTGCCAGTATCAAGTTTCACACTCTTTAAAGGATTACAATAAAATCACTCAACAACATAATGCAAATATCTGGCATCTAATAAAAAGCACATGAAAAACATTTTTTTTTCTTGTGACAGTGAATGAAAGACCATAACCAGAAAAATAATCAATCAGTAGAAATGAGACTCTCATGAGGTGGATGAACCTAAAGCCAGAGTTATACAGAGTGAAATAAGTCAGAAAAAGAAAACAAATATAGTATATTAATACATATATTAATATATGGAATCTAGAAAAATGGCATTGATGAGCCTATTTGCAGGGAAGGACTGGAGATGCAGATATAGAGAATGGACTTGTGGACACAGTGGGGGAAGGAGAGAGTGGAATAGATGGGGAAGGTAGTGTCAACGTGTATACATTATCAGGTATAAGATGGATAGCTGGTGCGAAGCTGCTGTGTAGCACAGGGAACCCAGTCTGGTGCTCTGTGATGACCTGGAGGGGTGGAAAGAGGGAGAGGGAAGGGAGGCTATGAAGGGAGGAATGTATGTATAATTATGACTGATTTGTGTTGCTGTATGGCAGAAATCAACACAACATTGTAAAAAAACTTTTTTTACTTAAATTTTAAAAATAGGCAAAAAAATAAATTACTAAGGAAGAAAAAGCCAATCAAATCTAGAAGGAAGATCCTAGACAGACGTCCAGATATCAAAGCTTGGAGCCTGTTTTGTGTGCAGAGTCCAGATCTACTGTGTAAGAGACTTGCTAGTTGTCTATCTGCAGTAATTCAACCCGAATCCACTTTTCTTTCCACACACTCATCTGTGATGCAGAGGCTGCTGCTGCTGCTAAGTTGCTTCAGTCATGTCCGACTCTGTGCGACCCCATAGACGGCAGCCCACTAGGCTCCTCTATCCCTGGGATTCTCCAGGCAAGAATACTGGGTCTCTGCAAATCACATTTCGGAGTACCTTTGGACTGGTGACCCTTTGTTAGGTGCTGCCAGTAGGGGGCAGTAGAGAGAGACTGAGGTGGGAATCAGAGCCAGTGGTTTCTGCACCTACCTGGTTTCTGCACCTCTTGCAGCATCACCTCAGCATTGGGTCCTGACCCAAGCACCCAGCTTCTGTTAGCACATGGAGAACCAGCCCCATATGCTCCTTCACAAATATGACCTGCATCTGGGCAGTGACCTCTTCTTGGAGGTCTGAACACTTGACTCTTTAAAGCTTCTCTTCTGAGTTCTTGGACCTTCCTGGTGGCAAAATGGTAAAAAAAAATCCACCCGCAATGCAGGAGACGTGGGTTCAATCCCTGAGTTAGGAAGATCCCCTGGAGAAGAAAATGGCAACCCACTCCAGTATTCTTGCTTAGGAAATCCTTTTGACATAGAAGCAGAAATCTCTCTGAGGACGCAATAGCTGCTTCCTAAAATTATTACCTTAGTTTCATTTTTCTAGCCTTCCAATTCCTATGTAGCAAATTTCCTACATTAAATTCTTTCTGTTAAAAAAAAAAAAAAGAAATAGGACTCTCCCATTAGGAGACAAGGACTTTAGAACAGTTATTATATTAATAAATATACTCAAGGATTTCAAGGAAAACACGAGCATTATGAGGAGAGAAATGGGAGACAAAATCGAAGGGAACTTACTAGATATGAAAAATAAAACACCTGAAGTAAAAATTTCACTTAGTGTAATTAACAATAGGTTAGAAATTGCAGAAGAAACAGTTTGTAATCTCGATGTTAGAAACATAGAAATTATCTAAAATTACTGCAAAGAAAAAAAAGACTTTAAAAAAAATGAGCACCAACTCATTTGACCTTTGAGACAGTATAACAAAGTCTAGGATATATGCGTAAGTGAAGTCTCAGAAGGAAAGGAAAAAGAAAAGGGAGCAAAAAATAATTTGAAGAAATAACGCTTCTCAAACTTTCCAAATTTGACGAAACCCATAAACCCAGATATCTGAGAAGCCTAACAAACTTAACCAGGACATATACAAGACCATACCAAAGTACATCAAAATAAAAACTTTAAAGCCAGTGGTTTTTTAAATCTTTAAAATATTCAGAGTAAAAGTAATACATTAAAGATTGGAACAGAAAATGGGAATGACAGCGGACTTCTTTTCAGAAGCTATGCAAGCCAGAAAACAATGGAAACACATCATTACTATATTGAAGAAATGAAATCCTTTAAATCCAGAATTCTAAGTCCAGTAAATATATTTTTCCAAAATAACGGTTAAATAAAGGCTTTTTAAGGCAAACAAAGAAGAGAGAATCCATTGCCAATAGACGATCATTATAAAAAATGTTAGAGGAAGTTATTTAGGCAGAAGGAAAGTGATACCACATTGATAGTTAGGTCTACATAAAGAAATAAATAGTACCAGGAATGATATACCTGTGGATATATAAAAGGGCTTTTCTTTTAAATTTTTTATAAAGATGATTATTTAAAGAAAAAATAAAGACTATATTGTGGCATGTCCTCTATGACATGTAGAGGAAAAATAGGTAATAGTATCACAAAGGATGGGAGGGAAAAAATGGAAACATACTGTTCTAATATTCTTACATTATCAATTAAATACCCTAATATTATTTGAAAGTAGACTCTGAAATGTTAACATTGTAATCCCTAGAATAGCCATTAAAAAAAAAAAAAAAAAAACCTTCCAGTGGGCTGGCAAACTTTAACCCACAGGTCAAATTCGGCTCACTACCAAACAAAGATTACTGGAGCACAGCCATGTTCACTTGTTTACATATTGCCTGTGATTGCTTCTGCCCTGCGGTGGCAAAACTGAGTACTGGCCTCAACACCTGAAATGTAGTCCTTTACAGAACAAGCTTACCAACTTCTGGCTTAGAAGCCAATGGTAGGGATCAGTGGAATGCTAGAAAGAGCCAAACCAATCCAGAAGAAGGCAATAAAAGAAGAAAGGAACAAAGAACAGATGAGACAAATAGTAAGATAGTAGAGTTGAACTCAACCATATCACCAATTACATTAAATTTGAATGGTCTAAATACTACAATTTATAGCAAAAATGTCAGATTTGTCAAAAAAGTAAGACCTAGTTGATACTGTGTGCAAGATAACTTCTTTAGATATTAGTGACAGAGAAGTGTTATCCAAACACTAATCATTGACTTTTTAAAGCAAAATTATTACAGGGTTTATGATATATATTGAAAAGGAAAAAAATCACCTAAAAATAACAAATCAATCAGCAGTTGCCAGAGGTCAGGATGGGATTGACTATAAAAGGCACAGGGAATTTTGGGGGGTGATATAAATGTTTCATCTCTTGATTATGGTATAGTTATATGGATGTATACATTTGTCAAACTCATTAAACTATATACCTAAAATGACTGCAATAAAATTGATTTTTAATGAATAAAATTGATTTAAAAAGCAAAGTTAAACAATAAAATTTATTTTCAGATATTCTGAACTTGCCAGCAGTTAAATCAGAAGGAAATATAGCAGGTTATGTTGATCTTTTCTAAATGCTGACATGAAGACCAGACTGTTTTAGATTGATCTCTGAATCAGTAGATCTGAGGTATAAACACACAGACAACACACATATACGTGTATATTCATATATGTATATACACACAGACAACACACATATGTATATACACATACAGAGGAGCCTGGTGGGCTACAGTTCATGGGGTCACAAAGAATCAAACACAACTGAAGTGACGAGCATACATACATAGATCTGCTGCAGCTGCTGCTGCTGCTGAGTCGCTTCAGTCGTGTCCAACTCTGTGCGACCCCATAGACGGCAGCCCACCAGGCTCCCCCGTCCCTGGGATTCTCCAGGCAAGAACACTGGAGTGGGTTGCCATTTCCTTCTCCAATGCATGAAAGTGAAAAGTCAAAGTGAAGTCACTCAGCCGTGTCTGACCCTTAGCATGGACTGCAGCCTACCAGGCTCCTCCGTCCATGGGATTTTCCAGGCAAGAGTACTGGAGTGGGGTGCCATTGCCTTCTCCGACATAGATCTGAGGTGGAACCAAAAAAAAATTTTTTTTTAATGCACAGCCAAGCTTGGAAACTCTCTAATTACATAATTCTCACTGTTTTTATTATAGAAGCAAATACCATTTAGAGTATACATAAGCAGTGGTATTATCCTGAAATCTCATATATACTATTTTTAGTCAAAATATATACCAACAGTTCCTTAATATGACTCTTCTGAAGGGTAGAGACAGATCTTACTCATGCTTCTCTCCACAGTGCCTACCCTATCATATCTGGCACATGCTAAGGCATCAGTAAATATTTGTTGAATGAGTATTTTTGAATGCCTATAGGTTCTCTCAGAATGTACAATATCATTCACAAATATACTCATTAATAGTGAAATATACTTATTCTGAAATATATGCCATCGGATGGGAAAAGATGGAGCTCCATCTCAGTCCAAATTCATGCCTCTCCAGGTACACATATTTGCCGATTTATTTAGTGGGAATATTCATTCACGATTTGTTCAACAGATACCATTTCTTATGCATATCAGGCACCATTCTAAACATAGAATTGAACATAACAGATCACATCTCTGCATTCATGGAGCTTCCCTTCAAGAAGGGAAGACTGAGACAGAACAGATTTACATGTACCTATATAGAGTGTTGATGATGCTAAGTGTTAAGAGGAGCATTGAAATAGGGAAGAGGGAAAATGAATCTCTGAGGTTGGAAGTACTGCTTTTCATAGTGGATGGTTGAGGAAGGCTTCTCTTACAAGGGTAACATTTGAGCAGAAACCTGGAAGAAAAAAAAAAAAAAAAAGCAAAGGCTCAGGCCACGCCTGCTTGTATATATGGGAGCAAAGTATTCCAGTGATATAGAACCACAGAGCAGGAAGGAGCACGCCTGAAAAGGCAGCCAGTGAGATGAAGCAGAGCAGGCAGGGAGAGGAGTAGGAAGGATGAGTACAGAGGTAATAGGGGGGCAGCTCAGAGAAGGCTTCAGAAACCATGAGGGCTGCTTTTTACATTGAGTTGGGAGACCCCTGGAGGTTTCAGGCAGAGAAATGACATGGTCTTACTTACATTTTGGGGTTTTTATTTTTTATATTTTTCGGCCATGCCACGTGGTGTGCAGGATCTTAGTTCCCGACCAGGGATTGAACCTGTGCCCCCTGCAGTGGAAGCACAGCATCTTAACCACTGGACCACGAGCGAAGTCCCTGATTTAGGTTTTAAAAGAATCACTGTAGCAGTGCTGTTCATGACAGGCTGTAGAGCAAGTGTGAAAGTAAGGAGACCAGTTCTTTGGCCTTATTGGGGAATGAGTACATATAGTCTGGCAAATATGCCTCTTCATAAACATTGAATAGGTTTTATCATTCTACTTACTGGACTTTGGAAATTACTTTTGTTCAACTAGTATTTTACCTAAATACATCTTGAATTTACTGCAGTAGCAACAGAAATTATTCCTGAACATAAAGAAATACAACACTTTTTATGACTTGGTTGATTGCCAGTAGATAATAATAATACTTTATATTTATAGAGTGTTTGACAGTTTAAAAGCTATTGTACATTCATTATTTCATCTAATCCCCACAATTTTTTAAGATGCAGTAACTTTTATTATCTCCCTACAGAGGTGAAAACTAAAACGTCACATGCCTAGTCCAAAGTCACATTTGGCAGGGCCCAAAAGACTAAAATCCAAGTCTGTGTGTCCACTGAGTCAGGCTTCTGTCTCCTCACCTGAATCCATTGATTTTGTTTAAAGGGATCTATTATGGTCCAGTGTTGCTGGGGAGGGGAACACTTACACTAGCAAATTTAGTGTATTGTTTAGGAAGCCATCAACCAGTGAGCAAGATGTTATGCTCACACAGGATAAATACAAAAATGTGTAAAGACATTCCTCCCCCGTGAACTTATTACTTGATGATACCTTTAACGGTAAATATGGTAAGTAATTACTGGTTAAAAAAAAAAAAAAAGGTGTCACATGCTCACTTCTAAATGGTACAGAGAGTAAATGCCTTGGCAATTCAAAGGAAGCAGTGATTTTGGTGGCCAAGTAGATACGTTAACAGGGAGATGGGATACTTGAGTTGAAGGATGGACAAGATTCAGTCAAAAAATATCAAGTAAGGATTTCTAAACCCAGGGAGGTTGAAGTCTGGGACACAGCATGAGTGATGGCGTGGTAGTGGTGTTTTAGAGGTTTGTTTCTTTTGAGACAATGGCTAGACCAGTCTAGTTGGAATACAGAAGTTGTTTTAGGATGGCTGTATGCCTGCTGCTTTCATACACAAACTATTTCTGAAAACTAAACTGAAAAGTAAATGTACAAAATCAGGCAGTAGGCATATATGTAAGTTAAAAAAAGATATTGGAGAGCTGAAAATGCCATCCGGTTCTTATTTACACCTTGCCTTTCAGAATGTAATCTAGAAATTTTGCTGTTTTATTCTTTTCTCTCTGTTGGTCCACTTAAGTCAAATGTGTGTCTGATTAAAACTAAGGATTTGTTCATCTTACCATGCCTTGTGATTTCCAGGCAGCCCCTTCTTCCAGGAGCTCAGAATATTTGTTCATTAACAGTGTCAGACTTTATTTTTTGGGCTCCAAAATCACTGCAGATGGTGACTGCAGCCATGAAATTAAAAGACCCTTACTCCTTGGAAGGAAAGTTATGATCAACCTAGATAGCATATTCAAAAGCAGAGACATTACTTTGCCAACAAAGGTCCATCTAGTCAAGGCTATGGTTTTTCCTGTGGTCATGTATGGATGTGAGAGTTGGACTGTGAACAAAGCTGAGCACTGAAGAATTGATGCTTTTGAACTGTGGTGTTGGAGAAGACTCTTGAGAGTCCCTTGAACCAGTCCATTCTGAAGGAGATCAGCCCTGGGATTTCTTTGGAAGGAATGATGCTGAAGCTGAAACTCCAGTACTTTGGCCACCTCATGCGAAGAGTTGACTCATTGGAAAAGACTCTGATGCTGGGAGGGATTGGGGGCAGGAGGAGAAGGGGACAACAGAGGATGAGATGGCTGGATGGCATCACTGACTCAATGGACGTGAGTCTGAGTGAACTCTGGGAGTTGGTGATGGACAGGGAGGCCTGGCATGCTGCGATTCATGGGGTCGCAAAGAGTCGGACACGACTGAGCGACTGAACTGAACTGAACGGAACTGTCTCCATGAGATGTGTGGCTTAAGAGTAGTTTAAGGGTGCTGTGTTGTGCTTAGTTGCTTAGTTGTGTCTGACTTTTTGCGATCCCGTGGACTGCAGCCTGTCAGGCTCTTCTGTCCATGGGATTCTCCAGGCAAGGATACTGGAGTGGGTTGCTGTCCCCTCCTCCAAGGGATCTTCCCAACCCAAGGACTGAACCCAGGTCTCCTGCATTGCAGACAGATTCTTTACCATCTGAGCCACCAAGGAAGCCCAAGAATACTGAAATGAGTAACCTATACCTTCTCCAGGGGATCTTCCCGACCCAGAGAAGGAACCAGGGTCTCCTGCTTTGCAGGTAAATTCTTTACCAACTGAGCTACCAGAGAAGCCCAGTTTAAGGGTATCAGTATACAAAAGAGCAGATTGTCCAAAAGAAAAATATTTAAAGTTGAGGGCCTGTAGTGAGAATTAAATTTGGAAAATAAGACCAGGCTTTAACATTTCTTCCAGTTCAGCAAATATTTATTGAGTGTCTACTGTGGCTGTCTATGATGTGTATTTTTTGTGCAGACTACTGAGGCTGCACATATAAGACTGTTTATATGCAGAGTACATCATGAGAAATGCTGGGCTGGATGTAGCACAAGCTGGAATCAAGATTGCCAGGAGAAATATCAATAACCTCAGATATGCAGATGACACCACCCTTATGGCAGAAAGTGAAGAAGGACTAAAGAGTCTCTTGATGAAAGTGAAAGAGAAGAGTGAAAAAGTTGGCTTAAAACTCAACATTCAGAAAACTAAGATCATGGCATCCAGTCCCGTCACTTCATGGGAAATAGATGGAGAAACAGTGGAAACAGTGACAGATTTTACTATCTCTGATTCCAAAATCACTGCAGATGGTGACTGCAGCCATGAAATGAAAAGACATTTACTCCTTGGGAAAAAAGTTATGACGAACCTAGACAGCATATTAAAAAGCAGAGACATTACTTTGCCAACAAAGATCCATCTAGTCAAGGGTATGGTTTTTCCAGTAGTCGTGTATGGATGTGAGAGTTGGACTGTGAAGAAAGCTGAGCGCCGAAGAATTGATGCCTTTGAACTGTGGTGTTGGAGAAGACTCTTGAGAGTCCCTTGGACTGCAAGGAGATCCAACCAGAGTCCATCCTGAGTGTTCATTGGAAGGACTGATATTGAAGCTGAAACTCCAATACTTTGGCCACCTGATGCGAAGAGCTGACTCATTTGAAAAGACCCTGATGCTGGGAAAGAGTGAAGGCAGGAGGAGAAGGGGACGACAGAGGGTGAGATGGTTGGATGGCATCACTGACTCAATGGAGATGAGTTTGAGTAAACTCCGAGAGTTGGTGATGGACAGGGAGGCCTGGCGTGCTGCAGGCCATGGGGTCGCGAAGAGTCAGACACGACTGAGCAACTGAACTAAACTGAGTTGAAACTGCTTTCAAGTGTGATTTCAAATGAAAGCACAACCCTATTCTTAGGGAATTCACATTGGGGTTGGTGGGGGAGGTCAGGGAATATTTTACTTCCTCCTTAGGAGAGAAGTTACACAGTGAAAGTGTATTTAATATGATGGTGATATAAGGTTTATGTTGAAATTGGGGAAAACTGGAAGCAGAGAGGCAAGTTGGTTAAAAAAAAAAAAAAAGCTTACACATGCCTAGGCATACTGACCTATTTTCAGAGAGAAAGCCCCCCTACAAGAAGTATATAGTATGTCTTATCTGAAAGGGTACGCTACAGAGGCATAGTCTACAGCTAACCCCTGATCACGGAAACATAATCATTAACAAAATAATGCTATGTGTTCATGGTTTCTGTTCATTTTTTCTCATCTATTCAACAAATATTTATTAAGCATTTCCTGTATGACTGGCCCTCTTCGGGAACTAGTATCTAGAAGTCAGTGAAAGAGTCTAAGTCCCTGCCTTCATGGAGTGTGTATTCTGGTGTCAGTCAGGCAACACTGAACAAGCACATGTATGAGAAGATGCCTGTCACGTGGGAGATAGGGTTCAGTAATCGTTGGTTACTGAGTTTGAACCTGAAGTTTGAGTTAAGTACCTACTCTTGGCAAGATATTTTTGGGGAGGTACCCTTTTGCAGATTGGTTGGACAGCGTGAGATTAACTCACAGTTTTTTTTTAGATGTTACATAGAAATTCTGAGTCTTTTGTCAGTCTTGGAGTAATTGTGGTCATATATTCTATTGAATACAGCAAGCTGTCTGTTCCAAACCACTTTTGCTGCTGAAGATGAAATGCTGAAGCAGGTGCTGTCCTGTACCAGCAGAAGTGCTGTGGTCTCATCCTGCTTGGATGGTTTTTGTTGGCTCCTTGAGTTCCTGAAAAGGCTTATTGTTATCACTGACGAGGCTTCACAGAAACCCTTTGTGTCTATTTAGCAGACTGCCTTGGCAAAAGCTATGTCAGTTCTTTTGTTAACTTTAAAAACAGTCAAAATGATATAAGGGACGAGAGGGATAAATAAAAGACTGATAAGTGCACGCATGCACACACGTACATACATCTTTTAGGTCAATTTCTGAGGATTATCTGAAGTATGGTTTGCATGTAAAACCAGGAAAAAGCAGTAATGCATTCACACCTTCATTGTTTCAATCAGATATAACCTGTTACAGCAAACATTTTGAATGATTTTTTCTTTACTGGCTTCCCTTTGGCCTTACTTTTTAGGTGGGAGAAGCAGTTTCACATTAAGAGCAAAGCTAAGCCATTTTGTACAAATTTTTTGCAAGAAGGCTACATTTTCTTATCTGCTTTTTCTGAAAGCTGGAGTAGGGTGTTAGGTGTGTTTACTGTTGTTGCAAGCCAAGATTTTATTTGACTTTCACATGAAATAAATAAACTCTGGCTTCTACAGAAACCAGAAATGGTTGGAAGTGTGGGAGTTAGGACCTTACATTTTGCCTCCAGATAAAATGCTTTGCATTAAATTTGTGATTAGAATTCTAGGTTGAACAGATGATGTCATTTCTGCAATATGGTTTGGTGTGTGTGTGCTTTTTTTAGAACAAGCTCGGTAGATATTGAATTAGTTACATGGGTTTTTCTGGTCCCTTTTTAGATGTGAAGCCCTCCAATATGCTAGTAAACACAAGAGGACAAGTCAAGCTGTGTGATTTTGGAGTTAGCACTCAGGTAGGTCTCTTTTTCCTCCTGATCTGTTCTCGTCTCTGTAACATCTACTTCCTATTTTCATTCTCTCTCTGGATTGAAAAATCACCTAGCTGCCAGACAAACAGAACTCTGCATCTTCTCGTTGGCTGGGATTGTGTTATTCATTTTTAATCTCTGAGCGAGTTGCCTTCATCAGAATATGATTGTTCATTGTTTAATGACAGTAAAAACTGCTGATATTGTAATTACTACTTACGAATAGCAAACTTCATTGATATGCAGCTTTGATATGAAAGCGTTTTGGCCAGACAAAAGGGAGGGCAGAGTGGGAGCTGTGCCTGGGGAGCCCAACTGGCCCACAATAAAAATTAATATTGGGAGCAACAATGGTGGAGGGCCATTACAATGTGCAGCACAAATTTTAATTAATTTCCATTTTGGGCCTCCCCTGAGAACCCTGGTGATAGTGACCCACGAGCATGCTGTGATGTTGATTTGAATTGCAGCCACCTTTACTCCCAGCCAAACACGAAGACCAAAGCGAAGGTCATCATTGTATTATGAGTTGTCAAAGTCTGTTATCCCTCCAGCGTATTTAGTGTTCGTTTCATTCTGGTAACGCATGGGGCTTCATTCACATCTTGAGCCATCTGACTAAAAAATGAGTGTGTTCAAATTCTACTTCAAATTGACTTTTTATATCAGGCGGGTTTGGGGTACTAAAGCGATAAGCATCCTGCTTAAGTGAATTGTTGAAGGTTATCTGCTATAAACTGTAAAGCTGTGCTTGTTTAAATTGGAAATCACATTCAAAAGAAAAGAGATTTAATCATTTTTAATGCCTTTGTAGATAAATTTGTTCCCTTTTACATAATTTTTAGTTGATTTATAGAAATGATGATTGTAGGTTAAATGAGGAATAATTGCCCATTTTATTTCCACATTATCTTTATATTGTTCTAACAGACTGTTTTGTCTCATAGCTGGTGAATTCTATAGCCAAGACGTATGTTGGAACAAATGCTTATATGGCGGTAAGTAAACTTATGCAAAAATAACATTTAAAAGCAACATCTTTATGTACTTGGTAATGTACAGTTCTTGAATTAAATCCACAGCTTTAGCCTAACAGATCATAAATTACAAAGTCAATCCAGTCATGATTCGATTTTTAAGTCTTCCTAAAAGATGTTAGGGTTTATACAGGAGCTACCAACTTCTCTCACTTTGTTGACTTAACCAGTTGGTTCAAATATAAAATTGTTTTGAATGCAATCCTATAGAAAAATTGCATCTCACAGCACATTAGCTACTTTGCCTCATTGCTTATTAAATTAACCTTAAAGTATATCAAAATGTCAGTCAATAAGATCAACTGTTTTTTCCAGGAATAAGCATGCTTCCACACCAGATGAAAATTAAATTATTAATTAAAAATTAAATTATTACTTATGGGCCTCTGAATGTAAGGATTTAGCAGACATTTTCCTGTCAAACATTATGTCTGTCTTCTGTTTATTTGAGTTCATGTCTATTAAAAGATAACTTATTAGTCCCTCTGAAACAAATTTACCAGGAATAAGAAGTAGAAGCATAGAACTATTTCAGATACCAATGTGGGTTTGACCTTTTTCTTTTGCCTGCCTTTAAGTAAGTGAAGTTATCTGTGTTCATAAAATTGCTTTTATTTATTGGTTTCCACTTTCACGTCAAGAGTAGGGTGCTGGGAAACGACAAGCAGGAAACTTATTTAGTATTTTGGAGCGACGTTTTGTTTTCGTATCTTAGGTTTAGTTTTTTGATGAGGCTTCTGGATTTATTCAGGTAGTCAGTTTCACTCCAAGTAGTCTTCATATGAGTTAAACGAACTATGTGTGGAACCTTGGATCTTATTCTCAGTGTTCTTTGTTCATATATTATTTTGTTAAAAGGATGTTAATATGGATAGAACTCTGGATCTTATTCTCAGAACAATACAAAGCATTTTTTAAATTGAGATACAAAAACAGTTAATTTTTGCCTTGCATTGTTTTTAAAGAAAATTCATTATTTCTCATTTTTCTGGGTAATGTGACAAAAAATTAATCTCTGAGTCACCACACCTAGTTTTTTATTTTATTTTTTTATTTTTATTTTTAGTTTTTAATACTTATTTATTTAGCTGCATCAGGTCTTAACTGCGATGCATGGGATGGCATGTGGGATCTTAGTTCCCCAACCAGGGATCAAACCTGCGTCCCCTGCATTGGAAGGCAGGTTCTTAACCACTGGACCACCAGGGAAGTCCTCATACCTGTTTTTTATAAAATGCAATCACCCTCTTGGCTCTGCCAGCTTAGCTGAGATTGGTGAGCCACTTTTATAATTAACAAAGCCATGCCAAATGCCATGTCAGTCTTTGAAAAAATATGGAATACTCTGACTTAAAACAAACAATTAATGAAATAACTTTCCACTCTCCATTGTGTTCTTAGTAGCGTTAGCTCTAATAATTAAATTGCAATGTGTTTGAATGTACAAATCCAGGGTACAGTTGTATTTCCCAGGTACACGTTAAAGAAATAACTTTTTTTTCCTTTTTGTGTATGGATGTATGTGATGCATCCATCTCTTAATTGAAAATGTGAAGATTAAAATGATGAAACATTAGCTCATATTGGCAAAGCTAAAATTGCTTTGCTTTTTGGGCAAGGGAACTCTAGTTATCCACTTTCTAGTTAAAGCTGTAAAAAGTGAAAAACTCTAGAAAGCAAAGAGTGTGATACACAGATCATGAGCTTGGCTCAATTCAACAGGCTCTTGTTGACCATGACTTACCTAACTGCTGTGAGAACAGAGGTTGGGAGTGGGGGAAGGTGGAAGTAACATTTATTCTGACACAGATGTTAACCCCTGCCTGAGGTGTTGTGATGCTGTATTAAGAGTGCTAGCAACTGAGGGACTGAGTGAAGAGTGTACAAAACCTCCCAGAATATGTTTTTCCACTTCTTATTAATAAGTATTTCAAAGTAAAAAATTTTAAGAAGTTTCGTTGGAAGGTGGCCACGCCCATTTATTTCTGTGTTGTCTGTGGGGGCTGTAGCGCTGCAGTGGCAGAGGGGGATAGTTTTGACGGTTGCAGCAGAGACCATATGGCCCACAGAGTGAAAAATAACTGTCTGGCCCTTTGCAAGAAAAGTTTGCCAACCTTTGGTCTATGCCAGTAAAAGCTATTTCTGACACTGAGTGCTTTTAATTAATCAACCTGTAATTACTGAGCGCCTTCCATGCAGTTAGCCAGGTATGGTGGCACCACTCTGTAATCCACATAAGATTTTGGCAAAATAGGAAACATGGCATTATATGTGGCCATGTCATGTGTGACATAATAAAGGCTTCAGTTTACCGTGCATACCTTTAGAGAATAAGAAGGCATATAATATACGAATTTGATGATTCAAATAGTAAGTGAAAAGGGCACTTACAAAAGAGATCACTTTGGGAGGATGAACAAAGACAGAATTAGAGGGTGGAGTGACATGAGTGGGGGCTGGGAGGTATAGGGTAGAGGACAAATAATAAATTGTGAGTATCTGCAACTAGAGGTCACTAATATAGTGCACTCATTTTGCATCTATGTCTCTCACTTTATATTCATACCTGTTTCAGTACAGTGATAATAAAAACAATAGTAATAGTGAACACTTAATTAGAACCATGCACTAATCACCCTTTTCTTTACATATCAGTTCAGTTCAGTCGCTCAGTCGTGTCCGACTCTTTGCAACCCCATGGACTGCAGTGCACCAGCCTTCCCTGTCCATCACCAACTCCCGGAACTTGCTCAAGCTCGTGTCCATCGAGTTGGTGATGCCATCCAACCATCTCATCCTCTGGTGTCCCCTTCTCCTCCTGCCTTCAGTCTTTCCCAGCATCGAGGTCTTTTCCAATGAGTCAATTCTTCGCATCTGGTGGCCAAATTATTGGAGCTTCAGCTTCAGCATCAGTCCTTCTAATGAATATTCAGGACTGATTTCCTTTAGGATTGACTGGTTGGATCTCCTTGCAGTCGAGGGGACTCTCAAGAGTCCTCCAACACCACAGTTCAAAAGCATCAATTCTTTTTCGCTCAGCTTTCTTTATGGTCCAACTCTTGCATCCATACATGACTGCTAGAAAATCCATAGGTTTGACTCTGTGGACCTTTGTCAGCAAAGTAATGTCTCTGCTTTTTAATATGCTGTGTAGATTGGTCATTTTTCTTCCAAGGAGCAAGTGTCTTTTAATTTCATGGCTGCAGGCACCATCTGCAGTGATTTTGGAGCCCAAGAAAAGAAAGTCTACCACTGTTTCCATTGTTACCCCATCTATTTGCCATGAAGTGATGGGGCCAGATGCCATGATCTTAATTTTTTGATTGTTGAATTTTAAGCCCGCTTTTTCATTCTCCTTTCACCTTCATCAAGAGGCTCTTTAGTTCCACTTCACTTTCTACCATAAGTGTGGTGTCATCTGCATATCTGAGGTTATTGATATTTCTCCTGGCAATCTTGATTCCAGCTTGTGCTTCATTCAGCCCAGGATTTTGCATGATGTACTCTACATATGTTAAATAAACAGGGTGACAATATATAGCCTCGATGTATTCCTTTCCCAATTTTGAAGCAGTCTGTTGTTCCATGTCTGATTCTAATTGTTGCTTCTTTACCTGCATACACGTTTCTCAGGAGGCAGGTAAGGTGGTCTGGTATTCCCATATCTTGAAGAATTTTCCACAGTTTGTTGTGATCCACACAGTCAAAGGCTTTAGCATAGTCAGCGAAGCAGAAGTAGGTATTTATCTGGAATTCCCTTGCTTTTTCTATGATCCAGCAGATGTTGACAAGTTGATCTCTGGTTCCTCTGCCTTTTCTAAATCCAGCTTGAACATCTGGAAGTTCCTGGTTCACTGGTACTGTTGAAGCCGAGCTCGGAGAATTTTGAGCATTACTTTGCTAGAGTGTGAGATGACCGAACTCTTTAAATCCTCACAATCAACCTGTGAGGTAGATAAATATTGTTCTTTTACAGATGGCAACAATGAGGGATAGTGAAGCTAAGTGACTTAACCAATTTCATACAGCTAATAAGTAGCAGAGTGAGGAGTCAGACTTCTGTAATCAGCTTCCAGGGACTGAACTCTTTAACTGCTGTGCCTCTCACTCTATCCAAATTATTTATGTGTCTCTCCAAATCTAGATTAGTATATTCAGAGTTTATTCTGGTTTATTCTCTGTATCCAGTCCTTCACATGGTGCTAAATGAATGAATCAGTTCATGAAACCTGCATTCCAAAAGTGATTTGTTCACTAATTATAAGCAGACGATTTAAGTTTTTGTATTAAGTATCTTACTTGTGTGATAAAGTATAAAAGACCCTCAGATGACTCAGATACAACCCACTAGACTGCTCAAATATTGAAAAGAAAATAAAGAAATAGCCTTGCATGTGTGAACAGTCTCACTTTATTCTCCTATAATCTGAAATGTTAGGTATAATAAAATGGTAATTAGGACAAAGATAGGGTAGCTTTTCTAAGATTATAAAGTCATTAGAACAAACAAGCAAATAAACAGTAACAATTTATGGGCATGTTAAACAGTGGTCTTTGTAGGAGACTTGAAAAGCCATCTGGTCCCTCCTCGATGATCTAGAAAATGAAGTGGCATGTTCAAGTACACATTACATCTTAGGGGCAGGTAGGTAATTAGGTTTAATGGACATTTTAATCCAAAGCAAGAAACATTTTCAGCTATATTTTAACAGGATTTCTTCCAGAAGAATTACAAATGGAGTCCAGAAGGTTTGGGGAGTTTATATTAAATCATTTCTTGAAAATTCTAATCACTAGAACTTGTACTCTTGTTTTAAAGATAGAAGTCTCTGAAACTTTAACCCACTATTGAGTCATTGTAATTTATTATAATTTTCTAAAATCAAATATAAAATTTTGACATTATTACTGTGAATTTCTGATGTTTTGAAATTAAGAAATCTTATGCAAATACTTGTTCTTTGGGATCAGAAAGTCAGTCTAAATAACTGTTCCTATCTTCTGAACGTTTTTTCCACCTGGACTCTTCCTATTCTTGGAAAGTGTCTTTTCCCAGATTATAACCTGTTCAGATTCCATGATCCGGCTTGGTTGGCCATGCTCATGCAGTGATCGTAGTGATAGGGGTGATGATTAGAAGGAGGCCAGCATTTATTAAGCATCCCCATGTGGCATATACTGAATTGAGCACATTACATGGATTGATTTAGTCTTCAGACAACTCCATTAGGTATACATGTTGTCTTTATTTTACAGGTAAGGAAACCAACGGTGAAGTAACTTTAGCCCAGAATCTCAGAGCTGGCCAAGTAGTGATGGTCAAGATTTAACTAGGACACCAGTTTCTAGTTTCTGGTGGTAGCACATTGGGGTATGTGGACCAACTCTTCTGCTGAAAAATGCGAATTAGAATACTTTTAAAAACCATCTCAAATACACTGAAGAGCTAAAAAGACAACTGGAGATTTCCAGGATGGTTTTCAGAAGGAAACCTACAACAGAGGGGAAAATAGAATGTTAGAGTACCAAAGCTACTTATTCCTGAGGATATTTTCCTGTATTGCTGAGGATATTTGTATGTGTTGCAGCTGTGAATTGATAAGGGGGCTCCCTTAAGGCAGAGGGTCTCAGAGGAGATCTTCCCCATACTATGCTGGAAGCTTGAAGAGCCCCCTACCCCACCAAAAGCAAACAAACAAACAAACCAGATCCAAAGCTGCTCTTCCCCATCCCAGGGAACAAAAGAGCAACAGGAAGAAAAAGAAAAAGGGGGAAACTTGTGGCCACAGACTAACTCTGGCACAAATTTGTACCCCGGATGTTTGTATATGTGACCTGAGTTAGAAAAGGAGCTTCACGTTGAGAATATTGTTTGAAGTAGACCCATTAACCTGAGGCCTCAGAAAACCTCTGCGAAATTTTTTTTCCATAAACAAAAACTGTAAAGCAAAGAAAACCAGGCCCACAAAGAAACAGAGCAAACCAAAGAACCAGCAGGAAAAAGGTTGCAACAGACTTTAGATCACAAATTTTAAAAGTGACATAGTTGATATGAGAAAGTCTCAAACAAAACTACTAGATAAAAATGAAAAACTCACGATTTGGTAGCATGTTGAAGACGAGAGAGAATTAGTGAACTGGAAGATAGATTGAGTTAGAGCAGTGTGACTGCAGAACCCTGTCTAACCTGAATGTTCTACTATCCACATAGTGATCTTGCCAGCTTAAAAAAAAAAAAAATAACCCATTGTTTATGATATTGATATATATATATATACATTTTTTTAACATACTGTTGTTGTTTTTCAGTCTCTCAGTCATGTCCAACTTTTTGCAACCCCATGGACTACGGACACCAGGCTTCCCTGTTCTTCACCATCTCCTAGAGCTTGCTCAAATTTGTTTCCATTAAGTCCGTGATGCCATCCCATCGTCCTCTGTTATTTCCTTCTCCTCCTGCCTTCAGTCTTTCCCAACTTCAGGGTCTTTTCTAATGAGTCAGCTTTTGGCATCAGGTGGCAAAAGTATTGGAGCTTCAGCTTCAGCCTCAGTCCTTCCAATGAATATTGAGGATTGATTTCCTTTATGATTGACTGGTTTGATCTCCTTGCAGTTATTACCTACTAACCTAAAGTTTTGTGCATACTTTGTTAATTTTCTGAATAGCCTAACCCTGAGCAGAAATTCCTTCATGGGAAGAAGTAAGGGATGGGATGTACCAGATATCGTCCTGCTTTTGACAAGTAAACCCTAGGGTCTTGTGTTATGAGAGAATGTAAGTCGCTCAGTTGTGTCTGACTCTTTGCGATCCCATGGACTGTAGCACGCTGGGCTCCTCTGTCCATGGAATTCTCCAGGCAAGAATACTGGGGTGAGAGATTCCCTTCTCCAGGGGATAGTCCCAACCCGGGGACTGAATCTGGGTCTCCTGCATTGCAGGCAGATTCTTTACTATCTGAGCCACCAGGGAAGCCTGTCTTTTGTTATAAGTAGAGACAGTTCTGGAATGAGTTAACTCAATCTGGGTCCTAGGTTAATGCCCAGTCACAGCAGTAAGTGGAGGGATGGAGTGTGCACGCCATCTTGGAGCAATGCTCTTTTAGATCCTCTGGCTTTTAAATCATCACCACTCCTTAGTGTTGTCAATAAGAACAGACCAGAGTTTTCCCTCTACACTTAAACTTCAGTGCAGAAGAGCTTCAGACAAGAGTCGTATTTTTCCTTTAAAAGCTTTCCATACTGGTGACAAATGTCATGCCAGAAAGTAACCTAGCTTTTGCTTTTTACCTGAAAAATACTCATCACAGATCTCTCAATAGTGTGGTACCTGGCTGTTGGCTTTGTTTTGTTTTGTTTTGGAAGGAAGAGGACAGAGTGGGCCATCTTGGCTTCAAGTGTGAGAACAGATTTGAGTTGTGCAGTCTTAGGCCATCAAGTCCTGGCTCCATAAATTCAGAATGTATTGCTGCTGCTGCTGCTAAGTCGCTTCAGTCGTGTCCGACTCTGTGCGACCCCAGAGACGGCAGCCCACCAGGCTCCCCCGTCCCTGGGATTCTCCAGGCAAGAACACTGGAGTGGGTTGCTATGTATCGGGACTCATCTTGTACCCAAGTTAGTTTCAGCAGCCTGGACACATTTTTCTAGTCCCTACTACTGTACGAATTCTTGAGGGCAGACCTGTGGAACCGGCTGCCTGCTATGTGCCAGGCATGGTACTGGATGTGAGATAAGAACCCTCCTTGCCTCTTAGAAACAGACCGTCAACTGGATGGTTACAACTCAGTGCAATAAATTAATGTGAAAAATATGAAGAGCGTTTTAAAGATGTACAGAGGCAGGGATTCATAATTCAACCTGAGGAATGGGAAGGAGTTTTCATCTAAAAAGGGTGGCCATTGAAGGGTGGCCTTAGAAGGGCCCTTTCTGTGCACTAAGCAGAGATGAGAAAGGCAGATCGTCCCATCTGTAGGAAACAGAGACATGTTTAGTGACTGGGGCCGAGTTTACTGAAGATTCACCCAGAGAAATAACTTTCTAAAATGAAGGTCTCCCAGAGCCACCTCCAGAGATTCTGATACTGGAAGTTCATTTGTAATAAGCACCTCAGGCAGTTCTATGATGATGAGTCCAAGGCTGTATTTTGAGAAATACTGACCAGGTCAAGACTAGTGTGTGGCTCTTCTGACTTATAGTTCAGAGGGGCCGTTTGACAGAAAAGAACTTCAGTTTTGCAGTCAGATGTACCTGGTTTGAATCCTGGCTGTGTACTTAAATAATACATTTAGTATTTAATCCATAACTCTACATTTTGGCAAGTCATTTAATCTTACTAAACCTCAGTTTTTACATCTGTAAAATGAGGGCAATAATACTTGTCAGGTTGTATGAAGTGTAGAGGATACAGAGTATCTAGCCCAGTGTCTGGGACAAACTAGGTGGTCATTCAGTGGTAGCTATTACTGTCCTTTCCCAGTAGGTACAAATTAAACCTCTCTGGCCTCATTTGCCTTATTTTTTAATTGGGGATGATGAATAGTACCAGTCTAGTATGGGTGTTTATGAAAAGCACTTAGAACAATGCCTGGCACGTGGAAATTCTTCAGTAAATGCACAGAGTAATGACGTCATCGTCAATGGTGATGATGATGGCGTTACTCCTGTAACTGGCTGGCTGATTCCATATGGATGCTTCCGATTATGAATGGATCTCGCTAGAATTGGATAATGAGTTCATTCAGATATGACCGTGGAACTTGAAAAGTGATGGTAGCAGGAATTAGAACATAAAAAAAAAGTATGAGGGGATTGGAATGACCATGTCTGTTAGTGGCTTGGAGAAATGGTCACATGACTCTCAGCCCTTGGGAAGAATTATTCTTGGTAGGAAAGGTATTTTACAACTTAAATAAATAAAGGAAGGGAAGTAAGACAATCCATCCTGCTATCTTAGGGTAGGGCTTTATGTAATTTTATGGAAAATGGTCCCAGGAGAAGACAGTAAATACACTGAGATAGCCTGGTAGGTGGGAGTGGGAAGTCGGTTACAAAGTTCGGGTCCCAACTAAGCCAACTCACCTGAGAGTATCTGGCCCACATCTTCCATACCCCCGGTGTATCCCCTGCTGGTGAGTGGTGAATGCCCATTTCTTCCCATCTGCAGTGGACCAGACTCACCCTGACTCCAGTTACTACCAAGGGTGGCTCATGCAGGCTTTTAAAGGACGATGGCTATGGTGACTTCCAAGAATTCCAGGGATGGTACCAAGAATAGTGTACGGTACTGGGGGCCAAGAGGTATGGGTCATGATCCTAGCCCTGCCGTTACTAGCTCTGTAACCTTAAGCAACCATTCCATCTCAGTGAGACCTCACTTTCTCTTACTCATTTGTTCGTGTGTTCATTCAGAAGACTCCTGTGAAGTACCTTACTGAATGCCAAATCCTGGAGGCATAGAGAAACTAGGCAGCAGCCACGCCAGTATGGAATTATCTGTTGAACTAGAGAGTGTGCAGCTAATTGTTAGAACAGGTATTTTCTACATATCTTGAATGGAGGACCAAGAGTCCCAAAAGGACCTTTCAAACTGTTCCCTGGATTATATCAAAAAGAAGCCCGATAAATGGGATAAAATGTTGAGCAGTAGGTGAATCTGGGCAAAGGAAATATGGGTTTTCTTTGTACTAGTCTTAATCTTAAAAATTTCCTACAAGTTTAGTATTAATACAAATAAAAATTTTAAAATAGCAGAATTCCTAGTGATTCAGACCCATCTTTCAAAATGCAAATACATGATAATATTATGTAATGTCCTGTAATTTGTCACTCGACAGCTAAGGCCACTGGATTTGGTTTGAGTTCAAGTCTCAGCTCATTTACTAGTTTAGGACTTTGCCTTATATCCCACGAATGTGAGCCTTCATTTTCTTTGTCTTTAAGATAACAGTTTCCCTCACAGGATCTTTTTGAGGATTCAATAAGATTATATCTAATATATCTGTATTACCTATACAATTTCTATGGATTATCTGTATAATACACATACATATAAAATTGTTTTTCTGTTCCTAATGTGCTGTGCACATATTGGTGACTCTGCCTTAGCTGAGCTCACTTGAGCATATGTGTTTCCTGGAGTAGCTTACGTCAACTCACAAGCTCCCTTCTGTTTTCTTTCAGCCTGAAAGAATTTCAGGGGAGCAGTATGGAATTCATTCTGATGTCTGGAGCTTAGGAATCTCTTTCATGGAGGTATGTTAATTGCAAATAGATGCTCTTATGTATATCTGTACCGATATATTCTATTAGGAGAAATGAAGATTTGAAAAAAAACATTAAACTTCCAGTGTGTTATGTGTATATGTAAACAGAGGTTAACTCAGTAGTCCTTACTTTGATACCCTTACATCACTATTCTAAAGTGCTTTTTCTCACAGATCACCTGTGTAAAACTTAGCTGGAGTGCTTCTTAAGAATACAGGTTCCCGGACTCCCATCAAAAGACCAGTTAAATACACATCTCTAAGAATTAGCATTATTAACATGTTCCCAGTGTGATCCTTATGCACATGAAATGTGGAGAACCTAGAAATTCCAGAAAAAGTATGTGTGATAGCAGCCTTGTTGGAAGGCATATATGACTTCTAGAGGTGATTACCTTATTAAAGAGTACAGCCCTACTCATTTGGATGTATAATTTCTATATGTTTGCATAGAAAGAAAAAAACCACCTTATTCCAGTTAGAATCATATCACGTGTTGCAGAACAGAGTATGAAATGATTTGAAGGAGGATAGGTATATGTACGTAGCACAGTTTTAATGTATCTCTTTACAGCTGTATTTAGAATGGACTTTATTTTAGTATGCTACATGTGCCCCCACTAGAACTTTGTGCTAGGGTTTCTGTACAGTGATTGTTGATCTATAAGGAAATGCATAGAATTTGTATTAGATGGAGACCTCCCTCAGCATGAATTACAGCAGTATAGAGCCTAGATATCCACTAGTGTTTCAAGTGATGTATCTTACACGCTTTGATTCAGATAAAAGAGAACTCTTTAAAACAGTAAAAAGAACTCCTTAAATAAGATCATGGATAGAGTTGCAGTCACAATTCCATCAGTTTTTTTTTTTTTTTGGGTCAAATGCTTTTTCTGTGATTTTTGCAATGCATGAATGCAGTTGAATTTCTAAGGAGATATCTTCAGAGTCAATTCACCTGCACTATAGAAAGAAAGCAAAAATATTCAGTGTTTATTGAACCATATTTTTCTGCTTCTTCATGAAAGGGGCTCTAAGAGGAAATACAGTATATATGAACAGCTGAGAGATTGGCAGTGCTGGTGGACAGATGCTCAGAACTGAGTCTCCCAACAGAATCCTGAAGGGCGTGTCCAGTTAGCCTGTCTCAGGGGAAACTAGTACCTTTGATTTGTGGAGCTCAGCTCTAGCTGTTACATAATTACCCTTTGTATATTTTAAATCATTGTCATTGAGTATACTTGATGAAAGACCAGATATAGTGTGGAACATTTGCGAGGTTGCACAGTATAAAGATAAGAGTCCTAGACGGAATGGAAGACCTGGGTTGCAGGTATAGCTTTGCACCTGGTTTTCTAGGTAGCCCTGTGCAAGCCCCTGTGCTTAACTTTGGGCCTCAGTTTCTTCTGCTGCGAAATAATGATCTCTAAGCCCCTTTCCAAACTAACATTTTATGACTCTAAGCAGTCTGCTCTTGCCTTTCTTTAACTTTCTGCAACAACTCTAGAATTGTGTGACTTAAAAACATGCAGAGGCATAGCAATACTGCCAAACAGGGTAACTAACAGATTTAAGATTTAGAGCACACCATTCTTTCCTTTCATATTCATTTCTTCATTCCATGTATTGAGCTCCTGCTATGTCGAGTAGATAGGTAATGGGGATATAGTAATGAAGGACACTCCATCCTTGATTCTTGTGAAGTTGCATTTGGTGAGGGGGGTGGAGTGTTTGGAAAGGATACTGAGTATATAATTTATATATATAAAAGTATATAATACTTTTATATATATATAAATACTTTATATATATATAAATACATATAAAAAAATATATATAAAGTGTATATTAAAGTATATAATACTGAGTATATAAACAGAAGGATAACTGAGTATATAATTTTTCAGGTTGTGGTAAGTCCTATGGGGAAAAATGAAGTGGAGTCCTCCTTTCCGATAAAACAGCCTTTGAGCTGAGACTTGAATGGTGTGAAAAGAGCGGGCCATCAGGCAACAGCAAATAATACAAGAGACCTGGGTTACTTGAGTGGAGTTAGCAAGGGAAAAATGGGAAAAAACACATTCAGAGTGGTAGCCAGGGGCCACATCATATGCAGCCTTGTTAGCCATGGTCAGAATTTTAGATGTTACTCTGAGAGTAAATTATCTGAAATATGTTTTCACAGGATAGCTGGGTGCTCTATGGAGCACAGAATATAGAAGGACAATCATGGAAACAGGGAGACTAGTTAAGATAGGTAGGTAGATAGATACTTAATAAATATAACATATTTATGTTGCATATTGAAATGTATGTCTGCCAGCATTTTGCTGAGTGCTCAGGATACAAAGATTAATAAAAAGAGACTCTGTTGTATAGGAAGGGAGATTGCCATTGATGTATTTGGGATTTTGTTGATCATGTTCATTTATCCTGGAGGTAAACTATTAAATAGTCTCTAGAAGACTGAAGGAAACAGACTCGTTGAACTTATAAGATTAAGGTGTAAGGAACTGTGTGAAAAAGTGTCGGCAGTGAGTGTGAGACACTTGGAGGCCTGGAGGAGCGCCTTGGCTCATGCAATAACGTGGGCAGAAGAAAAGTACCACTGGTCAAGAGTGAGGACTGAAAAGAGGTCAGTGTTTTACTGCTCCCTGCGCTTTAAAATAGATCCTGAGGAGCCAGATGTTAGAAGGAGGAAGAGATGGCCTTAGAGGATGTAAAGTGCAGTGTGATTATGATCATCACGAAGAGTTGTTGAGCACCTCTGTGTGTGGGATACTTAACTAAATGCTTTTGAAAGGAACTATGTGATCACAGTCTCTGTATTCTGGGAGCTTATGACCCAGCAGACACGCAAGTGAGAACAAATGACCGAACACAGGTGGTGAATTAAGTTTTTAGAGAGAAGAGTAAGGCCCTGGCGTGTGCCTTATGGGTTTCCCTGGTGGCTCAGTGATAAAGAATCCACCTACCAATGCAGAAGGTGCAGGTTCAATCCCTGGGTTGGGAAGATCCCCAGGAGAAGGAAATGACCACCCACTCCAGTATTCTTGCCTGGGAATCCCATGGACAGAGGAACCTGGCAGGCTACAGTCCATGGGGTCACAAAACAGCTGGGCCATGAGTTAGCGACCAAACAGCAACAATGTGTTTTATACCAGATTCATTTGGGTACAAAAATATGTGATGTGAAGTAGGAGTCGGAGGCTTTGAGTCCATAGATGAGAAACTGTGTGTGAGTCAATAAGGAAGAGAACCCCAAGGTTCTTTTTTTCTAAGGAGCAGATGTGATAAGAATATTACCTGAAGGGATTGGGAAGTCAGCCCAACAAAGGCGCTTAAGGACCAATTTCTTTGTTTTCATCATGGTGTGCTAGGAATAGATGTGGTAAATCCTGTTCAGAATCACTGTAAATGGAGAGAAGTATGAATCTCAATAGCATTTTAAAATTCAGAGTAGAAAATTGTGTCCTGAAACATAGTTAACATCTTCAAAGAGTAATTGCTTCTCTACTGTTTATCCTCACCTTTAAAAACAAGGTTCCCTTCCTAGAAACACACTGTAGAGAGTAGACACTTTCATTCATTCAATAATTATTGTTTAAGCACTTATCATGTAGTGAACCTTGAAGAGTGGAGCACACTAAGATGAGGAAGGCTTGCCTGTGATAGAGAAGACAGACACTTAAAGCCCAGAGCAGTGTGACAGTCATTAGTGAAAATGAAGTACTCTGAGCCACAAAGGTTCAGGCGGGGAGAGCAAGACAGGTTTCTCAAAGGAGCTGACAGTTGAGCTTGGTTGTCTTAAAGGGAGTTGCCCCTTGGAGAAAGAAGGAAGAGATGGAGGAGCGCTTCCCCATCCCCCAGCACCCTCTAAGGTGGGATCTTTGTAAACCTTTCAGGAGAGAGCAGATGTCCAAGTATGCAGGATCTACCTACTTGTGTGGATACCTTCCTCAAAATGTTTTGAGTCAATCAGTTTATTCCCCTAGAGTACCAGGTGGTAAAGAAACACGGGGGAGGACTCCCCTGGCGGTGCAGTGGATAAGAATCCACCTGCCAGTGCAGGAGACATGGGTTCGATCCCTGGGTTTGGAAAGATTCCACACACCACAGAGCAGCTAAGCCCATGTGCCACAGCTACTGAGCCCGTGCATCCTAGAGCCCGGACGCCACAGCCACGGAGCCCCGTGCTGGGACTTCTGAAGCCTGTGCGCCTGGAGCCTGTGCTCCGCAGCAAGAGAAGCCACCACAGTGAGAAGCCACGAAGAGTGGCCCCTGCTCACCACAACTAGAGAACGCCCATGCAAAGCAAAAGACCCAGCACAGCCAAAAATAAACAAACAAAAGTTTAAAAAGAGGCAATGGGATAAGAATGTGGGAAACTGAGCAAAGGAATTTTCCTGAAGTTACACAAGAATCAAATAGAGACAAAATGGGATCTAGAGTTTTCTTTCCCTTCTACTTCTACCTAGCACCTTCCCGTAAATTCCATAAGATCCCTGAGGGTTTTGGTGACTCAGGAGTCAAAAGGCTGCCTTCACTGCTTTAAACTCCTAAAATACAGGTTCACCCTTGCCTGCCTTCTTCATACTTCCCTCCTCTTGTTAATGTGCTGTCACAGTCCCCATGGGGAGTCATAACAAGGCCTCTCGCCACACTCTTCCATAAAAGATGATGCTACATGCCGCTAAAATGTGCCATTTAAAAAGTCGCAGGTACATCTGTGCCTTAAGCACAGAATCTTTAATATCAGACTGTCTTTAATCCAGCAGCAACACTGCCCCCATCTTCTGTCAGTTCAGTCTCCCTCTTTCTGTGAGATAAAATGGGTCTTCTCCATGATTTTGTTACCTATATATAGCATTTGGAGTTGGCTGAAATAAGATAAGGGATGGAAGTTATCCTTAAGAAGGGAAGAAATGAGATGATTCAGCTTAACTAGAGCATGGTGGTGTTACTAAGATATGAAGATTTCAGCCCCTTTCTGTGTTTTTGTTTCTGATTTTCAACTCAGACCTTAAGATGTGTTGTAGTTCTCCTCATGTGAATTATAGAACAAAATAAAGGTCATTGCCATGTAAGGGGTTTATAATGGGGAAAAGAACCCACATGGAATTAACTGCTCTTCTTCCTTGAGCCTTTATGACAACAATCAGCATGAAAATGAAAAAAAAAAAAAGAATTGAGACCACTAACAGGCGTACAAAGTGTCTAAACAAGGACAAGCTGGGAAGATTGATCCTGCTCTAAAATACTTGTTTGACTCTCGTAGAGAGATCCCACCGATTCAGTTGACCGGGTGATTTTTAGGACTGTTCACCCTTCTTGCTGCTCTTTAAAGACTTCAAGGCTACACTTTAGAATGAAAAAGAGTGTGTCCACAGTAAAAACTGATGGTCTTCATTCCTAGGGGCAGGGAGCACCTAAAACGCTTTAGGGCAGGGTTTCTTCGTTTCAGTGCTTCTCTCTTCTCCCACGGAACCAACGGCTTGAGAGTCCCACGGTTCTTTCTCACTAATTAGTTACCCCATTCGTACTCTTTTCTTTATTTATTTTAATCGGAGGCTAATTACTTTACAATACTGTGATGGTTTTTGCTATACACTGACTTGAATCAGCCATGGGTATATATGTGTTCCCCATCCTGAACCCCCTCCCACCATTCATACCCTTGTGTCACCCGAATCACAACACAGATCTGTAGGAGGGAAGTAAGCAGTCATATTTGGAAAAGCTGGACTTTTCAGCTGGTCCTAATTGGGTCAAAAAATGAGTCAGCACATGCCCTCCTCTATCCTCGCATTTTTAGCGCCCAGAACGAAGCACACACATCTAAAAAAGGCACCAGGTCAGTCGTCAGGGTTCTTACTCTGAGTGTGCTATCCAAGTACATATTTTGGTTTGTGATTCTCTTTGGCCGGCTATTATAAACTTACTAAGGTCGGTGGTGAATAATCTGACAGGCTTTTCTCTAGGAGTCAGACTGAAAGCCCCATCTTTAGCACCTGCATTTTGCTCTTTTCACTTGGGTCCTCCTCGCTCTTTCTGCCTTTGTTCACCTCCTCTCTCCAGCAGTCTCTTGAGTCCAAAGCACAGAACAGTCTGGCTCAGTGTGCTTGGTTAATTGGAGTGTCATCCCGTCCTCTGAGACCCCTCTTCAGCATGATCACTGTTTTACTGAAGTGGTCTGAATGATGTGTTAAATGATGAAAGCAAGGTCCGTGGCTTAGAAAAATGTCTCTAGATAGGTGAAGAGCACATTCAGAGAGTCACACAAGGTCATTATCATCAAAGTAGCACTGTCTTCTGAAGATTTGATGGGTTGTATTGTTCTGACAGAGTTAGAGTTTTTCTTGTGAGCTTCAAAACCACTTTAACCATGTTAAAAATATTCAAGGAGCACTATGCCATTCACTCTGTGTGGAGTATCATTTTCTTCTTCTCCCCAAGATACAATTTAAATACCCATCCTTTATGACACCAACTCATCTCTCCAGCTAAAAGTAATTTCTTCTCCTGACCTTCATCTACATCTTCCTTGTGGCATGAGCATTTTTCACTTTGTAGTATATTAATTTATTGCTATGTCATAGATCCTTATGACAGAATTTAAATCTGATTCTCTCGTAATCTCCTGCCCTCTCTAGCACAATTTCACTGCCCTAGTGGTTACTCAGGAAATCTTTGGGGCTCAATTTTTTCTTACTTTCATAATGATTTTAAAGTAGTTTCTGAAAATTAAGATCAGAGTAAAAGTTTGATGAAGTCTTTAACGTAAGCACTCACAAACATTTGCTGAACGGATCACAAGTGTTTTGAATATGAAGACGAGTTTTGACTCAGACCTAGATTCAAATTCCACTTCAGCCAGTATAAACTATAGATCGTAGGGTAAATCATTTAATCTCTTGGGGCCTTTAGATGGAGGCTCCATTTCAGAGCTTGTGAAGAGGTCACAATGAGAAAATTAAGCCATTATCTCTTCTCTTTAAGAGGAATTACCTTTTGAAATGTTCACATATGGGTTCAAAAAGCCTACAAATTAGGGTTAAGGGCTTTCCTGGTGGCTCAGATGGTAAAGAATCTGCCTGCAATGTGAGAGACCCAGGTTCGATCCCTGGGTCGGGAAGATCCCCTGGAGAAGAGAATGGCTACCCACTCCAGTATTCTTGCCTGGAGAATTCCATGGACAGAGGAGCCTGGCATTGAAGCACACTCATTATCTTCCACTCTCACCTCAAACTCCACTGAAAACGGTCACAAAGAGATTTTTTAAAGCTTTATTACCATGCAGAAAGGGAAAGGAGACAACAGCAACCAAATTTTGGGTGTGGGAAAGCAGATGGCCAACAGTAAACAGCTTAAGGGGACTGAGAGTACTGTAATCTGAAGCCAGCAGGAAAGAAAAAAGAAGCACCTGATTTACTTTAAGCCACCGAGGACGCTCAGGAATTGGTGGCACCAGGTATCTGAAACTCAGAGTGGAAGTGAGGCCAGAGAAGAGAATTGTGTTAGTCTGTCTGAGAAACAGTTAAGCTGTTTTGACTAATAGTTACACTGTCTGACTCAGTGATTCTTTCCTTAACTCAGTCACCCTCCTAAGCCCTACACAAGAGGAGTTTGTATGTTAGGAGAGGAGTAAGTAGAGGAATTTCTCTGAGAATAAAATGAGTGATACCTGGCACTGTAGGAGGCTGAGTCTCATTCCTGATGCAGAGGCATTAAATGAAAGTTTAGCTTCTGAATGTGGAGACTCCCAGCCGTCCTACCACACCCTGTTTCTGGGACGCTGGCAGCCAAAATTACCTTTCAGGTAGAATATTGGAAGAGACCTTCTTGAGGAAAATATGACCAAGAGGTCTTAAAGATCCAGGCACTGACTTGTGCAGCCCTATAGACACCTGAGCCCACCTGGCTCCTACATCACAGTGGGTTTCCTGGGATTGCCAGCCTTCTATGGAACAGTCCAGCTAAATGGCATTACCTTTACTGGGTGCTGGGGACCTAAAACACAGGCTCTACAATGTAGTTAGGAGACAGGTGATAAACAATAGTAATAAACATATATATATATTTTAAGAAGGTGCAGAGCTCCTTTTTTGAAATTTCTAGGCAGTGAATTTCTGGAGCATTATCTAGACTCAGCCCCTGCCTCTAAATATACTGAAGAACCTACCTCTTCCCAGCTTTTGAAACAAACAAACAAAACAAACAGAAATGTAACTTCGTCTGGTCAGTCCATGGCTGCAGCTTTGTTTGTCATGGTCCGAGCCTGGTCTCTGTGCTCTGGATACCCTGTCAGCTTCTCTCAACCATGACAGACAGTGGACCTTTTCATAATCACTGTCAAGAACCTGAGTGGACATTGACTCTTACTATAATGTGTTGTCTGCTGCTCCATCTAGTGAAATATCTTACCCGTTGATCGAAGTTTCTGCTGAAAACCATCAGAAAGCAGAAGGGTTAAAGCTGAAGGGTCCTAGGACAAAGGACATTTCAGTGGGAGATTGTATAAGCAAGTGGGTAGAAGTGTGGCTCTGGAATTCTCGTCGTGGGCCTCTTTCCCTTCCATTGAAGAATACCGAGGAAAAGAGCGTGTAACAGTTTCTGTCACTCATGCCCCTGCCTGCACGCCCCTTTTTGTAATTGTCTTAACTTTATTTTTTTCTATTGTCATTTTTTTGTCTGAAATTTTATGTAACTTATTGCAAAAAGAAGCTGTTAAAATGACCTTTGGCAGATGATGGATTGACTGGTTCAGTCCTCTGCCGGGTCTGTGAAGGGATCCAGCTGTCTCAGATTACCATGCCTAAATGCGCATTTTCCAAGGTTGTCAGTGATGGTAGTGCTGGGAAACTGGCAGACAAAGTGAAGTGTTTCCCACTGAATGAGGCATTGTTGAGCTTGCTTTGTGCTCAGAGCTATCGTGAACAACCATGAGATTGACAGAACAAGATGGAACAGGTGCTAGCAATCCCAGCTAAGCATTTTGTTATTTTGATGGATTTCAGACAGTTTTTAAAGTTTTTTCAACAGCACATGTCCAAATCGTGTATAAACACAAGCACACACAATTTGGACTTTTAAAACATTTGAATCAAGTCTTGATACAAAAAATAAAGAAATAAAGAGAGGACAAAGCAGTTGTTTAAAAACTCGTACTCCAACGTTTGAAGAATTGTCAGTAGAGGATGGGCAGTCTGCTACTTTATGACAGGCAGGCCGGACTTTCTGAAGCTGCTGCTGCTGCTAAGTCACTTCAGTCATGTCCAACTCTGTGCGACCCCATAGACGGCAGCCCACCAGGCTCCCCCGTCCCTGGGATTCTCCAGGCAAGAACACTGGAGTGGGTTGCCATCTCCTTCTCCAATGCATGAAAGTGAGAAGTGAAAGTGAAGTCGCTCAGTCGTGTCCAACTCTTTGCGACCCCATGGACTACAGCCCACCAGGCTCCTCCATCCATGGGATTCTCCAGGCAAGAGCAGTGGAGTGGGGTGCCATCGCCTTCTCCGTTCTGAAGCTAACACAAAACAAGAAGTCCACGGTTTTCTATTTAGTATAAAGAAGAATTCTCTGGGGCTTCCCTGGTGGTCCATGGGCTAAGACTTCACCTTCCAGTGCAGGGGGTATGATTACGATCCCACATTTTGAACCCCCACAAGCTGAGACCCCACATACCTTGTAGTCAGAAAACCAAACCAAAACAAACAAACAAACAAAAAACAGGAGCAATATTGTAATACATTCAGTAAAGACTTTAAAAATAGTCCACATCAAAAAAAAATTTCTAATGAATAGATCCCTGCACCCTTGCTGTTCAACAGTGTGCTGCCATCCCTTTAGAAGTAAAATGACCCAGCCCTAGAAGCATTTAAGTAGTGAGTGAAGACTTGTCTCAGGTTTGGGTTTTTTTTTTTAAGAGGTATTTTGTAGAAGAGCCAAGTATAAAATTAGACAAGCTGCAGTCATTTATTCATTTAGTCACTTAGCAAATTTTTGTGTGTGACAAGTGTCTGACTCTTCGTGACCCCATGGACTACAGCCTACCAGGCTCCTCCGTCCATGGGATTTTCCAGGCAAGAGTACTGGAGTGGGTTGCCATTGCCTTCTCCATCATAGAGTCCTATCAATACTCAAATCCAGTGATCCGGAATCAACTTAAAAATCCTCTCAAAGATCCTCCAGTCTGCTTTACATGCTTTGATTCTGACCTGAGTAATAATAACTTTTTTAGCATTTATTTAGACAACTTTTACACACCTTATCCTTGTATTTAGAGACCAAAGTATCTTTTAACTATTTAGAAGAGAGACATTAGAACTTGTTAAGTCAGATCCCTCCTCTTATCAGTGAGGAAGCTCGGATCCTCTCTGGATCCCAGGGAGGGACTGGGCCTGCAGGTACTGCAAAAGCTACAACTGTGCAGAAGAAGCCCTGCAGCTGGGACCTCTGATGTGAAGGGAAGTGCACTTTCCTCTATTGCTCACTGTTGACATCTTCTTGCTCAGTGTCGTTCTGGAAGGATATCAACACTTTATGTATATGTAACACTTAACAAAGCCATTTCATATTCATTGTCTCATTTAAGCTTCTTCCCACCGTGGTGGGAAGTGACCAAAAAATCAGCAATTTAAGGTATCCAAGATCATTCCACCAACTTTGATCCATAAACATCAAAGTTCCCACATGGCAAATAAGGAAACTGAGATCTAGAGAAATTGAAGGACTTTTCCAGAAAGGCTAGATGATTGGACCAGGCAGCAGCAGTTAAATATCCTGACCCTGGGTGAAAGTCTGCTTCTTCCCCTAAGCTGTAGAAAAGTAGATCAGTAGTTCTGAAGAAAAGAGTGAGAAATGGTAAATGTAAATGAGCAGGAAATTAGATAAAGGGAAAGACTGGTTTATTGTGACTCAACTCATCACCGCTTTTCACAGGATTGCTACCTACACTATCCCTATGGTTGGTTCAGCTTTATTGTATTTTGAAATGTATTAAAAAAACAATGTATTAAAAAACATTGTTGTTTTTTTCAGAAACCAAGACCTAGTTTATTTTTCTTAAAGAAACACAAAAATTAACCTAATCTCCAATATGTCTGCTGAAATAAAGTAGAAGTGGATAGGTAAAAGTTCCATCTAATCAGTAAACATTTATGTAGTACTGCCCTGTGTTAGCAGTAGGGATAGAAAAACTTTGTTCTTAGGAGCTCCTTGACTCGGAGGGGAAAAGATCAGTAAAAGTGCAATGGAAAAACGCAGAGGGGGCTTCCCTGGTGGCTCAGTGGTAGGAATCTGCCTGCCAGTGCAGGAGACATGGGTTCGATCCCTGAACTGGGAGAATCCCATATGCAACAGAGCAATTAGGCCTGTGAGCCACAACTATTTAGCCTGTGCTCTAGAGTTTGTGAGCCTCAACTGTTGAAGGCCAAGTACCCTAGAGCCCATGCTCTGCAGCAAGAGAAGCCACCGCAACTAGAGAGTAGCCTCCGCTTGCCTCAACTGCAGAAAAGCGTGTGCAGCAGCAAAGGCCTAGCAGGGCCGAAGATGGATAGATAAATAAAATTCTTTGTAAAAAGCAAAGTGCGCAGGACTGGGCAAATGAGCAGGAGAGCTGACATCAATGTCAAGGGTAGCATTTCAGTTATCTATTACTCTGAATAAACTACCCAACATTAGTAGCTTAAAATAACAGTCATTCATTTTTTCTCAGGATTCTGTGAGTCGGGAATCCTAGTAGGGCTCAGCATTCCATGTAGCATCCTCTCATGAGGGTGCAGTCCGGAGGTGCTTAAGAATGGAAAATTCAGGATGCCTTCACTTGCATGCATGGAATCTTGGTGTGGGGACGGCCACTCCATATCTCTCTCTCCCCTCCATGCCTCCTCTCTCCCTTTCTCAAGGAACAGCAGCACACAGAGAGGCCACAAGTGTGAGCATATCTCCTGATTGTGACTCTTTGAAATGCCTAGAAATACAAGTGTGGCTTAGATTGGGTTTCATAGACCGTACCCCAGCACTGATGTTTACTCAGAGTTCCCATAGCTACCTGACTCCACTGAGCAGTTTAGAGGTGGAGGACACCCCCACCCAAGCGAGGTCTCTAGGGACTGTATAAGGATTAAAGCTACCCACTGTTAGAGGACACAGGTCAGCATTATATGATCATACTGAAAAAGTGTCATTTCTTAATTCTTACTGTAAAGATGAGAACGGTTGTTGAATTCATAAGCACATGAAATGTTTTGGGGGACAGTTAACTCTAATCTTTTTTCCTTCTTGAAACCCTTTAGTCTTTAATAAGAAATAAGTCAGCTAAATTCATCATAGTGCTGAAATATGTGAAAATGATTATTCTAACCAGTGATGTAAGAGTGCCTTGCCAGTTAAAACATGGTTGTTTTTACCATTAATGCTACAATACTTTAATAAACATAGTATACAAATTTCTCGGTATTAGAGGAAGCCCCAGTTAAAACCATCAACCACTAACACTGAGAAGTTTGTATACTGTGTTTGTTAAAGTATTGTAGTGTTAATGGAAGAAACATCCATGTACCACCAAGCTGACTAAGCTCTAGGAGACATCACCATCAGGGGCTTACCATAATCAGCAAATGCTCATGGTTAGCCTAATGCAAAATACTATTTCTTGTGTCACGGAGGATGTATGAAAGTTTATGACTTAGAGTTTGCCCTTGAACAAGTGAAACTTACCAGGCATTAGGTATATAGGAAGATGTTACCGGCTGGGATATGATACACTGCCCAGTGAATAGTATGGACAGAGAGGGTATGGATTTTGTCCTCCAAATTGTTTTCTGGGACTAACTCCCAGCTGAAGAGGAGAAATAATTTGAAAAAAGTTCTGAAAGGGTAGGTAGCTTGGAGTCATCAATTCATCTGTTACCCTATCTCAGATTCCACACAGGAAAACCACCCTCACTATTGCATTTTGAGTTGTTCAAAATTTTGAAGAACGTCTGTTTTTCTATTAGAAAAGTAAAATGTTTGCTTTCATCCATCATGACTGAACTTATCTCTCTTTAATTCAGAGTCTCTCACTGAATTTCTTCTCAGTGCACAGAACACCATCAAAAAAGACCTTTGCAATTGTTTTTAAGAGACTTTTAGAGATTCAGTTATATACTCAGATATCTTAATTAGCATTGCTCTGAGTGAAGCTACTGATGGAAATCAACTTGAAACAATTAGAATGTCTTCAAAGCTTTAAAGTGGGTCTGTTTAAATGCAGGGTTGGGGGGGGGTGCCTTTTATTTTAAATCAATTTGCTGGCTCGTATTTACTGTGGCCTAGTTGAAGTTATATATTGCATTTGAACCACAGTGTTCAACTAAAAAATTAGTCAGGCAGAGTTTTTGGTCTACTATAGTATAGTATAGACAGATAGATTGTATGTGTTTTATATATGTGTGTATATATCACACACATATTCATATATACATATATATGCATAGACATACAAAACTCTTTTTATAAGGGAAAAGGGAAGAAAATAACACAAGTAAAATAGCATTATGGGAGAAGGAGGAGAATCATGTGTTTTAGGACAGCAAGGTTAGAAAGACCAAGGACCATTTAAAGATTCAAAACAATAGCGTTTAGCATGAAATCTACTTTTTATCATCCTTACCCAGCCATCAGAATGAAGAAAGACAGTGTCCAGCTGCAGCAGTAGTTTGGTAGCAGGAGAATTAGAAGTAAAGGTACTAGTGCCTGAGGGGTGGGTCATGAATTAATAATTGCTATGTGGCGGATGAGCCCCGTCAGAAGAGCTGAAAATGAGGAAGTTGCCTTGCAGAGCGCTATCAATCACTCAGTGACCATAACTTCCAGTAATTAGTGTATTTTATGGGCCTTTGCTTCAGTGGCTCGAAAGCACATATGCTCCAGTCACAGCTAAACTTTGCCAGAGTAATATTCCAGGATGATTTATCCTCCTGCTGCACTGGGATATAACCCTATATTAGGTGAAGATTGTGAACTAAGCTGCAATAAAGTGTAAGTTTAGGTACAGTTTGCCCAGGTTGAGACCTCAATGTATCATGCTTTTCAGCATTCATGGTTAGACTACAGCCAGCAATCATTTTTTACAGTAAAACAAATAAAGCAATTAAAGGAGCAGCATTAGGATATTGTACTTGTGAATTACTGTTGCCCTGGCCCCATTTAAGTGTCCTCTGTTATAAACCCATTTCTAATTTAAAAAGAAAAAAAAAATCCACTGAATTAGAAACATTTATTTGTAATGCTATCTTTTCTCCATTATTACTAGTAATCAGTGGAATAGAATGCAGGACCTTCTGAATGATGGATAAACGTTTGATTTATTTCTTTGTGCTGCTGTGTTTGGGATCCTTAAGTTAAAACAAATTTACTTTTTATCAGTGGGCTCTGGTGAGGATAAGTCATTCCTTTTAAAATATTGGGACATGTTAAGAAGCACTCCTGATGGGAACCTCACCGGTAGGCTCTTTCTACACAAAGGAAGCGTTATCTGTGAGCCCTCCAGAGCACTTGGCACTTTTTGAACAGGCGTCAGGAGTTATTTGCTGTGGCTCACCCACTGCACAGGGAGTCTCATGGGGCCTTTGCCGACCAAGGGCCTTTGCCATTGCCAAAACATCTGTAGAGTCCAGGGTTCCCAGTAATTTAACAAGCTTTGCCACCAACCTCCAGTATGACCTTGGGCCAATTAATTAAGCTTCCTGTGCCTCCATTGAGCCATAATTCTGTTTGTGTTAAAGAAATCCTTGGAATGATAGGAAAGCATTATGCGAAAAGTATAAATTGAATAGGGAAAACACATGCGTGGTCCCACTGTGTTCTTTTTAGGGTGAAATGTTTCTACGCCACTTTTCAATGTTTGGTGATGGTTGTTCTTAAATTTCCTGAAATAGACACCAGTCATAAGCCCATTTCACCAAACAGGGAAGGAAAAGTGTTCACAGTTTGATGCTTTCATTCCATTTGTTATTCCATCTTTAATTTGCAATGTATTATAATGTCATACAAGTTAAAACAATAATGGTAAAACAAACTAATTGTCTTTAATTAAAGGGAATTAGGTTTTGATTTTAATATATTTGATGTAGCGAGAACTGATAACGTGGAGGGTCCCAAAGGTTGTTAGGGCATATTTCTGTGGGGCCTGATAGTGTTAGTAATAACCCTCTTCCTCATAGTTCTAGACATGAACAAATATGTCACTTCATCAGTCTCTGTTACTCGCACTTATGCCCCTCCGCAGGGGTTGCAGATTCCACAAGTTATCAGCTAATGGCGTTATACATTAAAAATTGAAGCTTTCCTCACTCCGAGGCCCTTCAAGGCTTTGTTCTTAAGCCCTAGACACTTTGGAGTGCAGCTGCAAACTATAGGCAGAAGATTAAATTAATTTGTAACTCTTTTTTTTTTTGGTATACTGTATTAGTAAATCCTCCACATTTAATTGAAACTCTGCTTCAAGACGCTTTGTGTTACTGTGTTCTTTGTTGTCACTTTAACCTCCCAAGCACTTTAGCACTGGTAAATTGCTGTTATATCCTTCGGATTGTTTTTAAACCATTTAGTAAGAGGACAGCGAGATTGATACATGGGAAGAAAAGTAAAATCTTAGGGTAGGTTTTGAGGTATTTAATATTTATTATGGTCCTTTGCCAGCATAGTTTCAGATGATTTAAACTCTCTCTCTAGGACTGTGTAAATTGGTCTTGGGATGAAATCTCACCTAGGGAATTTTATGTAATCCAATAGTTAAGTCTGATTTTTTTTAAAGTTTCCCTGTGTCTGAATGTTCCAAAGTGCTGCTACAATCATGTAAAATGAGGGTTTAACTGCAGTGTATGGTCTAAAGACAAAATCCTTCTGTGGAAATTTAACTGTGTAAGATGTGCACAGGTAATTCACAAATTTTAGAACATTTCAGACTATAAAGTCCTCCTTCGGCTATATCACTGACTATGTTGAAATGCTTATTTTCAATTTGCAGTTTTGTTGAGAAACGTAGAATATGTCTAAATTAAGAATTTATAAAACTCCAGTGCTCTTTAACATAACTGTAAATTTAAAACAACTCCCCCACTGTTGATATTCTAAGTTGGAAAGTTGGTCACCAAAAACATATCCTGAGTTTATGTCCTACACTAGCTTTCTGGCTACAGCATATGTTTTCTCTTTATCCTTTATGACTTCATGACAGTAATGATCTTTACTGTTAACAGAAGCCATTGTTGTTGCTTTGTAAATAAATGTCTTCTGCCCTGACTTTTTGTTGAAATGCAGAAGTTTCTATCATGCAGTTGTTATTATCTGGCAATTGTTATAATCACACCCACAGATATATTGATTATTTAAATTATAAAATCCAACTTATTCAAATAATGCTAAGTCAGTAGTATTTCATAGATTCTGGACAAATTAAAAGATCAGTAAGATGACGCTAAGGAACCGTCCTAGTTTTACAGTGAAATGTTAGTAGTTTACTGTTATTTAAATGTATTCCTAACAGGTAAATGTTTTCAGAGTGTTTAGCAGTTTACTGAATCTGAAGTATTTGGAATTAAAATGCACTTTTTTATTTAATGTTAAACAGAATCCTGTCCCTCCCCCATCTCTGCCTCCACTCCTCCAAAATAAATAAAGCTTTTCCAAATCTTTTACAATATGAGTTGTTCCCCTCCTGGGAATGAAAAGGATGTTAGAGTCATCTGATGAATTGCTGGCACGTACATGGATCCACATTTTTCAATATACTTTTTTTTAACTGGACTTAAGCTGCCTAAATTTAAATGCTTCTTTTGTAAAGATGATAAAAGAGAGCAATGACTTCTATTGGCTTAGCCCTAATCTGTTTGCTTTGTTGTGATTCTTTTTTTTTCTTCTTTAACTGTTAACCTATTTATAAATCTAAATCTACATACAAAGGTCATTGGTTGGCTGAACTTAAACCATTTTACTCAGTAAATTTAATTAAGAAAATACAGTGCAACTCATAAGCAAATGAGTTTTTTCCTAGTTTTAAACCAAACCACCCTCTTGAGTGCTGATTGCCTTGCCCGACCCCTGGTGATACAGAAACAGGCAAAATTAAAAAGGACATTAAAGCTTCATTAAATCTGAAACACATTTAGTACAGTGACATATCTGCAGGCCATTTCAGAGAAGATTACATACTCTCTTTTGTAAGTTTCCTAATTTATAATACCTTGACAATAAAAACTGGGGAAATGCAAGTAGATTAATAGACCAGTAGGGGTAAAAGATACAGAATGGCCCCAGGTCTGTCTGTCTCTGAAATAGTCACTCATAGCATATTTGCTCCCTCTTCCCCATAAGGTTTCAGTGTTTATTTTGAGTTTTGACAGCCCCAGCCTTATCTGCTGAGAGCCCCTTTCCTTTTTTACCTTCTCCTAATTGAACTTGATAAAAAGATTCTAGGGCCTGGCTGTATATTTCCTTCTGTTTTGTCACAAGACAAATAGTACAGAGAACATAAACATCGCAGCTGCATTAAACCTAAAAGGACGGAGACTTACGTGGAAGGCAGTTCCCTCTCCCAGAGCCTTAGAATGACAGCTTTGGTGCCACCCTTACAATGCTGCTGCCAGTTTTCACTGACGCAGAATTGGGATCCTTGGCTTGCCGCTGAACAACCCAGTGGCGACACTGTGAAAGAGGAAATGATTGTTGTGCATCTCTGGTCAAGAACTAGGAACCATTCTCTGCCCCCTCACATCTGCAAGATGCCTTAGAAACAGTCCTCCCAGGAATGTAGTTGACAAGTAAGACTGAGCTTCCACAGGATATCAGGAAAGTACACACAAGTAGAGCCAGTCCCACGGATGATGAGTTTGCTTATTCAAGCACTGCCACCTGTTCCCAAGCAGGCTGGTACAGAGGCTCCCAGCTGAATTTTCTCTCTGTTCTCTTGCATGGAGGTCTCTGACAGAGTAAATCAATGACATCAGCCAGCCTTATTACCTTTTATCACTCATGAGAAGGGAGCCAAGTTGATGCGTGCACGTGCCTAAGTCAGCTATAGTCTCACCTCTCCATAGGACAGTGGTACCTTAAGAATTTGAGGTTTTGTGTTGAAGTGGGAAAAGTTTACATTTTTCATCTTATCCCATTTTGTTTAAAGCCTTCCATTTATCATTGCTTAGTTCTTTTATCTGCAAGAACCAGTGGCCAGTGTTGACATAGTAAGCCAGGTGGACAGAAGTCTTCCGTAGGCCCTAATAACATGTTCAGCATATACCAGGGTGAAGGGTGCAGCACCTGTGGAAGGACTTCAGATCGAATGTTCTAAATGTTTTCTAGTAGTTGTTAAGCTGTCACCTTTTTCAGATGAGAGACCCTCCTCTTGCTACTTTTTTAAGTCCAAATGAAAGAGTGTGCAAAGCTCATAATCTGCAGATGGGTGTGGTGATAGGTGACAGCCTTTGGTGAGCTGTCACCAAAGGCTGTCAGTTCAGTACAGAATGGGGCAAATGCCTAGCCCACCCATTTCTACCACGGAAGACCAGAGTGGGTCCTCCTGAATCAATGTACACATTCTCATTGGCCAGAAACACACTGTATTTACAAAATCGTAAGTCAAATTGATGGTCAGTGTTGGGTGGGGGATACAGTGGAGGCAGTGGAGAGCTGAGTCGCTTCCCTTCCTAACTAATAGTAATAGCAGTATATAGACAGACATAATCATGCAAAGCTGTGAAAAGGAGTTTAACATTCACACTTTTTTTCCTTCACTTTATACTTGAATGGATTAACGACGTCCACCAGATGAAACAATGATAGTATAACTTTATATCTTGAAAATCTGAGAACTTTGAGTATATAAGAAATGAATGCAAGGTAACAAAACTTACCAAGTATTCCAAAACATATATATATATATATATATATACATCCAAATGAGTGCTGACCCTTTCCAAGTAGTCACCTTTTGTGGTCATATAAGTTTATTGGTTTTCTTGGTCATATAGGTCAATAGGTTTATTCCTATTATGTTGCTGAAGCACGCACTGATTTTAGAACTTTAAAAATTAACCTCAGCACCTTCATGTCTATCCTTATTAAGGAACAAAATATTCTTTGAAGTTGGCTTTGGGTTTTGTTGACTGCTGCTGCTGCTACGTCGCTTCAGTCGTGTCTGACTTTGTGCGACCCCATAGACGGCAGCCCACCAGGCTCCCCCATCCCTGGGATTCTCCAGGCAAGAACACTGGAGTGGGTTTCCATTTCCTTCTCCAGTGCATGAAAGTGAAAAGTGAAGGGGAAGTCACTCAGTCGTGTCTGACTCTTCGCGACCCCATGAACTGTAGCCCACCAGGCTCCTCCGTCCATTGGATTTTCCAGGCAAGAGTACTGGAGTGGGGTGCCATTGCCTTCTCCATTTGTTGACTAAGGCCATTCAAACCTTAGCCAACAAATAATTTACATTATCAAAAAGCAGAGGGGTATAATTTTAAGTTCAGGATAAGATGCAGTTCTAATAAAATGAAGTCATTCTCCTGTTACTTGAAATGATTCTAAACATAGTTTCTAAAGAGGAGTTCAGAAATGTTTGAGCAGTGTCAGTGTCTTTGAAATAAATATGCAACTTCTCAAGATATAGAAAGGTAGTGTAATACGTTGGAAAGAATCCTGGATTCGGTTGCAAATCTTGGGGTCAGTCCCCACACTTATTAACCACGTGGAAATGTCTTCAGTGGGACTCTGGGGTTCTAGTCTGGAAAATGGATTGATGTTTCTTGGATCCATTCCAACTTCAAAGTTCCCTATTGTAGCAATTCTACTCTTAAATAGTTACAAATACATATAAAGGATTTTGAGCTTGAAGATGGGCCACATTATGAAGTTGCAAAATTTAGCCACTATTTTCTTTAAATAAAATAGTACAGTCTTATACTATAGTCTTACAGTATGTTTGGTAAATTTGATCTTATCACTGTATATTAATCCTGTTCCTGGTTGAATCATTTTGTTTCCACAGGTGAGAATTCAAAGACCAAAGTTAAGTGAGAGGTGTAAAAACACATAGCGGTTTACAAAGCAAGCAAAATTGGAAGCTCTAAGGATTCATTTTCCAAATTTCAGACCTATTGTTCCAGCTCCACGATCTCGAAATGCCATTTTCCTACTAGTAATAGCTCTTTCCTTTTAACTATGAATGGATGGGGGAAAAAATGAAAATAGTGGCAAAATTTCCTGTTTCATATGGCCCATCCCCATTTCCTACAACTCTTTTTATAATTCTTATAAATGAAAATTCTACAGAACAGTCGGCTCAGATCAATTAAATGTTCCCATTTTTACAAGAGAAAAAAACCACAGTCTCCTATGATTTTACATCTCTGTCTAGAAGAAGCTGTTGTACACTTGTAAATGTGAATAATGCCTGTGCAGCTGAGAATATTCCTAAGAGAAATGACATAAAGATAGTGTTTAGTTGTTAAAATTAGAATATTTTATCAGGGAATACAGCGTTGTCCAATGTAAATGTTCATTCTAAATACAACTCTCAATGTAATTACAACAATAATTTAGTTTGTGCGTTTGAGGTTGTGAGCTTTTTATATTTGCTGAATACAGTTCTGAAATTTAGTACTTGTCTGTCTTAAGGAGATCTGCCCTGCATGCAAATCTATAACTAGACAAATATTATTTCCTTTCCCAGCTTGCTCTTGGGAGGTTTCCATATCCTCAGGTAAGATTGTTCATTACTGCCGTTTGCCACTGTGACATTCATTCCTATGTATGAAGGTACAGGGAGCAATTGTGAACATTTGAGCCACATACAAATAAATCTGTCCTGTTAAATTGAAAAGTGATATCTTAAAGGAGTCATTTAGAAGTCTCTATTGATTTTTGATTTTTTTTAAACTCCAGGTTTTTTCCCTCTTTGTTAAAGGTTGGAAGCCGTCATCGGGCTCTTCCTTTGTGTCCGCTGGTGATGTTTTCCTCATCCCAGCCCAGCCCCATGTGCTCATACAGAGGTTGGAAGAGAGGCCCAGCCTTTTCTTGATACAGTGTTTGAGTTTTTGGATTCAGTTAGTTATTTGAATTAAAGGATGGAGATGAAGGGTGAAAATATCTAATCTAGGTCATTATTTTTGCTAAGCAAAATAGGTGGACCCCCACTTTTACATGGATATGATTTTGAGCGTTTTTGGTTTTTTAAATTTGCCCTTTCTATTTACATGTCTAAGAAAATAAACTATGTTATGTTATGTTACCGTTATGTTACCATTGCTGACAATAATCTCTGTGGTAATTTCTTTAAGATTTTTATTGTAGAAGGGTGTTAGCACTTCAAATGTTAAGCTTTCTGTGGTTTGAAAATTGTTCCCCAGTGTGTGGGGAGAAAGAAGTGAACTGTCTAGAGGGATGAAAAATGAATCGTTTGACTGTTTTCCTCTGGTTGATGCTCACTGTTTTTTCTGGCATCTTGGTCTGTACAGGCCAAAGTGCCTGGAGGCATGTCTGATTTAAAGGTGGTGTTGGTCTCTGCTCTTTAAGCATCTATTAACTTGCTATTATTATGCAAATAAGTGTTGTATTACACATACTAATTTATGCATGGTTAGATTATGCAGATGCATCACAAACATGGTTATTGAATAATAGGATGGGGCTCATTCTCTATCCCATCTTTATAAGCAGTTTTAAACAAATTCTCCTGATACCCATGTGAACATTTAAAGCCCCTTCACACGCTGAAATGTCTCTTCTGTATCCTTTTTCTTTTACAGTTAAAGCCATCAGATAAATAGAGGAGAAATTGTCCAAGTTGTTAGGTTCAAGAGTGTCAGTCTCACTTTTCAAATGTGTAGGATTATTTGTTTAAACATAATCTTTTCCTTAAAGAGAAGCTCTGAAATGTAATCACTTGGCATGCATGCTCAAATTCAGTGACATTTTAGTGTATACAGCCTTGCTGCTTAGCTCTAGGTAGCCCATCAAATTAAAATCACATTTTCGGGATTTATAGCTCATTAAAATATTTATCTTGGTAAGCCTCTTATTCTGTCAGTAATTTTTAAACAATTCACTGTTTGGCCAATTTATGCAATCCCCTCATTTTGTAAATGAAGAGGCACTATACAACTTAACCTCTCAAACAAGTCTTAGTAGAAAGCTTGTAAGCCACCTAGAAAAAAATACCAAAGTTTGAGAATATAGCTCTATTCTTGAGATTCCTAATGCCTAGAGTATTTAATCAGTGAAATTTGGTATGTGAGACGTCTAAGAAACGATTGCCTTTGCATTTGACAAATGAAGCTTTGGAAGACTGGTCGAATTTGGGAAGAGGCTGTCTGCCTTCCCAGTGTTGAATGTTTTCGGGACTGTGTTAAGCATATATTTACTGGATCAGTCAAGTGGAAGTGGAAAACTCAAATGTGCTGCACTCCCTAGATAGCAATCACTGATACGCCAGAGTGAGGGGAAAACTATTATTTCTTGGGTCATGACAGAGTATTGTCACCAAACTGGGGCTTTGAAATAATAGAAGTAGCTTTTGATGCCATCAGGTCTGTTTCTCAGGTCTCACAAACAGAAGTTTGTGCACTTCATTGTTGGCATCAGTAATGACTTTTGATGGACTTGGCATTTATTTTACAGGCTTTGTACTATATACTGAGGATTGGGAAAGGATCCTTTATAAATTCCTTTTCTACCCTTACCTTTTGCCTTCAGATAAAACACATGAAGAAAAATAAATATTTTTATAGTATCTCAGGGACTGGATTATGAAACAATACCTTCTGTTTGGCCTGTATTATCTCATTTGAACCCCGAGCCACTCTGTGAGGTAGCCTCCCCTCACAAGTTGGGCAGACAGGATAGCTGATTTGCTCACTGTTGTACTGTAGCTTATGGCCATTGAATCCCGAGGATGATGGGCAGGAGTGAATCACAAACTCTCAAGATTGGAAAGGGATCTCAGACAACGTCGAATCAGACCTCTCATAATATCTCTGAAAAGCAAACAGTTGAACATGTCTAGTGATAGGAGACTCACTAGTTTACAGAGCAGCCCTAGAGTCACATCTTGATTTACCAGGCTTAAGGACTACCTCGTCTCAATTGTTACCCACTAGTCTGCTCCTTGAACACAGGAAAGATTTTCACATAACCCTTAAGGTCTCAAAGTTTTGCATCCCTTCTATCCCCAGGGATGGTGCTGAGTCAAATCAGGGCACCAGATCTCAGCTCTCCTTACTAGTGGGAAGCTGAGGAGACTGGCCTCTTTGAAAGAGCTCTAGACCAGGAGCCAGAAGATTAGGGTTAGAACCCAGCTCTGGGATTTCCCTGGTGGTGTACTCATTAAGAATCCATCTGCCAATGCAGAGGACACAGGTTAGACCCCTGCCCTGGGAAGATTGCACATACCATAGAGCAACTTAGCCCCTGTGCCAAAACTACTGAGCCAGAACCCGAGAGCCTCAACTACTGAGTCCTTGTGTGTGGCTACTGAATGTGCCTAGAGCCCATGCTCCGAAACCAAAGAAGCCACCGTGATGAGAAGCTTGTGCACCACAACAAAGAGTAGCCCCCACTCTCTGCAACTAGAGAAAGCCCACTCACAGCAGCAAAGACCCAGAGTAGCCAAAAAATAAAAGTAAAAGAAATAAATCTTAAAAAAATGAACCCAGCTCTACCATAAGCTTCAGTCACCGCAGGCCTTAATTCTTGCTTTGTAACTCTTGGAGGCCTGTTTCCTCATCTCTAAAATGAGCCTGTCTGATTAGAAGCATGCAGAGCAGATGAGATTATGGATATGAAACCACTTGGGAAAGTACAGAGGGCCACCCTACTGGCCCTGATGTGGGACTGTAGCACAAAAGAGAACTTATAATCGTCAACCAAAGGTTGCAAGAGGATGTGTACGCAACCTGCCAGCTGCAGCTGGAGCAGAGCGTAAAATGAGCAGAAGGGAAGGAGGGGAGGAGAGGCCAGCTTCCAGACTCATCCTTCCCCCAGCCCAGCGTCAGCGCCGCTGACAGCATCGTTAGCAGCGTCTCCTCCTGCCGGTGACGCGGAGTGTACCCGGTGGGGATGCAGATGCAGGAGGGGTGCTAGGAAGATAGCCGGAAGAGTCAGTGGCCTGGGAACCACATGAAGGTTACAGGGCTGGATTTTCATTGAAATAATCATTCTCCAGGAAACTTTATTGTTTGGGGGGTTGGTTTTTATTTGTTATTTGAAAGCACTATCTATTTTAGTTTCCTTTAGGCCTTAAAGTTGTGTAGCCTCATTGGCATGCAGTTTAGGGCTCTATGGGAAAAAAGGCTAGAAGTCGTTATAATTACCCAGTCTTATCACTACAGTTTATAGTAGGAGGAACAATGACGTCGGAACCACTAGCACCTTTCCGACACTGAGCCCCAGAGCACTCGCTGTTATGTGACTCAGGCTATACATCCCAGGCTATACACCTGCAGGATGGGATGTATACATTTCCAGCCTCCAGGTGAGCAGGCTGAGTCTCTGGGGCTCCAAGGCGTCTTGCCTTGGGGATGAATTGGTACAGTGAGAGCCGAGACTCGCAGGTGACTAAACGAGATGACTGGATCTGTGAACTCTGATTTTGGTTGACTGTTCAAACCACCGCCCTTCTGCCCTCTCAGCCCCACCAAGCCCTTCTCCTGGCCCACTTTCTCTGCCCTCGGCAGGCCTTCTGTGTAGATGAGAAGGGTTGTCCCATGGAAGATGATGGCAAAACCATTCCCCTGGAGCCTCCTGGCTTTTCTCACCATGTGTTAGCAGAGTGACAGGGGGTCTGGAGGCCTTGGAGCTCTCACTGACCCCAGTGCCGTTCAACTCTGGGTGCCTGTGAAGCATATTCTGCAATAGCATAATGAAAAATCATGGTTTTAAACATCTGGTAAAGAGATAGTATCTCAATTTCTTGAACAGTTTAGCTGTAATACTCTTTGGGAACAATGGGTGGGAGCTGTATGTAGTTAATCGTGTACATCCAAATCCAGTTGACTTAAAAAACACAATGGTGGGCAATGGTTGGTTTAATGACACCATAATTTAGGGGAAACCAAAGAGATTGCCTGCTAAAAATTGTTGTCCTTCATTCAGACTTTACAACCAGTGCCCTGCATTAGGGCAATAGTAAATCCATTAAGGAGACTTCTCAAGGGTTATGTCGGCTCTGACATTTGAAAATTTGGTAAGCAAGATGCCACGGGAAAGTGAAGATAATATGGATACACATGTGTTTAAGGTACTTTTGCATGTATAAAAATGTACTTCTTTTGGCTACATTTCCTGATCTTAGTTAATAAATTACATCAAAATGACCTGAAGTTAAAAAAAAGGAAAAAAAATCTGAGCAAATAGTGCCCCTGGTATTGTAAAGCTTTGAATGTTTTCACACCCCATTAATTTATTACTTCTCTTTCTTCATCTTTAAATTTCATTTTTTTTTTCAAAAATTCCGACTCCCCGCTGCTGCAGTGATTTTCATCTTGTTGTTAATTTTCCCTGCTCCATATGGAGCTCCAGACATTTCACCTGGAGGCTGTACTAGATTTTGCTGTAGTGATCGTACTTCCGGAGGCCAAAACTGTCATTTAGGGTTCCTGGTGCATCTGTCTGCGCCAGGCTTTTCACTGGCATGGGAGAGTGTGAATAACAAATTGGATGCACCTGAGATTCAGATGATTAGTGTGTTTTGTGAATCTCCACGACTTGTAAGCAGATAGCTCTGGGGGTGGCGGGGAGGGCCGAACATCGACTGTGGGTGAATCTGTACTCACACCTTACATTTGGGGCTTTTCAAGGGAAGTGCAAACATCCTAGGCAGCCTGGGTGCAGAGAGAGTAACAAATATTTCATCCTGCCTTGTCATTGATTAGAAAAGAGCCTTTAATTTCATTTCACCCCATGTTGTGATTAATTTGCATTCTTTGTCAGAAGTTAATGGAGTTTTTTATGGTTCACTCTGAAATCCTTGAAGACATCAGACTTGATCTGATGTTTATACAACCGCCAGCGGAATTTTTTCGTTTGATTGATGGCAAGCTTGATGTTATTCCAAACGGCTTTTTAAGCTGTTTTTAAGAATTATTTGAATAAAATTCAAGCAAGATATTGTTGTAACGATCAAGATTATCTGTTAAAAATCTGTTTCAAATAAAGAAGATGATAAGTAGTAAAAAGGATCAAAAACATGAGATATAGTACATGGTGATGTTATTTGTTAAAATACATAAGAATGGCATTCAAATAAAATATTGCAGTATGTAGAGATCACTTTTATTGAAAAAAAATACCATCATCTGACCAAATAGAATAATTAAGGCCAAGGTAGAAGGAATGTCTGCATCTTTGGGATTAAAAATCTTTACAAGTGGCGATTCTCATTTATTCTGCCACCTTTTGCCACCAGTGTACAGAGTAGAGATCTACTGTTCTTAACTCAGGGAGACAGGGTCTGTCAGGCCTGTTAGCTGAACAAAATGATGACATATTACTTGTCTCAATAAAGAGGCATTCTTAAATCCCAATACAAGTTAAACATAAGTGGATAAGAGGATTTTAAGTGAAAGATATGTATTCTTAATAGTATAATGACTGGACTTTTTCACAAGATAGTACAGAAATGAAAATATCCTGTTCTTAAAAAGCAAAAACACCCCACTTGTTCATGGGTTAGAGGAAGGTCTGTTCACCCCTTGTACACTGTATATCAAAGTATGAAGGAAGCTATGGCGGCATGTGCTCAGAACCCCCTGCTGCTGACCAAGGAAATATGTTTTGCAAATGCTTTTTGATTACTAATACCATTTGTTTGATTGGGGGACTGCCTTGCTTCAGCAGGTTCTGGCTTTGCTGTGACTGCTGCTATTGAGACTTACTCATAGGTCAAAAAGCTACTTATCTGAGCACTTTCACTTAAAACAGATTAATTTATTTGCTGTATCTGAAAGTTTGCTAAGTAATTGGGTGGTTTTAATGGAAGTTACTGCTTTCTGATCCTTGTATTAACATGATCTAAGGTCCTTTTTATTATACGCAATCCATATTATTGACCACAGTTGCCCTGTTTTCATTTAAATGTAAGCAGCTTGTCAAGTAGAAAATATTTCGTTTAACTTGGCTTGGAAACCTGCTATTTTAATATGTGTAAGTTTTTTTTTTTCAATTGACAGACTGTCTTTTAAACATATGTTTATTTTGTAGTAATAAATTGTGTTCTGAATAGAGTATTTTCTCATAATAAAGTAAAAATATATGTTCTTAAAACTATTTTAAAATAGTAAATGTTTTTCAAAAGTTAATGTCAAAATACAAGAGTTTTTACTCCTAATTTTATTCATGTTTTAAATTTCTTTGAGTATATTACTACTGATCCTAACTTTGATAATTTCATGTTGTTTTATATTTATTGTTATATTCACACTATTGCTATCACTATCTTATATATGTATTAATATACTGATTACATCTAGACCAACCTAATATTGCAAAATTAAACCTAAAAAGCTTGCCTTTTTTGAAAAGAGGTGTTCAGAATCTATCCTTTGTTGCATGAACTTTTTGAATTTGAACGTAAAGGATTTTAGTAAATTTAAGTATCCAGTTTTTTCTGTGAGATCTCTAGTCAAAGAGAAAAGTAGCAGGGGGTAATTACCCCAACTTCAAATTATAACCTTTAATTGGCAAGAGTCCAAAAGAGTGATATGTGTGCAGTTTTATTTTTTCAAACAGATTTCTAGCTTACATGTTTTAATTCATTGTTTATTTTCACCCTCACTATTTAGGATATAGACATTTAAAATATACTGACATTTGAAGCCATAAAATCAGATTTTATGTTCCATAAATGCAGAGGTGAAATTTAAGTGATATGAAGATGTTTGCTGATGCACATTTGCTTCTTCCCAGGAATTTTTAAATTGCCTCTGTCAAATTTTTCTCCCAATGCCTATTTCATACTTATAAAGATATTTCATAATTTTATTTGCTTAGCCTATCCTGAAGACGGGAGGTGGGTTCCCAGTATATCTTTAAGATAGAGCAGAAATGGAAGAGAAATCATCCCCCAAATGTGGGTAGCTTAGAAATGTGAAACTTTCAAGATAAATTACTTGTTAATACCTCAGCTAGGTTAGTGATTCCTGTCTTTGTTTTTTTTTAAGGCACTAACCCAATGTTGGTTTGTTTCTATAGCACCTACTAAACTATTTTATGACATACATTTCAGTTTTCTTGAACACGTATTTGTCACTGAGCATCTACTCTGTCCAGGCACTGTGCTAAGCACTGGGAGTAGAGAAATGAAATACGTTGTCCCTGCTATCAAAGCATCTAATGCAGTGGGCAGGAAGAACATAAATCAATGGCAGTTGATATAAAAGGAACCCTACAGGAGATGGTGTGCTCCAGCCTAACGAGTCAGAGGTCAGCTCACTTGAGGAAGCCACGGCTTCACAGGGTGGATGATGCTTGAGCTGAGGCTCTAAGGCTGCTGCTGCTAAGTCGCTTCAGTCGTGTCCGACTCTGTGCGACCCCATGGACTGCAGCCTACCAGGCTTCTCTGTCCATGAGATTCTCCAGGCAAGAACACTGGAGTGGGTTGCCATTTCCTTCTCCAGTGCATGAAAGTGGAAAGTGAAAGTGAAGTCGCTCAGTCGTGTCTGACTCTTAGCAACCCCGTGGACTGTGGCCCACCAGGCTCCTCCATCCATGGGATTTTCCGGGCAACAGTACTGGAGTGGGGTGCCATTGCCTTCTCCCGAGGCTCTAAGGCTAGAAGGATGGAAAAGAACTCCAGGCATTCTAGTCAAGAGAGTCATTTTCTCTATCCTTAAGATAAAGGTCTGACACAGCATGTTGTACTTGGTTTCCTTGCAGTACTTCAACTCAGTAAGTTCACTACTGCTGCTATTACTTTGATCTCCCTCATAGTTTGGGAATTTCCTTAGATGACCTCTAAAGCAACACAAGGAGGGAAAGAAGTAAGAAGGGGAGGGAAGAATGACAGAGGAGAGAGGTACTGTATCAGGATGGAGCCAGCACATGTAGCAGATCCAGATCATGAACTTGGGCTTGAGAATTTCATGACTCCCTTTGAGATGACTGAGAACCAATCTGAGGTCAGAAATCATTACATTTTTAAATTTTTTACTCATTTATTTTGAATTTTTTGTCTGTGCTGGGTCTTCATTGCTGGGTGAGGGCATTCTCTAGTTGCAGGGAGTAGGGGCTACTCTTTGCTTTGGTACATGGGCTTCTTCTTGCAGGGGCTTCCCTTATTACAGAGCACAGGCTTCAATAGTTGCTGCACGCAGGTTCGGTAGTTATGGCTCAAGGGCTCTAGAGCGTGGGCTCAGTAGTTATGGCGCATGGGCTTTCATTTCTCTGAGGCATGTGGAATCTTCCTGGATGAGGGATCGAACCCATGTCCCCTGCATTAGCAGGCAGGTTCTTAACCACTGGACTCCAGGTAAATCTAGAAATCATTGCATTTTAAGGTTTCTACCCCTAAGGTCCAGACTTCCCAGGTGGTGCTAGTGGTAAAGAACCTGCCTGCCAATGCAGGAGACACAAGAGATGTGGGTTCAGTCCCTGGGTCAGGAAGATCCCCTGGAAGAGGGCATGGCAACCCACGCCAGTATTCTTGCCTGGGAAATCCCATAGACAGAGAAGCCTGGTGGGCTACAGTCCCTGGAGTCACAAAACGTCAGATATGACTGAGCACTTAGCCTACAGTCAGTTGGCACATGCCTCTAAGGGGTTCTCTGCCACCCTTTATGAATTTGACTTGGCTAGACTGCTGGGGAGTTGGGGGGGTTGTCATGATCAAATGACCTAATACCTAAGAGAGCCCTTTGAAAAATATAAGTTGGTAAACAAGAGCAAGGTAATATTAGTATTATTTATATTTTCAGAAAGTACTTTAGGGATTTACCCACGTAGCTCTGAAAATATATGACCATGTCTCACTCCAGGTAGGACTAAAATGAATTACTTTTCTGATCCCATAAGAGCCTTCCTTTACAGTCTTTCTTTTTTCAGTTATAATCTATCATTAACAATCAGTCATTAATACATAGAATTATATGCAGAATATAGTAATTTTTAATTCAATAACTGGGGACCATTATTCTTCTACAATTTTTAAATAAGCAGTTTAGCCCAGAAATAGAATTGAAGCTTGAAGTAGAGAATTTGGTGCCCAGTCTGGCTTTTACGAATGACGTCACTGCCTTCTTTCCTTCTGAGACTTGTGGTCTAGAAAGCCGGTCATTTTTTCCCCCTTTGGTTTCATTGGTGCTACTTAATGGTAGCATAGAATTGCAGGATGTGAGGTGATCTTACAATGGTCTAGTCCAACTCATTTACTTTACAGAGGAGAACATGGGGGTCCATAGCTGTTAAATGACTCACTGATGATTACCAGATATTTGGCAACAGAATCAGACTGTCTCCCACTCTGGAGGGCTGGGGTGCAGGGAGAAAGTGAGAAAAGGCACCCAGGGTCTTTGAGCCCAAATGGCTATCCTTATTTTACACACCCATCCACTCAGGTACTGCCTCCAACAGGCGTGTCTTCAGAGATGGAAATTACTGTCCTAGGATGCTCCGTACCTGCTAGGTAATTGCTGATGGATACGGATCCCTGGAGGGAAAGTGGTCCTCAACAGCAGCAGTAACAGCAGCAACAACGGGCAAAGACATCAGCTTTTATTGTACTCCAGTGTTTTATTTAACAACATTCAGTATAGAAAACTTAGGTAGATTTGGAGCGAGAGGCTCATTGGCATCCAAGTTAAAAGGGGGGCAGGCCTGGCCAAGCTTTGTTTGAGTACAGATTACTTTTCAGATGTTTAACAGTTCTGGATTAATGCCTGGGGGCTTGGGAATTCTTCCTCAACTAAAATGTTAGTGATGCTCAGAACCCAACCCTCTTTACTGCCAATGAAACAGACAAGCTAAGTTCATTAAAAAATCAATGAGTTGCCTAAAAGGAGCAAAGAGCTGATTCGATTTAAGCCTGGAGATTGCCCAGGACACACCAGGTGGAAAGAAGGGTCACAGTGACTGCTAGAAGCTAGGAGAGGAGGCAGTTGTCTGTTTATGCACAGAGCCAAGGTATCGAGGGAACCTAAGGCAACCAATTAGAACCAAGTGTGGCCTCTTATGCTATACACTGTCAGGGTCTATAGGTGGTGACCACCATGTAGAGAGGGCAAGGAAGGCTGGGGAATGTGACAGTCTCATGAGGAAGGAAGCTCAGATGAGGAGAGAAAGACCAAAGATGGGAATGGAGTTTGTTTTATTTCCTGTTTAGAAGTTCAGAGAGCATCATTCTGGGCATGAGGAGACCTTGACTAGTTTGGTAAAATACAGTAAACAAAAGAACGTTCCCATCTAAAGGTCTCCCTGCAGCCCCTGCGCTTTGGACAGCCCTGTACCTCCTTGGTAGCCAACTGGAAATGTTCAGTGACTCAGAGCAGAGGTGACCGGGGCACAGCAAGCAACACACCCAGCGAATAACAAGTTAAATCATTGTCAGTATATGGTCTCTGCCCAGTGGCTCATACAACATTTGGCAAACAAGGACTGAAAAATGCTGGGCTAGATACATCTGTGGTCTCCTTTCATTTTTTTATTTTTATTTTTCTTACCACACTACATGACATGTGGGACCTTACCTCCCCAGCCAAGGATCGAACCCATGTCCTCTGCATTAGAAGCACAGAGTCTTACCTTAACCACTGGACCACCAGGGAAGTCCCTGCTTTCATCTTGTATGAGCAGTTTCCTCCTCTTTTCCACACCTTCAGCCACCTTTCTCATCCCCATCTCCTAAATCCTCTCTTAAAATTTATTGAAACTTTATTTTGCCTATATCAAAATATGAGAGGTGTGAACCAAAACTCTGAAACAGAAGTCAAGCTTTCTTTAATTCATTCTAAATCTATGACTTCTTCTCTTTAAATCTATTTTGAATTTACAGTCACGCCAATACGGCATTCGTTAATTGACATGGTTATGTGTGACTGTATTTCAAGGTTTTCTTTTCTTTCCTAATCCAGTAAGAACCACGTATTGGCTGCAATTACAGCTTATCTCAGAATCTCAGCAGGCCAAACCATGTTGTCAGATATATCATATTTGTTTGGGTTTTTTGTTTGTTTGTTTGTTTAAGGAGCAATATGTGGAGTCTTAGCTCACAAAGAAAACCTTCCTTGCAATGCCTGAAAACATGACTTGTTGTGGGCCTCATGGGGAAGCTGTCTTAGAGATTTACAGCATCCTGAATCCATCGAACGATATTTCATACAAATATTCAGTGGCATACAGAGGTGAGTGTACGCCCTGTGCTTAAGTCTCACCTCTGCCGCTAAGTTTCAGGGAACTTAAAAAGTCCCTTTGTTTTTGTGGGCCAGCAAGTACATATCTTACCCATCATCTTGGTCCTAGAGTCTCGTAAAGTGACTGGCAGTAAGATCTTCATACACACATATGAATTGATAATTCAGTCTAATTTTACTTTTTTACATGTTGGCATAGCATGTTTTAGAATCAGAAGAAACTAAGAATCAGTTCACATACTTAGGCTTTAAATTAATAATTTCATCACCTTCCATTGTCCATACTTCCACTCTGCCCTCGCAGCATCAATACCCGAAGAATAAAGCCTTCCAAGGAGACTCGATATTTGTCTTCAGATATTTGAGGATTCTCTGTAAAAAAAAGGATGTGGATTTGCAATGTTAGGAGGATAGAACTGGAATAGGAGGTAGGATGGGCAGTCAGAAAATGCGCGGACTCCCCATTACTGTACGTATTCAAACAGAAACACAATCAGCCGGGGTGTAATGATGGAAGGATTCAAGAGTCAGATGGGGTGGAAGCAGGGTCAGATTAAAGAACCTTTTGGGTGGCTTTCAGACACCAAGTCTATGAGTCTCCTTCAGCCAAATGAAAGACTAATGCATTTTCTGTCAGTTACAAGGGAAAGACCACAGGTAGAAACTTCATCAGACTTGTCTAGATGCTGTAATTAGTTTAATCATCTGCTCATTTTGACTCTCAAATACTCTATCAGTATGAAACAGATAAGAAATAGAAGAGTACAAGAAAGAAGTAATTTTTTTTCCAGCCCAAAACCTATACATTTCTCTGTTTCGCTCCATTGAGCCAACTATGTGATATGGCTATCAAAAATGTGAATACCCTTGTAGCCTCTGTGAGATTCTACCAAGTACAGTGTCCACAATCAGGTGATCTAAGCCAGTGCAAGGTATGTGTTCAGGCATAGGCATTGCACTTCATGAGGAATGTGCCTGTACAGCACCACATTCAGAGAAAGGTAGCTTCAGTGGAGAATGTGAAATCATGCCTGGGTGATTCTTCCAGAAGTTTCTGGTTCAGGTCACAGAAAACCCAGCTCAAAGTTGCCTCGGTCACAGGGGAAATTTATTGAAATACATGACCGAAAAGCTAAGTATTGCTGGTTTTAGGTAGAACCTTATCCAGTAGTTCACTTTGGGCTCTGACCTTAGTAGGCTTCTGCCTTCACAGACCAAGAATGACTATAGAGCTTCTGAGGTGACCTGCTTTTCAGTTTAGACGGGAAGAGCAGGTCTTTTTCCCCTCAAGCAGCCAGAGGCAGTAGGTTTCAGTTTGATTGGACCAGTTTAACTCCCTGAACTTGGGGCGTGTAGGCGATGCCGACTAATTTAAGACTGGGCTACATGCCCCACCTCTAAAGCTGGGGTTGAAGTCATCTTCCCATGAAGCTCATGGGTTACTTAGAGACAAGGGGATGTTTGTTGGCATGCCATTACTAATGGAAGGGAGAAGGATAGAGGCCAGCCAAACATAGCAAATGACCCTAGGAAGAAAATGGGATGTTTGTTGAGGAAAGAAAACATTGTTAAAACATGACAGCCGTTTTGAAATATGTGAAAAGCTGTCTTTAGACTTAATCACTGCAGCTCCAGACCATGATCCTATCTTATAGGAAGACATATTTGAACTCAGAATAAGAACAAATTTCCTAACAATTCAAGCTACCCAAGATAGAATCATTGGAATCCTGGCACTGGAAGTCTTCAAGCAAAGACAGGATGGCTGTCTGTCAGAAAAATTATAAAGCTAATTTCTATGTGAAACAAGGAATTAGACTAGGTGACCTCTAACAGCGTTCTGGATTCTGTGGCATGTGGAGGATTTAACCTAATAGAGATGCATCCTAATGAAAAACCCTTTCAGATATTTTGCCACACTAACGAAGATCATGGCATCTGGTCCCATCACTTCATGGGAAATAGATGGGGAAACAGTGGAAACAGTGTCAGACTTTGTTTTTTGGGGCTCTAAAATCACTGCAGATGGTGACTGCAGCCATGAAATTAAAAGACGCTTACTCCTTGGAAGGAAAGTTAGGACCAACCTAGATAGCATATTCAAAAGCAGAGACATTACTTTGCCAACAAAGGTCCATCTAGTCAAGGCTATGGTTTTTCCAGTAGTCATGTATGGATGTGAGAGTTTGACTATTAAGAAAGCTGAGCGCCGAAGAATTGATGCTTTTGAACTGTGGTGTTGGAGAAGACTCTTGAGAGTCCCTTGGACTGCAAGGAGATCCAACCAGTCCATCCTAAAGGAGATCAGTCCTGGGTGTTCATTGGAAGGGGTGATGTTGAAGCTGAAATTCCAATAGTGTGGCCACCTGATGCGAGGGGCTGACTCCTTAGAAAAGACCCGGATGCTAGGAAAGATTGAGGGCGGGAGAAGAAGGGAATGACAGAGGGTGAGATGGTTGGATGGCATCACCGACTCAATGTACATGAGTTTGGGTGAATTCCGGGAGTTGGTGATGGACAGGGAGGCCTGGCGTGCTGTGGTTCATGGGGTCGCAAAGAGTCAGACACGACTGAGCGACTGAACTGAACTGATAGCAGATTTATTTGACCATAAAAAGTAGAATGGTCAACAGGCCTTTCTCAGAAAAAGCAACACCTCCTCCTTCCCCTCCCCCCCCCACACACAGAGAACAGATATTCTTAAACTAAGACCACACCTTTTTTTGTAGCAAAGAAAACAGTTTGATGTAGCAGACATCTCAGATCTTCTTTGAAACGGAAGTACTCAGTGGACTCCTCGGCCAGACCTTGTACTGTGAGGGAAAAAGTTGGTTTTTGCAGCTCACATTTGTCATGTTGAATTATGATTCTCAGCTCCTGCTTTTCTCACAGAATTTAGGTCTGAATATTGAAATTCTCATTTATTTGCCCCGGAAATGATTGACTCTGGCTCCTGCACCCCTGGGTAGGGAGGACATGAGCTGTGTCAGTTTTAAATACACAAGAGATAAAAGAGCACAGGCCGTCAGGTCCTTTTCTTCCTGCCCGCTGACCGGCGGACCCGGCACGTGAAAAATAGCTGCACTGCACCTTGCTGCTCCAGCTGTTGTGTGTCGTGTGGAAATGCGTTGTCCTTGATGCTCGGGACGCAGTAAGAGCCAAGTGATCTAATTTATGGCTGTGATGATTTTCTGCCTGGTCCCATCTGAGCTGTGCCCTCCTCTAGGCACCTTAGAGCCTTTCTGTTGGCCCCAACTGTTTGTCAAATTCAGGGATATCTATTTTGAACTTTTCAAAACTGGTCACTCCAGAATGCAGCACCCTGGCCCAAGTTCAGGGTGTGAGGCAGGGAGAGCGTGCCAGTGAGTGGATCTTAGGACACGGGGATCACAGTGACCTCTTATAGTTTACTGAGTGACCCCTCACTGAGTCCTCTTATCACTCATGTTTAAGTCATTTATTTGTATTTAAATAAGTGATATAACTTACTTTTTGTTTTTGTTTTGTTTTGTCCTAACAAGCTATGCTGATAGATTCACAGGCATGATTAGAGCTTGAACAAGGACAGAGATTGATGAATAGGGGAGATAGAGCACAAGTGAACTATATTTGTTCATTTTATATTGCTAGAAATAATATGTTTTATTCGTTTATTTTATCTCATAATACATTCAGTTAATCTGAAAATATCAGTTTGCCAAGATTCCCATTTACAGTTAACTAGGGTAAATTTTGTCCTGTTCCTTCTCAAAAAAACCAGCACTTTGTTTAGGCACTTTTATTTTAAGTTACCAAGCATTGTGTATTCAGTTTGTAAGGGATTCCCCTGGTGGCTTGGAGGTAAAGAATCTGCCTGCAATACAGGAGAGCAGGTCAGATCCCTAGGTCAAGAAGATCCCCTGGAAAGGAAATGGGCAACCCACTCCAGTATTCTTGCCTGGAAAATCCTATGGACAAAGGAGCCTGATGGGCTACAGTCCATGGGGTCACAAAGAGTCAGACAGGACTCAGCAACTCAGCAACAGCAATAACAATTCAGTTTGTGGTCATGTGAAAGTGATATTTTTCTCTCTCTCTGAGGGCTTTTTGAGATTTGGGCACTTTTTTTTTTATAATTTCTGATGGGTTGGAGGTGATGCGACTCCATTTCAGCACTCAGCACAATACCAGGTATAGTCAGACTGAATGTCTGTGTTAGTTCACCCTCCAGTAGGAAAAACATCTGTGCCTGAGTGGGAGACTCCAGGGGCGGGATGGATGCTTGGGCCCCTCTAGCTTATCTTTTCTGGACAAGAGCCCTAAGCCTAGTGAAAGGAGGGAGCTTCTGAAGCCATGAGAATCAGACAGGAATTCCAGGAATCTTTCTGATTCCAAAGCTTATGCATTCCCCCTCCCTTACTAGTTGCCTCATGAGTCAGCAGTCAATTCAAAGCCAGGTTCGGTGACCTTGGGCACTTTTCCCCTCTGAGCCTCAGTTTCCCTAACAGCAAAATGAGTAGATTAAACTAGGTCTCAGAGGTCCCCATCTATTTAAAAAAAAAAAAAAAAAGGGTCGTCTTTCTTCATTTAGAATATAAAATCTGTTTGCTATAATACTTGTTTATATTAATATTTAGCCAGAGTTCTAGCTTAGTGCATCTGATTTGAAAAGAGAGCCCTTGCAAAATAACTACAGTTCTTAAAATTTGACGTTTAAAAAGAGAATAGAGTTCAGCATCAAAAGCTAGAATGTGATACCAGGAGCACAACAGATAAAAACGGTATTCTTTTAAAATTCCAGCCGTATGATTTAATTTTATATTTCTTTTTTTTTTCTTGCTATTTAAGAGAAAATAACACAAGCTTGAAAAGCAGTAAATATGTAAAGAGAAAATTTGTCAACTGATATTGGAAGATCTGACCCAGGTCACATATAAATCTCTCCGACAAGAGCTGCAGGGCAAGCCATAATTTCAGAGAGTAAAAGAGAAAATGAAAGCTCAAGCTGGTATCTTCTCTAAGTTCCATAGGTGGATTCATTTTAGTTTTCTGCTTGTGCTTCTGAATATAATGTAAAAGGGCTGGTAGCAAGGTCTGTCTACCATCGTGTGTGTAAAAAGTACCTCTCAGAGACAGAAGCATAATGAGAACCTTCCAAAGTTGCTTTTTTATCACCAGAGTCATTGACTAAATAATTGAGGCCCCGTAAGTAAACTTTTGCATCGGTAATTTCCTTTCCAGGTTCATTTTCCAGATTCACAGGTCATATTACAGGAGCTTTTTAAATTGCCAGCTGTATGGTCCTCTCAAGGAAATATAAGACCCAACTGATATTTAGGCCTGCCTGTTGTGAAGTCATTCTTCCTCATTTAGACACATAAAGGTCTGTCTTATGTTAGAATGAGGCATCCCCTGTTAGTGTAGCTTAAAATCTTGGATCTAATAGCTGATGAACAGAAAAAAAAAAGCTATGCCCAGAAGAGAGGAGAGGTTTATCTAACTAGTGTTTCAAAATGCTGCTGGTTCTAGAAACTGATAAGCAAAGTCTATGACTGGAGCAATTATCGTTCTGTTCTTTGTCCCCAATTATTAGTTAGACATGGAAAACTCAGTATGAGCAAAATGTGTAGGCAGGAAGGCGGACTTGGACAAGTTAAGTTATAAACAGCATCTCATATGTTGGGAGGTACAGGCAGTACATCAGCCCTAACAATGTTATTGTGTCCCTCTGAACTCTGCTCTCGGAGCTAAGCATTTGGAAGGCAGACCCAGAATAAAGAGAGGCATTCACGAAGCTAACATTTTATATTGAGAACCCTTAGTACCCCTTTTAATGTGCTATAAAACCAGGGGCTTCGCTTTTTCATGAACTGTGTGCAAACGCAGAAGCAGTGACTGGAGGTTGACTCTGTTTGGGTCTGTTTTATGGTTGCCGCGCCTGTACAGTAATGTGATCTTGAAAAAGGTAAACAACAAAGAGTTTAGCAGTGAAAAATACGCCTAATATAAATACAGCCAAGTACATGGCACTTCAGAATTTGAAAAATATGACCCTGGCGTTAAATTTTCTGGTGGAATTAACAGAGGAACAGAATATAGCATTTAAGGCCATATATCTGAGACAGAGAAAGGAGATAATACATCTAACTCTATGGTCTATGTGGCATTCATATAAAAAAAAGCACAGTAGCTTTATTTAATTGAGAAAATGAATCAATTACAATGATGTTGCATCATCAGATTCTTGTGAAATAGAAGATATAAGTCACTGCATTGTGTAACAGTGTTAAAAAGTAATTGAGTATCTTAAGCATTTTGAATCAATTTCAGGTACTGGCACTGCTACCTTAATACAAAATTTATGAAGATGATTTCATATAATATGTTGCTATCAAAACCGTACAATAAAACTTGGTAACAATGTCTCTCTTTAAAAACCTGGGCGAAACAGTATGGTTATAAGATCATAAAACAGACTTTTGATATTGCTATTTCTCCTTTTCTTGTAGTAAAGAGAAAACGTTAAAAGAGTACAGTTTTAAGTGGTCTTAAACCATGCTTTTAACCCAAAGAATAGGGCAAGGTGGAGACTTCTTCCTAGGTCTCAGTCTATGAGGAAAATTCCATTTAGTTCACACAATGGATGTTCCTGGAAACCATGTCTCACAATCCATCGCTGAATTCATTTTGAAACATATCACTTAAAATGTTTTCCTTGGAGAATTTGTAATCCCCCTGACTGCTGGAAATTTGTGGAAAAACATTGTCTTTGATGTCAAAAATGGTTTTCTAATTCTGTGTTCATTACAAATAAGTCTCTTGTTGGAAGTAGATATATCTCACTAAGAATGCTGGGGGCGTGGGTAATCTATGTGTACTTTAAAAACTACAGTTGGCCCTTGAACAACAAAGGGGTTCATCTGGGTTTAGTTTAGTTGGCCCCCCATGTCTGAATATCTGAGGTTCCTTCACATCCATGGATTCAACCAACCATGAACCATTGAGTGCTGTAGTATTTACTAATGAAAACTAGCCTCGTGTAAGTGGGCCTGCACGTTTCAAACCCGTGTCGTTCAAGGACCAACTGTAAAAGCAAGCACCAAAGATATCTCATAGGAGAATTTGCCTGGGGTTTTCATGATGTTTTTAAAGGTGCTGTGGCTTTTTACTAAAATCCTAACCACTCCAAGGTGCTAGTTAAGAGCTGTATTCCTTTTTAATGTAAACATTTCCCTGCAGATCCTTATACAGAAGAACACACTGACTAGAGGAATAAGAAGGCACAGTAATTCATGACAGTATTCAGTAGGAACTACCAAAGTAGACTAAGACCCAATCCACCTCAGATGGAAGTTTCAGGGAGTTGTGCCTGGGGAGGGCATGATGCGGAGCCAAGAGCAGGAAAGAGAGGATACCATGTTCAGTTAAGATAACACATGGGAAAGCACTTTTTAAAACACTCAAGCACTGGGTGGGAGGGTCTGCTGACCAGCCATAGGGATGCAAAAGAAATGAAGAAATATGGCTTCTGCCCTGGAGAAGCTTAACAGTCCAGTTGAGAAGAACCCGTGTGCCCAAACTGATAATTTATCAACTTTACCATGCCAAATATAAACACATGTGAATCCAGTTGTTTTTAAGGAATGCTGTGATGTAGGCGGATATGATGCTGGAAAGAAGGGAGCATGGGAGAGGCCCCAGAACAACCACAGCCAGATCCTGAGGCCTTGGGCCTGCCCCAACCTCTGGGAGGCCCAGTTTTTCCCATCATAGAGTAGAGATGACCATCCTTGCCAGACTCAGGATGGTTGTGCAATCTAATGATAATGTGTATGTGAAAGAACTTTTAAAGGCACCATTAAAAGCATATAAAAAACTATTAATTAATTTACCTATATTTTACCAGCTTGTTAAAGCACAGTCTATCCCAGCAAATAACTGACCCCTCAGTAATTACATATAAGCCCTGAAATTTTCCTCCTTAGGAAAACTAATACCTGGGACTCCATTTGCATTGAGTTTGTAGTAACTGTAAGGCAGTTTTTTTAGGGGGGTGGTTGGAGGAGGAGGGACACTTAAGTGTTTAATACTTTAACTACTAAGTGGATGTTTTATTAATTTAGTGACTTTCTAAGAGATGTGGTTTATCGGTGTTAGCTGTGTGAGCATCCTGCCTCCAGAACAGGCATTCCTCTTTGACTCAGCTCTCTTCCCCTAAAAAGCAGTGTTAAAACTTGCGTGCATTTGATTTTCCCAGAAAGCATTGCTGCCCTGGAAACAGGCTGGAGGAACTTTGGAAAAGGTGGAGTCCTCACCCACTCTTGAGTCAGAGGCAAATACTTCAACCACATAATTAAAGTTTTCTTCACAAAATAGGGGATTGTGAGCAGACACTGGCAGGAATCCAAAATTCTAATTTCTGACTATGATTTAATTTCAATTTTAAATAAATCGGTTTTTAATTTAAAAAGAGTGAGCTTCATAACATTAGCAATGATTGCAACATTAAGCCCAGTGTTCACAATCTAGCAATATAAAACATTATTTATATCTGAATCGTAAACAGCCTTTTGAAATGGATTATGGTTTTTCTCCCTATTCTAATACAACCTGGAGGGTACTAAAAAGTGTTGTGTGAAATTAACATTCTGCTGACTTTCGCCTATAAATGAGAAGCGAGCTATTAACATTTGTGTATTTTCATTATGTAAATTGTGTTAACACATGCCCACAAATTGCCACCAGCAATGCAATAATTTTCTCTCAGTGATCATAATGTGTCCAAGTGAGTCATTTTGATTATGACATGCTAATTACATATTGCCTTTTTTCAGATTCAGAAAAACCAGGGATCTTTAATGGTAAGCTTTATGAGTTCAGAAAAAAATTCACTTTTCTTTTTCCTGATGGCTGCTTCCTTTGCATGCTTGAATGCCTTGTTTTAAACTTAGCAAATTGCATTTTGAAGAAAATGCAAACCTTTAACTGCCTGTATTAGATTAGGTACCATTAGAAATAATAGAACATCCTGAGCATCAATGTTTTTATAAGAGTTTGCTGTTGTTGATTAATCTTGCTATATTTTATTGCATTAATGATTTTTTCTTTCCACTCCACTGTAAAGATATTGCATAGAGGCTAATACTTTTTCCTCTCTTCTTTCCCATTGCAGCCTCTCCAGCTTCTGCAGTGCATTGTTGATGAGGTGAGGCATCGTCTTATGTGCTTTCACTCCTAAAGTCATTCCTAATGGTGTGGAAAGCTTATATTTTGTTTCCTAATGAAGCACAGTGCCCAACATCCTCAGAGCAAGTTGTGTTGTATGGCTCTGAGCTGTGTTACGTGAACTGGCCTTGTCCTGAATCCCGCTCTTCTGATGCCGGCTGAGGATCTCTGCCAAAACAGACTATCCTACAGGCTGGTCCTTGCGGGTATCAGAAGCCCTAAAGACAAAACATGATAATATTAATTTATCCTCTCTCTGGCCAGATGGGGATGGAGCCGGAAATTAAAGTGGTACCATTTTTTTTTTCTGTAACAGATATTTAAAGTCATTCAGTAGACAAGGGTCAGAGTTGAACAGCAGAAATAAGCTGGATAAAATTTGTCCTCCTTGCTTTACTTACCCAAAGCATAGCAGAGTGACAAAAGCGTTGAAAAGCTCTAGGTCAACAATTCAGCTTTAATTCCTCATTAGGCATTTCCCCTGAACATACTCCTGACTTTTTGTGCTTGTAACTGGTATTCTCACATGTTAAGTCACCCTACCTCTGATCATCCTTATCCATCAAGTTTCACTGTCCCTTTGCCTTCATGGAGTTAAGCTACCTGAATTTCATTCTCAGTCAGCTTTCTACTTTTGACTCTGACTTTGAATTCCTTTTTTTCTGTAAATTAGCAGTCTTATGGTATACACGATTCCAATTAAGAAACATTGATGTTTTGTAGAAACAGTTTTTCTGGGCTTGGGCTCGCCTGCTAGCAGTGTTTATTTTTTAAACTTTAATTTTACAATATTTGAAATGCCTGTAGTGAAGGCGATAAATGTTTCAGATAGGAAAGTTCGAAAGAAAAAAAATCGTAATTCATAATTATTCCTCTCAATTAAACATCTGTATAACCAGTTATGAGATTTGGGAGAAAAAATAAAGATCCTCCTAGGAAAAAAACAAACACATACACATATCACAACAATAGTAAGAATGGGCTCCAGCATCCTTAATGGCTGCATCAGTCAGTCCATATATCCCATGCAAGCCATAAACCATGTTAGTGCAAAAATGAAGGCACCATCCGGAAACAAATGGAGGCCCCATTATCTCAAATATCAGACAGACCTCCTGGATCTAACAGCTCATCAATGTCTTCTGTCATCTTAGATTCTGAAGGCCTCCCATCCCCATCAGAATTCTCCTAATTAAACTGATTTTCCTGAGCTCCCCCTTCAGGATTGCTTAGGAAAGTGTCCCGGGAAATTTGGCCTACCCAGTCAAGTGCGCAGCCTGCCACATTTCCTGGGCTCTACTGTTCTTGGTCTGCCAGACTCTTGGGCATCAGAACATTCAGGTACAGATATATTCTCCAATAATACAGGTATTGCTGGAGCGCTCACTTGAAGATTTTCTGGATCAAGTGGATATTTGTATTCCTTATTTAAAGTAGCAGTGATTGCTATTAAATGTAAAATATTTTACTTGTTTGAGTTGGGCAAAATCTTGAGACTTTTGAAATCATCATAGGGAGATTTTCTAAGGAGAGAAGGTCTATGTGATGAAGGACAATAGCTTATAACTTAAATAGTATGTTTTTCTTTATAGTGCTTCTTCCTCAGGTGAGAGAAAACTGTAACTTAAGACATCTAAAAACATTGATATCTTTTTTTATGAAGACTTGGGAAATTCACATATATCTTTAAAACAAACGGAAGTTGATCTTGGAACCAGCTGATGGTTGGTAATAAGAGTATTAGGAATGAGTTGGCCAGATGACCTGCCTTAGGCAAGGTGCTTCATAGCTTCTAAGAAAGGAGGGTTTGGTGGGATCCTTTCATTACTGTGCTTGTCCCACGGTTGTTAGATTTCTCATTGCTGTAAAACAGTGCTTCTCAAAGGGTATGGGTAGTTCAAGGACTAACTACATCAGGATTATCTAAGACAGTTGTTTAAAATGCAGACTCTTGGACCTAAATCACTGAATTTGACCTTCTAGGAACGGAGCCCAGGAATCTACATTTTCCTAGCTTCCCAAGTAATTTTGCACAATAGAGTTTGAGAACCTCTTCTATTAATATAATGGCTAAGTCTGCCCTTGTGGATCCCAGAGGACAATTAACTATCTATCTTCATTTACATCTGACATTTAGGGCTTCTATTTCTGAGTCAGTATAACCAGCCAGGATTTGAACCATCTTGCTCCTTGGGTATGGAATATACCGCATTATAAAATGGCTCTCCAATGAGCCTATACTGTTTCTCTTAGGAAAAAATTAACAATCAAAAAGGACCACCATCAAAGGAATGTAATTCAGATAAGATGGGTATATTTGGAGTCATGTACAAAATAGCTAATAAGCAAAGCCCAGTGTAATGTACTTTATTTATTATTATGTGGCTGTCCCTTGACCTCCTAGCATGGCCTGGCAAAGAATGAAGAAGTAATAAAACAACATCATGTGGATAGGAGGTGGTGCTAGAGTGGCCAGGGGTAAACCTCAGGAGTTGGGAGTCAGGAGATGGAATTGTGGGACAAAGCGAGTTAGCCATTTTAGATCCAGATAGAAGACAACAAAAGTTAAACCAGAGGAGTAAGAGCCATGAACATGAAATTTGAACCACAGAATAGGAACTGGAAGGGTAGCCAAAGAACCAGGAGGGCGGCGGGGGGAGGGGGGTGCAGTTTATCCAGCTTGGACCTGGCTAACTCAGCATGTGAGTGCTGTCTTAGAGTCACCGTATTTGCCTCAGAGTTGCTTCTCTCAAAAGAACTTTTTACTGTAAAACTTATAACGAGGTCCACTGCAAGTCCTTGAATGCCTGAGTTGTAAAGTACTGCAGTTTGCTGTCAGTCTTGTGTGTCTGTGTGTGCCGTGTTGCCTTGGCCATCTGATGTCTTTGGGAGATAAGGGGGCCCTTACTGTCAAGGTAACTGATAACTGCTTTAAGCTCTGACATCAGTGAGAAAATGTGCACTTTTAGAAAGAATGTTTCTGAGAATATGGTAGGAACCTGAAACATCTTGAAGTTGTCTGAAGAGTCTTCAATCACTATGTCAAGCGACACAGATATTTCTCTTTCTTCATATGATGAAGATCAGGGATCTAAACTTATCCGAAAAGCTAGAGAGGCACCATTTGTCCCCATTGGAATGGCAGGTTTTGCAGCAATTGTTGCATATGGATTATATAGATTGAAGAGCAGGGGACATACTAAAATGTCTGTTCACCTGATCCACATGCGTGTGGCAGCCCAAGGCTTTGTTGTGGGAGCAATGACTCTTGGTATGGGCTATTCCCTGTATCAAGAATTCTGGGGGAAACCTAAACCTTAGAAGAGGAGATGCTATCTTGGTCGTCTTGGTGGTGCTTGCTTTAGTTAGACATCTCATATTGAGGTTATATGTTTATGCTGAAAATAAATTGTTTGAGTCAGACAAGAACATGGTAATTTGAAAATTGGCCTCCTTTCTTGCAGACTTGATTTGCCTGGTGACCAAGTTACTGGTGACTAGTTCACTAGCTAGGTCATTCAGGGGAGTCAGACCAGCACAAAAGAAACATGTCACTTTTAAATACACTTGATAGTGGTACCTGTCCACCTTCTTAAACTCTTCTGTTGAAATTAGTTCTAAAGAAGACAACATGTCAATCCTGAAAATGCTCCCAGTTGCTGCAGAATATCATATGCTTTTGATGTAATGTAGGAATCCTATTTACCCCAGTTAATGTAACTTTCTGACGGCCTTGTGGACTGAGTACTGTTTTAAGGGCTGGTTGGCTCTTGAGGAACCCTTTCAGAACAGTGCATGGAATACAACATTATAAACCTCCCTGCAAGTCTGTGTGTGTTTTTAAACCAAAACTAAAAAGCTGGTAACAGAGCCACTTTGAAGTAGTATTTATTTTAGAATCATAAACATGAGAGTAACTTAACTTGTGGATCCCTTTTAGCTCTTTAGTAATTGCAGAATTATATTTTGCTGCTGTTATATTAGAATAATTTTAAATTATTTTGAAACATGTATTTTAAGTGCTAATGCAAAGGTAAATGAAAAACACTTTTTAAATGTGTGCAGTATGTTTATTTTCTCCAAAAGTATCAACTAAATAAAATCCCTACAATGGAAGTCATTGACGAGCAAGCTGGTTTGGTCAGACATTATACAAACTTTGGTATATCACAGAATGCTTTGTTGTACTTGTGAATTCTCGTCTAACCTGAATTTACATTCCATGGTGATAACATGGTAAATGTAGTGTTATTAAAGTAAATGAACACATAAAAAAAAAAAGAAAGAAAGAATGTTTCTAAAATGTTTTTGCTTTTGGCACCCTATTGATAAAGTGTGGTGCGTTCCATTTTTCACTGATATAAAGGTTTCATTGTATCGTAACCTTTTCTTGATGACTCAGGTCCATGTTTTGAACACAGCACTGAACTAAACTTTGATGTATTGATGTCCTATAGGGTTATAGAATTGTGGGGATCCTGCCTTTCTCTTTTAGTGAATTTCCTAGCCATTTTGCCTGTGTTATTTTGCTTTGGCACTCAGCAGTATGCTTGGGCTTTTTGAGGTGTATAGAACCATTTGCTCCCAGACTAAATGGCCCTACAAGGATATGCTGATCTGCTTCATGCTTTTCTTGTGTTCTCTCTTGTGATCACCTCTGTTTTCTGTGGTGACTTGACTTGTTAGTGACTACTAACATTCTTGTCAGTGACTCCTTGTTAGCCTGATGATCTGATCATCTTGTCTTCAGTCTTTACACTCCTCACAGTGACTGATAGCAAAACTGAAAGGTATCAAATGAAATTGGATACCCAAGTGCTATGTGTAAGGTCAAACACACTCATCTGAGAAGAGCAAATAAGACTGATGAAGTAAAATGAGTGGACATGTGTTCATTCATTTCAGCAGATAGTTCTCAAAAGTGCCGACTGTATACTAGCCCAAGTTGACCAGACCATGCTCAGGACAGCCTCCAAGACCAGAGGGAACTGGGCTTCTGGGCAAGGCTCCCAGGTCAACTGCAAATTAGGTGAGTCAGGGTAGAAAGGCAGAGGCACAGTCGCAGATCCTGGGCCAATGCGGTGTGCCAGGACCCAGGAGGCTATGTAGCCATCCAGAGCTCTCCCTAGCACCTGGGCTCCCAGTTTGACTGGCAACAAAGGACTGGCCACACTGGTGATGGTAGATGGGAACAGAGAGGTGATAGCTGAGTCACCGAAATCCAGGGCTGGCTGGAGCCAGCCAGGAAATCAGTGAATTGAGGTGCTGGAAACTACAAAGACTGAAGTGGGCACTTCCCCCGTGAGCCTACCCAGCCACAGACTTGGAAAAGATAATGGTGCGGAAATGAGTAATTATGCTTCCGCATAGGGTGAGTACTGTACAACCCAGAAACAGGAGGGTTTGTTCTACCAGAAGAGTATGTGTTCTGGGGGTAGATTAAGAGAGGGCCTTGAGGAGACGTGGCATTTAAGCTAGGTCCTAAAGCATGAATAGAAGTTCACAAGGTCCAATGTCAGACAGAAGGGCTTGAAACTGTCTGGCAAGTCATTTTTGAGTTCACAGATGTATTTCATAATGTTCAGGATATCTAAAATATGACAGCCAGAAAAAAAATGGATTATTACTCTGAGTATATATATATGTATTTCAAGCATATTACAGCTAAAAATAAATTTCTCTCTAACATCTGTAGGTGCTCAGCAGGACAGTTAACAAATTTCTGATATATACCTCTGTTTACTTATTCCTTTTACTAGGAAAAAGTGAATTCCTGTAAGTCATGATCAGAAGTATCTTCTACATAATAGGTTATAAAATCAACACAAAAAAATTGGTTGTGAGACTCCTCTGCTGGTCCAGTGGTTAAGACTCTGCCTGCCAGTGCAGGGGACATGGGTTCAATCCCTGCCTGGTCCAGGAAGATTCCACATGCCACAGGACATCTAAGCCCATGCGCCACAACTGCTGAGCCTGTGGTCCAGAGCCCACGAGCCGCAACTACAGAGCCCTCATGACAGACCACTGCAGCCTTAGAGCCTTAGAGCATGTGCTCCGCAACAAGGGAAACCACACAGTGAGAAGCCTGCACAGCACAACTCGAGGGTAGCCCCCGCTTGCCACAGCTAGAAAAATCAGTTGTAACTCTTCATATTAGTAACCCAAAATGAGTGATTCAAAAGTGAAATTAAGAAAACAATTCAAGTTAGTTAGCATCAAAAATGATCAAATAGTCATGAATAAATTTAACAGAAGTAGAAAACTTCCACATTGAAAATTACAAAACATGTTTGAAAGAAATTAAAAGACTTTAACAGAAAAATATCCCAGATTCATGGAATGGAAGACTTAGTGCTGTTAAGATGGCAGTACCTCCCAACTGCTCTAAAGACTCAATACAATCCCAGTGGATTCTTGTAGAAATGAACGAGTTGATCCCAGAATTTATATGGAAATGCAGAGGAGTCAGAGTATCCAAAGCAGTCTCAGGGGGAGAAAAAACAAAGAGGATTCAAACTTCCTGAGTTTGAAACATATTACAAGTTACAGTAATCAAGATAAGGGTGGTTCTGGCATCAGAATAAATGTGTGGAATGTCCTGTCCAGCTGAAAAGGACTGCTAAGTACAGATCATCATAGAGAAACTTATTTCTGTTTTCTATTTTTTAACTTTGACATTTGTATTGAGGTATAATTTATATAACATAAAATCTGTTCTTATAAAGTGTACAGTTCAGTTCCAGAACATTTTCATCACTTCACAAAGAAACCCAGTACCTGTTAATAGTAACTCCTGGTACCTCTCTCTCCTCCAATCCCTGGCAACCACTAACTAATCTATTTTCCTTCTCTGTGAATTTCCCTGTTGTGGACATTTAATATAAAATTGGACATGTAATATCTGGCATTTTGTGTTTGGTTTCTTTCATTTAGCGTAATATTTCCAAGGTACATCCATGTTGAGGTATTTGTCCGTATTTATGGTCAGGTAACACTCCCTTGTATGGATGTACCATTTTTGTCTGTCTTTCATCAGTTGATTAACATTTGGGCTGTTTCCACTTTTTGACTATCAGGAATAATGTTGCTGTGAACATTTGTGTACAAATTTATATGTGGATGTATGTTTTTAAATCTCTTGGTTATATGTACCCCATAGTGGAATTGCTGGGTCACACGAAAATCCTGTTTAACTTTTTTTTTTTTTTTTCATTTTAACAGCGTTTATTGCTTAATATTATCCAAGTAGTACATGTTTAGAAAACCATAGGCAAGTAAAGTACAGGAAAATGCCAGGGTCACCCATAGTCACCTATCCAGTGGTGGGCCCGATCACACTCTTTCTGTACATCCTTTATACCTTTGTTTTCTCTTATATGTGTATTAACATTGTATTTAACTTTTTGATGAACTTCCAAACTGCATTTTACAGCAATTGTACCATGTTACATTCCCATCAGCAATGTATGAGGATTCAGATTTCTCCATGTTCTTGTCAACACTTGTTATTTTCAGTTTTGTTTTTTTTTTAATTGTAGTCATTCTGATGGATATGAAGTAGTCTCTCATTGTGGTTTTGATTTGCATTTCCCTTATGACTTAATGATATTGAGCATATTTTCATGTGTTTATTAATTGTTTGAATATCTTCTTTTCACTTCTATTCAAGTGCATTTTCTCTTTTTAAATTGTTTTTTATTTTTAAATTACTAGTTTTGAGTTCTTAGAGTTCTTTATGTACTCTGGATACTCGATTCTAAATCTTCTCTCCCATTCTATGGATTGTTTTTTCACTTTCTTGATGGTGTCCTTTGACACATGAAAGTTAAAATATATATATACATATATGTGTGTGTGTGTGTGTGTGTGTATATATATTTTAACTTTGAGGCCTTTCTGGTTTGATCACAGGTTAGGAAGCTTAGATCTCCACACTGTCCCCATCCCACCTCTGGCAACCACATAAAAGTCCTTAGAGTTCCTTAGATGACAGTTTGAAAACCACTGATTATAGCCCAAACAATCATTCTGTAAACCTGTATTAATCCCAGAGTTAGGTACAGGGGATAGGGAATTAGTTAAGATACAATTGCCAGTAGGCTCTGCTTTAGTTAAGGGGACAGGCTCGTAAGCAATCATATATGAGTTGAGTTGAGTTCAGTCGCTCAGTCACTTCCGACTCTTTGCGACCCCATGGGCTGTAGCCTGCCAGGCTTCCCTGCCATCACCAGCTTTAAACTGCAGCTAGTGTAAGTGGTATGAGACTTGATGAGCTCTCAGAGGAGTACAGTGACTGCTGTTTTACCTACTCACATAAATGAGCATGTATGATAAGGCATTTAATGATGTTTGCAGCCAATAAATTCTAGAGTCTTCTGTCCATGGGATTTTCCTGGTAAGAATCCTGGAGTGGGTTGCCATTTCCTCTTCCAGGGAATCCTCCTGACTAGGGATCGAACCCAAGTCTCTAGCGTCTCCTGCATTGCCAGGCAGATTCTTTATCACTGAGTCACCTGGGAAGCCCCCTTATAAATTCCATGTGTACCCAAAGTGTAGACAAGGTGCAGGGGATACACAGAGAAGAGAGCTTGTAATGAAGCGGGTGGTAATATACCAGTGGGCTCTACAGAGAAAGGAAGCCCCAGGGCCAGTAGGAGTTGGCCTCACAGATACTTGAGGCCCATATGGAGTTCAGCATGGCTGCAGTGCTTGGCAAAGTATTAAAACAGATGAAGCAACAGCCAGGTTTAGAAAAATCTTTAAACATTGTACCCAAAAGCATTTGCAGAAATGAAAGAGGAGGGGGTGGGTGAAAGGGTTTTAAGCAGAGAATCAACAGAACCAGATTTGTGTTTTAGAAAAGTCACTCTGACGGGCTTGTGGAAAGTGGATTGGGAACAACAGGAATTTACTGTGCTTATAGTCTTGATCAGAAAGTATGCAGACTTTTCACTAGGACAGCCTTAGCATGTTTGCAGGGTGTTTAGGAAATAGAATAAACTGAATTTGGTGAATAATTGGACGTAGGGGAGAGTGGGAGGATGGAATCAGAGGAGAAGCGTTTGGCATGGGCAGTCAGGGCCTCACTGAGATGGGGCACAGACACACACATACAGAGGAGATAATTAGCGTTTTGTTCATAGGACAGCACTAAGCACCTCGTTCAAAACTCAATTCCGGGCTTACCTGGAGGCTCAGTGGTAAAGAACCCACCTGCCAATGCAGGAGACACGGGTTCAATGCCTGATCCGGGAAGATCCCACATGCCTCAGAGCAACTAAGCCCACACGCCATAGCTACTGAGCCTGTGCTCTAGAGCCCACGAGCCACAGGTCCTGAAACCCACGTGGCCGGGAGCCCATGCTCTGCAACAAGAGAGGCCACTGCATAAGAGGTCCACACCCACACCTAGAGAGTAGTCCCTGCTTTGTGCAACTAGACAGAAACCCACACAGCATCAAAGACCCAACACAGTCAAAAATAAATAAAGTTATTTTTTGAAAAACTATCAATTCCTGTTTCAGACTCAATTACAAGAAATACATCAGCTAAAGTTTTAAGTTCCCAGGCTTTTTTATTGCCTGTCTTCCTAGTACTGTATCTATTCATAAGTATTTGTTGAATGAAATTTATGTGTAATTATAAGAAGTTACTACTTTTTTTAAGACTCAGAAAACCAAATCCAAAAAGTAATAGTGTATGATGAGGAGATACTTAGCTAATAAATACAGTCCTTTATCAAAACTCACAAGTCTGGCCTTAACCTTTATGATTTACCAGCTGTTTTCCACTGTGTTCCCAATGTCACATTGCTTTCCCACTACACTGTTTTACAGATGAGGAAACTGGGGGCCAAAGGACACAGCTCTTTTTATTACACTGTAACTGCCTTGATAGAAGCAAAAAGTGACAGCTGAACATTCTGGCATCAAAGGGAGAGATTATTTTTCAAAACTGTAAAAGAAGACAACTTAGAAAGCATTGCAGACATGCCCCCAGGGCAGAAGTATATTACAACACAGCACTGTCTATAAGAATGACTCCATGCCTGTAAAAAAGAATTGAATTCTCTTCTGCATATTCTGTTTAAGTTGGCAGGGAGGAGATTGACTTCTTTTAGAAAGATTTATGTATACAAAAGGATTGGCTATTAAACCACTATTACCTTTTAAAAATTCCTTCATGGAGAATCACTCCTTCTTAGGTTGACTGAGGGCTGGTTAACTGGGAAGCTGCTAGGGTATGCACATAGGTGCTTTCTGGGAGTGGAGGTAGGGGTGTGGATGTGTGAACTTGGCTGTCTCATAATACCTCCTTGGAATTCAAAGAGTGGTATTAACCAGCTCCAGAGGGAATAATACCCATTCATTTTTCGCCCGAGGGCCTCCACCATAATTCTGATTTCTGAAGTTAGCCAAGAGTAAAAGGAATACCCCCACCCTTCCTGCTTCCAGCATCCTAGGGTGGCCGGTTGCTTTCATAGAACGTAAATTGCAGGTAGTTTAAGTGAGACAAGAGTCGATGGCCTGAGCTGTCTGACAACCCATGCCTGCCTGGAGCTTCCCACCACAGTGGCTGACACTCTAACCACTGGCTTAAATGGGTGTTGATGATGTGGGATTTCATGTTATTTGTGACTTGTACAACTTAATGAGTGGGAGGCATTAGAAACTTGGTAAGTTAATACAAGTAGATACATAATAGTTGTATCCTCCTGCAATATTGTTAACCAGATCTCTGTCTCAGAATGTCAGGAATGTATAATTGGGATCCTGAAAACCGATATTCCTCTTTTATGTAAGGCAATCTTTTGAAATCTAATACTTCTTTTGAAAAGTCTAGTATGTTTAAATTAATGCAGTTTGAGTGGTTTGAAGATTGAAAATAGGTTAGCATTAAGGCCATGATTCCTTTAGTAATTACTTTTTCTTTTGGTAATAACTGTTTCTTTTTTTTAATAACTGTTTCTTTAGAAATGACATTAACATTCTACCAAAACACAGCAGTAATCCAAAAGTTAATGTTCTGTTCATTTATAATTATATTTAATTCATATTTATGAGTTGTTGGGAGGAAGGAGAAAGAAGGAAGGAAATTTTTAAAATGTAACAGAAGAAGCAAGTTAAAAACAGAAATTTTCCTGATAGTCTGAAAAATATAGTCGTTTAAAGTGGGAAAAAATAATTTTTAAATACAGCTATATAAAATCAGATTTTATTAGCTACTGCTGAAAAATATATATATTTTTATTCTTAGTGGCACTGAATGAATTCAGTGGATAGATTTTTTTTTTTTTACTTATTTTTTACTAATCAAAATATTAGCATAAACATCCCTATGATCTTGATCTTGGTAAGTCAATTAGATTAGTGTGTTTTTTTAGACAGGGAAAATTCTGCATCTTCAGTCATTGAACAAGTAGCTTTGTGTTGTTTTCTTTGAATTGTCCACGAAGCCTGATGTATTATTAATGAATTAATTTCTTGGTGGTGAAGGCTCGTGAATAGCTTCTGTGAATGGGCAGTTGCCTGGTGGGGCCAGTTTTGGCTGCTGTCATTTAACATGTGTTGCTCTATTGTGAAGTCTTATCCAGCCGTAGGACAGTGCTCGTTTAATCCACCGTGATGGGACCTATACACCCCGAGCCCACGTTGGATGCCAGGGTCAGTTACGCAGCAGCTCGGGCTGGGGCACTGCTCTGCCTCACTGCCGAGTCGCCGTAATCATTTTGCCTGCCGTTAATTTTCCCTAAACCAGGGGAAACATGTCTGTGAGCTGTACAAATGTTCTCAAAAGAGTCCAAACTGGTCGGCTGGGGTGTTGCCTCCATTCCAGAACGGAGGCAGCATTCCAGGGAGTGTTAAGCTCCTTCCTTCCTCCTGGAAATGGAAGCGTCTGGGCCCATGAGATCCCTGATGTTCTGAGGTCCAGAGTAGCAGATGGCATTATGATTTTCCAAATCCTGATGAACGTTCTAACTGAACTTGTTCATTTCACAGTATGTAGTTCTATTTTTTTCACTTCCTCTCCCTTCCTCCCCCTCTGTTCCTCTCTTTGTTCCTCTCATACTGGCTAATTTTAAACTGATTCAGTATCTCCTTTAGCCAGCTTTCAGTCCTCTTGTCTTTGTGTTTATTGTATGGGACCAGGTATGGCACAATTTGACATACAATTCTCAACCTGCGACTCGCAGCTGACATCACCTTTGAATTGGTTTATAAAAATGTGTAAGCAGATACGGCCGACACTCCTGCACCGTGAAGCCGCTGGAAGTTCTGTTCTTTCCTGTATCTGTAGCTGGCAGTGTGGGTGGCACTGGCAGTAATTATTTTAACTAACAGTTGAGTGAACGTTCAGGAGGACACACAGTGTGGTGATGGGGACTTTGGATTTCAGCAAGTTCCCTGAGTCTATCTGGATAGCGTTCTGGCTTGTTGATTTTTCAGGACACGGACCTGCCAGGTTCTTGCCCTTGAACAGTATGTGGATGTAGTTCAGCTGTTTCAGTGTTAACCCTTTACCAATGAAAAAAGGAATAATTCCTTTCATTTAGGAACTGTTAAGAGCTCTTTCACTCCTGGATTTTCCTCTTGCATTTTTGTTTAATATAGTTTATGATCTACCTTTAAGATTGCTTTTAATCAGCACTCCTACACATAGAGCCTGGTGAAATGGTAGTGTGTACATTAACATTATAATTTAGGTCTTGGATCAAACATGTGTAAGCTGGACTTTTCCTGAGGAAAAAAAACTAACCTTACCAGTATATGAAATTCAAACACTATATAGGGACTAGGTAAAACCACAGGTAGGAATTGCTGAATAATTACCTTTAGACTGGCCTGAACAGGAGGCTTCCCACGAGGGTGAGCTCATTTAATGGTTCCTAAAACTCAATCTTGTGGATGTCAGTGGTCATGCTTGATTATTTGCACCAGTGTTTTATGAAAAAGCAATAGAAATGCATTGGGAGGCTACAGGGAGAGTGGTAGGGAACAATAACAGGTTTTACTTTTGTAAATGAAATCCCTTTGGTGTGAGACAAACATGTTTCTTTCTGCTATGCCTAACCCATTGAAAAGGAAGACAGATATGAATGTCAGTGTGTCTGTGTGTATATGTGTGTGTACCATCAGATAGGCTCCTCTAAACAATACTGTGAACTATAGCTTATGACCAACAAGAGACCTAAAATAAAAAGAGGAAAAAAGATGTTCGTTGACTTGGGAAAAGAAGCAATTGCAAATATGGTTTTAAGACATTAATCCATTTCAAGTTTTCCACCTACTAATTTTCAAGGAATTTTATGAAACACAAAGATCTTTGCCATATGTTTAGAAAATATCTGAGTAAATGTAAGTCTTTTAAATGACAAAAAAAAAAAGAAAGGGTTAGTTTTGACATAAATGACAAAGTTTATCTTCTGTTTTATCCCAGTACTGAAGAACTGCCAAAACATTTAGGAGAAAATGGGGAGGAGGGTGGGGACTGCATAATCTCAAATTTCAGAGGTTCCTTTAGAACTGTTTATTTATATTTTGTGTTTTTTATAAGCCGTCTGGTCGTGATGTTCTCTTGGCTAGTATCTGGTTATCCTATGATTTAACAGTTTGCGGGTAAGGTGGATGTTTCAGTGGTGAAAATTCTAGCCTTTTGCCCCTGGTTCCAGGTCCACCTGAGACAAGTTAAATGAGCTGATACTGTCAGCCAGGACCCAGTGGATAGAACTTCACACCCAAACGCTCACACGTATAATTTGTCACTTCTGGCAACCCAGAGCATGGGGTGACCCGGCATGGAAATTGAATCATCTTTCACTTTCTCTGCTCAAGTCTTGATGTGGAGTGAGATGAGTAAGACAAGGGCTCCGTGGTCTCCAGCTGAAGAGGGTCAGAGGCTTCCTTTTCTGATGACGTCCATCTGCAAGCCTTCCTAAACTCAAAGCCTCTTTCTCACCCCAGTGCTGTCCATCATTGCATCCTGCAGATGAGATCAGTTCTATCTGATGGTGAAATCAAAAATAGACTTTAGGGTCAAAACACTTATTGTTCCCTGACAAAGTGGCCACATTTTTAAGTAAACTAAGTGTTCTGAACAAGCATTGATTGAATTTGTACAAGCCTGGTGTGGAATTCTGATTTACTAATATATTAACCAGGCTGAATTACTCTCTGACTGAGCACTTGTCTGTCCATTTTCCACCTCTCTCTGATGAGATGTGACTGCCTTTTTCCCCCACTGGCTACAGTCGGTTATAGCAGAAACTTACAGATGTGAACATTGAGAACCTTCAAAATATTAAAACTGAGCTAATTTCCCAGAATCTCCCATTGGCTTACACTTCAGAGGGGTAGATTTTTGGTTTGGAGATGACTTCTGTGGAGATTGTTTTTAATATATGTATTTATTTGGCTGTGCTGAGCCTTAGTTGTAGCATGTGGGATCTAGTTCCCTGACCAGGGATGGAACCTGGACCCCTTGCATTGGGAATGCAGGATCTTGGCCACTGGACTACCAGGGAAGCCCCTGTGGAGACCTTTAAAGGCGAGGGTTCTGTTCTTTTGTTTGTGTGTGTGTCTTCCCCACACCCCAGCCCCGGCCGAGCAAGCAAGGTTTCCTCCCCAGTCAAGAGCAGATTTGCCCTGTGGATCCTGCCAGTTGTTTCACAAAGATACCACTTTAAGGCCGTGAACAGGGGAGGATCAAAAAACAACTTGAGATCTGATAAAGCAAAATGTCGTACACAGTCTGACATGAAGCCACTGGAATCACAGACACTCTTCCACCTCAGCATTGTGGACAGACATGGAGCAAGCTAGGAGAGCTATGCCAATCAGTATGAACGCCAGTGTGCAGGAGCCAGGCCAAAGGAACATGAGGCTTGAATTAGTTTTAAAATGTTAGAGCATAGCTCTCAGTTCTGGGCAGACCATAGGTGACTGTCTGATGTTAATTACCTATTGGCTTGATGGCTTGACACCAAGAAGTCTATAAATAGGCTATTAGAAAGGATGGCCATATTTCGCTTAACTTGTCTGGTTTAATCTACTAATCACAGCACAGGTGACCTCAGAATTCACTAGTGTGGCCAACACCTTGAGATTCTTGAGAATTTGTCCTACTATCTTCTTTCCGTTTTACTCCAAGTAAGTGTAAAATCTTGGTTTGGAGGAATGTCTCTTGCACACGAGAAGGAAACATAACACAGATTAAGATGTTCAAGGTCCCTTCACCCCTAGGTGCTTCTCTGGCAGTCAGGATGGAAGAAAGTAGGAAACCAAAGATGGTATATTCCAGCCCTCTAGACTCTCCTAGTTTCTTCCCCATCATTCTTAGCAGTGCACATCTTATCTCCCTGAACAACACTAATTCTTCCAGGGTGTAGATTAAGTATCAGTCATCTTGCAGTGCCCACCCAAGCACCTTTGATATGGTAGAGGGTCAAGAAAATTGTTGAATGAATGAAGCAATAAATAAGTAATGAATGGTTGTATCATTTTTATACAGTATTTTGTGTCTCTGCCTATCAGTGTTTGAATTCACCACCGCATCATTATCAGATTCCATTGTCATCTTTTATTATGAATTAAAGGCAAAAATTAAATCCTCAGGTACATTTTTAAAGCAAAGGTTCCTCAACCTTTTTTCCAATTGAATAGTTATACCAGGCTTCTCCATTATTCAAAACAGAACTCTACTAAAAACCTGGACCTCAATGAGTTTAAAAAAAAAAAAAAAACTCCTTACCTTTTAACTTTTAAACTTTCTATTTTGACATCCTTTTAGAGTCACATGCAGTTACAAGAAATAATATAAAGACATCCTGTGCATCCTTAACCCAGTTTCCCCCAGTGGTAACAGTTCGGAAGTACAGTACAATGTCACAACCAGGAAATTGACACTGATATAATCCACTGAGTTTATTCAGATTCTGCCAGTTTTACATGCAGTACTGAGTGTGTGTGTGTGCGCGCACATGCATGGGTGCACACTAGCATGTGTGTGAACATAAATAACACAGATCCTTTAAAGCCAAGGAACATCATGGTTTAAAAAAAAACTATGCCTCTGAAATAATGATTTCCTTTTTAAGTAAGTCATTTCAAAAGTGTTTTTCTCATTTGTGTTGTCTCTGTTTGGAGTGTCCAACTTACCTGCCTGTTCTCAAGGTAACAAAGTGCAGTTTTTTGGCATCCTTCCTCTGCAGCGGAACTAGCAGCTGTGGTTGGAGTTGGACCTCCTTCCCTGCCCCTCCTCATTGCAGGTCCGCACACATACACACACTCAGATTTTCTGCTGCTTACCTTTCTTTATGCTTGAGTACCTTGCTGACAAGTGCTAATAACAAAATGCCCAGAGAGAGTCCAGCTGAAGTTAGCATACATTAAACATTCTGAACTTGTCCTTTTGCTCATAGATTGTGCATAATTAATAATTAAACAGTTTCTGTTGTAATGGGTTGACCTTCCTGAACCGTTCATTATTCACAAGGCAAAGGCATCACTCAAACCTTCTTCCTGTTGTCCTTCACTGTTCCCTAGCTTGCCGCCTGCTTGCGCTGCAGTCGTTTAGCATGAGGGGCTGGCCAGGTAGTTCACAAAATCTCTGAGACTTGAAGGCTGTACTCCGTGATGACCAGAATTGCTTACTGAAATGGCCACGGCAGTTTTTAATACATCAGTTGCCTGTTCTGTAACAAGATCCAGCTTGTGTCCTGTGAAAGTGAAGTCGCTCAGTCATATCCGACTCTTTGCGATCCCATGGACTGTAGTCTACCAGGCTTCTCTGTCCATGGGATTTTCCAGGCAAGAGTACTGGAGTGGGTTGCCATTTCCTTCTGCAAGGAAATTGTGTCCCTTTAAGCAGGACACTAAAAGTTGATTTGGGACCAGAATCTCAGGTCATGACTTGTGGTTAAGGTTGTATCCACTGTTTTTGTTCCATACCTCCATGCTCAGAAGTTCAACAGAGAAGTGTCCCACAGAAGCCCTCACGGTGAGGTGTGGCACCTAAGCTCCTAAAGACAGTGACTTCTGTTAACAATTTAGAGTCTCTTTTGGCCAGTGCTGAGCTGTTGGTGTAACTGCTTCTCTAATTTACATTTTTAGAATGTATTTTTTTCTTCATTTTGCCTGAACCCGTGTTTCACAGAGAGCATTTCTGATAAGTAGCAGCAAAAGTATTAGGACTTCAGAGATGCTCTGAACCCTTGGGTATGTCTCTCTCTTGCTCTAACTCTAAGGTGGATGACTGCTTGCCCTCCCTGGGGGCCACGGAGACGCCGGAGCAGCTTTCCTGTGAGCCTCCCCATCCCCTTTGCACAGATTGGAATTAGATAACAGAATAGACAGGTTCTTGGAGATTTTTTTTGCATCCTGATCTACACTAACTTCTAATTTTACTTGCTTTTAAGCTTGTTTTTAAACAAGAAAAGTATACCTGAATAGTCCTTCAGCATGGTGACCGCTGTCAGATCTGTCTGTTCCTCTGGGGTGTTAACAGCCTGCGTGCTTCTGTGGGTTTGGAGGAGGCTCTCCCAGGACTCCCTGCCTCCATGTCTACATGTAGCATTCTTGACACCCACCCACCCAGGCACTAGTCAGTCTTCTGTATCTCAGAAAATTCTCCTCTCTGAGATACACAAGAGACATGGATTTTAAAATGAAAAGAAGTATCTGGCATTATGCATGTGAGATTAGAATTCCCCCTGCATCTTTGATGACCGATTCTTTCCAGGCACCACTGTGATGAAAATCCACTCGGTGGTTCTGCAAAGTCGACTTGTGCTGGCATTTTCACAAGTGAAATAAATTATTCATGGGTACCACCCAGTGTTCCTTGGTTTTATATTATGAGGAACTTAACAGGCTACAATATCAGGTCTTAAATAAAATTAACTACCCATGCAAAGATGTCACAGTTCCCTCGTTTTGTCTCTCATCCATGTTAAAATGACATCTTCATCAAGTTGCCTATAGTTCATCAATTTACTCTTGGTATCATACTTTGAAATGAGGCCCACATCAGCATCACGTTTTACACCAGGATCTTTGTAGAAAACCAGTCTAGAATTTTAACCATCTTGGTAAATGTTCAGCCACGTTAAGACACTAGGCTTTTATTTCCCTAAACATTCATCTTAAAGCAACTGCTACTCAGATACTTCCAGTACTACCACGTCCCCAAAAATTTCAGAAAGGAATGACTTAGAAAAAATTAACTACCTGGTCAGAGTCCATAATTTTCGTACCTCAGACTTTGAAATATCTTTTTACTAACAGTGTTTGAGGCAGTAAAACGTCACTTCTTGAACTGGGCCTTGTAGAATCTCGCAGGTTGGTGATATATATGGCTTTCCTAAAACAGACTGGGCTGAAATTGATATCATGTTTTATTTTTGCTCTTCAAACTGATAGGACTTCCGTGACCGTTTTATAGTTCCTTTATCGAGGACTTGTCATGTTACTGTATGCCTTGTTTCTTTTGAGCAGACTATTCCATCAGCCCCCCATTTCTCATGTCCTCTCTATGTAACGCCTGCATGTAATCCCTTGAACTAGGCAAGATTTTATTTCGCTCCCATTTTCCTTTGTTTTCCTCTTGGAAGCCTTTCTCTACTGATGAGAATTTTAACTTTATGATTACTAGCCTACCTCTCCTCTGGATGAACAGTCAATTCAAAGAGGACAGATATGCAAAAACTAAGAAACGTTTGGTTCACATTTTTTTTTTTTTTTAACCTCTTTGGGATTTTTTTTTTTTTTTTTGGGCTGCTTTGACCCCCTCAGTTCCTTTTGATTTAATTGTATTTTCCACCAGTTTCCAATTGTTTGAATTGGAAACAAAGCCTTAATAAGAGTTCTAGTTAATTTTCTGTCTTGTAATTACCGATCTCATTTTTCTGATAATTGGCCACAGCAATTATATGTATATTTACTAATCACAGAGGAGGCTGTGCAATTGTATCTATCTGCCACCATTGATAATGACACGCATATTGCAGAGGTGCTTTTATCATCTTCTTTTTTCCACTACATCAAAGCTATTTCCTCTCATTCTCAATAATGAATACATGCATGCATTTGACACAGTTGTGTGCTAGAGAAATTGTTTGGCTCCCACCAAATGCTGCATGCTCTGAGTTTCTTGCCTGCAGCGCTAGAAGGTTGTATGCAATGATATATTGCTCATCCAAATGGCCAAAGCACTCCAAAGCACAGTGAGATTAAAATAAGTCATTCCTTTGTTAATTTAAATAGGTGCATGTATCATACTTTGCAGGGCACTTTGTGTAGGGATGTCAGGGAGGAAAAAAGCCGCCGAAAGGTATTTTTAATAGCAAATGAGAATAGATGAGAATAGAGTCATTTGCAGCTGCCTACTTTATGTGGCTCTCTCGCTCCAACTGTAGGTCTAATGAGATGACTGTTAAAGTACTCTGCAGTGTAATTTCATTACATCCTGAGCTGCTGCACTATAAACACGGTGGCGCTCTCCGTCATTCTTGGAAAAACTCCTAAATTCTTAAAGCCCTCCTTTGCGAATGGTAATGGGGTTTGCTCCCTGTGTTACATGGTGATTGTGGTTTGTTGCTGTGCAGTTTCCTGCTCTCTTGAGTGACTCCCATCCCCACCCTAGTTCTGCCACTGGTCAAAGTGGGCATTTTTCATGGCGTCCTTAAGTCAGTGGCTTTCTCCTGTGATGAGTTTGCCTAGACTGGCAAAGAGGCTGAAATTCTTTTTTAGTAAACAGCTCTTCCCCTTTCAAAGCTTCTCTATTAAAATGAAAGAAAAAACAAAAATCCAACTCTGACCCACATGACTCAGTTAAAGGCAAGCAGTTAAAAGCAACTGAATATACTAATACGTGTAAATAAAAAGCAAAGTGTAAATAAATAGCAAATCCAGTAAAAGAAACAAAGGTCAACAGAAGAATAATTTCACAGCTCTTTGTTAATTACACGACCATTTGTGTGTTACTTAAATAATCATTAATTTCTCATTTACACTTTCGTACCTTCTTTCCTACCCCGTGGCTATCATTGTCCTTTTTTCACCTCCCTTCCCTCTGCTCTCCTGTTTCTCACCATTATAAAATGTGTGTGGCTTTAAAGTTCGCATTTTTACATAAATGTGAAAGAGTATAGACGTTTTTTTTTTTTTTAATTGGATGAGCCTTATTTTCCTTTCCACATGCTGGTGAATCCTTGTTATATAGTCATCTTTATTTGCTTCTTTGGGATGAGGGGTGGAGGGTATAAAGAAAGACAAGGAATTGCTGTGACTTTTGATGACTTGTTTTTCCTCCATCCCAGGATTCGCCCGTCCTTCCGGTTGGAGAGTTCTCCGAGCCATTTGTACATTTCATCACTCAGTGGTGAGCCTGTTTGCAAACATGCCATGCCCTCAATGTAAATGATACATGCCATTAACTCGGCGGCTCCGTGAGACCTTATGGCTCTCCCTGCTTCCTTTTGGAGACGGGAGGGACTTCGGGGCCTTGGGCAGATGGGGCAGCAAAGCTGAAGGAATTGTTCAAATTATGTAAACGTTATTTACACACAGGGTCATAAACGTACTTTAGAGGCTTTTTCCTGTTTTAATAAACTTCTGAGAATCAGGCTACTTCTTTGAGCACAGATACTGTTGCTGTTCAGTTGTTTTGTTTTGTTTAAGAAATACACAATTTTATAGCCCCTGTTGCACAGACATGTGAAGCTTATTTTTATTGGGACCTCAAGTTACCCATAAAAATGCCTGTCACTTAGTGGAAGCAGAATAATGTATTAATTCATCGGATTTTCAGTAAATAACTTTTATCTTTGGTCATATTTTAGACAAAATACTGGTGTCCCGTTTCAGTGAATTTTGATGTTAGAGAGGCCATGAAAACGTGGTTCCATTAGGCCCACTTTAACCTTTGTAAGTACTGAAAACCACAGGATTTAGATCAAAGGGGCCACAGAATCTCTGAGTCTCTAGGCAACCCCTTGTCATTTTACATCTGAGAAGCAGGTGTAAGGGTTCTTTTCCAGCCGTCTGCCTTTTTCTTCCCCATAGAATGGAGTTTTCTTTTATTACCCCTTTCACATCATCCTCCTCTCCCCTACTGGGACACACCCCTGTGGCCCTGGAAGGCCCAATTCCCCCACTGCCACCGTCCTGCCTGCTCCCTCACCCTGACGTGGAGAGAGAGGGAGAGGGAGACGGAAATTGGGAGCATAGAGATGACCGCCCTAAAGCAGGAGACACGACTGATCAGAAGCCGTTCTGCACATTCTGGAACTCCTTCGTAACTGCCTTTACTTCTCTTTCCCTGCTTCCTAAAGCCCTCATTTCATCACCCCTTCAGAATCACGCCCACTAGTGGAAGACGAGCCCTTCGTTCCTGTGGTGCCACAGGAGGTGCGCTCAGGAGTCCTTGCTAACCCGGAATAGCTGAACCCTGTCCCCTCCCCCTCCCCCACGAGCCATCTGATGATGATGCGCTCAGGAGTCCTTGCTAACCCGGAATAGCTGAACACTGTCCCCTCCCCCTCCCCCATGAGCCATCTGATGATGATGCTCAAGTGAAACCAAGAAATATTCCTTAATATAAATGTCAAGCTTTATCACCTTTTTGACTAAGTGTAATATGTTACCTCTTAATAAAAATGTCTTATGTAGTTTATATTCCATACAAAACATATGTGGGGAAGAGATTTTTAAGCCCCAACTTCTAAAATTTTTATTAGCACTATTTCTGTTTATTTAAAATACTTATATAATATTCCATAGCTTGTAAAAACTAATTTCATTCTGCAAACATTTTATTTCCAAAACATGCCATGTTGTTAAAAAGCATACATATTGGTTAAACACTGGAATCCTAAGCTCATTAATACTAGAACCATTATCTAGAAATATGTATTAGTCTTTATTTTCTTTATGTGGAATTCCTAGTAACAGAAGCACATGATGGAAATGTCCCATTTTGAAATGTACACATTGGAAAACCATGCAATTCCTGAGCTGCCTGGAGCGCTGGGTTTGGGTATCACCTGCTCAAAGATGTGGGGTTTGTGCCCTGACCACCCTGCTTATCTTGCTGTGTGGTCTGGGACCAACCTGGGAGTAGGGCCCATTCTGAGCAGATAGGGCCTTGCCTGCCTTCTGTCCAAAAAAATTGATCAGCTGTTATATTAAAGTTTTATGGAGACAGAGGGAGGGATAACCTGTGTTGAAATTTCCACAGATGTCAAGCCGAAACAGAAATGATAGTGGGTAATAGCCTTGTTTTCCCAAGAGATACAGCTACTTTGGAATGTCAGATTAGGAGTGTTACCAAATCTACTGGTGAGACAGCTTGAATTACTTGCTAATGGATGCAGTATTTGAGAGGTGCATATGGTTATTTATAGGGAAGGCAAATGTCCTCCATGTCATTAACAGTTCGTAACTACGGTTCTTATTTACCAAATGATCATTAGATCTCTACTTAAAAAAAAAAAAAAATATTGTCAGCAAATGCAGAGATTGTATGTTTGTTTGGTTTTTTTCTTGCTTGTTTGAGGTTCACTCATATGAAGAAAAAGTGTCTATGATTTTCCAGGTAACAGAAGCAGCAATCTCTTTTCATGACTTCATCCCACAGATACTCTGAGTTTAGTATAAATTGGCCATCACCTAAGCAGCTTACTCATGGTTACCTCAGTCCCACGAGTGGGTGCTTCATCACCTAGCTAAGTACATGCTGCAGCTACTAATTACGCCTGTTGTATGTCAGATGAAATATTTTGCAAGAGGAATGTGATTCTTTAAGCAAACTTAACTTCCCCACAGATGTTTAATGAATTATCAACTTGCAGAGAAGCCAAAATAAATGAAAGACAAGATAATGTAATAACCCATTTATAATTTTGTAGCATTATCTAGATGTCTGACCCCTTTTATATATGACTTGTTATTCAGAGTAGTAATGAAGGAATGAGGTGTTTTCTCGTTTGACCTGATCGTCACATTTCTTTTATTATGGTCTTATCCCAGTTACCAAAAAAGAAGTATATTATTCCCTAAATTTATTTGAAATGATTGATAACCAAGTCAGGAAGAGAACATTGCTGCTTTTTTTCATAATTCGTTTCAAAAGTAGAATTAGGATAAATTTAAACTGATTGTCTGCATTACAAGAGTAACTCCAAAACAAAAAAAAAACTTCGTATTTTTGATTCATGAGCTTCCCCCCAAACCTGATATTTTGAAGGCCAAAATAAACAGGAGAGAATACATGCTAATGCCTTGACCAAGAATTGAACGTGGTAAATTTTGAAAACATTCAAATTCCAGAGCAAATAGCCAGTGGTGGGAATTATTGCACAGATTTACAAGTGATATGGATAATGTGAGTTTTTCTCTTACAGCATGCGAAAGCAGCCAAAAGAAAGGCCGGCACCTGAGGAACTGATGGTAAGTGGATGTTTTTTAGTTACAGATTTAAAGTATCCACAGGCTCCAGAAAGCCAGTATAATTTACTTCATTTGGGTGGGTGCTCTTGAAGCTCACATCCGATAGTAGTTTTCACTTCTTAAAAACCCATCACCATTTTGAAGCTTCATGCAGAATCCTTTGCGTTTGCCTCACACTCAAGGGTCCCAAGTTAATCTAGGTTACTCCTTGCCCTTATTTGCTGTTACAGCTTCTCAGAATTCAGAGGCTTGGTAACAGAAAGGATAGTCAGCATGTTAAGTTTTTAGTGCAATCCTAGAGGAAGTTCTGAGTGTGCCGTGGCGTGCTCTTGGATTCATGTAGAATGAAATTAGATTGGCTGGAAAAGATCAAGTAAATGTGACTCCTTAGTCCTTCCTCAGAAAGAGGCAACTGTGAGGCTGCAAGTGCTGTGTTCTCAGCTCCAAGGCCGCTTTCTTTGATTACAAATGACAGTTTTTAGTCAAGCAGGGAGAGGAACAGAGTCGTTCCCTAACAAATTCCCAAATGGTCATTTATTTAGTGCAGATTGTTGATTTGACAACGCACAAGCTGTTAGAATAACGTTAGCGTCGAGCATTGGTAAATAATAATTATCGTCTACTCTTTCTGATGTCTTGCATACCATTCCTTGTCTCTAGATTGTTGCAATCAGGATGAATTCTGATCAGTTTTCTCTCACCACTTTAAATAATAAGCATTTTATGATATCAATTCAAAGGTTTTTAGCCTTTGTATTTCATCCTTATAAATACTCCAAACACCCAAACTTCTGTGTAATACAGTTTTCATCCCCAAATATAATATAGCAGTATGTTTCCCTTTTACATAATATGTGCTTTCCAGGAAGGTAGTTTTCTTATTCATGTTACCCCTGGAGCAAAATCTCAGTTTTCAGGGTAGTTTCAAGTTAAAGTTCACCCCTAAAACCCCTGCAATTTATACTGTGCAGGTTGCATGTCTAGAATAAACTCATCTTTTTTTTTCTTTCTTTTTTTTTTTTTTTTTTGATGGGGAGGTCTCTGATGGTTGGGAAATTCATGCAGTTAGTCACATCTGAGGAAACTTGGAACAGGTTCTAGAGATGGAGACCCATTTACCTTGTACATTATCATGCTATGGCTGGATAGCTCAGCTATTAAAACAAAGGAATAGGGTTTCATAAAACAGATATATATGTGTAAACGCATGTTTCAATGCTGCAGTGAGTTGGCCACTTATAAATAAAACATCTACAGATCGTACATACACTCATAAATGCATCCGGATGTCTGTGTTGGTGGGGAACACCACTCCAGGGTGGCAAGTCGTAAAGACAAGGCTGAAGGGCGGGTGCTGTCAGTGCCTTGGAAGCCAGCATACGTGGCTGGCTGCGTGTGTGGAGAGAGACAAGGGAGACATATTCCGATATATCTCTTTACAACTATATGCCCTGGTGTGTGCTGTCCCACATTTTTAATTAATAAATATCAATAAATCAATAAGATGCAATGAAAAATTTAGTCACAGGAAGCACCATCCTATACTTAATTTCACATTATTTCTGGTACTGCTCACAGTTTGATTTGAGTGAGTTTATTCCCCTAGGTGTAGCAGCAGGGAGGCACACCCTGCCTTAGCACAGCCTCCGTGAGGGGCAGGAACAAAGGAGTGCGTGTGATGCCTCTGAGGTCAAGGGGGTTGAGCCCAAATATTGGACCCCCTGGGGGTAAGAAAGAGAGGGCTGTCCCTGGCTTGACGAACCTGAGTCACATCCTAGGGATCCCCTTAAAGGAGCCAGTCTCTCTCTTCCTTCCAGCATATTAATGGCTTTAATTTTTCCTTTTCTCTCTCCGTCTACAACCTATTTGACGGTGCTCCCATCTGGAAGCTGAGAGCATTCTCTGGAATGCATGAACTGTAGAGCCCATTTGTCACTGTGGGTGGGGGCCTGCCTTTCACAGAAAGAGCAGTTTATCTCCCAAGCCCGGTGACTCCAGCCAGCAGGATACCAACATGGTCTGCACAGCTTGGGCCACATCGGCTGTGAAGACTGCAGGATTGCTGAGATTTCCCTATGGGCCTGCCTTTTCTAGATCCAAGGGAGAACATCAGAGGTGAAGTTGGACAGGAATATCGAAAGTTACAGACTCGTCAAGAAACTCTTACATGAACTTGAGAGTGTCCCTGACAAGTCTCAGCCTTAGTAAATGAGAATACAGGGAGAGGTGCCGAATCTGCCACACCTCTGGGCCTGGGCTGTGCGCGTGGCGAGTGCTCAGGTGGTTTTTGTCATTTTATTTGGGGCAGTCGCCTTCCATACAAGAATACTTGAGTCTTAAAAATCATCATCTTTGTAGTTTTTGACCATGTCATTCTTAAAAGGTGAAACGTAAAACTCAGGTTTAGGCTCTAGAATGTTAGAACTCATTTAGCCGTTCAGCTATTTAATTCTCTCTGCTTTGCATGGTTATTCCTAAGATGGCTACAGTTTTTCTGTTCTAAGTGGAAATATCTTAAAATTGGACTAAGAAATTCACTTGATGTTCACATTTGGGGGAGGCCAGCCAGGATCCACAGGAACTGGTACTGTTTTCTGGCGCATAGCCCTTAAACTACATAAAGAATTAACTCAGAATTCTCATCATTGGCATCCACATCAGCTTGAGAGATCGCAGAAGCAGGCAGACAACTGAATTCGGTAGATACACACCGACTATTATGTGCAGAGTCCTGTGCTAGACTCAGCAGAAGACACAGAGTACGCCTCACACAGACAGTGTTGCAGAGGGTAAGGTGCCTATGCAAGTAACTAGAATAAACTAACTACAGAAAAGAATTGCAGAGGTCTGTGCAAAGTTATATGGAGAAAGTAGCATTTGAAAAGGGCCTTTGGAGGTTGGATTGAATTTTAATAGAGAGTTTGCAAGGAGTCATTCCAGGCAGAGGAAAGGATGGGCAAAGCATGAGTCTGCCGAGTCCCCAGACCTTTTGCAGAGCAATGTGAAACCTCCAGTGATGCTGCAACAGAAATCCCACTGACACTGGCCTCCTGGAGTCACAGACCCACAAAGGTTGGGTTCAGGTAGGCAATATATTCACCACATGCTGGGCAATCTGTTAAGAAATTCCACTTCTGGTAGAAGGAACCCTAGTATCCAGGTCTGAAAACTTTGACTTGACATAGAAGCAGCCACCCACCCATCAGTACCTTTTTTCTTGAGTAAATTCTCCTGAGTGGACTCCTGCTCACTTATAGGGAAGTCCTTCATCCTTGGGGAAGATCTTCCCTCTCCTCAGTGCCTCCAGTTATGTCATGAGTAACTCTTCAAGTTATTGTTTAACGCTAGTTATTGCTAACTTTAAGCAAAGGAAAACCAGCCATGCAGGCAGTGAGGAACATTCAGACAGATAGGAACCCCACACACACACTCTTTCTGCTCCTCTGATGATGATGCCATAATTAACCCAATTTTAAGTCACCCTGATATAAAGCACAGAAAAGACCTTGCTGCCCCAGCTCTGTGACTGAAGACCAACAAACTTAGCAAACTAAGTTTCCACACTGCAGAAACTCTCAGGGAGTGGCAGACAGTGTTCAGAGGCGTCAGACAACCAAGCAAGGGTGTTCCAGCTTCTGTGGGGAAAGCGCAGCCTCTGCCAGGCGGAAAGCGTTGATGGGATTGCAACAAGAAAGGAGAGGATGGTGATGTGCAGGCGGTGGGGAAGGTTTCCCAAATGTCAACCATCAGATTGAGGGAAGCAAAGCATTAAGGATCCTACCCCTGAGATCTCAGGCGTTCAGGGAGAGAGACGACCTGACGAAGACATGGAGATGGAGAGGTGTGTGGCCGGCTTGGCTATTCAGATTATATGTCTACATATTTTTAAGTAAAAGACACATGGTGAGCAACCTTTCTGTACAGACCATTTGTGTAAACCACAGAGAATTCCTTCTGAGGAATTAATCTTCCTTCCAGGTCCCTTTATAGTAAAGGTCAGGCTGATTTAGCAGAAAAGCCTCCCTTCCCTGGTCAGCGGGTCCCTAGTCCCTCCCCACTCTCTGTGTCCTCTTCTGAGAATGAAAGGGATGGACTAGATAAGCAGTGCTTGACCTAGGGTCAGTGACTTCCGGAAGTCTGTTAGAGCCCCTGAAATTACTCCCAAACCGTATGCTTGTGGGGATATGCGTTTTTCTTTTAAAGAGAAATTCATGGCTGTCATCAGTTTTTCAAAGAGGGACTGTGACCCTAAGTGATTGTTCAGCTCCTCACTTCCCTCCCACTTTGATCACAGGAGCTCTGTGGCCAGGACCAGGCGAACTGCTCTGGAGGGGGGCCTTCATTTGGAGGGTGAAATGCTTGCTGGCATGGGGGAGGGAAGGAAAGGGATGGGCCCTCCCTGTGGGACTCAGCCGGCCGGGCTTCCCACCAGCTGTCAGGCGGCCCTTTAACCTCTCAGCCTATCCTGAATGTGGGCCTTGACTCAAGCCAGGACGGTGTGGGCCATGGGCACCTATGCAGTTACAATTTAGGTTCAGGGCGCTGTAGATCCTTCTATGCATTTAGAGTGTTTCCAGAAGCTTTCCATGTCTAAGCTCTATTTAATGGAATCTATGCATAGTAAGTAATCAGGTCAGAAGAAGCCGCCTCCCGGTTTGAGATCAATCGCTGGCTAATACTTTATCTAGGCCACTTTATTATCTCATGCTGATCCGATTGCCATTCTCCCCCTCCTTTGTACCATGCGCTTAGGCTGTGGTACAAGTACGTATCACATACATATTAAAAACATATACCCATTCTATCTGTATGTAAATGTGTGAGGCACAGCTGGATATTGCAGAGGAGTTTGATTTACTAATAGTTATTATCTGTTCTAGCTGTTCAGTGGCAGAGAGAATTTCAGAGAAACAAGCTGGCGCAGAAATTGTCTTTATGCCGTTACTATACTGCTTTAGTAATTGTTTAAAAACATGGGTTTTCTCCTCAGGTTCCCATAATCATGCCTGGTACTTTGTGCATTTCCTGGTACGTTCCAGAGCAGGGCATCCTCATTCAGCATTTCCTCAGGTTTGGTTTTCCACTCAGGCACCTGAGAAGAAACACAGACTGCAGTTTGCAATTGAAATTTGACATTTTGCTTAGAAAGCAAGTAAATAGCGGGGCTGGAAACCCCAGAGAAGCAAGTATGGGTCTTGCGGGAGGAGTGTCAGTTATAATCAAAATAGTGCTTTTAGAAAGATTTTTTTTTTCCCCCTTCATCTGAATTCCAGCAGCTGCAAACTTGAAGGCATCTCATTTCTCAGAAAAGGCTTTATGTACTGGAGGTGGTATTGTTTGGGGGCTAATAAACACCAAACTGTTCCAGAAAAATCTGTTTAAACATTTAATTACTTGCAAAGAGATGTTAACTTGTTTAACTCCTCTAAATTACATTGTCACTGGTAGCTTTTCTGCTTATCCAAAACCTGATTATAATTACATTTTCAGATAGGCTGGGTGCGTTGTTCTCTAAGCGAATCCAGGTATGCGATAAATTGGGCAGGGTCCCTTTTAAAAATCAGAAGAACCATCATGTTAGGATTTTTATCTCCAGCACTCAAATTCCAGTGTGACTTCTGGAATAGTCTGAACTTCTGAGTTCAGACCAAATGGCTTTATTATGGGACTCAAACCCACAGAATGCACTGGATGGTTAAGGAGATGATTGTAGTCAGGCTGTTGCAATAGGGAGAATGTTTCTTAGTGAGGAGTGTCTCAAAGCAAAGGGAGGGAGCCAAGGTTATGGAGGCAGGTAAACCAGGAAGTTAGCCTCCAGCCTTACGGAAGGATGGACAGGGGTCTTATCTCTGTGAGAGCAGCTAGTCTTTGGAGCTAACATGGAAGTAGGGAGATTCCTCACTTGTTACTGCTTTCTGGGAGCCTAGGACTCAGATAAAATTCAGCATTATCACCATATTCTACTAACTGGACCAGAGATGAAGTTCCACTTTATTTTGGTCCAGTGCTTACTGAGTCCCTAAGCACAAAAATGAGGAAGGGCACACTTCCACGCACATAGCGCCTTGCCCAGCGCTCATGGACCATATGCTTGTAATGTAAGCTTTTTAAGCTGCTAGTGATGGTTAACAAGCGACTCTGAACTTGGTGGTCGTTTACTCCCTTTAGCTAGTTTGCTGCATCACGTGGACCATGGATTAAAAATAGACCCTTAGGGCCAGACTTACACGTGTGTCTAGCCTCCAGTTCTTGCAGACACCATTTTTGCTTTTGGTTTTTCTTTGGAAAGTGCACATCAGCTCATTGGCCAAGACACCCCAGATTTGCAGAGGGAAACTGGATAATATTGAAACTTCAACTAAATATTTTCTCCGAGCACAAAAGACATCACAGAAGCCCGGGGGCTCCACATAGAGTCCATTTGAGAACCACGTAATGAATTTATTATTATTTTCAAGTTTTAAATGCCATTAAAATCATCTGTGTTGTGTCTCCTTATAAATAGGAAAGCACTAGTAAGAAGTTGATTTTAGTTTTTAATTGCACATAATTACAACGGCAGAATCACTGTCTGGATGTTTGAGATCACACTGAATCAGACAGCTTTAATTTGAATTTTTGATGACATGTTAGCACTTCAGCGAGAACAGAGAGATTATAACCCCAGAAAGTAAGCTTTGTTTTTTCATGTGACTGCTTAATCTTTTCACCAGACTAGCAGATAAATGCATGTGTATACGTGTGAATGTATTTGTATATATGCACATAGCCAGAGATATACAGATAGATAAAAATCTGTCATTCCTTGATCATAGTGATCTGACAGTTTTAATTTCCCAGTTAAGGATAACTTTTTTCCTCCATCAGTCAAGTCCGATCTCTTAATATGGTGATGATTTGCCTGTTTAAGATTGCGATTTTTGAACTCCTGCCTGCAAGTCTTCTTTCTTGTTTACTGAGCTGACTGCCATCTTCCTAGCATCATTTCAGGGCGCAGTGTGGCTGCACAGCCCTGGCCACAGGAACAGTTTCATTGCCTCGGATGCGGTGAATGCAGCAGTGGGGCCTCTTCAGTGTTCTGCCACATTCACCCAGGCTGAGCTGGGTCTTCTGGGTGGATTCTGCATTTGTTCCTCCTTTGAGGTTGCCCAGTTCACAGGGAGTTTCTGTTATTTGGGTGGTGGCCTCAACCTAGAATGCCCTCCTCCCCACCGTCCTCAGACTTTGCCTTCCTCCTCCCTACAGCCTTCCCCACTCCTCTGTTTCACAGTGCCTGCTCCCTGCTCAGAATCCCTCCACCATTTATTGTCTCCAACTTGAAACAGCACTTCATCACATAAAATATATATTCATGGTAAATTCACAGCTTGGCCCATGTGGTGCAGGGGTTCCTAACTCATCAGAATCATCTGAGTGGGTTTTAAAAGAAACTGCCCAGATCCCAACCCAAGTCAGAGAATCTCTGGCATTTGGACCAGGGAGCAGGTCCTGGGGGCTCTTTTTGTTGCTGCTGCTTTTAAAAACTGTCCAAGTGAAACTCACTGGTTTGACACCATGTTTTTCTCCTTACAACTAGATTGTGAGCTCCTTGAAAGAAGAGCCTGATCTTTAATTCAGTTCCTAGCTTAGTCATATGTGGCTGTCATTCAGGCATGCTCTCTGTTCTGACTAAAAGAAGAGATAGCACTATTGATTATTCTTTGCATGTGCCACTCATTCTACTTCATTGTAATAAAACACTGTATTAGACATAAAGACAAAAATGACATCATGTGTCCCTGTTCTGTAGGAACTCAGAGTAAAGTTGGGGAAACTCACCCAAGAGCAAGCCATCCTGGGCTCTGATATTCAGTATGAGTTAGGATGGCCACACTAGAACTACATGATCTGATCCGAGATTCTTGTTTGACTTTCTGCTATGAGAGGTCATGTGGGGAAATCATTTGGTTCCAAAATAATAGAATTTCTGGGATATCACATTGTTTGCTTGGATACCATTCTCAGCTTTTAACGACCAGTACAGCCAGACCCATCAGAACAGGCACCAGGGCTCTGCTGTCCACCCTGGAAGGACAGGAAGAGCAAGAAAGTGTGAAGCAGTCCTTGCTCAGAGCACCTGTGATCTTTGGCATGTGTTCTGACCACTTGAGAATTCACCTTTGACGGTTCCTTCCAAGTCAAAAGGTCATTAGAGAGTCAAGACTTAGAGGAGACCACCTGGCCAGCACGTTTTTCAGCTTAAATTGATGGCAGGGGACCCCAAGGTCTTCTGTCTATCACCATGTCAGATGTGGGCCACCCTGCCCCCCAGTCCTTGGGAATAACAGATGAGGCTGAAAAATCCTGTCATTCAGCCACTTGTGGGGCGAATATAAAACAATCCTGAAGCCCAGTCTCTGTGACTTGGGAATTGCTACTGAAAGCAGCAAACTTGTTTTCCTATAGTTAATTAGTTCAGTCGCTCAGTCATGTCCGACTCTTTGCGACCATGCCAGGCCTCCCTGCCCATCACCAACTCCCGGAGTTCACATAGACTCATGTCCATCGAGTCAGTGATGCCATCCAGCCATCTCATCCTCTGTCGTCCCCTTCTCCTGCCCCCAATCCCTCCCAGCATCAGGGTCTTTTCCAATGAGTCAACTCTTTGCATGAGGTGGCCAAAGTATTGGAGTTTCAGCTTCAGCATCATTCCTTCCAAAGAACACCCAGGACTGATCTCCTTTAGGATGGACTAGTTGGATCTCCTTGCAGTCCAGGAGACTCTCAAGAGTCTTCTCCAACACCACAGTTCAAAAGCATCAATTCTTCGGTGCTCAGCCTTCTTCACAGTCCAACTCTCACATCCATACATGACCACTGGAAAAACCATAGTCTTGACTAGACGGACCTTTGTTGGCAAAGTAATGTCTCTGCTTTTGAATATGCTATCTAGGGTGGTCATAACTTTCCTTCCAAGGAGTAAGCGTCTTTTAATTTCATGGCTGCAGTCACCATCTGCAGTGATTTTGGAGCCCAGAAAAATAAAGTCTGACGCTGTTTCCACTGTCTCCCCATCCATTTCCTGTAAGTGCACGTCTCCCTGTAAGTACGCTCCAATAAGGGTTTCCCTGGTGGCTCAGTGGTAAAGAACCCACCAGCCAATGCAGGAGACGCACGTTTGATCCCTGGGTCGGGGAGATCTTCTGGAGGAGGAATTCGCAACCCAGTCCAGTATTCTGGCCTGGGAAATCCCATGGACAGAGAACCCTGGTGGACTACAGTCCATGGGGTCACAAAAAGTCGGATACAACTTAGCAACCAAACAACAACATCAACAGCACTCCAATAAATCGATGCAATACTTATCAATAATGAATGAATCTAGCCAGGAATTTCAAGGGCTGGAAAGTTATTAGAAGCCACCTATTTACAGTTGTAACCAGCTGGATTTGTTTAATGGGTTGTTTGCTTTTTAATTTGTAGCAGTTTCAAGAGAGACCTTGGGGGACCAGGAGCTGTGTGGATTCAGTGAGGGCTTCTGTAGACAGCTATTTGGGGGGTCAGATCTGCCTGCAGATAACTTGAGGTTTACTTAGCCGTTTAAGAGACTGCAGAAAGGCAGCGGAGACATTTGGGCCTTCTCTCCTCTATTTAATTTTCAAGATTAGAATTGAACATTAGGCCATGGTCTACCGAGGGACATTTGCTGGAGAATGGACTCGTTTCTTTCCAGTATCCTGGCTTACTGTTTCCCCGCTCTCTTAATATAAATGGTCACTGATTCTGAAGTAGGAGAATAAGTTACCATTCGTTTATTCGTGCAAAGGTTCCCTCAACACAAATGAAAATGGAATTTTCAAATGGAACCCGATTAACTCTTAATTGTGTACCAATAGCCTGTGTGCGTCGCAGCTCCCTCAGACTGCTTCTGAATGACCCGCATCTCTTTCTAAACTTGGGGGTGGGTGAGGGGGGTTCAGTGAATAGGAGGACTTTCTCATTGTGGGACTGGTGTGGAGTTGACAAAAATTTGTGTACATAGGGTACATTTTTCCACTTAAGAGGGCTGTGCTGAGACATTTTTAATTGGATTTTCATGGTGATTGACAGCATTTGATTATGACAGTAACTTTATTTGGCTGGACTGCTTTAGCCTCTTGTTCAGATTTTTCCATCAAAGCTCCTTTTTATCCCCTGAATCCCCAGTGGAGCAGCAGTCATTGTGGGAGAGCCTTTCACCACCTTTGTTGTAGCCATCCCTGGTGATGATTGGGCCCAGCTGGTAGTAGATAAGAAAATGTTCCTTTCACAAAGAGGCTGTCTCTCCCGCCTCTGTGGTTTCAATAATTTTAAGAGCCCCCAAAACCTGTTGAGGATTAGAAGTAGCTTTAGATGTGAAATGAGTGTTAAGTATTAGTAATCGGGAGATTAGGGCCCCAGGGACAATGAGAAATAAACAACTGCAATTAAGGCAAATCTGCCGATGTAAACAAAATTTAGCAGAAACAGATGCCCTAACCATTTTGGGGGCTTGATTTGAGGGCACTAAGGAATCGATTTTTGTCTTGTTTACACTTTCAAACCCCTGTGATATACTGGAAGGCTGAATATTTCATACAGCCTGATTTTAGTTAATTTTTTTTTTCAGCGCCTCACAGTAGGTGCCTCTCTGCTCGCAGTGACCAGGCCTGAGTTTATTCAGCATTCACAGGGAGCAGCTAATTGTCTATGAAGGGCCCCCGTGTTTAAATGGGCTTGACAGGAATTTAAATTTTGTTTCAATCAACCCCTGTGCTCACAGCCTGCTCCAGTTTCTAATTTTTAAATTAAACATGTTTTTTTTTTTTTTTTTTTAAGCCACAGGCTTGCCTCTGGAATACTCTCGCTCTCGGGAAGGCAAATCAGCAGCCCTGGAATGCTGGCGTTTGCCGGGCTTGAGGCACCAGCCCCAGGGCTAGAAAGTTCTTTCTCCTAAACGAGCTTTGGCTTCCCCTGTCAGGGAGGTCCGCAGAGCCCTGGCTGGGCAGCTCGGCTTCCTGCCTTTGGAAATGGCCCCCTTTGCAGCTCACCTGTGCAGGCAGCAGTGCGTGTCATCTGGAAAGTGGGTTAAGTACCAAAGGCAGGCATGAGGCTAGCTTTTCGGGGGCCGGCTGAATTGTAACGCACTGCGCGTCTGGTGCAGGTTTGTATTTCAGCAGCCTCTTCTGCTCTTGTGAGACAGGAAGAGAATGTCAGCACACACCCACCCTTCTTTGTTGAGTGTCTACTCTGGGCAGAGCGTCCTGCCTGATGCCGAGGAAACACTGTCAATCTTGCCTCCTGCCTTCAACCAGTTTCTAGTCTAGCAAGGAATATGAGGGCATGAACAGCCAAGCACAGGATAGACAGACTTGGCAAAGGCCCTCCTGCACCTACTCCTGCCTGCCTTCACCTGGCCCTCCACCTCACTGTGCTCCTGTAAACACAGCCTATGCCCTGACAGCCTGACAGTCCATTAACACGTGAGGCATCCTCACACGGTCATGTCATGTGCCATTTCTTCCATCAAGAATGTGCTTTCCTTACACTCATGTGGTGAACTCCTACTCGGCCTGCAAAACCCCACTGGCTCAGCCCCTGAAGCTTTGCCAGGCCTCCTTCAGTAGGGCTGCTGGCTTCCTGTTGTGTGCCACCCTTCTTTCTGGCCGAGTACCTCTGCTGCTGCTGCTAAGTCGCTTCAGTTGTGTCCAACTCTATGTGACCCCATAGATGGCAGCCCACCAGGCTCCCCTGTCCCTGGGATTCTCCAGGCAAGAACACTGGAGTGGGTTACCATTGCCTTCTCCAATGCATGACAGTGAAAAGTGAAAGTGAAGTCGCTCAGTGCTTTTTTCACACTTTGTGGCAGTAATGTAACAGGCCTTAAGCAAGACCACAGGTTCCTAGAGGAAAAGATCAAGTCATCTTTATCTTTGTACCTCAGCTTTAGCCCAATCCCTAGCCCCACACTGAATGCTCAATAAATAATTATTGAACTGAAGTGATATGAATTTAACAGGTTCAATGAGCTCTGAGAAAGGCAAGATTTCTTCCAGCCAGGGTTGCCTGGGGAGGCTTTGTGAATGGGGTCACAACTGAGCCACGCGTTGCAGAACATTGGGGTATTTTTGTGAGTGTATTACTCTCTGCACATATGTGAGACATAGCTTATATCTAATATACACACTAGTCAAAATCCATACTATACCTATTTTCTCTGAAATTACTTGAAATCGGAGCAACTGTTGCATACAACTTGTGGCTGCAGATGAATTCAGTCTTCTAATTTTTAACCTTAAAGAAAGAAAAGCTTTACTTTAGAGAGAAGAATTAAGCTTAACAGATCACAGTTTTAAATATGCATGTATTTACAGAGATCTTTTGTATATCATATCTCATTTGACATTCACACAAACACTATGAAGATTATTCTTATTCCCGTTTTACTGATACATTGAACTGGGGCTCAGAGAGGATAATTGACTTGCCTAGAGTCACACAGCCAGGAAGAATATAGGACTGCTCTGCACTACATCAAAGCTAATATTGGTGCATAGTGGGCAGAGGGTTGTTATTACGCTTGTGACAGTTGCAGCTGAGGCAATCCAAAACAAAACTGAGACAGACACCCCACAGAGAAACATGGAATGGCAAGTCTGTGCTTGTTCATTCTTCCAGGATGCTTGCTCAGCTCACCCCTTCTATCCCCCTCCACCTTGGCCTTGTCCTGCATCTGGAGGACTGTGGTTGGAGCAGAGAGCTCGTGTCTGGACACAGCGGCTGGGGCCTAAACCTCAGTGCAGATAAACCGAGTAGGAAGAGAGGAAATAATGACCAGCAGTTTGCACCTGTCTGTTTCTCTGAAGAGAAGCTGTGAAAGTTCGCGAGCTCTTCCGGATTTCTGGCTTCATCAATCTATGGCAAAAACTGAAGGCAGAGCATGTTCTGCAGTTTATCTGGCCACAAAACCTTCTCTCCTTTTTAGTTTACTATCACAATTATAGAAATGAGCAGCTTCTAAGTGATATTACTCTTTGAGTTTGGGAGAAATTTCTTTTAACTCAGAAAACCTTACTGAGCACGTTCTATATGTGGAATAAGTTGCTAGGTGCTGCAGTTTAGTGCTACTCAGATACAGACCCGGAGAAGGCAATGGCACCCCACTCCAGTATTTTGCCTAGAAAATCCCATGGACGGAGGAGCCTGGTAGGCTGCAGTCCATGGGGTCGCTAGAGTCTGACACCACTGAGCAACTTCACTTTCACTTTTCATTTGCATGCATTGGAGGAGGAAATGGCAACCCACTCCAGTGTTCCTGCCTGGAGAATCCCGGGTACAGGGGAGCCTGGTGGGCTGCCGTCTCTGGGGTCGCACAGAGTCAGACAGGACTGAAGCGACTTAGCAGATACAGACCATGGACTAATGGTAATATCTGAACAGTTTCTTGAACACAAGATGAGGAGTTCGTGCTAGAATATAAATCAAGCACGTATGGAAGTTTTCTGTTTAGTTCACCTGACAGTTTTTTATAGCAAAATTCTCTCTGTGAAGAAGCTGTGTGCTGATTTACTTCGTAGCATAGCTTCTTACCTTCTTGCAAACTAGTGGCAAGTGGCCCCCAGACCACTTACTTGAGTTGCACAGCTGTAGGAATACAGAGACTGCCGAAACACCAGTCTTGCCCTCCAGGAGCTTAACAGTGTGGTGAGGAAGACACTGCATCCCTGCAGCTGGCAGAGCTGTTTAGTCAGTCAGTCTTGTCTGACTCTGCAACCCCGCAGACTGTAGCCCTCCAGGCTCCTCTGTCCATGGGATTTCCCAGGCAAGAATGCTGGAGTGGATTGCCATTTCCTTCTCCAGGGGATCTTTCTGACCCAGGGATCAAACCCGTGCCTCCTGCATTGGCAGGCGGGTTCTTTACCACTGAGCCAGCTGGCACAATACAAGGCACAAAGTAGCTGTTCGGTAATCTCTCTTGACTGGATGATCGAAAAGAACTAAATAAAAGACACTCTTCAGAAGGAGAAAAAAATATTCGCAAATAGTGTATCTGATAAGGGATTAATATCCAAAATATATAAAGAACTCATACAACTCAAAAGCAAGAAAAACAAACCAATTTAAAAATAGGCAAAGGAGGACTTCCCTGGTGGTCCAGTGGTTAAGAACTCGCCTGCCAGCACAGGGGAAATGGGTTCAATCCCTGGTCCAGGAAGATTCCACGTGCTGCAGGGCAGCTGAGCCGTGTGTCGGCCCCTGCTCACTCCAGTGGAGAAAGCCTGTGCACCGCAGTGAAGACCCAGTGCAGCCGTAAATAAATAATCAAAATCTACAGTAAGTTAAATAGGCAAAGCACCTGAATAGACGCTTTTCCAAAGAAGCTATACGAATGGCCAGCAAGTACATCACTAATTATAGAGGGAAACGTAAATCACAACCACAGTGAACGTATCACCCCACGCCTGTTAGAATGGCTGTCATCAGAAAGACAAGAGATAGGTGTTGGCAAGGATGTGGAGAAAAGGGAACCCTGTGTAGTGCTGGTAGGATCGCAAACTGGTAAGGCTACTCTGGAAAACAGTATGGAGCTTCCTTAAACAATGGGAAATAGGGCTGTCGTGTGATCCAGCATTTCCATTTCTGGGACTGTATCTGAAGGAAACAAAAACACTAAGTCAAAGAAATACCTGTACCCCCATGCTCATAGCGGCATTACTTACGACAGCCAACACATGGAAACAACCCAAGTGTCTATCAACAGATGAATAAGTAAAAAGGTTGTGAGATAGATACACATATATACACAGCAGAATATTATCCAGCCATAAAAAAGGAAATTCTGCCATTAGCAACAATATGGATGAATCTTTAGGGCATTACGGTGTTTGAGGTAGGTTAGACAATGACAAAGACAAAAATCTGATATGTGGAATCTTAAAAAAAATTTCATAGGAAAAAGATTTGTGGTGATTAGAGGCAGAGGAAGGGTGAATTGGATAAAGATGGTCAAAAGGTACAAACTTCTGGTTCTAAGATAAGTAAGTACTAGGGATGTGATGCACAAAATAACGACTATAGTTAATGTGATATATTTGAAAGTTGTTAAGAGAGTAAATCCTAAGTGTTCTCATCACAAGGAAAAAAACACTGGGCTTGCCTGGTGGCCCAGTGGTAAAGAATCCACGTGCCAATGCAGGAGACAAGGGTTCAATCCCTGGTCCTAGAAGATCCCACACGCTGCAGAACAGCTAAGCCCATGCGCCTCAACTGTTGAGCCTGTGCTCTGGAGCCCAGGAGCCACAGCTGCTGAGCCCATGAGCCCCAACTACTGAAGCCTGCATCCCCTAGAGTCTTTTTTCTGATTGTTCTAAGATCATGAGGAAGAATCTTGTCTCCTGGACAGCAGGGGAGGGGCTGACTGTGGGCAAGTAGTTAAAGCCTGAGGTGGCTGTACCGCCTCTCCAGAGTCCCGTCCCCAGCCTCCAGCTGCTCAGCAGGAACCAGCACATCACTCCCTACCTCCTGACACTTTGCTTTCCTTCCACTCGCAGATTGTGACTTGTTCATAGGATTTGTCGTCGTTCAGTCGCTCAGTCATGTTCAGCCCTTTGCAACCCCAACGACTGCAATACACCAGGCTCTCCTGTCCTTCCCTATCTCCCAGAGTTTGCTCAAACTCATGTCCGTTGAGTTGATGATCCCATGACCCAACTGGTTTCCATAACCATGGTTGTAGAAGTAGAAAGGTATGTGGCTGAAACCAGCAAGACATACTCTGTCCTCTGTGTGTTAAGTCTGCAGAGGCCAGAAATGGGCTCTCGATCTTGAAAGTGAGTCTGTTGTGAACATAAGATGAGAAGCAACATGGCAGATTGGAAGGAGCGTTGCTCTGGATTATCAGAAGACCCGATTTCAGGATTTCTCTTTTCAGGAGAGTCTCTGCCTCTCCTGGGTAATCAACAGTTACTTAGCTTAACTGAGCCTCAGCTTCTTCATCTATAAAATGACAGATTTAATACCAATCTTGAAGGGTGGGTGTTTTCCCTATTAAAATAGTTTGTGAAAGTGTTTAAACTGTTAAGTGCTGGATACGTAGGGGCACTGAATCCTTCAGCCTCTTTGGGTTCTGATTTGTCTCGTCTGATGTTCTGGGCACGTCTGATCCGTAGCTTCTTGAAAGACGCATACGCTTAGTGGAGCTTAATGCAATCTAGAAAAGTAAACGTAAGTTACACATTTGTAGTAGTGTCTGATAAATTGGTAGTTTCTTAGAGATATTCCTTAGTTTTCTGAATGGTGAGCTTTAAGCCAACTTTTTCACTCTCCTCTTTCACTTTCATCAAGAGGCTTTTTAGTTCCTCTTCACTTTTCTGCCATAAGGGTGGTGTCATCTGCATATCTGAGGTTATTGATATTTCTCCCGGCAATCTTGACTCCAGCTTGTGCTTCTTCCAGCCCAGCGTTTCTCATGATGTACTCTGCATAGAAGTTAAATAAGCAGGGTGACAATATACAGCCTTGACATACTCCTTTTCCTATTTGGAACCAGTCTGTTGTTCCATGTCCAGTTCTAACTGTTGCTTCCTGACCTGCAATATAGGTTTCTTAAGAGGCAGGTCAGATGGTCTGGTATTCCCATCTCTTTCAGAATTTTCCACAGTTGATTGTGATCCACACGGTCAAAGGCTTTGGCATAGTCAATAAAGCAGAAATAGATGTTTTTCTGGAACTCTCTTGCTTTTTTGATGATCCAGCGGATGTTGGCAATTTGATCTCTGGTTCCTCTGCCTTTTCTAAAACCAGCTTGAACATCTGGAAGTTCATGGTTCACGTATTGCTGAAGCCTAGCTTAGAGAATTTTGAGCATTACTTTACTAGAGTGTGAGATGAGTGCAATTGTGCAGTAGTTTGAGCATTCTTTGGCATTGCCTTTCTTTGGGATTGGAATGAAAACTGACCTTTTCCAGTCCTGTGGCCACTGCTGAGTTTTCCAAATTTGCTGGCATATTGAGTGCAGCACTTTCACAGCATCATCTTTCAGGATTTGAAATAGCTCAACTAGAATTCTATCACCTCCACTAGCTTTGTTCGTAGTGATGCTTTCTAAGGCCCACTTGACTTCACATTCCAGGATGTCGGGCTCTAGGTGAGTGATCATACCGTCATGATTATCTGGGTCATGAAGATCTTTTTTGTACAGTTCTTCTGTGTATTCTTGCCATCTCTTCTTAATATCTTCTGCTTCTGTTAGGTCCATACCATTTCTGTCCTTTATCGAGCCCATCTTTACATGAAATGTCCCCTTGGTATCTCCGATTTTCTTGAAGAGATCTCTAGTCTTTCCCATTCTGTTGTTTTCCTCTATTTCTTTGCATTGGTCGCTGAGGAAGGCTTTCTTATCTCTCCTTGCTATTCTTTGGAACTCTGCATTCAAATGGGTATATCTTTCCTTTTCTCCTTTGCTTTTCACTTCTCTTCTTTTCACAGCTATTTGTAAGGCCTCCCCAGACAGCTATTTTGCTTTTTTGCATTTCTTTTCCATGGGGATGGGTCTTGATCTCTGTCTCCTGTACAAACCTCTGTCCATGGTTCATCAGGCACTCTGTCTATCAGATCTAGTCTCTTAAATCTATTTCTCACTTCCACTGTATAATCATAAGGGATTTGATTTAGGTCATACATGAATGGTCTAGTGGTTTTCCCTACTTTCTTCAATTTAAGTCTGAATTTGGCAATAAGGAGTTCATGATCTGAGCCACAGTCAGCTCCTGGTCTTGTTTTTGCTGACTGTATAGAGCTTCTCCATCTTTGGCTGCAAAGAATATAATCAATCTGATTTCGGTAATGACCATCTGGTGATGTCCACGTGTAGAGTCTTCTCTTGTGTTGTTGGAAGAAGGTGTTTGCTATAACCAGTGTGTTCTCTTGGCAAAACTCTATTAGCCTTTGCCCTGCTTCATTCTGTACTCCAAGGCCAAATTTGCCTGTTACTCCAGGTGTTTCTTGACTTCCTACTTTTGCATTCCAGTCCCCTATAATGAAAAGGAGATCTTTTGGGGGTGTTAGTTCTAAAAGGTCTTGTAGGTCTTTATAGAACTGTTCAGCTTCTTCAGCGTTACTGGTTGGGGCATAGGCTTGGATCACCATGATACTGAATGGTTTGCCTTTGGAAATGAACAGAGATCACTCTGTCATTTTGGAGATTGCATCCAAGTACTGCATTTCAGACTCTTTTGTTGACCATGATGGCTATTCCATTTCTTCTAAGGGATTCCTGCCCACAGTAGTAGATATAATGGTCATCTCAGTTAAATTTACCCATTCCAGTCCATTTTAGTTCGCTGATTCCTAGAATGTTGACATTCACTCTTGCCATCTCATGTTTGACCACTTCAAATTTGCCTTGATTCATGGACCTAACATTCCAGGCTCCTATGCAATATTGCTCTTTACAGCATCGGACCTTGCTTCTATCACCAGTCACATCCACGACTGGGTATTGTTTTTGCTTTGGCTCCATCCCTTCATTCTTTCTGGAGTTATTTCTCCACTGATCTCCAGTAGCATATTGGGCACCTACCAACCTGGGGAGTTCCTCTTTCAGTATCCTATCATTTTGCCTTTTCATACTGTTCATGGGGTTCTCAAGGCAAGACTACTGAAGTGGTTTGCCATTCCCTTCTCTAGTGGACCACATTCTGTCAGATCTCTCCACCATGACCCACCTGTCTTGGGTGGCCCCACATGGCATGGCTTAGTTTCACTGAGTTAGACAAGGCTGTGGTCCTTGTGTGATTAGATTGACTAGTTTTCTGTGAGTATGATTTCAGTGTGTCTGCCCTCTAATGCCCTCTCGCAACACCTACTGTCTCACTTAGGTTTCTCTTACCTTGGATGTGGGGTATCTCTTCACGGCTGCTCCAGTAAAGCGCAGCTGCTGCTCCTTACCTTGGACTAAGTCACCCCTCCTGACCTTGAACATGGAGTAGCTCCTCTCAGCCCTCCTGCGCCCGCGCAGCCACCGCTCCTTGGACGTGAGGTTGCTCCTCTCGGCTGCCTCCCCTGACCTCGGACATGGGGTAGCTCCTCTCAATCTGGTCTCATTACTTCATGGGAAATAGATCGGGAAACAGTGGAAACAGTGTCAGACTTTATTTTTTGGGGCTCCAAAATCACTGCAGATGATGATTGCAGCCATGAAATTAAAAGATGCTTACTCCTTGGAAGGAAAGTTATGACCAACCTAGATAGCATATTGGAAAGCAGAGATATTACTTTGCCAACAAAGGTCCATCTAGTCAAGGGTATGATTTTTCCAGTGGTTATGTGTGGATGTGAGAGTTGGACTGTGAAGAAAGCTGAGCACCGAAGAATTGATGCTTTTGAACTATGGTGCTGGACGAGACTCTTGCAAGTCCCTTGGACTGCAAGGAGATCCAACCAGTCCATCCTAAAGGAGATCAGTCCTGGGTGTTCATTGGAAGGACTGATGCTGAGGCTGAACTCCAATACTTTGGCCACTTCATGCGAAGACTTGACTCATTGGAAAGGACTCTGATGCTAGGAGGGATTGGGGGCAGGTGGAGAAGGGGACAACAGAGGATGAGATGGCTGGATGGCATCACCGACTTGATGGACATGAGTTTGAGTGAACTCCGGGAATTGGTGATTGACAGGGAGGCCTGGCGTGCTGCGATTCATGGGGTCGCAAAGAGTCGGATACGACTGAGCGACTGAACTGAACTGAACTAGAGATAGACAGATCTTTGTGAGTTGTTCTTCCCCAGTCATTGTAAAGCCTTAACTTTTTGTGTCAGTCCTCTAGTATCAGTATTGTGAACATCTTGTTGGAGGGATTATTATGCAACAGTTAAGGAACAAGAATGTGCTGTCTGTGAGGTGCTGTGATGGGCTCAAAAGAAATATAAGAAACATCCAGATCTTCAAGGAGCAGACTGGACACACCCAGAGGAGACATCTAGAAAATACGGGGTGGGCTGTGTGCTGCTGATGTGCCTGCTGGTGCGAGGGCTCAGGACAGGGAGTGTGAGGGTGGTCAGAGGACACATCTCAGCTCCGGCCAGACCTGTAGGATTTGTTTGAAAATAGAAATTAAAAAATGGTGGTTCTGGACATCCCTGACGGTCCAGCGGTTAAGACGTTACCTTCCAATGCAGAGGATGCAGGATCCCTAGTCAGGGAGCTAAGATCACACATGCCTCACAGCCAAAAAATAATCCCAAAGAGAAACAAAATTATAACAAATTCAATAAAGACTTTTAAAATGGGTCACATAAAAAACAAATTTTTTTTTAAAAGGAAGGGGTAGCTCAGCAGAGAGCCAGCTCCGGAAGGGCTTTGCACACCATTGAGGAGTTGCAGCTGCAGGAAGCCATTGTTAGTTCTTAGGCAAGGCAGTGTTGTCATTGTTCAGTCACCAAGTCATGTCCAACTCTTTATGACCCCATGGACTGCAGCACACCAGGCCTCCCTGTCCCTCTCTATCTCCCAGAGTTTTTGCCCAAGTTCATGTCCATTGAATCAGTGATGCCATCCAATCATCTCATCCTCTGTTGTCCCTTTCTCCTCCTACCCTTAATCTTTCCCAGCATCAGGGTCTTTTCCAGTGAGTCGGCTCTTCACATTACGTGGTCAAAATATTGGAGCTTCAGCATCAGTCCTTCCAATGAGTATTCTGGGTTGGTTTCCTTTAGGATTGACTGGTTTGATCTCCTTGCTATCCAAGGCAAGGCAGTGACCCCAGCACAACAGGCAAACAGGCTACAGAGGACTGATCTCTGCTTGCTCCATGTGGATCAGACTCTCTTACTGAAACTGATTTATAAATAGGGATGTTCTAATCCCCTGGCTCTTTCTGAAATTCCATGAAGTTCTCCAGCCAGAATAACAGGAAACCCAGTTCAGAGCCTGTGGCTTCTTGGCAGCATGTCATTTGTCTCTCTTTCTGCATCTTCTTTTCAGTGTCCTTTCTGTCACTATCAGAGAAAATCATTAGTATGCTAATCTAGCTAGCCGTCATTTTAACAGTGACCTTTGCTAACCTGCCTTTGCAATTTCAGGAACTACGTTTGACTTCTCTAAAAGTAACCTTAAATTGTAGTCTTGTAAGAATTCCAGAGCTGTATCCTTCACTCCTTCTTCTAATGAGGTTATGACCAAATGCTCATTATAATTGCTTTAGACTCCTTTTAATTTTCAAGCTTATTAATCATAAGAAGAGTTATTTAAAATTGCATAAATTAATCTTAGATTAAAAGCCCATCAAAGCCTCGAAACAATTAAGAATAAGTAGGATTTCCCTGGGGCAGCAAGTTTTATTTTAATATTGTAGTCAGGTGGATATCAGAACCTTGAAGTATGGTAGTGATTAATGTATGCAAAATTTAAATGAGATTTTTTAAATGGCAATTCTCAATCACATATTGACCTAACTGTAGGCTTTAACTGCATTGTCTGTCATATATTTAAACTGTTTACTAATCAACATTTTAATTACAGTGTGTGTTGGCAGACCCTAGGACAAATAAAATCTAGCATTTTAAAATGTTGCTGCAAAGTCTGTTATCCAACAATAACAAGACTCTTTTATTGGGGAGAATGGAGGAATGGGAAACAGAGCAAACTTCCGAAGCAGCGTCACGATTCCGCGCAGAGTCCTAAGGCGTGGCGTTGCCTCCTCCTTCCTGGCCCCCACTCTCGCCTTGTGATTCTGCTGGTCTCAGACAGCTGCCTCTTCATTCATGAAGTGCCTGCTGGGTTTCCTTTGAAGTCGTTTCATGTTTAATTGGGGAAATACTTCCCTTCATGTGTTCAAGCCCTGGTTGCCAAGCGTTGTTTACTTGAACAGTGTGGGTAGCCTAGGGTCCCTCAGCCCATCTCCTTTTGTGATGTGGAGACTGGATATTTCCAGAAACTCAATTCCATCTCAAAGTCAGCAGTCTTTTTGTCTTGCCTTCCTCCCTGACCACAGGTAGGGTAAGGCAAGCTTTCCCAGCTTTCCCCAGGAAGGTGGTCATGGGCAGCATCAGAATCTGGAAAGATTTTTCTCTGTTTTACAAATACTGTTTCATTATTGAAAGTAGATGGGCAATAAGGTCACCTTGAACAAATTATTTTATCCCTCAAAACTTCAGTTCCCACATTACAGAAAGGGATGTGTGTGTGTTAGTCACTCAGTCATGTCTGACTCTTTGTGACCCCAAGGATTGTTGTAGCCCACCAGGCTCCTCTGTCCATGGAATTCTCTAGGCAAGAATACTGGAGTAGGTTGCCATTCCCTTCTCCAGGGAATCTTCCCAAACAAGGGATGAAACCCAGGTCTCCTTCATTGCAGGCAGATTCTTTACTATCTGAGCCACGAGGGAAGCCCTTATAGAAAGGGATAATAGTGACCAAATTACTGCTTTTTTGTGTGTGAAAATCCAGACAAGATAAAGTGCATAAATCACTTAGCATAGAAGTTAGGAAATAAATTCCCCCAAAATGTTTGCTCCTGCTCTCATCATTGACTTTCTAAAACTAGTGTTAAAATTATTTAAAAATTCAAAGAGTACAGAAGGATGCAATATACACCCTCAGCCCCACTCTCCAGAATTAAGCACTATTAATAGTAATTTGTGTGTCCTTCAAGAATTGTTAATTTTATTGTTCTGTACCTTACTTTTTTGCTTATATCTTTGAGATCTGAGATCTTTCCATATCACATGAAAGTCTGCCTCATTCTGTTTTATGCTGCATGGTGTTCCATTATATAGATGTTTCATATTTATTTAACCAGGACCCTGCCATAAAACATTTTGGTGATTTCCAGACCTTGGCTGTTAAGCTGGTGACCATCTTTCTATATATATACATACACCTTTACAAAATGGATATGAGAATTGCAATTCCCCCTCACCTCTTTCGGAGCTTCCCAGGTGGCCCAGCAGTAAAGAATCCACCTGTGATGCAGATGTGGGTCCTGTCCCTGGGTCAGGAAGATCCCCTGGAGAAGGGAATGGCTGCCCACTCCAATATTCTTGCCTTGAGAATTCCATGGACAGAGGAGCCTAGTAGGCTACAGTCCATGGGATCGCCAAGAGTTGGACACAACTGAGCATTCACCTCTTTTGCTACTAAAGTATTAGACATTAATCTTCATCTGTCTGATCAGTGATAAATGATATTCAGTTGTTTTCATTTACATTCTTTTTATTAAGCATGAAGTTTTTTTTTTTTCATGTTTATTGGCCATCAGTATTTTTTTCACATACTGTGCGCATTTTTCTTTTGGATAGGTTTTCTCTTCCTTTATCTTTTTGAGCCTTGATTTCCCCATCTAGAGAGTGAGGGAGGTAGGCACACAGTCGCCAAGATCCCTTCTGCCTCTGGAGACTGAGGTTCTGGCCTGAGTGTCCCGCGGGCAGCTTCTGCACTGCTACCAGAGGCGCTCTCTGCTTGTGACCTTGTCTAGCCCACATTGGGGTTATGGGGCATATAGCTGTGGGTGAACTGCAGAAGGCTCGTTTCCTTCTTTTGTTCAATTGTGCATCTTCCTCTCTTAAGAAAGCAGTCTTGGAAATTGCAAGGCAGAGCTGGGATTGAACTTCCGTTAAAGCTGCCTGTAGACATCAGGAAAATTTATTTTCTCTATTTGCTTTAAGCCTGGGAAGACTGTGCGGTTTTCTCAACACTGCCCTGATGGAGCCCTGACCAGCAAGCGTGCAATGCCCCTAGCCCTAACGTGCCATTAATGATAGGTTAATGTACAGTATAATGTTTTGGGGACTATGGGTTCATTACACTTCTGAGTGTGAGGTCTTTCCACAGAGCGCCCAAGGTCCCATTGCATTATATCATGCAATAAAAATACCCTTTTCATATCACACACTAATAAACTGTATTTGAAATGCTGTCTGAGGGCACTGCCGTCTTGTCTATAGGCTGTGCACGACCGAGTGCAACAGTTGGGTTTCCTTTTTTTCTGTTTTGTGTTTTAGTTACACGCAATTCTGAACTCAGGGAAGTCAGCTCATTCCCGTTTTAAATGAGGGAGCAAGTTGGGTCTTTAGGCCTGAGGCTCAGGAGAGAGGCAGCTCAGTGAGTGGTGAGAGTCCTTCCTACATGGAGAGCCAGACCCCCTCTGCCTGTCCACCTACACCGTGTGCAGCTGTCAGGAGAGCCGGTCTCGGTCTTCCAGACTTAGCACTGAGTATGTGTTAGGCATTGCAAAAATGTCCTTAGAAAAAAACAAGTCCAGGCCACTGATAGTCACGACTGTAGAGCTGTTTCCAGCATAGCCTCTGTGCTGGGCATTTCCTACACACAGCCTTCCTGATGTCCAGGGCAGACCATGGCCTTCCTGTGCAGTTGGTGATGTTCTCCTGTTGTACAGAGCACAGAGTTTCCAGAGCGAGGGGGAAAAGCTGCATGATGGAGAGTGAACTTCACAGGCCCCTGGAAACCACAGGGAAATTACCTGCCCACATAGACAGAGCTCCTCACACCCAGAACTCTTATCACCTGAGATATCAGAGATGCAGCTGGACTGGGGCAGGTGTCCTCTTTTCAAATGCATATAGCCCCAATGCTCTTATTAGTTATTCATACCATCCTGTGAGTTGGTGTAATCAGATAGTTTTCTTCTCAACAGTAAGCTGGCAGCAGAGGTAGTTTTGAACCTTGGGACACTTTAGAAAAGGAGACTCTACTACATCAGAAAGGAAAAAGACATTAGAATTCAGGGATGAGGCAAGGCTGGGGTCAGAGAACCTTAAAAGACCTGTTCTGTACTTTGATCCAGGGCAGACCGTGGCTTATGTGCTTTGTATGGAATGCAGGAGGTCAGGGGTGGGGGAGTGGGGGGGTTGTTGCTGCAAGCTCTAGAGTGTGGGCAAAGAATATGAAGTCCAAGAGCCTGGGTTCCAGCCAGTGTTGAGACTTCAGCCTGAAGCACAGGGCTTACCACCTAGGAGCATCAGTATCTTTGCTGTAAAGTAGGCCCACGTCTCTTCTGACAGGTGACTGGAGATCGTAGGAAATGCTGTAAATGAAAACACCTGGCTAGTATCTGACATGGGATAGGTGCTTACAACCATTGGCTGTTATATTGCTGTTATCATATATTATACTATAACAAAACATATTAACAAACCTAACAAAAAGCACAGGCTTTGGAGCTGATGTCCAGCTCAGATCCCACTGCCACCTTAGCCAGATCACTTAACTTCTCTGAACCTAGTTTTCAAATCCACAAGTAGATAATGACACTAATGCCATCCTGAGACTTCATGGCATTACTGTGACATTTGAATTAGATGATGAGGTTGAAAGCACTTTGTGGAATGAAGAACTCTACTCAGATGCTGCTAATTATATTTATACTTATTTTTCTCTCCAAATCAACATGTTCCAACTGAATAAATATCCTTAGAGCAAAGCCGCTGAGGGCAGCTATTAAAGATTCACTGATCTTTCGTCTCCCCACCAGGGAGCTTGTTACAGCCAAATTGTAGGCCAGAGCGGTTCTCCTACCCCATGTCTTCGTAACATAGGAGCAGGGGACCCAGAACAGTCTGTGCTCCCCTGAGTTGGTGCAAGGAACCAGTCCCTGCTTAGAACACTGTTTGAAAGATCAAAGGAGCTGCCCTAGAGAGCCAAGATGATGACTGAAAGGAAAAAAAGTTGCTAAGGCTGTCCAGTAGAAGGCTGGACCTTTGGCTCTAGGCATAATCCCCTTAATTGTTAGAAGAAGAGTATTTAACTTTCAAGGATAATTAGTTTTTCTTTTAAGGGTGGTAGGGTTGGACTCAACCTTTTGTTTCGATGTGGGTGCTTTAGAACACTTACAGAAACCTCTCAGGGGTTAAATCTGTCTTTAGGGCTACCAGGACTTGAAAAATGTTACCTTGTATCAAGAAAACCAGAAGTGACATGTTCATTTAAAAAGCCTGGTTTGTCATTGTTTATCTAATTTTCAGAGTTGACACAGAAAATTAGACCAGCTGACACTCACCTTCTGACTATCTCCCTGGCTCATTTCCCTGGTCCTTTCCTCCCTGACCCCTGGAAGTACAAAGTGCTCCGAACCCCCAAAATATAAAACTTCTCACTGAGTTTCTAAGTCTCCCTGCAGTCATTCCAAGATTCTGTCATAGGATGTCATCCCTAATGTTATTATAAAAACAAGATGAGGTTATAAATCTGCTCTGTGAGGTATGTTTTTTCCCTTCCACTTTGACCATAAATCTTAGAAGTAATCAAACTTGCTCCAAAGGAAGCCAAGATAAACTTGGGCCCTAAGTGGCCCCATATGTCTTTATTGAGTTCAGAGGTTCTGAAGGCTTGTCTGCCTGGTGATGTCACACGGTGCTACTGAAAGGCAGCCAGAGTGCGAGCTTTTCCCTGTTTAATCCTGACCTTCCAAAATGCAAAGGGCAGCAAGTCTCCTATTCACCACTTTCCATAAATGAGTACCTCCAAATAAAGGAAATTATTCAGATAACTGGAAGATTACAGGCAAGAGGTTTTAAATGTATTGTACACTTCCCTGTCCTCTTAAACGGATTATGTGCCTCAGGGTTTGCTTTTTAGAAAATGTTCTTAGACCGTCTTCATGAACAGTCATTGGCTGTATTCTGCTGTCCTAGTGTCTCCTGATATTAACATGTGGAGGGCCATTGTCCTTGCCCTGGTTGATCCCACGTTGGTTCCTTGGTTTCGTTTTTGCTGTGTAGTGTTGCTAATAGAGGTCACTTAGTACTCCTGCCCTTGTTCCCTTTCTAACAGCTCTCGGCTCTTCCTCCTCTATTTGTCTGTTTATTTTGTGCTTTAGATTGAGAAACCAGAAGCTAAGTGTGTTAGCATTAGTAGTCTAAACTGCAAGAAAATGGACTAAGTAAAGGCTTGAGGGGCTAACTGAAAGTAAAGTGTTCAAGTTTTAATGTAACTTTCAGATTCTTAGTCTTAAGTAAGGGAGTCAAATTTACAGTGCCCTGTAGGTTTGTAAAGTGCCTCTAGATTTGAAAACAGGCCATTTCACTAAACAGGAAATACACCGCTCCCTAAGATTGCATGTAAATGCTGAAGTTTGAAACAATATGACCACGTTGCTCTTGAATCAGTAATTAGCATAAAATTGTTTTGCATTATTATTTGTTGAAGGTTTGTTCTGTTTGTTTTTTTGAAAGTGAAATGAAAGGGAAAGTCGTTCAGTTGTGTCCTACTCTTTTGCAACCCCGTGGACTATACAGTCCATGGAATTCTTCAGGCCAGAATACTGGAGTGGGTAACCTTTCCCTTCTCCAGGGGATCTTCCCAACCCAGGGATCGAACCCAGGTCTCCCATGTTGCAGGTGGATTCTTTACCAGCTGAGCCACAAGGGAAGGCCTGGGGACCTAATAAGCCATGAATGTGCCAAAGGGGAGTCCTTAGACTTTAAAAACCAGGTTTAGAGTCAGACCCACAGAAGCCACTCAATACATCCATATTGGATTTGATCGAAGTCTCCCTGTACACTGGAGCATAACTAGCAGAAGAAGCAAGCTTGCAACTAAATAACTTTGTCCTTCTCAACAGTGAAAACAGACTTTGGTTTCATAAAACTCTGCGGCAACGAGCTTCTCCAGCTTATTTGTAATCAGATGAAGTGTGCTCCCTTAGTCGTGCATTCTGCGCATGGCCAGCGACACCGCCTCAGAAAACACAGGCTACCCTGCTCAGCACCTCAGAAAATGCATTTCAGTCTTCCATACATTTAATTTTCTTCAACATTACCTTGCAAACCACAGTAAATCAATAGCAGAATAGTTAAGTACCACAGGTTCTTTGTGTTTTGTTTTAGAAAATATTGCTCAAGGCTAAAAGCAAGTTCTATTGATGATTTTTATTTGCTGCCAGGACACAAAATGATCAGAATTTTCAAATGGCTTGTTTCCTTGTTTTGGATTTTCATTAGGGAAAAAAAAAAAAAAAAAAGGAGGGGACAGTTTCAGGAAATGGTTGCTGAAAGCAGAAACTCTGGAGTAACTAGTAATTTTCAATCCTGTATTATAGGCTAGGCCTGGTAACTTTGCCCTTTGTTATGCTTTTATTTCAGATTTTCCAAAAGGGCTGCCCCAGCCAGTCCCCTGGTTCCCCTACACTCACCTCAGCAGCAACCCTGTCTACTGAATTGAATGAAGCTCAGATAACTGGGGTATCATAGCTGGAAACCTTAAAAAAAATAAAAAATAAAAGATGGCCCTTCAGTTACAGTTATCTACCCCAAAGTTCAATATCTGGTGTCCTTAGCAGTTTTTCCTTAAGGTATTTTGTTGGTTTGATAACATCAAAAAATCTCCACTTTAGGTTCAGCCTTTCTTTGTGTGAAAGGTTGTTTTTCCTTCCTGAGAAGCTAGAAGCTGTTACTGAGATGGATTTTGGTAGCACCTTTACTTAATTGGATGTTTCTTGAAATGAGATGAAGCAATAGATAAGAATCATTTTAAAAGTTTGAAGTGTGGTATCAGGGCTCACAACCTACCAGGGTGACTATTTGTCAATACTTGTTGACACCTCCAGGTCACCAGCATCGCCACCCTGCCCACTGCCCCAGCACCACCCTCACACACCTCCTCTCCCCTCTCTCCTCTCCCTCCTGGGGAACCGTGATGCTACATTTTCAGCGTTGGTCTCATATCATTCATAAGATATGCCCTTACTATTTAAAATTTTTTCCTGCATTTATGGGCATGTACCATTTTTTTATTCCCTAATAATGTTTGCTTCTGTTCTCTCTTTACCAGTTTTATCAGAAGTTAGTCTATTTTACTAACCTTTTTAAAGAACCAGTATTTTATTGATTTGATCATCTCTTTAATGTCTAATTCTTTTTGTTCTTTATTACTGCTGTTTTATGTTTTCTTTGGATTTACTTTTTGTTCCATTTATAATTTACTGACTTAACTCATAAATTTCCAATCTTTTTTTCCTTAACATATCCATGTAAAACTATACATGACTTTACCCGCATTCCACAAATATTTATATAGAGTATTTTCACTGTCATTCATTTCTAAGTAATTTTCCGTTTCAATTGGGATTTCTTTTTTGACCCATGAATTATGTAGAAGTATTTTTGTTCGCACATACTCAGTGTTGTTTTGTTCTCTTGTGATTGTTATCTTCTTTTTGTGCCCCATGGTCAGAGAGCATGATTGATATAATATCAACCAAAATAACAAAGACCTTTGTTACTTGTTGAAATGCCTGTGGTTACTACACTGTGGGTTTTTTTTTTCACTGTACTCTCTTTGCTTCAAAGGAATGTGATTCTCTTAATTGTTGAATGAAGTGTCCTTTTTACATCCTTTAGGTCAAATTTGTGAATTGCGTTACTTACATATTTTGTGTCCTCACTAATTTTCTACCTGCTTTATCTATCAATTACTGAGAGAGCCGTGTTAAAGTCTCCCACTATTAGTGTGGTTTTGCTTCTCCTTGTGATTTTGTCAGTTCTTTCTTTAAGGTGGTGATGTTAGGTGCCTGTGTCAACATGCTATATCTTCATTTTAAAAGGTTTCTTTTATCTTTATGTAGTGACTCTCTTTACCTCTAGTATATTTTAAGTTTTATTTTTGTCTGATATTAATATACATATGCAATCTTCTTTTGGTTAGTATTCGTCTGCTACATGTTTTTCTGCCCCTTTGTTTTCATTATTTCTGTGTTCTTTTGTTTTAAATGAATCTCTGCCTTTTGCTATTGATGTCTTTAATTTTATCTGACTCTCTTTTAATTCATTAGTTTAATCATTTATATTTATTGCTTATTGATACACCTAAATGTTTTTTTCTACTCTTCTGTTTTGTAGTTTTCTCTCTACAATGCTTTTCTGACTTCTTTTTTCTCCTTTCTTTACTCTATTAGATTGATTTTTTTTCTTTCTTTGTAGTCTTCCCATCGGTTTAGATACTGTATTCTATTTCTAGCCTTGTAATGGTTATCCCCAAGTTTCTCACTTAATTTAGCAAAGCCTAAAGGTTAATCACTAGATATACCCCCTTCCCGACAATATTCAGCTTTAGGTTCAATCTCCTAACCTTTATATTAGGTAGAATTGGCTTTAACTGCACGTGATTAAAATAAACAACAGCTTAAATATGACAGCAGGATATTCCCCGCACATATAAAGACAGGCAGGACGTATCCCAGATTAGGTGGCAGTTCCTTTCTAGTCAAGGGGCATTTGAGCTCTAGCCAACAGGAATGAGGAAGAGTGGTCAAAACACTCCTTTGTTTAAGGACAGATCTGCGGATCAGCACACGCTTACGGGCTTCCATGGCGCTGGCCAAAAGCTAGCTGCCAGAGAGGCTGGGCATGCGGCTGCTTTGCTGGACGACACTGTTCCTCTGTGTGTGTGTGTGCTTTCCCGTTGTGGTGTTTGTTTTGTTTTCTTTTAATTTAAATTTATTTTTTAACTGAAGGATTATTGCTTTATAGAATTTTGTTGGTTTCTGCCAAACATCAGCTCTATTCCTTATTAAACTTAGGATTCATATCACTAAGGAAAAAGGAGGAATGGATATTGACAGGCAGCTAGCAGCCTCAACCTCAGCTTTACTCCACCGAATATAAGGAGACTAAGAATTTCTGATCAGTCCCTTCTTCTTTCATGTCCAGGATTTCATTGGCATCGTTTTTAGTCTTCACAATTATTCATTACTCTTGTTCTCATTTTGTATAATCAATACCTGTTGATATTTATCCATGTGTTTACCAGTTATCTGTTCCTATTCCTGTTGCATCCTACTTCCTTCTCCTGAAGTTTCTTTTCCTTTTGGAAGTACATTAAGAGTTCTGTCTTTTGTTCTAGGATTATCTTCACTTTGCCCTCTTTTCTGGGGGTTGGGGGGAGCTGTACTTCACAGCTTGTAGGATCTTAGTTCCTGAACCAGGGATTAAACCCAGTCCTCAGCAGTGAAAGCTCAAAATTCTAACTACTGGACTTCTAGGGAAGTTCTGCCCTAACTCTTGATTGTTAGTTTAATTGGATTTAAGAGTTTAGATTGACAGTTTCCCCAGAGCCTTGACTCTGTTTTCATCTGGATTCTCCATGCTGCTGCTGCTTCTAAGTCACTTCAGTCGTGTCCGACTCTGTGCAACCCCATAGGTGGCAGCCCACCAGGCTCCTCTGTCCCTGGGATTCTCCAGGCAAGAATACTGGAGTGCGTTGCCATTTCCTTCTCCAGTGCATGAATGCATGCTAAGTCACTTCAGTCATGTCCGACTCTGTGCGACCCCATGGACAGCAGCCCACCAGGCTCCTCTGTCCACGGAATTCTCCAGGCAGGTCTCCAAAAATTCTCCACTGGAGTGGGTTGCCATTTCCTTCTCCAGGCTGCTCCACTAGCTGGTGAGAATCTGCTGGCTGCCCAGTTGCCATGGTCTTTCTCTCTGGGGGCTTTTCCCATCTCTGTTCCTGGTGTTCTGCAGTTTCCCCACAATTTGTCTAGGTATAGATTTCTGTATAGTTATTCTACGTGGAGATCATTTTGATTTTTTAATCTGAAAATTCATATCTTTCATCAGTTCTCAAAATTTTCAGATGTTGTCTCTTTGAATATTTCCCATCTTCCACTGTGTCTCGTCTCTTCTCATTCTTTCCTCTGGGTCTCTCTCTTTCACATTAAAAAATTATTTTTTGCTTATCTGTCAGTACTGAGTAGTGCTTTAGATACTTTTCTCAGACCATTCTTCCAGCTTGCTAAGTCTCTCCTCAGCTGTATTCAGCCTGCTGTCTGGCTCATCTATGGAGAGTTTCTTTTGTTTTTCCCACTCACCACACGTGTTATTTCTATAAGTTATATTTGATTCTTTTTCAAATCTCTCTTCTCTTTTTCATAATATCTTGTTCTTAGTGTTTCAACTTCTTTTATGTCTTTAGTCTTTTCAACTGTACATTGTTTTGCATTTTCTTTCCAATTATTTTCTATCACCTTGGTTCTGAGAGCTATAATCTTCCTGCATGTTGTGTCTGCTGACTCTTGTCCATGCCCAATTGTTTGCTCACGTGTTTTAGAATTTTTATTGTAAGCTCATTCTGAATGAGGCTTATTGCTGTGGAAATGATTGCATTCCAGAAGTACTGCCTCAGAATGTGTTTTCATTTGCTCCTGAGAGATACTCCAGAGTATTGCTAGATCAATATCAATGTTATGTTAGGTTAATCAGCCTTGTGTTCTCAGACCAGAGCAGTGGTACATAGGACCCCAAAGTGCACAAGGCTCAGAGTCACCTTACACAGCATCCCCTTTGCTGGTGGGCAGACTTTCTGCAGTCCCAGCTTTGCCCAGGGTCCTAGGCCAGCTCCCCAGCTGGACTTTGTCTCCTGTTTCCACTTAGTATTACACTTTCCAGGTACTGCATTCCTGGAACTGATAGCCTCCCTTAGGGCCACAAGACCTCAACTCGCACCCTTACTGAAGAGGTTTTCCGTTTCCTCTTCATTTTTGGCACTTGCAGATTTCCTTTCTTACAAATTCATCTGTTATGGTTTTGGTAAAATGTTCCTTGACTGGGAGTTTGTAGAGGAAGGACTTTTAGGCTTGGTCTCTCCCCATCTCTTCATTCTCTCACTGTCAGAATCAGTCCATTCTGTTTTGTTCAACAAGCTCACTGAGCTCCCCACTCTGTGCCAGAAATTGTGATGGAACTTGCTGTCTCTTCCCTCCCCTCTGCCCACTCACATGCCCACATATGCGTATATACACAGAGAGAGCCAAGGACTCAGAGTTTAAACATCAAATCTCAAAAGGTAAGAACAAAAGAGGACAGGAGGGAACCGTCCTTTTGAGCACTGTGTCTGTAAACCGCCACCACACAGCCCATCACACCAGAAGACAAACCCTGAACATCCAGACGCCTGTGATTGGCCGCCCTATTCACTGCTTGGACCTGCTGCAGAATCAGCCTCTCAGATAGGAGGCCTCAGCATTATTGGAGCAAGAACCCCACTCTCCCTCTGGCATCCTCCGGTCCTGACTTCTCTGGGTATCTGCTCAGCCCGAGACTGACTGGGATAGCCAGCATGCTCCCTGCTCTTCCTGCTCACCCATCTTGTCTGAGTTCTCTACAGGGCAGCCACCACAACCCCTCTAGATGGGCAGGGGGCACCTTCTGCCACCCACATGGATCCACTTCCTCCAACATTTACTCCCGGGTACTGGCACACACACACACACCCACTCCTTTCCCTTCACAGTGGCCCACTGCAATTTCCCTGTGCCCTCTCCTCCACCACACTGCTCTGGTCCTGGGGCTGCCCTGTCAGCATAGGCCCTAGAATGACTGGCGGAGCCTCTGAAAACACCTTGCCCTCTCGATGGGCCATTTCCTGGCCAATTACCCTGTGTAGGAACACATAGATCTGCTCAGGTGAAAGCAGATCTCACCTTGACCCCCTTAGGTGCCTCACGTACAGTCTAGGGTGGCTAGAGGTAAGCAGTTTGCTGCTAATAATTGAATATTTGGAAAGAAACATCTATTTCCGTGGTATTTGTGAAGAATAAACTCAGGAAGGGTGATTGAAATTGCATGTCACAGCTGAGGATCATTTCTTCATTTCAAAGAAAATTAAAAGCTAGAAGGGAACCCACACCCCCAGCTTTAGGAATCAGAGGCTGAGAAAGCACAGTCTCAGGACCAACGCCTTGCCTCTGAGAGCTTTGCAGCGGGGCATTGGCCCAGGTAAGCCGGGCTAGGCAGACGGTGAGATTCCACACGAGCTGACAGGCAAGGCTCACACCTTCATCTCACTGCCGCTCCCCTAGGTGTATTCTACATGGAAGCATAGTAGCCTCCCATCACGCTACTCAGTGTGTGTCTGGGAAGCCTGTCTGCACTCAGGCAGTTTCCTACCCCAGCCCGGAGGCAGAGGGAGCAGAGATATTCAGTAGGGTGACAAGGCCAGCCAGCAGCCTCCCCATGTTCAAACCCAGCTGAGAAATAAGACTCAGGAAATGGCCGAAAGGAAGCATCAGCTCTCCTTCTATGCAATCTGAGTCAAAGGCTGTGCTGATGTGCTGGGCCTTGCTGGGAATTTCCCACAGAGCTCCATCAGACGTGAACAGCAGTCTGGAGCCTGCCTGGGAGCTCGCCAGAAGAGGGCAGGCCAGAACCCAGCCCTTCTGTGGGCAGGAGACCCCCTGGGCTGGGCCTGCTGCATACTTCCCGCCAGCCTGACTCCTCCTCCTCCCCGGGGATAGGGTGGAGAAGTATAATGACAACACAAGTCCCTCCATGTGGGATGATGAAGAGGAGGTGAAAGTTGTATCAGCCACTTCTCACCAAGTAATTTACTTATTACTCCACAAGTCTATTTATTGACTATTACTTTAGGCCTGTTCTATAGACGGGGAAGCTAAGGCACAGAAAGACTAAGCACTCTGTCCAGGGCCAGGGCGCTTGCACGTGTCCTCAGCCATCACACTGTCCTTCCTCATCAGCACCAGGGCTGGATGGTGGCGCCCACTCTGCAGGACAGCCAGCCATCAGAGCAGGCACCAGGGGTCTGCGTGACAACCCCAGCCCACCCGGTTCTCTGCTCCTTTTCTGTGGGTCTAGATTCTAGGGAAGCAGCAAAATGAAGATCCAGGATCTGGAAGAAATTTTCCAGAGCTACAGAGACCACACCCTAGAGAAAAAGTGAAAGTGAAAGTCACTCAGTTGTGTCCGACTCTTTGTGACCTCACAGACTATACAGTCCATGGAATTCTCCAGGCTCCCTCATTGCAGGTGGATTCTTTACCAGCTGAGCCGCAAGGGAAGCCCAAGAATACTGGAGTGGGTAGCCTATCCCTTCTCCAGTGGATCTTCCCGACCCAGAAATGGAACTGGGGTCTCCTGCATTGCAGGCAGATTGTTTACCAACTGAGCTATCAGGGAAGCCCCAGTTAAAAATAATATACCATAAAAATGAACAGGCACAGAATTTATTATCCCATTCCTACAAATAAAGCCTGGGTTGTTATAGGGGGTGGAGGGAACACAGTACCTCCTTCGGTAACTTATTCAAGGGGTTAATAAAATATATAATAATAAAAAATAATATTGTTCCATATATTCTTTTAAAAAGTAGGGATTTAAAAGTTACTGTGCCCAACCTCAGTGAGCAGAGTGGTGTGTCTTCGTGGCAGAACACCGTCCTGGGTTCAGCCCTTAGCTTTGCCACTTTCTAGCTCTGTGACCTTAGCTCAGGTCGTGTCTGTTGGCATCTTGGTCTCCTTTGTCTGTAAACAGGGTGCTGGGTGGCTTCAGGGCCATTTTAGGCAACCCAGGCCTGGCCCACAGCAGGGGCTCGGTGACCAGATGCAGGCAGAGAGGACAGGCAGGTCACTGTTTCCTGCAACGGGGTGTTAGTCACTTCAGTCGTGTCTGATTCTTGTGGCCCCATGGACTGTAGCCCACCAGGCTCCTCTGTCCATGGGATTCTCCAGGCAAGAATCCAGGAGTGGGTTGCCATTCTCTTCTCTGGGGGATCTTCCTGACCCAGGGATCGAACCCAGGCCTCCCATATTGGATTCTTTACCTGCCACAGGCCCACGGCTAATGGAGGACCTGCTACCTGCCAGCACTGCGGCAGAGCGGCAGCCACACCAGCAAGGCATTGCATGATTCACATGCACAGAGTTCTGTAGGAAGTTATTCAAGGGAACAAAGTGTGGAGACCCCAGTGGAGTAAATTCCTATTTGGGAAGAAACTTGAAGCCCAACTGATGTCACAGAGCAAAGTGTCAGTGAATGAGCAGTGGCCTGGGAGTCCAGACATGTCAGCCTCAGGCCGCCCTTCATCGCAGCAGGTTTGAAAAGTCCACCTCGTGCCCGTGCGGTGGGCACCCGGACCCCTCCTCTCCCTGTCCCCTCTGGCAGAAGCATGGAGGGCTGTCCATAGGGGGAGGGTCATGCTGTTAGTCATCAGGAAAGCGTCTCATCACGATGACACGAGTGGGCAAAAATTTAGGCCGTTATTACCAAAGTCGAGGGCCAAACTCTAGCGAAGCCCTGGACGCTAGTGCCCAGGTGGAGGAGGGTGTGCTGGACCGCCTCGTGCTCTGGTTCCTCGTCACGAGTTGCTGCCGGAGCACCATCTGCCCGGTGGTGGGAGGTCCGCACCCAGCGACCCGCTGGCTTTGCTTGTCATTGACCCGTCGCTCCCGCTCCGCTGTGCCCCACCCTGGGGTCCATCCTGCCTCTCACGGTCCCATCCTCTCCCCTTCATTATGCCTCCGTCTTCTGTGGCGGAGTTTGTGGTCCATTTTACCTCAGCCCTCGCCGGTTTAATGGTTGCAGTCGGCCCTGAGAGAATCCGGGAAATGAGAGTGGCTCCCACTGCCTGGTACAGAGGCCAGTGAGCTTGTCGGCGGCTCCAGCCTGCAGAGTGACCGCTCACACACACACTGTGCGGGCAGCAGAGGCCTGGGTGTCTGGGGGGTCACCGTGGGTGGAAGATGCTCTCGACGAGCGGCGTGTGGGTGTTCTGGCAGCAGCGGGTGGGCCACGCCCTGCTCCTGTTGTCCTGGCAGCCCGAGGGAGCTGGAGGACTTGTCCATGTCTGGATTCCTCTGCCTGGGAGAGGGGGCGGGGTGTGCATTTACCCAGGTACTGCAGAGGGTGTCGTGCAGGGGGCCACACAGAAACCCCAGGAGGGGCCTGTGAGGGCAGCCCTCATGCCATAGATGTAGGAGAGCACGCGGTCCTGAGCATGGCATTTGGCATCCAGAGACCCAGGTGGTGCTTCCAGCCCAGCCCTGGCTTCCGTGACTTCACACAGGTCCCTGAGTGTCTGTTTCCTCATCTGCCAGGTGGCCATGTGCACCTCCGCAGTGAGCTTGGGGATCTGGTGGGAGGATCGGGACTAAGCTCTTGGCAAGGCCTGGCACACAGCGCTCAGTCCTGGGTGCTGGACTCGCTATTAACCAGTGTGCAGTTTCCATCCGCCTCCAGGCTTCTAGTGGTTGCAGGCACCTGCTCGGGCCTGTCAGGAGCTACCTAGGAACTGAGGCCCCTAAGGGTGGCAGAGTGATCTTCATGCTTTTTCCCAGCATCATCCATCAGCTTTTGTTTGCTCATTAAACTCGTGAGGAATACCTGCTTCATGCACGTCTGGGGCTGGAGGAGCGTCTGCTACATGGTAGGGAGGAAAGGAGCCCACACGCTGGCGGGGTCACAGGGGCTGGGGTCCAGCCCTGAGAATGTACCAGAGGAGCAACCAGAAGCCCTAGCACTTAACGAGTCATGTTCCTTCCAGGGCTCAGTTTCCTCTTCTGTAAAATGGGGTTATGGTGTACTTACCCTGCTTCCCACCCAGGGCTGATGGGAGGGCAGAGTCAAGTAAGAGTGACCTACCATCCTGACCCCACTCTCCCAGGGGTCAGGACCTGCAGTCTCAGTCCCCTCTGGTCAGACAGGCCTGAATCCTGTGGCAGAGATCAGGCAAGGAGGAATTGACTCTCAATGTCTGCCTACCCCAAGGCAGCCCAGGAAAAGCCCCAGACAGTAGGTTTGGGTTTCAGAGACTTGTGATCCAGTCACAGCTCTGGGAGCCAGAACAGGTCAACCATGAGCCTGTGGCCTGTTTCCTCATCTGCAAAGTGGAGATTATCACGCCCACCTGTGTGATTTAGCGCCTCCCCCCCAGACCTTGAGGTACCCTTGGACCCTGCAGGCAGAAATGCCCCCAGACTGCCGTGATCTCTCGCGTTCCCAGTGCCGCCTCTGCTCTGGTTTCCTCTGGACAACTCTCCACGCTCTCACTCCCCACATCCTGGCTGTCTCGGCGCATCCAGTCACGTGGTGGACCAGGCAGTCTCCAGTTCCCAAGTTCACCTGTCATAGCCCAGGCTGCGTGGAGAGGCTGGGGTCTCCCCTCCGTCTCTGTGTCTCTCCTTTCTTTCTCCCTCTATGATTCCTCTTCTTATCCCCCCAAACCCATCAACAGTAGATGGGGACAAAACCACTTGTCTCAGTCACTGCCGTACAGGGTGGTGTAAAGCCCCAGGGGTACACAGGAGATGGGGGTCCCGTCCCAGCCAGGGGGTGGGGGTCGGAGAGGAAGGGGGCTGAATCTGCACCAAAGTGGTGGATGCCCACCCTCTCCTCGTCCGCCTCCCGGGACACCTGGGCGAAATGCTTCCTGCAGCGCAGCCCTCAGCCTTGCTGTAACGGGAAGAACGCTCCCCTCTCCCCTCCTGCGGTTCTGCTCTGCTTGCTCCTGAACAGATGATAGCAGAGATGCAGCATATGGCCCCCAAAGTCACCCGGCATTCTGGGAAAGTGACACTGTGCACCCCGGGCTGCAGGGGAGGGGCCCATTGGCTCCTGAGCATAGCATCTCCCTTTGTTCTTCAGAAGGGCACAAGGTCGCCTCCTCTGAGCCTCCTGAAAAGGAAACGTGCTCGCTGACTTCAGGAAGAATTCCTTCTATCTGGGCGCTGATTCAGGCAGGCATACATGAGGTGGGATTATACATATGGGGGGGACATATGAGAGCCACAAGAGAGTCCCACCTGGGCTCTCCTGCCTCAGCCCCCGCTCAGGCTTGTGTGGCCTGGGGGATGCCCACCCAACCTGACTTCCCACCTCCTTCCCCAGCTGCAGTCTGCAGGGGCACCTGCTCCCTTGGGGGGGGCCCTGCAGGTGTGTTGGGAGCCACAGGCAGATCACAGAAGGTGCCAGGCGGGGCTGCAGGCCCAGCTCCACTGTGATCTTCGTGAGCCTCTGCCCTGGGTGCCTTGGCACCCTCTAAGCCGAGCTCCCTTCCTCCCTGCACCTTGGACACTGTTCCCGGTGCCTCTGAGCTGGCCCCACACAGGGTGCTCCAGGGGCAGGTTTTCTTGCCCAAACTGGGAAAACCGGGCAAGGGGCATGGTGTCAGCCGGGGTGGAAGCCTGGAGGTTCTTCTGTCCCAGGGACATCTCGGGGCTGACCAAGCAACCCCCTTCCCTCCCCCAGCCTGGGCTTTGACTGCTCCTACAGACATGGGGTCTGGGCATCCAAGCCCCCACCCAGTGTCTCCTGATGAGCTCATAGGGAAAGCTGCCTGGAAAGCCCAGCCTGGTGGAGGGCAGTGGGGATTGAGGGGGAGAGGGCTCAGAACAGGCGGAGCAGGGCAGCTGGAGCTGGAGAGCTGAAGCCAGAGGGAGAAAAGGAGCTGGGGGGTGTGGGAGCCCCCATTCTCTCTGCTCGCCCACCGTGGCTCCCTGAGTCTTGAGCTACAGAGTTTGGTAGGGGAGGACACTGCCACGCGAGCACTGCTTAACAGACAAGCACTTGGGGAAGAGTAGAAGGCTTTGCAGTTTTCCTTCCACCCGTGGCTGCCCCTGCTTTTTTCTGACCATTCCTGGGAACTCCCAAGGAGGCCCTAAGATCATCAGGAGGGATCTTGTCTCCTGGACAGCAGGGGAGGGACTGACTGTGGGTAAGCAGTTAGAGCCTGAGGCAGCTGTACTCCAGAGTCTGCTCCCCAGCCCCCAGCTGCTCAGCAGGAGCCAGCGCATCCCTCCTGCCCCCGCACCCCCGACACTTTGCCTTCCCTCCATGCATAGACTGTGGCTTGTTCATAGGAGAGCTTGAAACAAAAGAAAACTGGGCTTGATGTAGCCCCTGGCGAGATGATTCTCTGGTTTCTGGGCAGCAACTGGACTGGAACGCTGGCGGCTCTGGTGCCCGGCCTTGCCTGCCAGCTGTTGGGAGTGACGCTGGGCCGAGGAACTGCCAGGCTGTGTGGAATTAAGACAGGTTTATACCCTGGGGGACCTTCCAGGCTGGTTGGAGTTTAAGGAGAAGGTAGAATGTGAGGGCTGCAGCGAGTGCCCCAGACAGGCTCCAGACTGCTCTGCCTTGGGCCTCAGTGATCAAGGCTATAAAATGGGACTGAAGCTGCCCTCACCTCACAGGGCTGTTGAGGAAGGCAGTGAACAGGCGACGTGCAAAGTCCAGGGAATGGCTGTCACAGCTTCCTCCTCTTCCCCACAGGGCCACCCATTCATCGTGCAGTTCAATGACGGAAACGCCACCGTGGTGTCCATGTGGGTGTGCAGGGCGCTGGAGGAGAGGCGGAGCCAGCAGGGCCCCCCCTGAGGCTGGGGTGGACGCTGAGAGCTCAGGACTGGTCACCAAGGGGAAGACCCACCTGTTGCACCTTCTCCGTTTGCTGTCCGCACCGAAAGAGCTTTGCCGGACTCACCTTCGACACTGCTGGCAGATGGCTTTGCCTAGGGAGCCCTCAAGGGTGGCCCGCCCTGCAGAGCCAGCCCTCGCCTGCCTCGGGTCTGGAAGCCTGACTGGCAGGGTTTGGGTGGAGGGCTTGGGGCATCATAAACGGAGGCCCCTACACCCTGGCCCCCCTTTCTTCTTCCTAACCGTCTTCTTTGTAAAAGGTCGGGCCCAGTAAGCATCCCTGATGGGAATAAAAGTATTACTGCTTTGTAACCGCCTCCCCCTGTGAGGGCCGTGCTGCACAGAGTGTCTGTTGCCCACGCAGGGCTGGGAGTGGGGCAGGGATGGCAGGGGCGGGTAGTGCCAGCCCCTCCCCCAACGTGCTTCCTCCAGTTCTCTGAGGAGGCTCGCAGACCAACCCATTGCACAGGTTAAAAACTGAGGTGTGGAGGTCCCTGAACCAAGCCACCTGGCACGGAGTGGCCCAGCCAGCACCCACCCTGCGCCATTGCTGGGCTGGAGTTTGTCCTCACCCTCGAGAGCCAAGCAATCCCAGCTCCAACTCCGGCTCCAACATGGTGATCTGAGCTGGAGCCGTGGGTGAAGGAGACCCAGAGCTGGAAAAGGGCTGGGGTGGTTCTCAGAGGCACCCCCTTCCCTCCCATCCCAGCCCCGCCCCCAGCTCCTCTCCACAGCGAGTCGGCCCCCACTGCCCTGGACCCCAGCCTCAGCAGGGCTCACTCACCTCGGGCCATTCAGAGCCATCCTGTCAAGTAATGCTCTCAACCACCCGCCAGGTAAGTGTGTTTTTACAGGAGGCCTCTCCTCCCATTTTATAGGTGAGGAAGCGAGGTTCAGAGAGGCTGGGGTTCCACTTGGCAGTCCCAGTGTTATAAGAGCCCCCTCTGCCACTCTCCCGTCTCCATCCTCCCAGTGCCCTCTGGGGTACTGGGCCATGGCCGTGCTGCCTTTCTCTTTCACACCCCACAGCTCGCCCACCTGGAAGTCCTGTTGTCTTTGCCTTCAAAGTATATTGATTCCACCGCTTCCCATCCCCATCCAAGGCATCACGCCTGGACCAGCACACAGCCCCCTCCCAGGCCCCTGGTCCCACCTCCCCTACAGTCTCTTCTCCACACGGCCGCTAGAGGGAGCTGGCTGGAACACTGGGATCATGGCCCTCCCCACCCAGAACCGCCAGGAGCTTTTGTGTGCTCACAAGACCCAACAGTGGCCTGTATGACCCTATAGTCTGCCACAGCCCCCCACCCCGTTATCTCTGACCTCAGCTCCCATCACACCCCACTCTCACTCCACTCCGGCCACCTGGCCTCCTTGCTAAGTCACTTCAGTCGTGTCTGACTCTGTGCGACCCCATAGACGGAAGCCCACCAGGCTCCCCAGTCCCTGGGATTCTCCAGGCAAGAACACTGGAGTGGGTTGCCATTTCCTTCTCCAATGCATGAAAGTGAAAAGTGAAAGTGAAGTCACTCAGTTGAGTCCAACCCTCAGCGACCCCATGGACTGCAGCCTACCAGGCTCCTCCATCCATGGGATTTTCCAGGCAAAAGTACTGGAGTGGGGTGCCATCATCCAGGCCCACTCCCCACTGAGGGCCACCACAGAGATACCAAGCTGACCCCCAAACTGCAGGAGCAGTTCATGCTCCCTGCATAGCGCAGGGCTATGGGGAAGCCGCTGCCCAGACCCGGCCCCCAGCTCTCAGTCCCCCATTCGTTAATCAGGGGCCGAGGGGCTAGTGCTCATCAGCGGAAGCTGATGGCAGGTTGCTTCCTGGCCAAGGAGCTTAAGAGGCAGACGTGCCTTCTGTGCGCCACATTTTCCCACCCTCTTCTAAACGGACAAGTGACTGTGGTGGGAGGCGGGGAAGGGCTGAGATACAAGCGAAGGAGCCTGAATCCTTGAATCACCACATGGAGGAATGTGTCACCCCCAGGAACCCTTGCATTGATGACTGTTCAATGAGCTTGAACTAAACTGTTTTGCGTTTATGTCCCTGGCAGCTGGTATTACACCACCTCATTCAGGCCTCCGCACCAAATGCAGGATGTTTTCCCCGGAAGTGTGTCCACATGCATCCCTTCTGTCCCATTCAGGTCTCTGCTCACAGGGCATCTCAGTGAGGCCTGACCTGAACACCCTATTTGAAACCGCAGCCCGCCCACAGCTGCTCCCTGGGACCCGTGTTCCCCTTGCCTGCACCAGCGCCCTCCATGGCATTTGTTACAAACCACTAACTGTGCTCACTTGTTTTATCTTCCACCTCCTCCCCCCGCCCCCAGTAAGGGCAGAGAGAGTTTTCTTCACATGGATCCACTCCACCCCACCCAGTGCCAGGAACCTGGTCTTGCAGGTTCCCAGTAAGTGTGGACTGAGTGGACGGTGGTGGGGCTGTGGTTCCAGCGCTGCTCAGCTCTTTGCCCATGAAGGCTCAGCCTTTGTGTGACATCCTTTTGTTTCCCGGGGCAGAGTTGTCATGTTCTTGGTAACACTTTTCAAGGTGGTGCAGGCCTCCAGCTGCCCCTGGGCCTCAGGCAGAGCATTCATCCACTTACTGAGCACCTGCCGCATCCCTGAGGCTGGGAGGTCACAGGATGAGATGAGGCCCGGGCCATCGAGGCTGCTGCTCCCCGGGTCAGTGCTCAGGGCGGGGAGAGCTGCATGGGGCACATGTTGCAGAAAGATGCTCCCCAGAGGGACCTGCCCAGCCCAGGACATGAACCAGCCGCCACCCAGACACAAAGGTCATCCTTACTTTGAGAGGATGCACCCAGGCAGCCTGTTGTCCTCGGATCCCAAGCCCAGGGAGAGAGGGAGAATGAGCAGGAATCCCATGTCAGCACTTGCTGAGGGCTTCCTTTATCAGCTGTACCATTCACATGGGGTAGGAGGTATTGTGAATGCCCCCATTTTACAGATGGAGAAACCGAAGCACAGAGAGGTCAAGAGACTTGCCCAAGGACACCCAGTAAGTGAGTAGGTACCATTTGGAGTAGGTTCCAAAGGTACCATTTGGAACTCAGAGCCATACTCTCAGCCACACACTTAACCATGGCTCCAGAAGTCAGCTCTACAAGCACTGCTTGTGTAACGTGAGCAGGCGCACACCCTGTCCTCTAGAACAGAGTTTGCACACGAACTCTGGTGTGCAAGGATACTGTATCGGTACCTTCGGAATGGGGCCCAGGGATCTGCTCGGTGACCCCCCTCCACCCGGACACAACGCCCTCCAGCCGCACTGAGAAGCACACCCTCTAGAGGGCTCATCGGAGACTTCCCAGGTGGCTCTAGTGGTAAAGAACCTGCCCGCAATGCGGGAGACGTAAGAGATGCAGATTCAGTCCCCTGGAGGAGGGCAACCCACTCCAGTATTCTTGCCTGGAGAATCCCCATGGACAGAGGAGCCTGGCAGGCTATGCTCCAGGGGATCACAAAGAGTTGGACACGACTGAGTGACTAACGCTTTCACTTTCACTTTTTCAGAGGGCTCTTCGAGGCCCTGGACCAGGAAACCAGCTTTCAGGATGACCTTGGACAAAGCATGTCTCATTCTAAGCCTCAGTTTCCTCTTCAGTAAATGGGAGTAGTCAGTGCCACCAAGTCCTGAAATTCCTCCCAGCCCTGATGTTCCAGAGCAAGGCTTCTCACTTTGGGGGGTCATGAACTGCCATGTGCATACCGTAGAAGTGACAGACCCTTGCCCCCAGGATAATGTGCCCCTACACGCACACACCCACAAAGTTTGTCCACACCTTAGAGTTCATGGAGTCATGGAACGCACTCACTCAAGGGCTCCAGGTCTAGACCCTCAGCTTGGGGACAGCCCCCCAGGTCTGAGTTTCTCTCAGTTCAGTGTTGGGAAGATGGGGAGCTGGGCAACCCCTGAGGGGTTCTCCTCCAAAGACCCCTCTGGCTGGGCAGGGCCACCTTCAACCCATTTAGGTTTGGTCGTCCCCACAGTCACCCTTAGCAACCCCAAGGCCAAGCTGCCCTTGCTCTGAGGGTCATGGAGGACTGAGACCAGGGGCATAGAGGGACAGGAGTGAGCTCCTGACTGCCCAACTGCCTCACCCTGCCCACACTGCCAACCCCACTCCTCCGTCCAGGCCCCTCTTAAAAGCCCCCCTCCTCTTGGAAGCTTCCTTCGCCTTTCTCGGGTACAGACTGTGAGCCCGCCGGGGTCCGATTCATCAACCTAACACGTGGCACATGGCAGGTTCTCTGAGGTGGGAGAGGCTGGGGTAGGAAGGGTCAGGCCCGCAGGCCCCTCCCTGGGCTCAGGGACACCCATTTGCCTTCTAGCCAGAGCCTCCTGGAGACCAGAGCCCCGTGGGAGGCAGCCTCGAGTCTCTCAGACTTTCAGGGAAGCTGGGAAGGTGGTGTTTTCTGGGACAGGTCGGTCCTTGTGGAGATCCCAGGTCACACTGGGAGGTGGGCCCCGCCCAGGGCTTGGAGCCAAGTCCTCTTAGCAGTCAGCCACCCAGACCTTCCTTGTCCTGCCCTTCAAGCTTTCCCATCTGGGAAATATGGGGTTACAGGACCCCAGAGCTTTGGAGATCTTCCAGAAGGAAATGGGAACAGGGAGGAACGGTGGGACCCTTGTTCCCCAGGTGTGGTCAGACAGAGGCCCTGCAGCCCCAAAGCAGTGTGATCTAGAGCCCAGCCTAGTTGGGGGAAGTCAGACAAGTGCAAGGTGGGCTGGACGCTGTAGCCTGGCTGAGAAAGCCATGGGTGCCCTGCCTGCAGGCCAAGAACCAGGGGCCTTGTACTTGAGCTGAACAGGCCTGAAGCTTTGCGGGCAGGCGTATGCTTCCCGATCTCCACACACTCGAGACTGAAGGCAGAATATAATCTCAAAGCAAGCCCCTGGGATAGTACCAGGCAGGCAAGGCGGCAGCTCTCCAGATCCCTCTACTGCACAGGTGCATTAAAAGGGGATGGACAGCTGCCTCCACGTGGGCTGGGGAACCCAGAGAGGACCAAGATACTGCCTCAAAGATGTCTTCCATCCCCACTGACGGCTGCCCACGTTCCCCATGGGAGCTTCATCCTTTAACTAAATCTGGGCCCTATTAGAATGGGCCTTCAAGCAGCCAGACACAGCTGAGTCCAACCACAGGTGAGAAGAGGAGCAGCTCTGAGGGGCACGTGGAGAAGGTCAACAGCTGCGGTGATGTGGGATGGGGTCGGGGGAGGCGGGATGGTGGAGGGGTGGGAGCCTGCACAGGTGGAGGCGCAGAATGCATTCCCCATGCCAGGAGCAGAAGGGGGATGGGAAGGGTCCGCAGCCCTCCATGGTAGGGCTGGGTTTTGATGCACTTCCTGGCATTGACATGACTCCTTTCTGGTTGGCAGAAACCATGTCCTGCTCCACCTGAGATGCCCATATAACCTAAGAGGCAGGCAGGTGTGCCTGGCAATGGGTGGGGCCCCGCAGAGGGCAGCCAGGGAGAATCCCAGAGACAGCCCAGGCTGGCGCAAGCCACCAAGATGGATGATGAAGTCAGGCAGGGGGAGCTAGCAGAGCCCGGCCTCGTAATGACAAATTTTCTGCTGAACAACTACAAATATTCGCGGTGACTTTGGACCGAGTCAGAAAAAGACTTTGTTTCCTCCCTTGGCGGTATCATTTGTCTTGTTTTGAAGCCATGAGATTGCAGGCACGAACTTATAGACTAAAGTTTGTCTTAATTGCTGCGGTGTCACCACCTCTCTGGCAGATAACAGCACAATGAACGAGTCGATGGGGCTGAGCCCTCCAGGTCCTTCTTCTAAAGTGAGACAAATTTCCCTTCTTTGAGCCCAACAGTCCATTGGCAGCTCTGTCATTTATTTATCTCCCTAACAGTTTGCATTAACTTGCAAGGGATAAAAAGTCTCTCCTGCCCGCAGACTTAGTTAAAAGCATCCAGTCGGGCCGTACTGCTGGTTCTTCCTAAGAGTTTGCCTTTTATCTTTCCCCCCACTGGAGGAAGTGGGGAGTAGGGAGAGCAGTGGGGTGCACACTGAGAAAAGCAGACGGGGGGTGGGAAAGGGGGAGAGCGTGAAGGATCCCCTGAGTTTCAGTGTCCAGGTCACTTTAGTTCTTAGAAATAGTGCTGGCTTGCAGGATCAGCTGGGCATGGCTCACCGCCTTCACACTCGCCTCGTCTGGTCCTGCAAGGGTAGGGACATGATTGCCCCACCTCTGTCTCCCACTCCATGTTCCCCTCACAGGGGTGATGCCCTAGCCCTTTTTCTAAAAAAAAGAAAATTGTTTTTTTTATTCAGGTGTACCAGGTCTTAGTTGCATCATGTGGGATCTAGTTCTCCAACCAGGGATCAAACTCAGGTCCCTCCCAGGAGCTCAGAGTCATAGCCGCTGGACCACCAGGAAAGTCCCTCTAGTCTTAAACGAGCTGAGCATTTCCTCTGAGCCTTGGCACAGGCTGTGCCCTCAGCCCTGGACAGCTTTGCCCACCACCCTTTTCTCCTGACCAACTCCTACTCATCTTCCAAGACTCAGATGAAATGTTCTGGGGAGGCGCTTTTCAACACTCCCCCAGCTCCCCATCACCACTCAGCCTCACTGGCTTGTCCTCATCGGTTTTCTCACACCGCCTGTCTGCCTTGTTGCAGTGAGAGCCCCAGGAGGGCAGGAGCTGGGGCACTGCCTGCCATTCAAGAGATGCTCAAGAAATAGTGGTTAAATAAATGAAGGGGAGACGGGTGGGACCAGGGAGCTTCAGAGAAATCAGTGACCTGGCCTCTACCACTCCACCATGTGGGAACAAGACCCTGGTTAATACTGGGCAGCAGTGGAGTGCAGATGCTCTTCAATCTCTCTTCTGTTCTGCATTTTCCTGGTATAATGCAACAATCATGTATTATTTGTATAATAAAAAATAATTTGTTTTAAAGGTAGTTTAAATCTCATGATCAGCAAGGCAGCGGGAGAGGCAGCATTCAATGTGAGTTTTCTGACACCCAAATCAAGCACTTCTCCACCCATGCCTCCTGGATCCCTTTTTGGCAGTCCTGTGCCAGAGGCAGTGGAGTGTAACAATGAGCGACAGGGGTTTGGGCTTGCAGACCTGGGTTGGAATCCTCACTCTTGCAGGGACTCGCTGTGCGACCCTGGGCAGGATGCCTAACCTCTCTGGAAGGGCCTCAGTTTCCTCATTGGTAAAATGGGGTCATGACTATGGCCTTCTAATGGATTGTTGGTGTCACTATCGAATCATCTCCAGTCTGACTGGGACACGCACAGAACACTTCCCCAGAGCGCTGGTTTCCTCCCCCATCTCCTCCAGACACCCCTGCCACACTTTCACACAGACCCACACAGCCACTCCTCAGTCCCTGTGACTCCCCACCTTTACATCTGCCCTCCCCCACCCCGCCCTCCAAGTCTGGAGAAGGACAAAGGATGGGAACGTAAGATATATCACCGCCAGCGAGGGCCGCTGCACATCTGGTGTGAGAGCCTGGCCTGGGCTTGCTGGACTCTTAATGGCAGTGCCTGTGGGTGACCACACTGCCCCCGACCAGTGTGATCCTCAGCCCACACCCAGGCCTGCTTCGGCTTGCCCAGGAGGTCTGTGTGGCTCGGGGCAGTAGCTCCAAGCTCAGCCTTGGCCACGCCCAGGCTCTGGATTCCAGGCTCAGGAGGCCAAGGAGGGGGACAGAAGCCCCCTCACCCAACACACCTGTGCTGTCATCCGTATTCTGTAGTCAAGTTCCTGCACACACTCCAGCTTTGCAGAGCCTCTTTTTGAGAGACATCTGTAGTAGGCACAATACGGGGACAGCCCCCCACTACATAGATCTTCACAGCCTGACCCCAAGAATCCATGAATATACTCATGTGGCTTTAAAGATTATCCTGAATTATCCAGTTCAGCCCAGTGTAACCACAAGGGTAGAGGACCACTTTAGAGAAGGTGGAAGAGGGAGGCAGGAGGGACCAGGCAGAGGCGGAGAGAGCTCTGAACACGCTACACTGCTGCCTTTAATGACAGAGGAAGGAGCCAAGAGCCAAGGGGTGCAGGCAGCCTCTAGAAGCTGGCAAGGATGAGGAAGCTGATTCTCCCTAGAGCCTCCAGGAAGAATGCAGCACCTTGCCAAGGCCTTGAATTTAACCCAGTGAAACCCATTTCCAATTTCTGACCTCTAGTATTATAAAATAATACATTTGCATTGTTTTAAAACACTGTGGTGATGTGCTATGGCAGAAATCTGAAATGAAATGTCTCCTCTTCATTTTCCAGCCCAAGCTGTCTCAGATACCTTTGGAACACATCCTTCCATTTGCACATCCTTTTTGTTGTTGAGTCACTAAGTCATGTCTGACACTTTGCGTCCCTATGGACTGTAGGCCGCCAAGCTCCTCTGTCCGTGGGCTTCTTCAAGCAAGAATACTGGACTGGGTTGCCATTTCCCTCTTGAGGGAATCTTCCAGGACCAGGGATTGAACTCATGACTCCTACATTGGCAGGCGGCTTCTTTACCCCTGAGCCACCTGTGAAGTGCATGCATCATTTCACAAAGCCCATATTTCCAGACCTCCATCCTCAGCTGACTGACCAGCCGATGCCTGCTCTTCTCTCTCTCTCCCTCTCCCCTCCCCCAGCACCTTGTATCCAGTGTCAGTAACTCCCATTTTCCAGGAGCCTTATTCCCTCCTTCAGATCTACTCCCCTCTTGGTTCTTCTCCTCCGACAGAGCTCAGTGCTCTGGTCTCCTTGACCCCTGGAGGGTGACCCTTACAGTGCCTCAGTTATCTCAGTACCAGGGCCTAGGGACTCCCCCAGGACCTCTGACTGCACCAGCTTGCCCAGCTCAGGCTTTGGAGACACTGTTTATTCATCAGATCCTTCCTCAGCACCTCCTGTGTTCCAAGAGCTGGGGAAATGGTAGGAATCAAGACAAGCTAGTCCCTGTACTCTGGGGCCTCAGTTTCTTCAACTGCAAAACAGGGGTGATAATATCTACTGTGCAGGATGATAATATCTACTGTTATTGTGAAGATTAGAAATAGGCTGGCTGGGCCCCCTCTCTGGGGAGGCCCCGTCTCTCCTGGGGAAAGGAAGAGAGTCATTTCTCCAGGCCAGAGAATCCAGTGGGGTGCCAAGACAAGTTAATGGGGAGAGGATAATATTTTCAACAAATGGTGCTCTGAAAACTGAATATCCATATGCAAAAGAATAAACTTGGATTCCTACCTCATATCATACACAAAAAAATTAACTGTACCCAAAAAATTAACTGTAAGTGGATCAGAGACCAAAATGTAGAAGCTAAAACTATAAGGTTCCTGGAAGAAAATATAAGAGTAAATCTTATGATCTTGGGTTCAGCAAAGCCTTCTCAGTTCTCACACCAAAAGCACAAGTAGAAAAAATAGATACATTGGACATCATCAAAATTAAAAACTTTTGTGCTTCAAAAGAAACCATTAGAAAGTGAAAAGACAACTCACAGGGTGGAAGAAGTTATTTGCAAATCATATATCTGATCAGGGACTTGTTTCTAGAATATATAAAGAATGTTCTCAATAATAAACGTACAAATAATCCAGTTGGAAAACGGACAAAGGATCTGAATAAACATTTCTCGAAAGATGTACAAATGGCTAATAAGCACATGAAAAGGATGTTCAAAATTGTGACTCAGCAGATAAATACAAACCAAAACCACAACGGGATACCATTTCACACCCACTAGAAAGGATAATAAAAAAGATAATAAAAAGTACTGTCAAAGATGTGGAGGGACCAGAACCCTCATATATCACTGGCGAGAATGAAAATGGTGCAGTGCTTTACAAAACCAGTCTGGTGATTCCTTTAAAAAGACTAACATAGAATTACCATATAACCAGGACTTCCCTAGTGGCTCAGATGGTAAAGCGTCTGCCTACAATGCAGGAGACCTGGGTTCAATCCCTGGGTCAGGAAGACCTCCTAGAGAAGGAAATGGCAACCCACTCCAGTATTCTTGCCTGGAAAATCCCACGGACAGAGAAGCCTGGTAGGCTACAGTCCACGGGGTGGCAAAGAGTCGGACACAACTGAGTGACTTCACTCTCTTACTCACCATATAACCTGACAATTGTATGCTTAGTATGTACCCAAGAGATATGAAAACATAGAGTCACACAAAAACTTGTACACTACTGTTCATTGCAACTTCATTCATAATAGTCAAAAAGTAGACACAATGAAAATATTCATCAGTGGATGAATAAACAAAATGTAGGATATCCATACAATGGAATATTATTTGGCAATAAAAAGGAATGAAGTAATGATAGATGCTGCTGCATAGATGAACCTTAAAAATATGCTCAGTGGAAGAAGCCAGACACAAAAGATCACATTTTGTACATTTCCAATCACCTGAAAAGTCCAGAATAGGCAAACAGAAAATAGTAGTTGCCAGGGTCTGGCAACTAGATAGCTAATGGGTACAGGATTTCTTTTTGGGGTGATGAAAATATTCTTAAATTCATAGTGATGGGACATCCCTGGTGGTCCAGTGGCTACGAATCTGTGCACACAACACAGGAGGGCCAGGTTCGATCCCTGGTCAGGGAACTAGATCCCACATGCTGCAAACAAGACCTGGCACAGCCAAATAAATAACTGTTTTAAAAAATTGATGGTGGTGGTGGTGCACAACTCTCTGAAGATATGGAAAAGCACTGAATTGTACACTTTAAATAGGTGAATTATATGGTATGTGAATGACATTTGAATAAAGCTCAACCTGTCCCAGCAAGCAGACTGAACTCCACCGAGGTTCAGGCAATTGTCCAGAACTGATGTGAGGCTGCCGGGGAAGGGAACTCTCAGATGTTGAGCACCTACTGTGTGCCATGTGCTTTGTGTAGGGCTGGGACTGTGAGAGGGTTAGGGTTAGGGTTAGAGTGAATCCCTGCTCAAAAGGTGCTCACTCTAGTCCAAGATTGTGCTATATGCCATATACTCAGCACCTTATTTAATTCTTACGATACCTTTGTGAGACCCTGAATAGCCCTGACCCATTAAGGCCAGGAACTATTTTACAGATGCAAGTTCGGAGACTCAACAAGAGCAGACCTAGGATTTGAACCCAAGCCTTGCTGAGTCCAGAGTCTGTTCTCTTCCCAGCCATCCCCCAATCATGTGTGGAGGAGGCTCTGGGAAGGAAACCCTTATTATCAGTGAGTACTCAGTAAACCTGCCAGCAGCTCCCCACCTGCCTCCCAGAGCTCATTTCCTCCTTCTACGAGAAGCAGCCTGCAGCCTTCACAGGCTCTGCCTGAGTAGCCTTGCTTGAATCCATGTGGGAGGCGAGAATCCCAATATCCTCCTTCTGCTGCTAAGTCACTTCAGTCGTGTCCAACTCTGTGTGACCCCATAGATGGCAGCCCACCAGGCTCCCCCGTCCCTGGGATTCTCCAGGCAAGAACACTGGAGTGGGCTGCCATTTCCTTCTCGAATGCATGAAAGTGAAAAGTGAAAGGGAAGTCACTCAGTCATGTCCGACTCTTCACGACCCCATGGACTGCAGCCCAGCAGGCTCCTCCGTCCATGGGATTCTCCAGGCAAGAGTACTGGAGTGGGGTGCCATCGCCTTCTCTGAATATCCTCCTAGACATCACCAGAGATCACAGAACCTTCGACCCTTCCTTGAAGAACCAGGCTGGCCACTAGACACCGACGGCACCATTCCGTCACAATGGCCAACCCAGCTCACAGCCTTTCCACTCAAATGCCGTTCACTCATTAATTTAGCAAGCATGGTGAGCGACAACTATGTACTAGGCCTTGTGCTAAGCCCTGGCAATACGATAACAAACAAAGCGTTCCAGTGGGAGAGACAGAAGACAACCACAAAGAAATCAGGAGCTATTAACCAGTGAACAATCCAAGGATGAAAACAAAATAGCATCAGACAGACAGGAGTGAGAGGTCCAAGCAAGCAGACAGGCTTGGAGGAGGCTCAGTGTGGTGCCCAGGAGAGGTCTCTGAGGCCTCTGCAAGGCAGGCACTGGGGAAAGAAAACAAGGTAGGCTGTTCTATGGGGCAGAAACCTCCGGGGCCATTGAATTTTCTTCCTATGTATTCCTTGGGTTTATAGGAAATTTTGAAGTGTCTACAGAGTCTCTCCTGTGCTAAGAGCTTTGGAAAGAGACTTGGGGCCAAGCTGGGGCTGACATAGGGGAGGCAGCTGGGAACCGAACTAGAGATTGGGGGCTGAGGGAGAGTCCTGCGGCCAGCTGAACTACTCACCCTTCCTCTTTCAAAATACCTCTGTTCAGGCCTTGGGGATCTCTGTCTAGTTGGGGAAATAAGTCTGTCCTGGGCTCCCTCCTCAGTACCTCCCAGCCTAACTTTCATCCCCAAGTGCAGAGAGAGCCCCAGAGTGGGCAGAGCGGGACCCTGCAACCTTCATACCATTTTAAGTTCTCCTGGCACTGCCCCTTCCCCAGGCTTAAGCCACCTACACTCAAGCAGGGTCCCATCCCCTCAAGGCTCCACAAAAAAAAAGATGTTCCTCTTCAGTGCTCTTGGGCCTCTGAGTCAACCCTTCAGCACCAGTGTGCCCATGCTACAGATGCACATACTGAGGCCAAGTCAGGGTCCATGGTTACTCAAGTGGTCAGTAGAATTGGATCTAGGCAGAGACCTTCCTCCCTCCTTTTGATGTCCCCAGGAGTCCTTCGTTGGGAGGAGTGCTGGCCTGGCCTCTGATTCCCAGGAACCCAGAGTGTGCGGCTTCCAGCCAGTCCCGCCCCCACAAGGTGGAAGCTTCAGTCTTGCTGTCCCCACACGGAGCCAGGTGGACACTTCTGAGCACCTTCGAGAAGGCTCTGTGGCCCCCTCGCCTCCCACACAACCTCACCTCTGTATGCTGATGCGGCCAGCAGGCCCCACCCGCCCAGCCACCTTCATTTGCTAGAGCTGGCGGCCGGGCGGGGCTAGGGTCTATCTGGCCGTCGGATTAATATCCAGATATTAAGTAAACAATAAATTAGCAAAACTACAAGAAAATTTTACAGCCCTTTGCATTTGGCAATCATTGAGTGTTAATTAGAAATTCATTACAATTAAAACCCTGCCTAAACAGGGCCTGCGCGCCTTAATTACATCTGATTTTTAATTCAGAATACGTGTTTACACAGTAAGCGCTACGTACCCCATGATTATCCCCAATCCTCTTTATACTGTACTAATTATGTAAATTAAACCTAATTAACTGACGAAAACTGCCGTTAATTCAACTGGTAAAAGATATGTGCTTGCGGAGGAGGCGCGGCCGCAGCCCAAGACAGAGCTGGAATGGGCACGGGACGCCCGGCTGCGTGGACGCGACGCCAGGGACTCAGAGGCAGCATGGACCCGGCGGGGGCTGGTGGGGTGCACGCCAGGCGCGTCCCTGATCCTGGCCCTCCGACCCTGGTGCACCCAGCAGTGGGTAAAATAGAATCAGCGCCAGTGGGGGTCAGAAAGGCCAAGGGCACTGACTCTAGCGCACTCCCCAGGCGCTGGACTGAGCTGCAGGACTCAGAGCCCACTGTGAGCAAAAGGGATGCCGCCCTCCCCCGTCTGAGCCTGAGTTCAAGTCCCAGCGCTGCCCCACACTGGCTGCCTGCATCTGAGCAAGTCACCTGGCTTTGCTAGGCCTGTTTTCCTCCTCGCGGAGTGTTGCGAGGGCGACCCTAAAAGCTCCTCGTGAGCTGCGCGGTACTTGTCTTTCGTTCATTAAACGAGGCCCTCCAAGCAGCGTGCAAGACACAATATTTGGGGTCTGGGAGATCAGCCTGCATCCCTTATTGACTGAGGAGCCTGGGTGAGTTGGCTTCCACTGCCTGACCCTCGATTTCCTACCTGTAAAATGGGAATAAATGATCTTTACCTATTCCCAGGGTCGTTGTGAGAAAGGGCTCTGCCAACTGAGATGCTCTTTGCGGTGATACTAACTAACCAACTGGACGCTGGTCCAGCGCAGAGTCCAGGCCCGACCAAGACCCCTCCTCGGAGATTACCATCTCTCAAGCGAGCGGAGCTGCTTCCCCAACCTCGCCCATATGCGTTTAAGTCTTTCTCTGCTTCAGACCGGGTGGAAGAGCAGGGTGGGTCTTCGAAGTCAGAGAGGGCGCAGGGAGCTATCCGCCGATTGGTGCTGAACGGAGACGCAGGGGTCAACCTGCATCCCCTACCCCCGCACCCCACGGTGCTGCATCCGCAAAGGGAACTTTTGTCTTAGAAGTCCCCCGGGACCGCGCAGCCCGGCTGCCAGGAGTGCCCTGGAGGCCGTCCCCAGAGGCACTGCTGGCCATCGCAGTACAATAGAGGTAGGAGAGACAGGCCCAGCTCAAGGGGATCCTCCCCATCGTCTTTCCACTCCAACCCCCACCACCCTGAGGGCGTCCGGGCTCCAGGATCGTTGTCACCATCACACCGAATTCTGAGATGCCTTTTAAAAAATCATTAGGAGGCTAAGAATAATTACCGAACGGGATTGTAATTATGGGGTGAGGAGGCCGGCCAAGGGAGGGGGATGAGGGGTGGAGTCTGGGGGACGGCTCTTGGACTGGGACAGAAAATAGGTTCCTGTTTTCCTTGGAGGGAAGTGGGATGGCGGGTGCGGGGGTGGAGATGCGCAGAGTTAGAGCGGGACAGAGGTAGAGCCTGGGAAAGACGCGTCAGCGGAGGGACAAGATTCGGAGAGAGAAAGGGGGCTGAGCAGGCTCCGGGAGCAAGGCAAGGAAATAACAGAGAGAGAGAGAAAGGCGGGAGCTGATAAAGGTGAAAGAGCAAGAATCCCTCTAGAAGAGACCCCGCAGCAGAGACTAAGCCCTCAAACTTGTGGTGGGGTTGTTTTGTAGCCCCGGAAAACAAGCGAGGAGCGGGGGGCAAGCCAGTTATAGGGCCTGGCCGTCCCCTCTCTCCAAGGGTAGGCCTGGCCGATCTGCTCCCACCCCCAGAAGCATTTCCCAAGACCCCTGCGAACCCGCGGAGAAGAGAAAAGCACACGGAAGAAGTGCAGGAGAAGGGGAGATGAACCCTAGAAGAGCCGGAGTGTAGGAGGGGAGAGGGCCTGAAACCCAGAGCGAGAGGGAAGACGAGAGGGCGGGGGCGAGGGCGACCGGGCGCCGCTGGCCGCGGAAGATTTATGGCACCGCCCGGGTTCCAAGGACTGGCTGCGATCGCCGCTGCTGCCCGTGTCAGGAGCTGCCGCGGCCGCTGCGCCCCCTGCGCGGGCAGCCCGCCGCGCCCCGGGCCATGCCTGCCATTATTAACTTCTGTTTGATTAGGGTAATTGTTCAAACTTGGACTGGACAGTATGATTAATTACAGTTTAATTAACGTGTCCATTAAGGACACTTAATGCCACAGAGGGGTGGGGGGCAAGGGGGTGTCCGGGTGCGGGCAAAAAGGGAGGGAGTACGACTGGTAACTCAAATAAGGAAAGACGCAGATTGAGAGAGAAGGAGAAAACCGGACCTACTGAGTCAGTGCGGGGAAAGAACGGTGAAGACAGAAATCGACAGAAAAGTTAAGGGGTGGAAAGAAATGGAGCTCTTCGAAGAGAGAAAATGCCAGGGAGGGTCTGCAGCATCAGGGGCTAGACCACCCCCCACCACCACCACCAGGAAACTGAGTTAACAGGAGAGCTAGGGAGGGATCTAGCTTTCAACTAGTAGTTGACCCCAGATATCACCCAGCGATGACTTGGCTCCTGCCCTGGGCTGGTTGGTGTAAGTGGGGTGGGGGTGGTGGTTTAAAGGCCTAGGACCCCCCTAAACCCAGTTCCCAAGCCCACAGCTCAGTGAAGGAGAGAGGAGGCTGTCCTGACACCAGTGCATCCAAATCAGAAGCGTGGGCGAGTTGGTTCTGCCCCTTCCCGGCTACTATCCCCTGGCACCTCACACCCTGATCTCTGCTCTGACTTCCCAGGGTCACCTCCCTGGCCCGAGAGTGCGGTATGCATTCTCAAGCCCTTTCCTTCTGAGTCTTCCTTAGCCCTTGGTCTAGCTTCTTGCCCCTTAGCCTGGAGAGCTGGGCCCTCCCCCACTTTGTTCTTGGGGGCAAACTTTGTGGCCCCGGGCTCCTCCTTCCTCCTGGTCCCCTTAGCGAGCTTGGGCTGCTGGTGCGGGGCTCAGGGAACAGGTGTGTGGCCGCTTACCTGGGGCGCCCAGACCCGGGAGCTGCGGGAAGGCGGCGGGGCCAGGCGCGTGGCCCGCGGGCTAGCTATCGGACCCCGGGAGGGCGCGAGTGACTGCACGGGCGGTGGGTGTGGCGCCCCGGCTCGCAGATGTCAGGCGCGCCCGCCCCGCGCTGGCCTCGCCACTCGGGCTGTCCCCGCGCCTTGCCAGTCGCCGCGCTATGCTCTCCAGGCTTCGGCCTCCGCGCCGGGCCCGTCCAGGGCCTCAGGGGCAACCGCACAGGGCACACATCTCTCTGCCCGAGACCCTGGAGCCCTGCGCCTGCTGAGAGCCTGCGCCGCGCGGGAGGGGCCAGTGGGGCCGCGGGTGTGAGAGCGGGGAGCCCGGGAGCGCGGCTGTGCGCGCGCGCGGGGAGGGGCTGCGCCGTCACCCGGAGAGCCCGGCGGATCCCCGACTCCCGCCCGCCGCTCCGCCCGCCACGCACCTCCGTTCACCGCTCGCCCGGCTCCAGCCGCCGCCGCACGGTGAGTACCGGCGCCCGGTAGCTGGCTGACCCCGCGCCTTGTCTCTACAGCTTTTTTCGTTTAGTTCCGATATGGGTTCTTGTGGTTGTTTTTATTATTAGACCCCAAGACTCCATCGCCTCACTCTCTGTGCTGCCTGACTCCCTCTTCGTCGCCCTCTCCAATCTCACCCCTCAAGCCCCAGGAGCCGGCAAGGGCTCCCAGAGCCGCCCTGGCCGCTGCTCCTTGTCGCTGCGCACAGCGCTTTGCCCTAGCTTTTGAAATTCGGTTCCGTTCCTAGGGTCCTCCTTCTCCTGGTTCCGGGGTCCGGAGTCCCCTCCTCCCACTTGGAAAGACCCCGAAGGGACTCCCGACCCTCAGCTTGGAGAAGACGCGCTCGGCTCAGGGCTATGCCTTCACTGCATGCGGGCAGGGCACATTTGCCGATTTCGGGAAACCGAGAAGACGTCTTCATTTCCCAGAGCCGCGGCACCCCACTTCCACCTCCCTAGCCAGCCTGAAGACCCTTTGGGAGCGGGGTGCGGGGCTTTTCTTGCTGATACCTCAGCCGAGGAGTTTTTTCAGTGCTTTTGCCTCCTAAAACGTTGCAAGGGACTTCGACGCAAAAGAAGGGTCAACTAGTTTCAGTTTGATCCACGGAGATAAAGATGAAACAGATAACAGATATATAGCTTGATACTTGAAGAAGGTATGAAGACAGATGGGAGAAAGAGGAGCGAGCAGAGACAGACAGACAGCTCAGGGACAGATAAGATCGACAGATGAAGGAGGGAGAGAGGCAGAGGGGGAGAAGATCCCAGGCTTTTGAGCTCGGGTGCCCTGTCTGGCTGGAGCTGCCCTTTGAAAATGGATTTGTCAGTTTCTGCTGAGTTTAGAGGAGGAGCCCTCAGGACTGGGCTGTCTGGGCCGCAGGACTGCCTGCAGCTGTGGGCCCAGTGCGAGCCTTCCTGTCTGAGGACACGTGGTTGGGCTGGGCCATCTAAGGGGCCCCAAGCATCAGTCCTCGGGTCCTTCCCGCTGCCGCTGTCCATAGAGCGACTGCCTCCCTATCTCGGCCAGAGAGTAAAGCTGGGGACCAGAAGTAACTTTTGACCTGGAACCTTAGGGTGGCTTCAGAGATGGGTCAGGATTCCTCTCAGCCCGTATGAGTCAGGACAACTCCGCATGAAGGATGCTCCAAAAAAAAGGGGGGGGGGGGATGTCCCCCAAAGAGGAAGCTCAGAACCTAGAGACTGCGTTTGGCCTGAGTGGGAAAAGTATATCTGAAGGAGGAAAACTTAGGCGGCAGGCGGCTACAAGCCAAGAAGTGGCTTCTGAGAAACTTCCTTGAGAACCTCTTCGTCCCGCGTGCTGACCCGGAGGGAAACCAGCTTGGGTCTAGACTGCAGCTTAAAAATGCAGGAAATGTGGTTAGGAATTGCTTGACCCGGATCCCACCGATGGCTGGAAAGAAAACGGTTTATATTTCCAGCCGGAATCTTTCTGCTCAACGAACGCGGGGTTCCGGGTGTAAGAGGAAAAGCTTGTGTTTGGGGAAAGCAGTCCTGTTATCCCGGGGAGCCAACTGCACGGAGCTGGGTGCAGTGAGGGCAGCTCCAGGGCTGGGCGCTCACGGCGAGCTTTGGAGAGAGTCGGGTTCAGCACCACGAACAGCGGCCGTCTCTGTCTCTCTCCGCCTCCCTCACGGCCTCTAGACCCTCCTCCTTCTCCTTACCACCCCCCCCCCGCCCCGCCCCCTGCTGTCTGGAGATGGGCAGTGACCGCCCCTCCCCCCCCATTCCTCCCAGCGCTGCCCCCGCCCGCGTGCATGCGCGACTGAGCAGAGGGGCGGCCTGTCCCCGAAGTCCGAGCTTCGGGACCCGGGCGGATAGGGCAGGCTGCGAGGGTGGCCGAAGTCTTACGCATCTGGGCACCAGGAAGCCTGGGTTTTGCAATGGCTTTGCTGTGTGGCCTTGGGCAAGTCACTCGCCGTCTCTGGGCCCCACTTCCTCCCCAGCCCGAAAACGGGATCGGGTTCCTAGCTACCCAGGCATTCCTGAGGTCTCAATTACCCCTACTCCTCCTCCAAACCCCGGGGGCTTTTGTTTCAGCGCCAGCACGCGTCTGAATAACAAAAGGCCCGTCCAGGGGGCGAATGAGCTAGGACTCCCCATTGCCAAGTTTCCCCGCGCGCCCGACTCTGCGCGCCCTGCTGGGCGGGCCCGAGCGGCGTTGGCGCTGAAAATGGCTCATCGGCTCTCTGCTTTCTCTGTTTCGCAGGAGCGGCGGCATGGAGGCTCTCACCACTCAGCTGGGGCCGGGGCGCGAGGGAAACTCTTCTCCCAACTCCAAGCAGGAGCTGCAGCCCTACTCGGGTTCCAGCGCTCTCAAACCCAACCAGGTGGGCGAGACGTCGTTGTACGGGGTGCCTATCGTGTCCCTGGTCATCGACGGCCAGGAGCGCCTATGCCTGGCGCAAATCTCCAACACCCTCCTCAAGAACTACAGCTACAATGAGATACACAACCGCCGCGTGGCCCTGGGCATCACGTGCGTGCAGTGCACACCGGTGCAGCTGGAAATTCTGCGTCGGGCAGGGGCCATGCCCATTTCTTCGCGCCGCTGCGGCATGATCACCAAGCGTGAGGCCGAACGCCTATGCAAGTCGTTCCTCGGCGAGCACAAGCCACCCAAGCTGCCCGAGAACTTCGCCTTCGATGTGGTGCACGAGTGTGCCTGGGGTTCGCGTGGCAGCTTCATCCCCGCGCGTTACAACAGCTCGCGTGCCAAGTGCATCAAGTGCGGTTACTGCAGCATGTACTTCTCGCCTAACAAGTTCATCTTCCACTCGCACCGCACACCCGACGCCAAGTACACGCAGCCCGACGCAGCCAACTTTAACTCGTGGCGCCGACACCTCAAACTCAGTGACAAGTCGGCCACAGACGAACTGAGCCACGCTTGGGAGGACGTCAAGGCCATGTTCAATGGTGGCACCCGCAAGCGGACCTTCTCGCTGCAAGGAGGCGGCGGCGGCGGCGCTAACGGAGGGTCGGGTGGACAGGGGAAGGGTGGTGCTGGCGGCGGTGGGGGCGGCCCGGGGTGCGGCGCAGACATGGCCCCAGGTCCGCCGCCGCACAAAAGCCTGCGCTGTGGCGAAGAAGAGGCCGCCGGGCCTCCCGGGCCGCCGCCTCCTCACGCGCAGCGGGGACTTGGTCTGGCGGCGGGAGCTGGCGGCCCCGCGGGCCCTGGAGGGCCTGGTGGCGGCGCCGGGGTCCGCAGCTACCCTGTGATCCCAGTGCCCAGCAAGGGCTTTGGCCTCTTGCAGAAACTGCCCCCACCGCTTTTCCCTCATCCCTATGGCTTCCCCACGGCCTTTGGTCTCTGCCCCAAAAAGGATGACCCTGTGTTAGGCGCAGGCGAACCCAAGGGCGGACCAGGCCCCGGGAGTGGCGGGGGCGCGGGCACTGGGGCAGGAGCGGGAGGCCCAGGAACCGGCCATTTGCCCCCCGGGGCGGGGACAGGCCCGGGCGGCGGCGCCATGTTCTGGGGTCACCAGCCCTCCGGCGCAGCCAAGGACGCGGCGGCCGTAGCTGCGGCCGCCGCCGCAGCCACTGTGTACCCGACGTTTCCCATGTTCTGGCCGGCGGCAGGCAGCCTCCCGGTGCCGCCCTATCCGGCCGCGCAGAGCCAAGCCAAAGCTGTGGCGGCGGCCGTAGCGGCGGCAGCAGCGGCGGCCGCGGCTGCTGCGGGAGGTGGCGGCCCCGAGCCCCTGGACGGTACCGAGCCGACCAAGGAGGGAGGCCTGGTCGCAGAGGAGCGCTGCCCCAGCGCGCTGTCCCGCGGGCCACTGGACGAGGACGGCGCGGACGAGGCGCTGCCGCCCCCGCTGGCCCCGCTGGCCCCGCCGCCCCGCCGCCCGCTCGCAAAGGCTCATACGTGTCGGCCTTCAGGCCTGTAGTCAAGGACGCCGAAAGCATCGCCAAGCTCTACGGTAGCGCCCGCGAAGCTTACGGCGGTGGGCCAGCCCGTGGGCCGGGGCCGGGCGCAGGGACCGGCGGCGGCTACGTGAGCCCGGACTTTCTGAGCGAGGGCAGCTCCAGCTACCACTCCGCCTCCCCCGACGTGGACACTGCAGACGAGCCCGAGGTGGACGTGGAGTCCAACCGCTTCCCCGACGACGAGGGCGCCCCGGATGAGGCCGAGCCCGGTGCGCCCAGCACAGGAGGCAGCCCGAATGGAGACCAGACCGCAGGACCCCCGTCTATCACCTCGTCCGGCGCCGACGGTCCCACAGACTCTCCAGAAGGCGGCAGCCCTCGTCCCCGGCGCCGCCCGGGGCTACCCCCAGCCAGTCGAGCCGCATTTGGGGACCTGGCGGCCGACGACATGGTGCGGAGACCGGAGAAGAGCCCGCCAAGCGGCGGCTATGAGCTGCGAGAGGCTTGCGGACCGCTGGGGGGCCCCGCGCCCGCCAAGGTGAGCCCCAAGCCCGCCCCGCTGGTGGCGCCTCCTTGTTTACCCCCTCGGCAGCTCTGGGTTGTGGGGCAGGCCCTGGCCGGGTGGGGGACGGGAATTTTTTTCTGAGCGGGCGTTCAAGCAGTAGGCCCTGGCTGCTCTGGGTAGACCCAGCTTCGGAGCTCTGTGGAGCTGGACTCGCTGGGACCCCTGACTGAGGGTTTCGGAAGATCGGGGTGGCGGTGGGGGTGGGAGGAGCAGGCCTGAAAACTATGTGTGCTGTGTTTTTGTTGACGGGAGTAGGGAGGAGACAGGCCGAGACCTGTAGTCATACAGAGATAGAAATCAAAAGGTCTGGATGAAAAAGACCAAAAGCCAGAGAAAAGAGCTCACGAGGCCGGGCGGGTAGCACGCCCTCCGGGATGGGGATCAGAGCCCCAGGGAAGACGGGCCAGTAAGCCGAAAAAAGGGAGGCCTCTCCCTCAAGCTGCAGTACGGGGTCCTCGGAATCTTTCAACACCCCAACTCGCAGTTTTCCGAGTCGCAGAATTCCTGCCCCGGGAACCTCAGGGTTCGTTGGCAGGAAGCTGTGGAGACGGTGTGCGGGGCGGGAGAGGGGCTCTCAGGTGGCCGCGGCCGCGGGTTCAGGTGGGGGGTATGCAGCTAAGCCTGAATCGTTCGCCATTTGACAGTGGGTGGGCACACCTGTACAGTTCCATTCGGTCCATTAAAACACGAATTACTAGCCGGATGCGAAAGGCGTCATTTATGTCGGGGACTGGGCGCGGGCGGGAGAGAAGATGCTGAAAAAGAGGCGGCGAGGAGGGTGGGGGTGGGCTTTGAGCGGCCCTTGGCTTGGGAACCGCTTTGTGTCTCGGGTAATTTTCTCAAGGGCGCTCGCAATTACCGGGAAACTACAAACGGCGATGCGACCTCCTTGGGCTCCAGGCTGCGCCGCGTGCGTCACGGCCTCTCGGGGCGCTGGGGTCCCGCGGGCAAGCAGACCTCCGCCACCCCTTCAGGTTTTCTCTTGGCTGCGGCGGAGGGCTGGGCAGCTCCAAGCCGCCGTCAAGCGCCCCCCTAACCGCCTGTCATTTCTCGGCCGCCGCAGGTGTACGCGCCCGAGAGGGACGAGCACGTGAAGAGCGCGGCGGCGGCGCTGGGGCCCGCGGCGTCCTACCTCTGCGCCCCAGAGGCCCACGGTAACGCCCCCTGCCGAGGTCGCTGGCCAATGGAATGGGGGTGGGGGGGACCGCGGGCAGAGGGCCGGGGCCAGAGGAGGCCTGCGAGGGAAGACTAGAGGAGGAAAGACAAGCAGAGAAAAAGAGGGAGAGGGAAAGCAAAACACTGAAAGAAAAAGGAAGCTAAGCGAGGACTCCCAACAACTTGCATCTTTTGGTTACTTAACAACAAACCGCCCTCTCCATCGCAAAGATACCGCTCACCTACACCTTAAACACTGGGTTAAACCTTTTGAAAACCACGCCTGGCACGTCTTTCAAATTCTCTCATTTATTCAGCAAGTGTTTGGGTCGAGAGGTCCGGGCGCAGGGTGGGGGCGCTTGGCCACGCGCATAGGGACCCCTGAAGTGCGCGGTAGCAGCAGCCCAACGCGGAGGTGCCCGCGGGACCCATTGACTCTCAGAGAATGAACTGAGGGCCTCGGAAATCCGGGCAGCCTGAGCCCGGTACGATGTCTCCCCCGTTGTCGCCACCCCGCGGGTCGCCTCCTGGGCCGCGTTCTCGGAGCAGGTAGACCCGGCGGCCACGCGCGCTCGCGGTGCCCCAGTATCTGCGCGCGATGTAGGTCGCTTGTCCCTGGTGGGCTCGGCTGCTCGTTTTGCTCTTTTCCAAGGGGCTGGGGAGGGGGCGTGGAGCCGGAGATGAGCAGATCGCGCGCGGGGGAGGTGGTGCCCGGCCCAAAGCCTGAGGGTGCGAGCCCAGGCGCACAGCCGGGAACCAGCGGCGGCCACGACGCTTTTAATTAGGGCTCCGGCGCCCCGACCGCGGCAGCTCTGGCCGTATCCGGGTCACGGTTTCTTTGCCTCTCCTTGAAACTCGGTTTATTGCCTTTAAGAGCCAGATAAGGAAGACAATCACTCGACCGCCGACGATTTGGAAACGAGGAAATGCTATCCAGACCAAAGGAGTATCTCCCAGCCAAGTCCGGCAAATACAGACCGAGGTGAGCCCTAGGACCCTCGTTCTCCTCCCCAACCCGGGAGCTGGACCCCAGGTCGCCCAGGTTTCCACCGACTCCAGTTTTCGAGGGAGGCTTTCTGTCAAGCCTCAGGGGCTGCCGGATAAACATTTGCTCTCCTCTCGCGGCTGGCAGAGAGGAGAGCAAATAGACATTTAAAACACAATGGGCAAGGGTCAGGCCAGGTTTCCTGAACTGCTTACCTCCTTGCTGGGTTTGGGGCTCTCCCGGGTAAGGGAAGGAAACTTACTAGAAGGATATGAGGAGCACCATCACCCACATAAAACAAGTCAAAGAACATTTCCTGCCCTAAGATAGCCTATTATCCCTGGTTCCACTCTCCTGGGGGGGGGCGGCGGGTGTCCACTCTCTGAGTGACCTAAAATAATGGTTTGGAAGGTGGGAAGAATTGGATGCCTGCAACTGTCTCCTCTAAAGGGTCTGAAATAGGTACTCAACTTAGCTCAGTTACCAGGAAGCTCACCCCTCCCCTCTCAAGGCCTCTCCCAGAACAAAACCCTCTTACCTGCCCTTGTGTCCCAGGTGAAGATGGGCTCACCCTAGATGTCACAGGAACTCAACTAGTGGAGAAGGATATCGAGAACCTGGCCAGAGGTGAGGTTAAATCTATGAAACGGGTGTACACTGTGCTTGGGGGAAATCATCCCTTCTTGTTGAGGGGTGTTATTGCTGCAGGAGTGAGTGTGAGAAGACAAGGCTCTTGAGGAACCAGTCTTCACTGACCGGAAAGGATAATCCCCTGGACACATTACCCGGGCACAGAGGTGGGGGGTGGGAGGGTGGAAGGGTGAAGGGAGTAGGGGGAGGGAACCAGCCACCCCCAGAGTTCCCAAGGCCAGGCCTGTCTGAATAGTCCAGTAAGAAAGAAAAATGAGTAATGATCCTTAGAACCTGACGCATGTGGACAATGAGAAAGGACAATCTAGGTCTCTCAACCTCATCTGAATAGCAAGATTTTGAGGAGGCATTTACTTCAGGAGTGTCTCAGAGGTTATTTTCTTTTCCTGAAATCAATGCATAACGGACTCCACCTCACCCTAAATGGGGTGAGGATGGACCTTGTCTGTGGAATGGGGTCCCTGCTCAACTGCAGGGGCTGAGTGTGGCTTGAAGCAGAGAAAGGAACTTCTAACCCCACTTTGCTCCTCTGTCTCTCATTTTTTGCGTTTTCTGAGCACCTTCGAGGAGAGGACCAGATACCAATAGCTCCATAGGCAGCTCCCTGCCACTCCTCTAAAGCAACTTTGAGAGCACATGTGGGGCTTTCCTTACCCAATTGCCCCCTTACCCCACCCCAGCCCAGGGTTGGGCCTGGAAACTGATGTGTGTGGGGGGGGAAGCATTTGTGGTCTTCCACTGTTCCCAGTTACAGATTTTACGGGTGATGTAGTTTGCCTTCAAAATCCTTCTGCTTTATATGAGTGTTCTTAGCCTGGATTTGGGGTCCTGGGACCTCTTAAAGTTATAAATAAACTGTTATGAATATATGTATTTTTTTAGGGTGGAGGTCCAAGGCTTTGACCGGATTCTTCCTGGTCTGTATCATTGAAGGGAGAGGTTAGGTTTGTCAATTGAAGGGATGAACTGAGTCTTCCTAGGCCTACCTCTAAACTTACAGAGTTAAGAACAATTTAAAGCAGATACCATGCTGGTTAGTACCTGGGCCCAGGACCTAGAAGTCCAACAAGCATTCTGCTATTCTGAATTTGATTCTCCTGGACAACTTAAACCCCTAACCCCATTTTCTTCCCAAATCCTTTGGATGCACGTGGAAACACTGAGCGCTGAGGGCCTACCAGTTGGTCTCACCCTCCACTACTCCTATCTCATGGCTACTGGCCAGAGTGGGACCTGGGTGCCTTAGAAGCTACCTGAGTGCCACCACCCTCCTCCTTTACATCCCACTCTCGCCCCTTCACAGACGAATTGCAAAAACTGCTCCTGGAGCAAATGGAGCTTCGCAAGAAGCTGGAGCGAGAATTTCAGAGTCTCAAAGGTACCCTCATTCAGACCCACCCCACCTGATCGCCAGAGCCTTCTTCCCACATGCCCTGCCTGGCCTGGACCGGGGACCCAGTGCAGGCAGCTGCTGCTGCTTCTCATGCAGTCAGAACCAACGAACCCTTCTTTTCCTAGCCGGGTTTCCCGCTAGGCCAAAAACAGAGGGGGTGGGGTGGGGCTGGGGAGTGGGGAAAGGGGGCCGAGGGAGGGGGTTGTGCGTAACAGCTCTCACTTAATCAATTTGCACAGATAATTTTCAGGATCAAATGAAGAGAGAATTGGCTTATCGAGAAGAAATGGTGCAACAGCTGCAAATTGTCAGAGGTAAGACGGGAGTCAGGTGAGCGCGTGCACGGGCCGTAACTGCCTCTCGTCTGGCAGGAGCCGCAATGTTGGCTCAGTCATTTGGATTTAAATTGAAGGTAATTTAACAATTATTTTTTTTATTTAATATCCTTTGTATACTCTGATTAGCCTCAGAATGGCAAGCGAGCCCAGCAAACGGCTTGCAGGCATCATTACATGGAGTGATTGAACTTCTTATCGCGGCAATTTCCATGGTTTCTAAATTAAAAATCGAGGCGTAAAATTACCTGGGAAGTAATGCCTAAGTTTGCTTTAATTTTGGTTAGATCCGTCTGCCTTTAAGCGCCATCCCAGGCCATTTCCTCCCTCAGCCAAGCTGCAGTTTGGAGTTTTGACGCCCCCTCCCTCGGTCGCCGGGACTTGTTTCTGCCAGGGGCTGAGCGCTGAGAAGAGGGTGAGGCCCGGGCTGTGACCCCAACGGGCCGTTGGGTGGTCTCATTTCCTCACCGGCTACTTCCTATGTCTTCCAGATACTCTTTGTAACGAACTTGACCAGGAGCGGAAGGCACGCTATGCCATCCAGCAGAAATTAAAAGGTGCGGAAGCGGGGGAACAAAGGAGAGGTGCCAGGCACTGGCTGTGCGGGCGAATGAATGAATGAATGAATGAGTGATGATGAGGGGGAAGGCCTGGTCTGCAGAGATAAGTAACTGAGAGAAGAATTCATTTTAATGGAGAAATTATCCTAGAACGGTGGGCAGGGATAAGGAGCCCCTTGAGCTCTGGGCATTGGGAAATCTGTCACCAGGTCCAAATCTGGTTTTGAGCTGATCGATCTCCCTCTTCCTGTGCCTCAGTTTCCTCTTCTGTAAAATGGGGCTATTGAACTAGGGCAGTGGTTCTGAATGGCCGGGATCTCTACCCCCTTCCCACCTTTTGATCTTCTCGCTTGAGAACTCCTGAATCTGAAGGGGGTGGGTTAGACGTGGGTAGACAGGCGAGCGAGGGAGCCCATGGACCGCGTGGGTGAGGCAGGCCAGGAGCCCAACATGGCCCAATCGACTGTCTCTCCAGAAGCCCACGACGCCCTGCACCATTTCTCCTGCAAGATGCTGACGCCCCGGCACTGCACTGGCAACTGCTCCTTCAAGCCCCCGCTGTTGCCCTAGGGCCGGCCCAGCCGCGCCCACGCGCCCTCAAGCCATGCTGCTCTCTTCTTGTAAATACCCGCGGCCGCGGCGGCCGAGAGCGAGATACAAGCCATTCGGACCGGACCGATGTAAATACAGCCTCCCGCCCGCCTGCCCTTCTCCCGGGCGCCTCGGCCTTGCCCGCTCCCTCCTGGGAGCCCGAGACCAGGACCCAGTATCCGTATCCAATTGTAAATACCACCTTGCCTCATGGTTCAACTCCGGGCATCGGGTCTCATGGTCTTAACGGACCAAAGGGGGTAAGAAAAGGGAGAGGGGGGCTTCTCCTACCTGTACAGCCTCTGAACCCCAATTGTGAATACAATGTAGCAATTTCGCTGGCCCCGCGCTCCCCTCCCCGTCCACTTCTGAAACTCTTGTTCCTAATGACAAAGTGGCTATGTGCAATGGATATAAATGTATTGTGAGTCTCTTGGTTCAGTAATAATGGGTTCATTTTTAATTTATTTATGCTGTAAGTTATTTTGCTTCCTTCTCCTGGACCTACTTCCAGTCCCATTTTGCATTCCCTCTTGGGTTTTTGCTTTGTCTATTTTTGTTGTTGTTGTTGTAACCTCTTGATGTAACAGCACTTTAAAAAGGGCGACAACTGACTCACGAGATGGAGACCACCTTGAGCCTGATTGGGGAGATCACCCTGTATCCCTGATTTTTGTTTTGTTTTTAATAAAAAAGGAAAAAAAAAAAAAACCGACACTTTCTGGGGCTGTGGAGATGGGAGTGTGGCGAGGGGAGGAACGGGGAGGAGACAGGCGCAACAGGTGGGGCGTGGGGACCGCAGCGCGGGTGCTGGGACCCCCGAGCTGAGACCCGTGTTTGACCAGGTGGGCAGCAGCGAGCACCGCGACCTCTCCACTGGTTATTCAGGCACACCCAGCTTGCCCCATAGGCCATAGGCTGTCCCCGCCCCGCGTTTAGGACCCTCCTTTGGGCCTCGGCGAGGAATGAGAACTCCTGTGAGGTCTCTGAATCTTCCCTCTAGCGCTCGCAGGGGCTGAGAATTTACTCCTACCCATGTCCATGCCTGCTCCACCGGAGAAGCCTCCTCCAGGGCGCTCAGAAATGGAATTCGCGCCCTGCCGGGAGCCCCGGGTTCAACTAGAACTGCCAGGAGGCCCGGGCGCCGTCCGCCCGGGCCTAGAGCTCCGAGCGGAGCGGGGGCGAAATACGTGCAATGGGCCTGGGCCTCGCAGGCCTGTGCTGATGTCCGCCTGCCTCGCCGCTAGCAGAAGGCATGGAGTCCTGGCGGTTTGGGACGTTCCGGCCATTTTAGTCCCAGCGGGTTTGCGGACGTCGAGGAGCCCAAGGAGGAAGGTGAGATATGCCGGCCGCTGGAGTTCCGGAGGACGGCCGCGGTTTTCGAGGCCTTACCTAGCCACCGGCCTCCCTTCGGCCTCAGTTTCCACAGCGCACTCGCTGCCTGGGCTCGGATAAAAGATGGAAACGGCAGCGCGCTTTTTCAAGAGGGAGGAGAGTGTGCACGGTCCTGGGAATCATTCTGACCTGACTTCCAATTTCTGCTCCTTACTTGACTAGCAGTGGTGCCCTGTCCTACCCTTCATTCTTTCTAAAATAATATTTAGGCCTCCGCCCCTGGCGGCGCGTGAACGCGCTCTGCGAGGAAGCAAGCGCAGGGCCGCGCTGCGCGGCCGGGACCTAGCGGGCCCCGACGACCTGCTTTCAGACACCGCAGGACTCTCACTGCGCGTCCCTGGGCGGCCTTGGACCCCAAGGGTGGAGACCCTGGAGGCGGGCGTCCTTTGCTCCCACCGCGCCAGCAGCTGGGACCCGGGAGCCTTCGGCTGCGTTGCTGGGGAAGTATTTTGGCTGGTCGTCCAAAGGGCCCGGGGCGGAGCTGGCGAGCAAGGGCGCGCTCACGGTCTCGGAGAAGGGGCCCTGGAGGGGAGATCCGCCGCGCGATCTTGGCAGGAAGCCAGACCCTGGAGCACCCAGTCCTGGGGCTCCGAGCCCTCCCGTCCCAGGACATTCGAGGGCTAGACCCAGAGGGGACTGAGAGAATGGCTGGGTAAATTGTGAGGTGTTGCTGAGGGATGAGCTCGCCTCGAGACGCGAGAGTCCCCATAGGGACTCTCCAGGGAGCGGGAACGTTTTTATGCGTGGAACCAACCGGGTCAGAAACCGAGGTCCAAGAGAAGAGACGTGGGTCCCCAGCGCGCTCTAGGGGTGAGCGGAGCTGGCACCCGGCGAGGAGCGCAGGTTGGGAGAGTTCGCGCACCTTTCCCTCTGGACAGAACAGCTTCTTAGGAAACAGCACTTTCCTTCTCTGTAAAATGGGATCAACACTTACGGCCTACGTAGGAAGTTACTCCTTGGCTGTGCCCCACACAGAGGAACCTGGTAAATATTTCACCTTTCCTTTTCGAATTTCCCCAAGTGGAGGAAAGCGCCGCAGGCAGTTGGGGCCAGCCTGAAAGGGCGCAGCATCTGGACCGGATTCTCTGTGGATTGGAGGTGTAGGCGGATGCGACCTAGAAAGAGCTTGCAAAAACCCTCCTGGGCTCCGATTCCCTTCAGAAGTGGTTTGTTCCCCCCAAATGTTAATAACCAAGCGATTGGTATGGATGTAATTATCAATAATTATACGAATTATTGCTGATTGCGGGGCTCGTAGCTACTTTAATTAGTTTACCAGATTCTAATTAAGTTAAATGAAACATTAATAGGGAAAATATGCTTTGAAAAAAAAAAATCCCGATTTTTTAATGTCTTTTTCTCGCCACAACGTTGCCACCTTGCGACACATTTTAGGCATTACAGCCAGCGTCCGAAGGCCCCAGACTAGGGAGCCATGACTTAGGGAGAAAAAGTAGGGCTTGGGAAATGGGGAGCTCTCGTATTGTTTGTTCCTCACCTCGGCCCCCGGCAGTACCCAAAAAGGTCGGGCTTTAGAGTCTGAGGTTTGGGGGTCAGGAACCAGGCAAACATGCCTCTTGGATCTCCCACTCCTTTTTCGACGGAGGAAGGCTCTAGGGATGCTCCTCCAGACGGGTAGTGTCTGTCCCAGCAAATCCAGGGTGATAAACTGCGGGAAGCTGGAGGAGCAGGTGGAGACAGCATCAAGCGACTTGGTTTTTCACTCTCCTGGGAGAAACCAATAGGCAGCTCCCCCACCTTCATTTCCTCTGAAATTTGGGGTAACCCCTCAGCAAAACACACCCTTAAGATTTCTGGATTCCTGGGAGTAACCTCTGTGTTTCTGTGGCACTTGGTTAAGGAAGCTAATGCGGTGCTTACCTCCCTGAGTTATCCTTGTTGTGTGTTTGTGTTTCCCATAGAACTGTTAAGTGCCCGGGCCATCAGAGCCACATCTTCCCCTTCCTTGTGATCTCCAACAGGGCCCAGTGCATCACAGGTACTCAACAGATGTCCAGATGAATGGGGTCAACTTTGTGGTTCATCTGGGTGCTGGAAATGTCTGAAGGAAGGATACCTTAGGTGCTTCTGGACCACAGCTACTGGGAAGCAGTTAAGCTCATTTGCATAGCTAATTAAACAGGCTTACTGCTCAGAAGATCTTTTGCCAATAGAATTAGTTTGGGGGGAGGGGGCAAGGGTCAGGTAAGGGATGGTCAACCTAGAACAGTAAAGTTTTTTCCTCTTGCAATTGCATCCCAAAGAGGGTGCTCCTTCACACTCCCTCTAATTTTGCAGTTACTGGGCACATAACTGTCCACCCATTCCCAGCTACCCTGATCTAAATTCGAGCCTTGATCCTTTGCAAAAAATGTGACTCCTATCCTTGAATTCAGAACACCAAAAAAAGCAGAACTGGACCTGCACTCACTTTGCATTAATTCTAAACAGCCTTTTCTCCCACTCTACACTCCCAAAGGGAAACATCAGTTCAGTTCAGTCGCTCAGTCGTGTCTGACTCTTTGCGACCCCATGAATCACAGCACGCCAGGCCTCCCTGTCCATCACCAACTCCCAGAGTTCACCCAGACTCATGTCCATCGAGTCGGTGATGCCATCCAACCATCTCATCCTCTGTCGTCCCCTTCTCCTCCTGCCCCCAATCCCTCCCAGCATCAGAGTCTTTTCCAATGAGTCAACTCTTCGCATGAGGTGGCCAAAATATTGGAGTTTCAGCTTTAGCATCATTCCTTCCAAAGAAATCCCAGGGCTGATCTCCTTCAGAATGGACTGGTTGGATCTCCTTGCAGTCCAAGGGACTCTCAGGAGTCTTCTCCAACACCACAGTTCAAAAGCATCAATTCTTCAGTGCTCAGCCTTCTTCACAGTCCAACTCTCACATCCATACATGACCACAGGAAAAACCATAGCCTTGACTAGATGAACTTTTGTTGGCAAAGTAATGTCTCTGCTTTTGAATATGCTATCTAGGTTGATCATAACTTTCCTTCCAAGGAGTAAGCATCTTTTAATTTCATGGCTGCAGTCACCATCTGCAGTGATTTTGGAGCCCAGAAAAATAAAGTCTGACAGTGTTTCCACTGTTTCCCCATCTATTTCCCATGAAGTGATGGGACCGGATGCCATGATCTTCGTTTTCTGAATGTTGAGCTTTAAGCCAACTTTTCCACTCTCCACTTTCACTTTCATCAAGAGGCTTTTGAGTTCCTCTTCACTTTCTGCCATAAGGGTGGTGTCATCTGCATATCTGAGGTTATTGATATTTCTCCTGGCAATCTTGATTCCAGCTTGTGCTTCTTCCAGTCCAGCGTTTCTCATGATGTACTCTGCATATAAGTTAAATAAGCAGGGTGACAATATACAGTGGTGAAGAGCACAAACTCTACAGCCAGATTTCCTGGGTCTCAGTCCCTTCTCTGCCACTGACTGGTTGTGTGACATTTGTAGGGCAAGCTGTTGAATATCTCTGTTCCTCAGCTTCCTCATCTATAACATGATGGGGAAAAAAATACCTACTTCATAGAACTGCAGAGCCGCAGAAGTCAGCTAGGTCTTTGGCTTTTACAGCACTAGGAATTGCTCCTGTCTTTCCTAAATTTTACTGTGAAACAGGGTTCTGCCACAAAGAAGGACTAAGAATGACCAGTTTCTCTAGAAAGAGAGCCAAACCAGTAGTGGTCATTTTATCGTTAGACATTCCAGAAATGGGCCTTTAAGCTACTCACCCAGTGACCCAAGTGGCCTCCAAGGAACCAAGTATTTTGGGGGGAAGAAACGAAAACCAAAAATTGTCCTCCAACTCCACGCACTGGAGGCCGTGAGGTCCCACGGATGCCTGTTCTCGGCTGGTTCCTGGAAAGGATCATTTTGCCTCCACTGAAGAGAACAGAAGTGGATCCTTGATAGTACACTGCTCTGCAGCTCTGCGCACTCGCCGATTGGGGCGGCTCTGAGCCTGGGTGACCATCCCTGTGCCTTGACTGAGGCGAGCGCAGAGCCTGGGAGCCGAGGGGCCGCGGGAGGCAAGCCAACCCGGCTCCAAGCGGCTGCAGACACCGCCAGGCGGACTACACGCGTGCTCAGGCACCAGCAAGGCGTATGCACCCACATTTTTCTTCTGGAAGGAAATTGATAAATCTGAACTTTGTTGGCAGTTTTTCCTTCTCATTCTTATTCGTTAGGACTGTGCTTTTTGCCATTGAATTACCTGGGGGCAGGGCTTTTCAGGATTTGTGCAGCTAAAGGTCTTAGCAGGCCTTGTTTCAGCTACTTATTAACTAACATGATCGTGCCCAGGTGGCTTTACCTCAGCATCTCCTATGAAATAGTGGCAGTAATACCCACGAGACAGGGCTGTCAGGAATATTAAAATGAGATATCGGTGAAGGCCCTGGCATATAGGAGATGCTCAATAAGGAGTGAGTATTGTTACTATTATTTTAAGATTCAGAGGTAGCATGAGTCAGTCTTGTTCCAAGTTCCCGGTGTAGTACAACTTAAGTTTATGGTGGCACTAAGGTCCTGTTATGCTTTGGACGTGAAACGGACCAACTTTGGCAAGGCCATTTCCTTAAGGGTAAGGTTCAGTGGAACTCAGGATAATGCAGAGGGAAGCAGAGGCAAGATTTGCAAGGTTGAAGACTGGGGCCCGAGGGTCAGGTGTGAAAAGCACAGCAAGTGATCAATCTGATTGCCCACACTTACTTTTACTTCATCTCCAGGAACTATAGCTTCTTTTATGTCAAACAAAAAGCAGAAACTTTAGGTGAAAAGCGTTCGCATCAAGGTGCGAGCTGTGCAGACGGTACACTCTTGGACAAAAATATGGAACGCTTCACGAATTTGCGTGTCATCCTTGCGCAGGGGCCATGCTAATCTTCTCTGTATCGTTCCAATTTTAGTATATGTGCTGCCGAAGCGAGCACGATAAACATGGCCTCTCAAGAACTATATAAAGCTAAGAATAGAAAAAATTTTACAGTTATGGTGACTAAACTGTAACCATTCTTTAAGTTTCAAAGTATATAATAAGTTATGACCTTTTGTACCACACACATTATCATCATATAGTTTGATTAGGATTAAGTTTAATAGTCTCCATAACCTTATTACATCATATATGCAAATGAAGGGCACCACGGGAAATTGGCCCTAGGCCCGCCCGACCTCTGCGCGTCTAGTGGACTGCGCGGGCAGACAAGCTCGGTCACGTGGTGCGCGTTGCTCAGGAGCCTCTTGCGCTCCTGCGGGACTGAATGCCCAAGGGTCGGTCGCAGCGCTTGGCGGAGGGGAACGCGGCAGCGCGGTGATCCCCGCAACTACTCGTGGCGGCGTGTGACTCGCGAGAATGCTTTTTTGGGACGAGGGCCATGGTGCCAAAGAGATCCCCCAAGAAGTGCGGTCCGGGACTCCGAACCGCTTGCGAACCGATGGTCGCGTTGGGACTAGTGACCCCGCGAGGGCTGGAGCCACCGACAGAGACCTGGCAGGGACTGGGCGCGGGAAGCTGTGTGCTGCGCGGCTGGGGCTGGGCGCCAGCTCAGAAGGGGTTGGAGTGCGCCGCTGCTTGCCTGGATGCTATCAGGACTAGCGCCCCGCCCTTGAAGCCAAGGGAAAGAGGGATTGGCGGGGGTAGGGGGGGTCCTCTTTGGGGTCCAGGCTTTGCATAGAGTGGCTCGAGGGTGGTGGCAGTCTGGGAAATATCACCACCCTTTGATCCAGTCCTGGGCCAGGCACTGAATCTGATTGATCAGTCCCACCCCGACCCCCCACCCCCACCCCCAGTTTGTAAGTTACAAAACTGATTCTCTAGTTGGTTAAACCATCAAGGCCAAAATTATCCTGTCAGTGGTGAGACAACTGGGGATTTGGATGCAAATCTGGTTTCAAAGACTGATCTTTTCCTCTTCACGGTGTAACTCAAGAGAAAGTATTCGGGACGAGGAGTGTAGGCTGCCCTTTTCCTCTTAAATGATGCTCCCAAGGCCTTATCAGCTCAGGTTTTCCTTCCTGCCTTCATTTCCACCAAATATTGATGAGCACCGGGGCTGCAGGGGTCATGAAGCTTGCGTTCCAGCATGGGAAGAACATTTTTCAGTGCCGAGACAGATGGGAAGGAACATGCGGGGATACAGTGTGGCTGGGGAAGGAGGCCACGTAAGTGGGTGGACAGGAAGGAGGTGACAGTTGGGCTGTCACTTGATGATAGGGATGCAGCCCTGAGAGGACAGGACGCAGAGTCCAGGCAGAGGGACACTCTGGAGTCACCTGAGTCAGTTTCACCCACCTGGGCCAGGCCTTCCGAGGAGACCACTGTGGAGGTATCCAGTAGTTGGTGCTCCACGTGGGGCTCTGGCCCCGCACTGTGAGCCTGACTCAGCTGTAGCCGGGGAGCGCCTGGCCTGGCCTCTGGGGACTTTGGAACCGCCACACCCCCCCTCCCCCACCCCCCCACCCCGCCCCCCGCCACCGTGTTCAGTGAAATGGGAATCAGGTGCAGGCAGCCCAACTTCTCATCTGACCTCTCTCTAAATAAACAGTAAGCAAACACAAACCTCAGAATGCTAATATGGCCTTTATTGAGTGAAAAGAGCTAATTTGGGCAATGATGTTTCCCTCAGACTTACAAAAGGGAATTGCAAATAACCAAAAAGCGTATTAGCATTGATGGGAGATGATGCTAATCTTCAATTAGCAGCCACGTTTTTCTTCATTTATTTAGAGGGAGAGCCTTTTGGACACAGTCGATGCACACACGTGTCCCGTGACAGGTACCTCTCATGGGTTCTTAACTGCCTTATTGCAGAAACCAGCAGGAGATGGACCAGGCTGATGGACCAAGTTGTTCGCTGTTTCTGGCTATATGGGCTTGTGTTATTTTGAGCCAGAGGTGGGTTTTTGTTTGTTCTGTTGTTTTTTTTTTTTTTTTTCCTTATCGAGCTGCTGTGGTACAGAAGACAGAGATCTGAATTTTAGTTCCCATTCCTCCCTGCACCTGTCTTGGTGACCTTGGCCAACTTTCTGGACCTACCTCTCTGGTTCAGTTTTAACTTCTGCCAAGTGAGGAAAGTGCTCTAGAGACTAACATTTCTTTCTGCTTTTACCTGCTGTTGTTTTTGTAACCAGGTGAATTAAGAATTTTTCAAGACTAATTAGCAAGATGTTAAAATTCAACACTAGTTTTGATTTCTGTTTTAGGGGCATGGAAGATCCTGGAAACAGTCCACAGGGGCTCATGTAGACCTAGGGTCTGGGACCTGCTGAACCATAAACCAACTGCCCCTGCCTCGCCGGAAGGCCCAGCAAGGAGGGAGGGGAAGGTTGGGGGAGGGTGAGAGGTTTCTTTTCTTTAAGCTGTGGAGACTGTTTCTTAGACACACCCACACAAACTCACATCCACATTCACACCCACAAAGACACATCCACACCTCTACCTCTGTTCATTCCAGGCAAGAATACTGGAGTGGGTTGCCATTCCATTCTTCCTGACCCAGGGGTAAAACCCACGTCTCCTGCATTGTAGGCAGATTCTTTACCATCTAAGCCACCAGGTGGAATTCTGTTGTTTTTTTTTTCCTCCTTTACTGAGCTACTGTGGGCACTGTTTTTACCAGGGGTCTTCAATCCTTCGGGTTTGAGTTACCAGAGGCCCTGATTAAAGTGTAGTTACATTGCTTGGGAAGGACAGCATCACACAGACTCATTAACTCCTATTCACTCAGCTTAGCATGAGTCCTTGCCCTTTAAGGTCACCACAGGACCTTCTGATGTATTATTTTATTTTAATGTCTCTGAGAGATAAGCACAGGGAGTTTATTATTCCTGTTTTGCTGATGGGGAAAACCTAGGTCTAGAGAGGTAAAGGGACACAGCTAGTCCACGATACTGGAATTTCTCTCGGATCTCTCTGACTCCAAGGGCTAGCTGCACCTAGAAGGAATATGGGAATGCAGTTTTCAGGGTTCTAGGAAGCTCTCTCTCAAATCTCTTTCTTTGCTGCCTTGAATTCTGCCACTGACACATCATTATTTTGATCTGTTGCTGTATATATATATATATATACACACACACACATATTTTGGTTTGGTTGTGGTGGTCTTCATTGCTGCGGGGGTTTTCTCTAGTTGCGGTGAGCAGGAGCTACTCGTCGTTGTGGTGGTGGGCTTCTTGTTGCGGTGGCTTCCCGTGTTGCCCTAGGCCTGTGGGCTTCAGTAATTGTGGTGCAGGGGTTTCGTTGCTCCGTGGCATGTGGGATCTTCCCAGACCGGGGACTGAACCTGTGTCCTCTGCATCCGCAAGTGGATTCTTAACCACTGGACCACCAGGGAAGGCCAAGCTGTTGCTATCTTAAGGCTTCACTGTGATTTTTGTAGGCTCTGAAAGAAGGTTCAAAAAGAACTGCCAAGTACAAAGTCAGCCAACTTCTCTGTGTCTCTGTCAGTTTCTCTATGTGTGGATACAGGTGGGGGGAAGAATGACACTTCCTCCAAATCCTCCCTGCGCCAGAGTCCAGACATTACTCTCCCCTGGGTTATTCTGACAACAGCTGCGGAGCAGGGGGAGAACGGCAATGGCTGTGAGCCAAGAAGGGTCATTGTGATGTCCCAGGAATGAGCCTGAGCTCCCTCATCTCTAAAATGGAAGGAATGATTTCCCTGCTTGCTTTGCTGGGTTATGAGGTCCAGTGAGAAATCCCATTGTAAAGTGCTATATGGGAAAAGGTGGGAACATGTTCTGGTCAGACACCCATTTGAGCTCCAGGCAGTTACACACTTCCCTTACCTGGTGAGCGAGGCATTTGTACGTAAGGAACAGGCCTACAACATATGAGCGCCAAGATGAACCATCACATTGTATTAATATTTTCACACCACTTAACTCTCATTAAAATGTACTTTGCTGAATTTAATATGTGATTTCAAATGACACAACATATTAAGTGCTTAATATACTAGAAATTATGAAACTATTATAGTTGATGCCATATGAAATAATTAGACTGAATTAAACTTTAGCAGCCAAGTAAAGACTTCAACTTATAACATCTTAAAGTAGCTTAATCCACTGCTGTAATCCCCAAAATGAGCATCCAGAAATTAGGATTTTTAAGTAAAAATGGAAACTTAATCTGTACTTACACCCAGCTCTTCCAGGCTTTGGTGATAAGAAGTATCATTGCCTTTGGGAGATGAGAGACCCTGGGACCCACCCCAGGCCTGTTGCCCTGGGGCCTGGCTGGGGGATGACTCAGGAGGCTGGAGTAAGGCCTTCTGCTGAAGTGGCAGAGGGGTCTTTGACCCTGCTTAGCCAGTTCAGTTAAAAATAAAAACAAACCAGGACTTCCCTAGTGGTCCAGTGGTTAAGACTTCCCCTTCCGATGGCAAAGAGCGTGTGTTCCATCTCTGGTCAGGGAGTTAAGACCCCAGATGCCTCCTGGCCAAAACATAAAACAGAAGCAATATTGTAACAAATTCAGTGAAGAGGTAAAAAAATTAAAAAAACAAAACAAAGCCACAAGCCCACTTTATTGAACATGATTGAGTGTTTCCTGTATGCCGGCATTGATGTGTTTTCTCATTTCATCCTCACAATACACCCGTGGGATAAGCCACCATTTTCAGAGAGGAAACTGAGCCTCAGAAAGATTCAGTGAGTCATACAAGGCTTTACAGTCAGAATCCACAGCGTTTGCTCCTACATCTCATGCAGCCTCCTTGTTTTTATGCCTTTGTGGGTGTATGTGTGGGTGTGTACACTGCTTCCCATCTCGATGGACGTGAGTCTCAGTGAACTCCAGGAGTTGGTGATGGACAGGGAGGCCTGGCGTGCTGCGATTCATGGGGTCGCAAGGAGTCGGACACGACTGAGCGACTGATCTGATCCCATTTCAATAATGGCTCCCCGACCAAATGCATTAACCTGCTATCTAACAGTGACCCATGGCTTTATCACATTACAGTCATGGAGGGTAGGGACCATGACTTGAGAGCCTCACTTTGAACAGGGAGGACACAGCCTGGCTAACTCACACAGGAAGTTCTCTGTGAATATTAGCTGCATTCAAAAAGAATGAATTCAGGACTTCCCTGGCTGTCCAACGGTTAAGACGTCACTTCCGCTTCAGTGGGGGCTGGTTCGATCCCTGATTGAGGAACTAAGATCCTGCATGCCCAGAGGTACAGCCAAAAAAATAAATAAAATAGAGAATGAATTCATTACCTCCTGAGTATCCTAACGTTTACTTACATGTAGCTGTCATAAACAAGACAGCTTCTTAGAGAGGAAGGAATACTTCCTATCACAGGGAGTACTTAATTTTATAACCATTTAAGATACTGTATCTCAATACTCATATCAGCATGAAAGTACTGATCTAATCGGCTATTTGAAAAATGTAAAGTTGAATGCGGATATCTAAATATGTTAAAATTTACTGACCAGAAAAATGATTTTAATGGAAGCAGGAAAAGTTAACTCCAGCCAACAGATGTTTATAATTAACTGAAAATATAAATTTTCCATTAAGTATCAAGATTCAGTTGTGCCTCATCTAAGAGAAAACCGGATAACAATGGCTTTAAAGTGACAGAGGTTAATTTCTCTGTTGCGTAAAACAAGTTGTCTTTCAAGGTCTGGTCTGATGGCTCCTCTCTGTCACAGAGCCAGGTAAGTTCTTTTATCCCTTAAGGCAACAACTCATGGTCTAAGATGGTTGCAGGAGGTCCAAGTTCCAGGTGTCAGGAAGGCGGCAAAGGGTGCCTTTTACTTCCTTGAATAAAATCTGCAACTAAGAAAGAGGAAGAGAATGGCAATGAATGGGCAGATAGCAGGCACTGGCCTATGACCTGGCACTCAGAGGCTGGTCAGCGGTCGTTACTTTTCCTTTCTGCAGTACTTTCCCTGGTGGCTCAGACGGTAAAGAATCTGCCTACAATGCAGGAGACCCGGGTTTGATCCCTGGAGGGTAGGGTAGGGGGGTCCCATGGAGAGGGAATGGCCAGTATTCTTGCCTGGAGAATTCCATGGAAGAGGAGCCTGGCATCCTACAGTCCTTGAGGTCGCAAAGAGTTGGACACGACTGATCGACCAACACTTTCACTTTCCTTTCTGCAGAGCATCAGGAAGGGGAAGGAAGTAATATTCACTAACAGCATATGGGGTTCCTGGGATTATGCTGGATGTTGCACCTGATCTCCTTCAGTGATCATGTCCTGTGCGGGTGGCATAGCAGCAGGTCAGGCAGGAGGGGATGCTGTGACTTGGGGTGGGGCTCTACCCACATGTGGAGGTAGGAAGTTGAAGTGGGGGTGTTGGAATGTTTGTCTAAGAAGCCCAGGGGCTTCTGGGAAGAAAGAGATTAAACCTCCAATACTTTTTCTCTGAGATTCAAGTTATTAAAAAATTTCAGGATGGATCTGATGGTACTGACCAAGGTCCAGGAGCAGGAAGGTTAACACTATGCCCTTAAATGATAATAAAATTGCTCTGAGTGTATAAAGTGGAGTAAGTCAAAGGTTAAAAAGAGAACTTAATAGAAAAGTTAACAAAAGTCTTGAACAGCCACTTTACAAAATGGAGCTCTAGATGGTTCATGTGAAAATGTGCTCAATGCCATCAGTCATTCAGATCAGATCAGATCAGTCACTCAGTCGTGTCCGACTCTTTGCGACCCCATGAATTGCAGCACGCCAGGCCTCCCTGTCCATCACCAACTACCGGAGTTCACTCAGACTCACGTCCATCGAGTCAGTGATGCCATCCAGCCATCTCATCCTCTGTCGTTCCCTTCTCCTCTTGCCTCCAATCCCTCCCAGCATCAGAGTCTTTTCCAATGAGTCAACTCTTCGCATGAGGTGACCAAAGTACTGGAGTTACAGCTTTAGCATCATTCCTTCCAAAGAAATCCCAGGGCTGATCTCCTTCAGAATGGACTGGTTGGATCTCCTTGCAGTCCAAAGGATTCTCAAGAGTCTTCTCCAACACCACAGTTCAAAAGCATCAATTCTTCAGCGCTCAGCCTTCTTCACAGTCCAACTCTCACATCCATACATGACCACAGGAAAAACCATAGCCTTGACTAGACGGACCTTTGTTGGCAAAGTAATGTCTCTGCTTTTGAATATGCTATCTAGGTTGGTCATAACTTTCCTTCCAAGGAGTAAGCATCTTTTAATTTCATGGCTGCAGTCACCATCTGCAGTGATTTTGGAGCCCAGAAAAATAAAGTCTGACACTGTTTCCACTGTTTCCCCATCTATTTCCCATGAAGTGATGGGACCGGATGCCATGATCTTCGTTTTCTGAATGTTGAGCTTTAAGCCAACTTTTCCACTCTCCACTTTCACTTTCATCAAGAGGCTTTTGAGTTCCTCTTCACTTTCTGCCATAAGGGTGGTGTCATCTGCATATCTGAGGTTATTGATATTTCTCCTGGCAATCTTGATTCCAGCTTGTGTTTCTTCCAGTCCAGCGTTTCTCATGATGTACTCTGCATATAAGTTAAATAAACAGGGTGACAATATACAGCCTTGACATACTCCTTTTCCTATTTGGAACCAGTCGGTTGTCCCATGTTCAGTTCTAACTGTTGCTTCCTGACCTGCATACAAATTTCTCAAGAGGCAGATCAGGTGGTCTGGTGTTCCCATCTCTTTCAGAATTTCCCACAGTTTCTTGTGATCCACACAGTCAAAGGCTTTGGCATAGTCCATAAAGCAGAAATAGATGTTTTTCTGGAACTCTCTTGCTTTTTCGATGATCCAGCGGATGTTGGCAATTTGATCTCTGGTTCCTCTGCCTTTTCTAAAACCAGCTTGAACATCTGGAAGTTCACGGTTCACGTATTGCTGAAGCCTGGCTTAGAGAATTTTGAGCATTACTTTACTAGCGTGTGAGATGAGTGCAATTGTGCAGTAGTTTGAGCATTCTTTGGCATTGCCTTTGTTTGGGATTGGAATGAAAACTGACCTTTTCCAGTCCTGTGGCCACTGCTGAGTTTTCCAAATTTGCTGGCATATTGAGTGCAGCACTTTCATAGCATCATCTTTCAGGATTTGAAATAGCTCAACTGGAATTCCATCACCTCCACTAGCTTTGTTCGTAGTGATGCTTTCTAAGGCCCACTTGACTTCACATTCCAGCATGTCTGGCTCTAGGTGTGATCACACCATTGTGATTATCTGGGTCGTGAAGATCTTTTTTTGTACAGATCTTCTGTGTATTCTTGCCATCTCTTCTTAATATCTTCTGCTTCTGTTAGGTCCATACCATTTCTGTCCTTTATCAAGCCCATCTTTGCATGAAATGTTCCGTTGGTATCTCTGATTTTCTTGAAGAGATCTCTAGTCTTTCCCATTCTGTTCTTTTCCTCTATTTCTTTGCATTGATCGCTGAAGAAGGCTTTCTTATCTCTTCTTGCTATTCTTTGGAACTCTGCATTCAGATGTTTATATCTTTCCTTTTCTCCTTTGCTTTTCGCTTCTCTTCTTTTCACAGCTATTTGTAAGGCCTCCCCAGACATCCATTTTGCTTTTTTGCATCAGTCATTAAGGAAATGCAAAATAAACTACCTCACAATTAACCCTGGCAGGTCTGCTAATACCAAGTGCTAGTGAGGAGTAGAGCAATGGAGATGTGAGACTCTATGGCTGGGGTAAGAAGAAATTGGTGTAGCCACTTTGGAAAACTGTCCACACACCTTGTAAAATTGAAGATAGGGACTTTCCTGGTAACCTGGTGGCTAAGACTCTATGGTCCCAATGCAGGGGGCCCAGATTTGATCCTTGGTCAGGTAACTAGATCCCACATACTGTAACAAAGACCAAAGATCCCGTGTGCCACATCTAACACCTAGCACAGCAAAATCAATTTAAAAAATAAATGAATAAATTGAAGATAAACTTATCCCGTGAGTCGGTTGATCTACTTCTAGTTACAAACCCTAAAGAAATTCATGCACACCTGCACCAAGTTACAGGTAAAAGAAAATTCAAAGCAGTGTTATTTGTAATGGCCTCCAAACTGGAAACAACTCAAGTGCCCATCAACAGCAGAATGGGTCAATACACTGTGATTGACATACAATAGATGACCACACCATAATGAAAATGAGTGAACCACAGTTATATCCAGTGTTAGGCTCAGTGGTATCTCCCCCATCCCACCATATTCATATAAAGCCCAACCCCCATACTTCAGAGTGTGACTATATTTAATTACATAGGCAATTAAGTTCAAATGAGGTCATATGGGCCAGCGTCCATCCAGTACAGCTGATGTCCTTATAGAACGAGGGTATCTGGACATAGACATGTACAGAGGAAAGATGAAGACACAGGGAGAAGAAGACAGCCATCTCTCGATAAGCCAAGAAGAGACCTGGAACACAGCCTTCCCTCAGCCCTCAGAAGGAAGTAACCTTGCTGACACCTTGATCTCAGACTTACAGCCTTTTCAACTAGGAGAAAATGAATTTCTTTTGTTTAAGCCAGCCAACCAGCCTGTAGTTCTTTGTTATGGAAGCCCTAATAAACAAATATACGTGGCAACATGGATGAATCTTGTGAACATGATGTTGAGTGAAGACAAGAATATATACAAAATTATATTAATACCATTTCAATGGAGTTCAGAATTAGGCAAAACTGTATTGTTTAGGAATACAAATATAGATTGTACAAAATGATAAGACAAGGAAGGGATTACTGTGAACGATAAGAACATGGAAAGGAACACAGGAAGTCTTCTGGGATGGTGGCTAAATATTTTGTTCTCTTGGGTACTGGTTAAAGTGTTCTGTCTAAAATTATTCATTGAATTGAAACTTTGTTTATAATAAACTTCCTAGTGTTTATTTATAATAAAATGTTGTAAAAGCACGAAGGAGAAGGAGATAGGGAAGGTGGAAGGGGGAAAGAGGGCAAGAAGAACCCATGGGCTGACTTCTTACCAAATGAATTTGCCTGAAGATCTGTCACCACAGCTGTCTGTAAATGGAGAGTCCAAAGGTCAGGTGCTGCTTCTGAATTCGTCACCAGAGCCTAGAATCTCACACCTTTCCTGAGAGGAGTCTTAGGAGCTTTGTAACCTAGGGAAAGCCACTACATTTCTCTGAGGTTTGTTCCTTTTTTGGCCTCCCAGCACTGACATGTGGGAATCTTAGTTCCCTGACCAGGGATCGAGTCCACACCCCTGCATGGGAAGCGTGGAGTCTTAACCACTGGACCACCAGGGAAGGCATCTGAGGCTTGTTTCTTCATCTTTAGGCTGCAGAAGCCTCACTAAAATGCGGTAAGGCTCTTCTCTTGCTAAGTCGGGTCTCTGCTCAGACCCCATCTCTTCCGGGAGCCCTTCCCTGACCACTTCTTGACAGTGGCACTGCCTTTGATTGTTTTCCCCTTTATTTTGCTTCATACTACTTAATACTGATGATAGGTATATATCACTGAAATTATGTCAAATATTTGTTTCTTTGTTCACCAGGAGTATTTTTGTCTTGTTTGCCACTGTATCCCCAGTGCCTAAATCAGTGTGTGGCACTGAATAGGTGCTCAGTAAGTATTTGCAGAATAACAAAGACTAGGTAAGACTCTTAGTGCCTGCCCCATGAAGCCATCAATAAATGCTGGGCTCTGCTTCTCCCTCCTTTAGCTGAGACTCTCACCCATGTTTCCTGGGGCTGGACTCAACCAGCCCCCTATCTCATTCTGGCCTCCTCTCCAACCAGTGACTGAGAAAAGACCCAAAACTCACCCTCCTGACTGTTAGCAACATTTCATCTTAGGTAACGTCAGAAACCTCAAATACTCAGGGCTGGGGTCTCCCATTCGATGATACCTCCTCCTGGGTCACCGCTTTCCCCTGAACCCAATGTGATCCATTTCATCTGCCCCCTCCCCACACCCCTTCTGTGGGTCCACCCCTTCTGTGGACCTTCCCCTCCAAGGGGCGCAGCTGCCCCAGGATGACCCGGCTCTGAATACTGACCGCACTTGGGGTGTGTGGGTATTTTCCTCCGTCTATAGTTACTATTGTGGGCTCAGAGAGAGGCCTTGCAGACTCCCCATAAAGGCTTCTCTCATTCCTCCACCAGCATTAATTGCTCCCTCCTCCCTGTCCTGGCTACGTGGCATCTATATTTAGCACTTATGTCCTTCTGCCCTGTGTTAGAGTTAGCTGTGTGCTTGCTTGCCTCCCTGCCCCCCTCCCCAGGCCATGAGCACCTCCCCAAGGCGTGGGGCCAGGCTTTGTTCATTACTGTGCTCCAGGCACATGGCACAACACCTGAGGTTCAACAGACAGTTTTTTAAAAGGGCCTCCTATTGAAATAAGAGGTCATAAGATCTTAGGCTTAAGACGACATTCAACAACCTTCTTAGATACTTAACCATCTGAGCCATGGGGAAGCCCTTCCTAGATACACCATCTCCCAGCTTCCCAATTTAAAAGCTAATTAAGGCATAGGAAAAGAAAAAACTCAGAACCTTTCAGAAAAAGTGGCAAATGATTGGCAGGAGCCTGGGAGGAGTTTTCCCTAATGATGTGCTTATGGGGCTGAGCAAGATGGCACGGTTGGTGGCCAGTGCATGATTTTTTAAAAATTTTTTATTGATTGATTTTTTGGCTGCACTGGGTCTGCCGTTGCTGTATGTAGGCTTTCTCTAGTTGCAGCGAGAGGGGCTACTCTTGGACAGAGTTGTGGTGCATGGGCTTCTCATTGCCGTGGCTTCTCTTGTTGCAGAGTTGGGGCTCTAGGCACACAGGCTCAGTGGCTGCATTGCACGGACTTAGTTGCTCGGAGACATGTGGAATCTTCCTGGACCAGGAATCGAACCTGCATCCCCTGCATTGGAAGGTGGATTCTTATTCACTGGACTACCAGGGGAGTCCCCATCCATGCTTTGCCCTCCAAACTGGCCTTGAACCTTCAGACAAGAAGCACACTGGGGGAATGTTTGACCCTCAATCCCTTTCTGGGGATGTTCCAGCCAGATAACTGGGTAACTCCTCCTCTCATGAAGGTATGGCTTCCTGAGGTGGTCACTTCTGTCCACCCTCAGCTCTCTTGTTAGGCCATGTCCATCTAGAAACCTTAGAGTGGGGAGTTGAGTGGTACTGGCAAGGGGTCTGTCTGGAAGGCATGTTCACCTAATGTGCAACAGCACAGGAGGAAAGGATGTGTCTTTATTTTAGCTCAGTTCAGTTCAGTCACTCAGTCATGTCCAACTCTTTGTGACCCCATAGACTGCAGCACGCCAGGCTTCCCTGTCCATCACCAACTCCTGGAGCTTGCTCAAGCTCATGTCCATCGAGTTGGTGATGCCATCCAACCTCTGGTGTCCCCTTTTCCTCCTGCCTTCAATCTTTCCCAGCATCAGGATCTTTTCCAATGAGTCAGTTCTTTGTATCAGGTGGCCAAAGTATTGGACTTTCAGCTTCAGCATCAGTCCTTCCAATGAATATTCAGGGCTGATCTCCTTTAGGATGGACTGGTTGGATCTCCTTCCAGTCCAAGGGACTCTCAAGAGTCTTCTCCAACACCACAGTTCAAAAGCATCAATTCTTCGGCATTCAGCTTTCTTTATGGTCCAACTCTCACATCTATACATGATTACTGGAGAAACCATAGCTTTGACTAGACGGACCTTTGCCGGCTCTGCTTTTTAACGTGTGTCTAGGTTGGTCATAACTTTTCTTCCAAGAAGCAAGTGCCTTTTAATTTCATGGCTGCAGTCACCATCTGCAGTGATTTTGGAGCCCAAGAAAGGAAAGTCTCTCACCGTTTCCACTGTTTCCCCATCACCTGTGAAGAGATGGGACCTGATGCTATGATCTTAGTTTTCTGAATGTTGAGTTTTAAGCCAACTTTTTCACTCTCCTCTTTCACTTTCATCAAGAGGCTCTTTAGTTCTTCTTCGCTTTCTGCCATAAGGGTGGTGTCATTTGCATATTTGAGGTTATTGTTATTTCTTCTGGCAGTCTTGATTCCAGCTTCATCCACCCCGGCATTTCACATGATGTGCTCTGCATCTAAGTTAAATAAGCAGAGTGACAATATTTAGCCTTGACGTACTCCTTTCCCAATTTGGAACTAGTCTGTTGTTCCATGTCTGGTTCTAACTGTTGCTTCTTGACCTGCATACAGATTTCTCAGGAGGAGGTCAGGTGGTCTGGTATTCCCATCTCTATCAGAATTTTTCACAGTTTGTTGTGATCCACACAGTCAAAGGCTTTGGCATAGCCGATAAAGCAGTAGAAGATGTTTTTCTGGAACCCTCTTGCTTTTCCGATGATCCAGCGGATGTTGGCAATTTGATCTCCGGTTCCTCGGCTTTTTCTAAATCCATCTTGAACATCTGGAAGCTCTTGGTTCATGTACTGTTGAAGCCTGGCTTGGAGAATTTTCAGCTTTACTTCGCTGGTGTGTGAGATGAATGCAAATGTGCGGTAGTTTGAACATTCTTTGGCTTTATTTAGCTATATCTTATATACAGTATCTATTTAGCTGTACTATATATATAATATGTATTATAAAATATCTTTATTTAGCTATATCTTATATACAGTAATACGGATGCATAGTAGTACTGAAATTGTATTAACTCAATTACAGGCTCTTTGGCTTTTAGTAGAGGAGGATAATGCATTTATATTTATTCTGGCATTTGCTTTCATTTTCACGTTTGTGCTTTATTTTCATGTTTTGATCTAAGCTTTCTCTTTTTTCTTGCCTTCTGTGATAGGTATGATTTATTTATTTTTATCTTCTGTGATTTGGAAAGTATACAGCTTATTGTTTTAATTCTGCTGACACCTTCAAGATTTTTTTTGGACAGGAAGGTAGGGTTTATGGATGGGCGTGAGTAAGGAAGGGGCAAGGCTCTCATGGAATCAGGGTCCTAATCACGTACGATTAGGGGCATATGTGACCCCACAGCCATCCCGGGTGAGCTGCTTCTCGGCCACCGTGTTTTCAAATCCATCCTCATTAAACTTAGTGAATCCCCATTTCTTGAAGATGTGGGTCTTCTGGTGGCCAGGTAACCTGAAGTCGGCCCTGCGCAGGGCCTCAGTCACATGCTCCTTGTTCTGCAGCGTGGTGTGGATGGGCGTTATGACTTGGCCTATGTGGACACTGACCACTGTGCCCTTGGGCTTTCCAGAGGCACCTTGGATACAAGCCTGGAGCCTAGACTGGGGACAGCATCCAGTCATGAATGTCCACTGAAAAGGGCTGTCTCCAGGGTTCCTTAAGGCAATGCCTACAGGCAGCAGGCTGCACGCACCGCGGGGGAGACTGCTGTTTGCAGCCATCGCACACCAGGCCTCCACGCGGAAAAGAACTCAGTTGGCTTAATCGGCTGCAAACAAGACGGTAAAACATTTTATGGAACCCATGTTTCTCCAACTCTCACATTCAAGAAAAATCTACAATTTTTGTCTCTCTTGCAATGTAAGAAGTTTTCCAGTTCCTTACTTCCACACCTTTCCAATAAAGGCTTAGTTATCTTATCTTTTTCAAAACTATGTAAGTCTTCTTTATTCAAAAATTGGAATTTGTCATTCAAATTTTAACCATGTTTGTGACAATTATTTTTATTGAATTCTCTATGTTTAAGTGGTGACCATGTATATTGTGTGTTCAGTCACTATGGTTATACATATTACCCCCCAGAACTTTAATGGCTTAGAGCAATAATCATTTATTATCTCTTGTATTTTCTGTGCATCAGGTATTTATTTACTAATTTTTTAAAATACTTTATTGGATATTGGAGTATAGTCAATTAAATTGTGACTAGAGTGATCCAGCCATACATATGTTTGTATCCATTCTTCCCTAAACTCCCCTCCCCTCCAGGCTGTCATGTAACATTGAGTGGAGTTTCCTTCATCAGGAAGTTAGACAAGGTATTACAGGGATGCCTGGTCTCTCCACGAATGTTGGAGGCCGCAGCTGGAAGCCTTAAAAGCTTGAGTCCCTAGCTTGGCCTTAATCATCTGAAGGTTTGGTCACTCGTGTTTGGCGCTGGGGACCTGGCTGGGGCTGTTAACCAGAATCCCACACATAGTTCTTGTGTACCCTGCACTTCCTCGAAATGTAGAGGCCGAGTTCCAAGGGCAAGCATCCCCCTGCCGCCTTGCCCCCAAGAGAGAGTCAGGCGGATGAATGCTGTGTGATGACATAGCCTCAGAAATCATTCAGTGCCACTGCTGCTGCATCCCAGTGGTTGGGGCCCTTTCAAAGATGCACCAGGTCGAATGGAAGTGTGTCCACGTCACCACATAAGATGAACAAGTGGGATGCTCACATAAATGCATGCATACATGTACACGAACATATTCATAGATACACACATTACATCTTGAAAAATATGATCAGTCACACTGCATTTCCTTAAATTCCCGATTTCAATTTATGTATCAGTGGGTTGGAGTCTGTATGTAGTTGAGTAATTTGAGTAATTCTTTCAGGAAGATTGCATGAATGAATATCTGAAAGCATCCATAAAGTCTTAATGTGTAGCATGGAAACTGCCATCTTCCTTATTTTAAAAATTATGAAAGTAATACAGGTTCATTATAAATAATTCAAAGAGTGCAACATTCCCCCCCCTAAAAAAAAACCCCAAAATAATGAAAATCCTTCACAGCTCTACCTTCCAGAGATAAACACTTGTCTGGCATATATTCCTATAGACATTTCTATATTGTAGCGTATATTATTGTATATGTGTTACTATAAAATCAATTGTACCATCCAAATTGGTTTTTTAACTCACTTGGTAGCAAGATTCCCTTTCTACTTCACTTTTAGGTGATCCGTGAGTGTCTCCTCATAAGCAGCCTGGCCAGCTGGATCTGGTATATTCCTGTCTTAGACTGTACGATACCTTCATCCTTCAATAGCAATCCAACTGTGTGGGCTTTTCCTGGGCCACAACCTTTCACAGTACAATGGCTGAGTCTGCCAGCAGCAGATATGTTTAGGGACCTAAAAAAATTCAGTTCAGTGGTCATTCAATTGTCTCCCCTTCCCCACTGTGCAGGAAGCCAGTTTTTGTTTTTAGGAAGCCAGTTTTTATTCCATTTGCACATTCATCTCAGTATTTCTCTAAATGTGTTTTTTCTGTACTTTCACCTTTGAACTGGTTATAGTATCTTCCTGAGCTCCTGGTTAGTAATGAGTTAAAGAATACCTTTATATGTGTTCAGTTTGTTTCTGTATGAGTCGTGGTTGTAACTTAAAAATAGTTATCTTTTTTGAAAAGTTGGGAAATGGTGTGTTCAGCATTATCTATAACTTAGCAGACATGATATGATGCTACTATATCTTTCTTTTTCTCACTTTGCTTAAAATGGTAACTTCTAGGTCCATTCATGTTGCTGCAAATGGCATTATTTCACTCTTTTTATGGCTGAGTCCTATTCCACTGTGTGTGTGCCGCAGTCTTTATCCATTTCTCTGTCAATGGACTTAGACCGCTTCCATGTCTCGGCTATTGTGAACAGTGCTGCTAGGGGAGAATGTATCTTCTCTCTGATAGTTTTGTCTGGGTTTACACACAGCAGTGGGATTGCTAGGTCACGCGGCAGCTCTACTTTTAGTTTTCTGAGCATCCTGTGTACTATTTTCCGTAGTGGCTGCACCAATTTACGTTCCAACCAACAGTGCAGGAGAGTTCCATTTTCTCCACATCCTCTCCAGCGTTTGTTATTTGTCGACTTTTTAATGGTGGCTATTCTGGCCAGTGTGAACTGGTATCTCATTGTAGTTTTGATTTGCCTTTCTCTAATACTTAGCAATGTTGAGCCTCTTTTCACATGCCTATTGACCATCTGTATGTTTTCTTTGGAGAAATGTCTGTTTAGGTCCTCTGCCCATTTTTGGACTGGGTTGTTTTTTCTGTTATTGATGTTGTTGGATATGACGCTACTATGGACAATAGAATGCAAATATACAATATGGTTAAAACTACATTTAATGTTCATAAGAATAGAAGACTGGAAAAGATATGCCAAAGTATATTAGATTGCTTGGTATTTTTCTTTATTATATTTTCCACAAAACTTTACATATGATTACCTTTGTTACAGAAGTCTAGTGAGGCTCCAGACTGATCCTGTGTTTTATTGATGGAGTAATGATTGGAATAACAGACTGGTTCCAAATAGGAAAAGGAGTTCGTCAAGGCTGTATATTGTCACCTCGTTTATTTAACTTATATGCAGAGTACATCATGAGAAACACTGGACTGGAAGAAACACAAGCTGGAATCAAGATTGCCAGGAGAAATATCAATAACCTCAGATATGCAGATGACACCACACTTATGGCAGAAAGTGAAGAGGAACTAAAAAGCCTCTTGATGAAAGTGAAAATGGAGAGTGAAAAAGTTGGCTTAAAGCTCAACATTCAGAAAACGAAGATCATGGCATCCGGTCCCATCACTTCATGGGAAATAGATGGGGAAACAGTGGAAACAGTGTCAGACTTTATTTTTCTGGGCTCCAAAATCACTACAGATGGTGACTGCAGCCATGAAATTAAAAGACGCTTACTCCTTGGAAGGAAAGTTAGGACCAACCTAGATAGCATATTCAAAAGCAGAGACATTACTTTGCCAACAAAGGTTCGTCTAGTCAAGGCTATGGTTTTTCCTGTGGTCATGTACGACTCTGTGAAGAAAGCTGAGCGCCGAAGAATTGATGCTTTTGAACTGTGGTGTTGGAGAAGACTCTTGAGAGTCCCTTGGACTGCAAGGAGATCCAACCAGTCCATTCTGAAGGAGATCAGCCCTGGGATTTCTTTGGAAGGAATGATGCTAAAGCTGAAACTCTAATACTTTGGCCACCTCATGCAAAGAGTTGACTCATTGGAAAAGACTCTGATGCTGGGAGGGATTGGGGGCAGGAGGAGAAGGGGACGACAGAGGATGAGATGGCTGGATGGCATCACTGACTCGATGGATGTGAGTCTGGGTGAACACCGGGAGTTGGTGATGGACAGGGAAGCCTGGCGTGGTGCGATTCATGGGGTTGCAAAGAGTCGGACATGACTGAGAGACTGATCTGATCTGATCTGAATGATTGTTTTTGGATCATCAGGGGCTAGAAGAAAGGATTTCCTGTTTTCTGCACAGCTGTTGGAGTCAGCATTGAGTTCTACTGGGGAGTGAGAAGGGCATATGATAAAAACAATAATATAATAATGAGTATGTATACTGTTCCAGGAATTGTGCTAAGCAGTATCTAATTTAACCTCCCAACAGCAGTGTCTGATTGAATCAACAGTACCAAACTGATAGGTACTCTTAGTATTTCCATCTTACAGATGAGGAACTGAGGGAGTTAGAAGTCCAATGCCCTATCCATTGCACTATAGAGCCGGAACTGAGGGAGTTAGGAAACAGAAGCTTAGGTAACTAGCCTAACTAGTCTGTGGTGAAGCGGGAATTAAAACTCAAGAGTTGAACTTTCTACCCTGCAGCCTGTGAGAAAGGAAATCCTGGGATGCCCTTTTGAAAAATCACCCCTACTACTGAATCTAAGCTCTCCAATCAGTTATCTGGGAAACATTTCTTGAACCTCCTCTGGGTCCCAGGGCCTGAGGATGAGACATGGCTGAGACTTCCAGTAACTCCTGAGCTCGGATGAGCTGGGGGTTGGGGGGTGGAAAGGAAGCAGGAAGGGAGCATCCCGTGGGGGCACAAAGGAAGGGCACCCCAAGCGTGGGGGTAGGTGCTTCCAGGAGGAGGTGACAGCCAATCTGAGTCTGGAAGGAGGGCAGAGCCTGCCTCCCAAGGGGGTGGTAAGGGCATTCATGACAGAATGGCCAGGGCAGAGAGGTAACAGAGACATACCAGAGAAGCACAGTAAAGACACCCATTCTAGGGACTTCCCGGGTGGTCCAGTGGCTAAGACTCCACATTCCCAATGCAGGGAGCCTGGGTTTGAGCCCTGGTCAGGGAACCTGATCGCACATGCCGCAACTAAGAGTTTGCATGCCACAACTAAAGATCCCACGTGCCACAACAAAGATGGAGGAGCCCATGTGCTGCAGCTAAGACCCAGTGCAGGCAAACAAATAACAAACGAAGACCAAAGAAGATACGCATTCTAGCACTGCCGTGCCCTACCTCCAGCACCCCTCCCTGGTTATAGAAAGCCATTTTGTCCAGTGGAAAGGGGGGCATCTGAACGTGCCAATCAGAGCCCATGTTTCTTCAGGATGTTTGGACTTGGGTCAGCTCACCCCTCCTTGAGGGCTAATGGTGTACGATGCAGCCTGGAACAGGTTGAGGTGGTGATGTGCAGAGGGTATCTGGAGAGTGGGACCAGGCTGTACCAGGTCTGAGCGAGGCCCTACGCATCCCTACAGTCCAGCCATCCAGCCAGCATGGGATTCCGTGCCACGTGCCAGGTCATCTTAATCCCGGTCTCATTTCTTTTAGATGGTCCACATTGGGTTTCTGTCACCTGTAATGAAAGATCCTTGCCTGACAGTCTCCAAGTCAGACTGAGGATAGGGTTATTGTAGCTGATGCAGCGAGGCTGACCTATGGATCAGGAAGCCAGTGATTCACTTACTGGGAGAAATTCAACTGCTCCTTGGATCAGCCTTTCAAGTCATTACTGCTGCTGGCTCCTCCTGGAGAAAAAGCACCGGGATTGACTCCTGGAACCCTCTTGATGAGCAGGCCCCAGTGCCAGCAGTGATTTTTGCAGCTAGCGGCATCAGGCTAGGGTTGCGCAGGAGTCAGCAAACAGTTTCTGTTGATGCTAGATAGTAACCGTCTTAGGCTTGGTCACAGTTATTCACCTCTGCAGCCCAAACAGCCAGAGATAATACAGAAATGAATGGGCGTAGTCAGGTTCCCAAAAAGTTTTATCTATGGACACTGAAATTTGAGTTTTATATAATGACCCTGTGTCTTGCTATATCATTCTTCTTTTGATGATTTGCCTTTAAGAATGTAAGTGCCAGTCTTAGCTCTCAGACCAAGCCAAAACAGGCAGCAAAGAGCCAGGTTTGACAAACTACTCTCCTAGGGCATGAGCCCTCACACCAAGATGTCCGGCAAGGAGACTGGGCAGTTGGGTCAGGCCAGTAGTACTGCTGGGACCACAGACCAGGCTTGTTACACTGGAGTCCTTTTCTCTCCGGTCAGTCAGACCACCCTCTTCAGTCTGCACCCTCCTGTAGGCAAAGCGTAGGACCCATAGGTGGGCTCAAGTGCCTGGAGATGATGACACTTCCAGCCTGGCTTCTCAGACTGCAGCCCCGGGTAACTTGGACGCAGCTGCTCCCAATGCTTCTAAGACAGGCTGTCCTGTCCCAGCCCCTATGAGAAGCAGGTCATTTACTTCATCCACACCACCCTGAACAACTGAGGGAGCTGGGTGGGCTGCCTGCCAGAGGCATGGCAGGGTAGTCAGTGACTTGGGGCCTGGCTTGAAAACATAGGCTAGCTTTGGGGAGGGGTCTTAAAAGACCCAGAGGAAGCTGCAGTTCCTGGTGGGCTCTATAGCTGGAGGTTGGGTAGACTCGGGGGCTGGGGTAACTGCGAGTGGCCAAGTGCCAGTTGAAGTTATCGTTGAGTAGAGACTGTGAGTGAGAAAAGAGGCTGGGTAGGAAGAGAGACTGGGGGCCAGAGACAGAGACCGACTGGCTAACAGAGTGACCCAGGAGCTGCGTCCCAGAATTGCCCCCGTACTGGCCCTTCCCCAGCTTGACTAGGGGACTTCACAGTATCTTCACAGCCACCATCCTGCCTTTCCAGCAGTAAATCCCAACACTTTTTCTGGGTGATCCCAGCACATTGCTGATACGCTCCATCAAACGGAAAGCCGTGACTGAGCACAGGCCATTTCTGGGGCAGGCTGGGCTCCTCCCTTGCACACTGACTGGACGATTTTACTCTTAGGGTGAGCTTTCAACTTCAGGTTGGGGTCACCTTGCTGTCTTAATTATCTGCAGGTTGGAATTTTGCCTCAGGCACTAAAACCCATGGATGCATGACCTGGGCCTCACTACCCTCACCTCTTAAGCGGCCCTCCTGCAGCCTGCTCCATTATGACAGTGTTGAACTTCGTCTGAGTCCTGTGCTCCTGAAAGGCAACTGTGGTTAAGAAATTCCCCCACGTCTTTAAGTTCTGGGGAAACAGGGCTACTTTGCTCTCACATATTCCAAGAAAACAACCCATCTACACCTCTTGCTATTCCTACGAGACAGGCTGATGACTCCCTGGTTTACCTGCCTCTCTAAAATCTCAGGATCCTTCCTTTTCTTTGAGATGGTTCTCATGAATGAACCTTTTCCCTACTGCAACAGCCTGAATAAAATCTTCATCATTGCCTGGTGCCTTTTGCTTAAAAGATGTCGAGAAGTTGTAAGCATCTATTGGGTGGGGCATCTGGAGTCCCAGGTTCCAGTCCTGGTTCACCCAGGCCTGGCTTCCCCTTCTGCCAGGTGTCAGTCTTCTTTGGGTGCTCTCCAAGGGCCCCTTACTTTGAGGATGTGAGTGGCAGCTCAGCCCCTGTAGCGGGAGGCGGGGCCTACAGAGCAGCTGTAATATTTGCATTCGGCCACTAGAGGGCGGCAGCTCCGCGGAAGAAGGCCGTGGGCGCTGCACCCGCTCGCTGCTGCAAAGGCTTGAAAATGCGCTTTGGAAGGAGGACGCCAGGCAGCGTCTTCAGCCCTTAAGTGCTTTTCCATGCTACACGCCGCTGCACTCCAGGCATTTCTTTTTTGCTCCTGCCTCCAGAGTCCTCCGCCGCCGATGTCAGTCGGAAGACTCGAGTGAGCTGGAGGGGGCCCAAAAACCAGTTTCGAGCCTCTGGACCTCCAGCGCTTGCCTGGGGACCGTGACCCTTCCCTTTCTGTGGCCCTCTGGCCCTCTTCTCTACTCCAGACAAGTTGAAGAATCCCTCAGGCTGCAGGGAAATCGGAAGGAGAGGCAGAAGGGAGGAGCCAGAAGAGCACTGCTTTGCGGGCAGCACTTGCCACAGCCATCAGCCTTTTGGAAAGTCACAATGTCCCCTTCACGTGGGCAGGCAAGAGCTGTTACCCCATCAGAAGGCCAGGGAACCTGGCTCCCGGAGAGAAAAAGCCGTTAGCCTCTGGTTGTATGGCGGAAGTAGGACAAGAACTCAGTTCTCCAGGCCTTAAACCCAAAGCTCATGGGGCGGCCAGGCACGGTTAGAAATGGTTCGTCAATTGATAAAATTAAACTGGGCCACTCCAGCAGAAAGGGGCCCTGGACATCCCCTAGCGTAGAAACCAAAAGACAGCGGCTGAAAGGGCTCAAATCGTCAAATTTTAAGTACTGACTTGGTAAGACGATCACGTTTGCTTTTTCAATTGTGTATGTCTACAGACAAAATTGAAAAACAAATATAAATACCAAAGCCAAATATAAATTAAAAGCAAATATAAAACAGCCCTACTATCCACAGTGGATTGTCTCTGGTGATTGGAATGGCAATAGTGGGAAGAGGATTTTCGTTTTCTCTGTATTGCTCAAATTATTCATTACTCACATATATAAGCTCCTCCGTCCATGGGATTCTCCAAGCAAGAGTACTGGAGTGGGTTACCATTTCCTTCGCCAGGGAATCTTTCTGACCCAAGGATCGAACCCAAGTCTCCCGCATTGCAGGCAGACGCTTTAACCTCTGAGCCACCAGGGAAGCCCTTGATAAAAAGTAATACCTCTTTATTAAAGAGTTACAAAATACAAAAGCGTATGAAGAAATTCATCAGTAACCCCCTCTTCTTCCCTATAGAAAAAGGGAAACACTGATGTCTTTCTTTCTAGTTGGTTTCTTTCTCTACAAAATGTGAACACCAGTATTAACTGTAGAGGAATATTGTGAAGACTGAGGGACAGGATGTATATAATAGCTAACATTCCAGAAGCGTTAGCCATATATAGATAACAAAATTAGCACCACTGTATATATTTTTTATATGCTGCGGTTTTCACTTATAATGTTGCTTCATGAACAGTTTCTCATGTCAACTTTTCTTTTAAAATTATATTTTTAGTGACTGCACAAAATTTCATTATATTTAAGTACAGTTTATTTAACTTATCCCAGATTGTTGAAGCTTTAGTTTCCAGTTTTTTGCTATTAAAATAACAGTGAGATTAACATCTTTAAACATCTCTCCTTGTCAGCATTTCTGATTACTTCCTTAGATGGATTTCTGGAGGTAGGATTACTGGGACAAAGAGTGCAAATATTTTTCAGGCTTTTGATTCAGGTTACCAAATTGCTTCCCAGAAAGATCTTGCCAATTTACACTCCCACCTGCAGTGTGTGAGAATGCCTGTCCCACGCACACAAAGGAGGGATTTTTTGGGGATGGGTGAGATTTGATTATGTTGCTGGTCTGAGGAGAAGGAGCCCTGTAGAGAGGGAGGGTTTCAATTTCAGGAGAAAGAGGCTGTCTAAAGGAGTGAGGTCACTGGGAGAGAGGGATGGGGTTTTGAAGCACATTTACAGGAATTATCTTGGATTTAAGAAGGGACATCACGTTCTCAGAGTAGAAAGAGGTGTGATTGGCTTCGGATATGTAGTCACTGTAGGTAGGTAAGGTGAGACGCAGGAGAGCTAGTCTCTAGGAGTCTCCTTGGCTCAATAGAGTAGGAGGCTGAGTCATTTATTCAAATGTGAAAGGCGAGGGCCAAGGAGGAGGCTTGAGGTGGGGCTGAGGGATGCCTTATCCTTTTGCTTCCAGAGAGTAAACAGGTTGACAGTCTGGTTGAAATGGATGACCTTGACTTTGTGAGGGCACCATTCTTAAAAAAAATTTTTTTTGCTACGTTGGGTCTTTGTTGCTTGGTGCAGGCTCTTTCTGTTGCAGTGAGTACGAGCTACGCTCCATTGTGGCGCGTGGGCTTCTCGCTGTGCTGACTTCTCTTGTTGCAGAGCTCAGGCTCTAGATGCACGGGCTTCCGTAGCTGTGACACAGGGTCTTAGTTGCTCCACAGCCTGTGGAATCTTCCTGGACCAGGGCTCAAACCCTTGTCCCCTGCTGGCACCATTCTTAAGGGCTGTGTGTACTTGATAGCATGCAGCCACCTGAGGAAAGAAAAAGTTGTACACTTATTAATTTAAACCAAATCTTCCAAAACATGTGGTAAGCCGTAGAAGACAATGAAGCTGGAGGACTCATGGTGGTAAAAATTTTATGAACTTCTGGAGTTGTGCCAAACTTAAGGAATGGTTAATTCCTATTTTGTATAAGTTTTTCCAGAAAGATTAGAAAGAGCAAAAGCTGCCCAGATCATTTTATGAAACTGGTGTAATCTTGGTTCCAAAATCAGTAAAGACACAGTAATAAATGAAAAGAATAGGCTTGTTTTTAACTGTGATATATATATATATATATATATATATATAAAAATCCTATATAAAATATCAGCTAACTAACCCAGTCATATATTTTTTTTAAAATCTATTTTGATCAAGTAGGATTTATCCCAGGAATTTCAGTTTGGTTCAACACCCGAAATCACCCCATTAATAAAGGGGAAAAAAAAATCATACAATTATCTCAACTGGTGAAGAAAAAGCATTAGCTAAAGCTCATTACCTATTTATAATCCAATAATAACTTAGGAAACTGGATATAGGAGAGACTTTTTTAACTTGGTAAGGGTGATATATCAAAAAACTTAAAGCAAACTTTATTAAACATCATACTTAATAGAGACTTTAAATGTGTTCTTTTTAAGATCTGGAAAAAAATAAGGAATCCAACTCTACTGCTAACATTCAGCATGTAATAAGGGAAGTTCTAGAAAAAGCTATTGCAAAGAAAGAACAAGAGAAGCATTAACAAAGATAAAACAATCATCACGTTGTACACCCTGAGGAAACTAAAACTGAAAAGACACGTGTACACCATTGTTCACTGCAGCATTATCTACAATAGCCAAGACACGGAAGCAACTTAGCTGTCCATTAACAGATGAATGGATAAAGAAGCTGTGGTACATATACACAATGGAATGCTACTCAGCCATTAAAAGGAATCCATTTGAGTCAGTTCTAATGAGCTGGATGAACCTAGAGTCTATTATACGAAGTGAAGTAAATCAGAAAGAGAAAAACAAATATTGTATATAAACGCATATATATGGAATCTAGAAGGATGATCCTGACAAATCTGTTTGCAGAGCAGCAGTGGAGATGCAGACATAGAGAACAGAGTTACGGGTTGGGGAGGGGGAAGAAGAGGGAGAGGGTGAGATAAATGGAGAGAGTAGCATGGATGCATATACACTGACATATGTAAATCGATAGCCAATGGGAATTTGCTGTATGACTCGGGGAACTCAAACTGGGGCTCTGTAATAACCTAGAGGAGTGGTAATGGGTGGATGGTGGGAGGGAGATTCAAGAGGGAGGGGACATATATACACCTAATTCATGTTGATATATGACAGAAATCAAATCAATATTGTAAAGCAATCACCAATCAATTAAAAATAAATATTTTTTTAAAAACTATTATCATATTGAATTAATAAAGAAGGATGGAGATATATCTGTATCTCATATATATATGAGAGAGATATATGATATATATTACATCTTCTTTAATAGAATACTATTCAGCAGTTTCTAAATGGCTGAATGAAATAAGACCATTTGCAGAAACATGGGTGGACCCAGAGATTATCATACTAAGTGAAGTAAGTCAGAAAGAGAAAGACAAATACCATATGATATCACTTATATGTGGAACCTAAAATATGATACAAATAATGCAAATGAACTTATTTACAAAACAGAAACAGATTCACAGGCATGGAAAACAAACTTATGGTTACCAAAGGGGAAAAGGGGTAGAAGATGGATAAACTGCCTGGAAAAACAAAGAGTAAAGAGAAGCAACAGATTAAGACTATTAAGAGAATTCAGTAAAATCGCTACATGTATTAACCTACAATATAAATCTATAGCATTTCTCTTCACCAGCAGTCTAACTAACTCCTAGTTACAATGGCAGCAAAAGAGCCTGCACCATACCTAGGAATGAACTTAACCAAGAATATACAAGAAAGCCTTAAAACTCTAATAAAGGATATATAAATTAACCTTAAGAAATTAAGGGAAATGTTATGCTCCTGAATGGAATGACAATACTAGATAGGAGTCAGTTCTTTGTGAATTAATTTATATATGCAATGAAATCCCAATAAACGTTTCAGATATGTTTTCCAGGAACTTGATAAACTCATTCTAAAATTTATGCGGATGAGCAGGATTAAGTCAGCCTTACAAGAGTGAACAGCAGCACACTACAAAGTCATGTAAAAAGCCAGACAAAGCGAAACAAAGAATATTTTGCATAAAAACAGACCAAGAGAACATAGGAAAGAATAGAAAACTCAGAATCAGACCATGATGTGAGGCATTACACATCAATGAAGAAGGGGCAGGTTAACCATCTTACTTGATGGAGAAAAATGAAATGGGATTCCTGCCTGACGCCAAATAAAAATGTACACTGTAAATGACAAAAGAGTTCAATGTGAAAAGTAAAACTCTAAAGTTAATAGAAGAAAGTATGAAAGGGTATCTTGGAACTTGGGTTGAGAGAGGAACTCCTTATATAAAACCTCAAAAGCACAAACCAGAAGGAAAAAAAGTGGATTAATTTGTTGATGTCAAAATTAAGGATTTCTGAAAAAAAAAAAAAAAATTAAGGATTTCTGTTCAAAAGAGGATACCATGGACGATAGGTGATATAATGGGAGCAGATATTTATAAAACCTAAAAATGATAATGAATTACTATGAAGAATATACAAGTCAGTCATGCAAACCAAAATGCAAGAGACTTCAGTTTCCAATTGGGCCAAGTAAGGAGATCGAAAGTCTGTTTGTTCAGGAAAAACTGAACAATCTGAGAATAAACAGCTCTCTTTGGACCTGTCAGAGAATTTAGGACACAGGGCAAACCATTGCTTCAAAAAGTGAAGACACAGACATGTGGACACTCACAACTTAGCAGAGCAAAAATTCATAGACAGAAACCTCCCTGAGAGCCAGTACTGGGAGAGACAAGCCTCAGCTGTGCCTAGTGAGCTGCTGGAGGTTCCATGTGGACAAGTCTGAGGTTTAAAACTCCAGGAGGGGCCAGTCTTATAGGGATATCTAAACTTTTGTGAGTTTTACCTCTAGGAGCTCGACCAGGTACTCAGAGCAAACGTCAGAGGAAAATTGGGTAATGCTTCCAGCAGGGGGAGACAAAAAGTAACCATTTTGAAATATATCAGAAGGTTCCATTCTTCCTAACACCCCAGAAGAGGCTATTTTATCTGAGTGTAATCTGCTGGGGTTTTAGCAGAGTCTAACCAACACTGGGGAAAACCCCAACTCCAGCCAGCTCTAGCGGTCCTGTGTAATCGAACAGGGGAAAAAGACTGAGAAGCACTTGTAAGGTTCACAATCCAGAGGTACAAGCTGACTAAAAGAGTGAGACCTGGACTCCCTGGTGGTTCAGTGGTTAAGAATCTGCCTGCCAATGCAGGGGACACAGATTTGATCCCTGATGCTAGAACTAAAGATCCTTCATGTCCCAGAGCATTTGAGCACATGCACCACAATTACTGAAGCCTGCATGCTGTACAGTCCATGCTCTGCAGCAAGAGAAGCCGCCCCGGTGAGAAGCCTGCACACCACAACAGAGTCACCCCTGCTCGCTGCAACTGGAGAAAGCCCACGTGCAGCAGTGAAGACCCAGTGCAGCCGTAAGTTCCAAAACAAAAACAAAATACTAAGACCTTATCATAGGACTCTAGGACTCTCCTTCCCACTCCCCCCTTTACCAAATAATGACAGGCTTATTTATTGTAGTGTCTTGTATTCAGTACATCATGAGTGACTTTCCAAAAAATTATAATGCATGCTCAGAGGCAAAAAAAAAAAAAAAATTTGAAGAGACAGAGCAAGTACAGAACCAGACTCAGATCTGGCAGAGCTGTTGGAATTATCAGACTAGGTTTTAAAATAACTCTGGTTATCATACTAAGGGCACTTAGATGGATAAAATAAACAACGTGCAAGAACAGATGGGCAATATAAGCAGAGAGATGGAAATTCTAAAAAGGAATCCGAAAGAAGTACTAGAGATCAAAAACACTTGAGCAGAAATGAAGAATGCCTTTGGGGACTTCCCTTGTGGTCCAGGGGTTAAGAATTTGCCTTGCAACTCGGATTCGATCCCTGGTTGGGGAACTAAGATCCCACATGCAGCGGGCAACTAAGCCCACATGCCACGATAGAGAGCCCACACACTCCAACCAGTGGGCCCGCGTGCTCTAGAGACAATGCTCTGCAACAAGAGAAGTGCCCGAGCGCTGCAGCAAAGACCCAGCACAGCCAAGCCTGAACGTGGTTGAGGAAAGAATCTCTGAACCTGAGGATATGTCTATAGAAACTTACACAACTGAAAAGCAAAGAGAAACATGACTGGAATAAAACAGAACAGGATATCCAAGGACTGTGGAACAACGGCAAGAGGTGTGTTGTTGCTGTTGTTTAGTCACCAATTGTGTCTGACTCTTTTGCAACCCCATGGACTGTAGCCTGCCAGGCTTCTCTGTCTATGGGATTTCCTAGGCAAGAATACTGGAGTGAGTTGCCATTTCTATCTCCAGGGGATCTTCCTAACCCAGGGATCAAACCCTCATCTCCTGCATTGGCAGGTAGAGTCTTTACCACTGAATCCCCAGGGAAATCCCACAAAAGGCATAACATACACATAATAGGAATGCTAAAGAATGAGAGAAAGAAATGGAAGGAATATTGGAAGCAATATTGGCTGAAAATTTCCCCAAATTAAAATCAGACACCAAAACACAGATCCAAGAAGCTCAGAGAACACTAAGTAAGATAACAACAACAAACAAACCTACATGCCTAAGCATTTTATCTTCAAACTGCAGAAAGTCAAAGGCAAATAAAAAATATTGAAAGAAACCTCTACAGGGGAACAGAGATCAGAATTACATCTGACTTCTCCTCAGAAATTATGCAAGTAAGAAGAGAGTGCAGTGAAATATTTCAAGTCCTGAGAGGAAAAATACCTCATCAACTTAGAATTCTGTATCCTGAGAAATTATCTTTCCAAAGTGAAGGAAAAATAAAGACTTTCTCAGCCAAACGAAAATTAAAGGAATTTGTTGCCAGTAAACCGGTCCTGTGAGAAATGTTAAAAGTTCTCCAGAGAGAAAGTAAACATGTTAGTTGCTCAGTTGTATCTAACTCTTTGTATCCCACTCTTTGTGGGACTGTAGCCCACCAGGCTCCTCTGTCCATGGAATTTTCCCGGCAAGACTACTGGAGTCGTTAGCACCCCCCCTTCTCTGGGGGATCTTACCCACCTGGCAAACCTGAGTCTCCTGCCTTGAGGCAGATCCTTTACCATCTGAGCCACTAAGGAAGCCTGTAAAGAGATGATATAGGTCAGAAGCTTAGACCTACATAAAGAAAAGAAGAGTGTTAGAGAAGGAATAAGTGATGGTAAAATTAAAAGCTTTTCATTTTCTTATTCTTGATTGAGCTAACATGTATGTGCATGCATGCTAAGTCACTTCTATCATGTCCGACTCTGTGTGACCCTATGGACTGTACCCTGCCAGGCTCCTCTGTCCTGGGATTTTCCAGGCAAGAATACTGGAGTGGGTGGCCATGCCCTCCTCCAGAGGATCTTACCAGCTGAGGGATCAAACCCACATTTCTTACGTCTCCTGCATTGGCAGGTGGGTTCTTTACCACTAGCGCCACCTGGGAAATCCCCCTAACATGTACCAGTTTGTTCAAAATAATAGCAGCAACTATGTACTCATTGATTATAGCTTATGTTTAAGTGAGATAAGTGACAGTAATAATCCAAGGCATGGGAAGAAGGGATTAAGAATAGTTGGCTATTACGAAGTACTTGCAGTACCTGTGAAGTGGTGTAGAGACATTTGAAAATGAACTTAGATTAGTCAAAGTGTATATTGCAAACTCTAGATAACCTCTAAAAAACGTTTAAAAAGAAGCATAACTAATATGCTAAGAAAAGAGAGAAAATGGAATCATGTAAAAATGTTCAATTAAAACCACAAAAGGCAGACAAAAATTAGAGGACAAAAATAGGAACAAAAAACTAGGGTAACATATAGAAAACTGTAGCAAATATAGTACATACTAATCCAACTATATCAACAATCATTTCAAATGTCAATGATCTAAATATACGAACTGAAAGACAGAAAGTGTCAGAATGGATTAAAAAATATGACCCAATTATGCTGCTTATAAGAAACATACTTTAAATATAAAGGCATAAACAGTTTAAAAGTAAAGGAATGGAGAAAGCTATACCATGATAGCATCAATTAGGAGAAAGCAGAGAAGGGCATGGCAACCCACTCCAGTATTCTTGCCTGGAGAATCCCATGGACAGAGGAGCCTGGTGGACTCCAGTCCATGGGGTTGCAAAGAGTCGGACATGACTGAGCGACCACCACTTTCGCTTCCCTTTCATATTAATTTCAGACAGAGAAGCCTACAGAGCAAGGAAAGTTATCAAGGATAAAGAGAGGCATTATATGATAAAAGGATCAATCTTCCAAAAAGACCTAATAATCCTTAACAAATATGCACCTAACAGGAGGCCATCAATGTATCCGAGGCAAAGCTGATAGCACTGCAAGAAGTAATAGATGAATCTATTATCGTAGTTGGAGACTTCATCATCCCTATTAGAAACAGACAGACTGACCAGGCAGAAAATCCATGAGGATATAGTAGAACACAAAATATATCAATCAAGTGGGTATAATTGATGTCTATCCAACAACTTCAGAATATGCATTCTTATCAAGTTCATATGGCACATTTACCAAGACTGGCCACATTCTGGGCCATAAAACACACCTTAACAAACTTAAAACAGAGATCATACGATGTCTGCCCTCAGATCACAGTGGAGTTAAACTAGAAATCAATAACAAAGATAGCTGGAAAATCCCAAGATAATTGAACAGTATATAACACATGGGTCAAAGCAGAAGTCTCAAGAGAAAATTTAAACTATTTGGAACTAAATGAAAATGAAAATACAACTAATCGAAAGTTGTGTGATGCAGCAAAGCGGTGCTTGGAGCAGTGCTTGTAGCATTGATGTATGTGTTAGAAAAGAAGAAAGATTTAAAATTCAGGATATAAGCTTCCATATTGGGAAACTAGAAAAGGAAGAGCAAATTAAATTCCAAGTGAAACGTAGCAGGTCCTATAGAAGAAAATGGGTGAAGTTTATCAACAGGCAGTTTGTAAAGGTGGTCACCCAAACAGGCAAATGAATAGAATTATTAAGAATTAGAACCATCAATAATGAGAAGTTAAATTAGGACAACAATGAAATATCACCTTCCACTTAGACTCACACGCGTTGTTGTTCAGTCGCTAAGTTGTGGCTGACTCTTTGCAACCCCATGGACTGCAACACTCCAGGCTTCCCTCTCCTTCACTGTCTTCCGGAGTTGGCCTAAACTCATGTCCATTGATTCAGTAAAGACTGGAGAAGACTCTTGAGAGTCCCCTGGACAGCAAGGAGATCAAACCAATCAATCTTAAAGGAAATCAACCCTGAATATTCATTGGAAGGACTGATGCTGACGCTCCAATTCTTGGACCATCTGACGCGAAGAGCCAACTCATTGGAAAAGACCCTGATGCTGGGAAAGATTGAAGGCAAAAGAAGAGGGCGATAGAGGATGAGATGGTTGGATGGCAAACGTTGGAAAGCTGGAAAATGCCAAGAGTTGCAGGCATGTGGGGATGTAAGCTCTTTCATGTGCTTCTGGTGGCAGTGCAGAACAGTCATCCTTTCTGGAGAGCAGTCTGGCACTACATAGACAAATCATCAGTGGATATATGCATAGTCTGTTGCTGCTGCTGCTGCTAAGTCACTTCAGTCGTGTCCGACTCTGTGCGATCCCATAGACGGCAGCCCACCAGGCTCCCCCGTCCCTGGGATTCTCCAGGCAAGAACACTGGAGTGGGTTGCCATTTCTTTCTCCAATGCATGAAAGTGAGAAGTGAAAGTGAAGTCACTCAGTCGTGTCCTACTCTTCTCGACCCCATGGACTTCAGCCTACCAGGCTCCTCCATCCATGGGATTCTCCAGGCAAGAGTACTGGAGTAGGGTGCCATCGATGCATAGTCTAGGACCCAGCAAATCAACTCTTGGGTGGATATACCAAACAAATGATCATATAGGTCCATTAGAGAATATGAATTAGAATGTTCACTGCTGTGTCATTTCTGAGAGTGGGCAATCATAGACATCCATTGTCCATCTGTGGAGGAGAAGGTGAGTAAAATGTGGAAGAAGCACACGATCTATGTATTGTGCAGCAGTCAGAGAAGCAAAGGATTAGATGCATAGCTACCAACACAATGGACCTTAAAAACAGTGCTGAGTGACAAAAGTAAAAAGCAGAGTGAGATAAACAACTCAATAATATTCTCGTCAAGGTGGCTCAGATGGGAAAGAATCTGCCTGCAATGCAGGAGACTCAGGTTCGATCCCTGGGTTGGGAAGATCCCCTGGAGAAGGAAATGGCAACCCACTCCAGTATTCCTGCCTGGAGAATTCCATGGACAGAGGAGCCTGGTGGGCTACAGTCCAAGGGGTTGCAAAGAGTCAGACATGACTGAGTGACTGAGCACAAAGTAAATGCATGTATTTTTGTAATTTACTGTGTATATGTCACTTAAAATTGATGCAATTTAATAAATGCATAGCAGGGGCAGAGGGAAGGATGAATAAGTGGACCACAGAGGATTTATAGGACACTGAAAATATTCTGTATTATAACATAATGCTGGACACATATCATTATACATTTGTCCAAACCCATAAAATGTAAACACCAAGAGTGAACTCTAATGGAAACTATGGGCTTTAGGTGATCAGGATGTGTTAATGCTGATTCATCAGTTGTAACAGGAGTACCCTCTGGTGGGGAATGTTGTGAATAGGGAAGGCTATGCATGTGTGGGAGCTGCGGGTATATGGAGAATCTGTACCTTCCTCTTCATTTTTCTGTGAACCTAACATTGCTCAAAGAAAAATAAAATCTTTAAAAATGAACATACAAAAAAATTGAAATGGATCATAAACCAAAAACTATAGCTTCTAGAAAAAAAAAAAGGGGAAAATCTTTGATTTGGGGTTATGCAGATATTTTTTAGAATAGAAAAATTCATGAATGGCAAGAGAAAAAATTGATATACTTGAACCTGATCAAATTAAAAACACTGGCTTTTCTGAAGACACTGATAAGAAAATGAAAAGGCAAGCCACAGCCTGGGATAAATATTTGCAAAACACACATGTGATAAAGAATAATGCAGATCATCAACATTTTTGTTCTTCTCAGGTCCAAATGTTTTGAACTTCTCAGGTTCTTCTTTACCTGCTCTATGATCATGGAGGTGGACTGTGCAAATATTTCACCTGGGACATTTGGTGTGATGTTATGCCAGTAGAGGAGACTGGAAGGAACCGAAGGAGGAAGTAATTTTTTCTCCCTGTTTCCCAGAGTCCTTGCAGGGTGCAGGGTCTCCTGCACTGGGCCCCTACAGGGTGAGTCTTTCTCTGTTGCCTCACTCCTGCAGAGGGCATCTTCCCCAGCTCCCAGTTCTGGTAGCTCAGGGCAACCAGCAGTGCCCAGCTGCTAGAAACTTCCCTCAGAAGCTTCTCAAAGTCTTGTGCCACTGACAAGGCACTGACTGTGAACAACTTCTTCCAGCATCTCTCAGGTGAGTTTGTAGTAAGTTCCAAGGTATGGTAGCTCTCTGTGAACAATGTCTCCCATCCTCCCAAAGGGAGAATCCTCTGTGAGCCGTCGAGATGTCATCCCCACCATCTATGGAGCCACACTGTGCTCTTTCCAATGGGGTGTGGAGCTCTCCTCGGACACTCCATCTCAGCCCTGCAGGTAGTGCCTGTCCCTGTACTTGCTGTTCTGTATTCACAAGAGTTCCCTACCTTATACAAGTCAGTTCTCCATTATTCCAATCTCCTGTTAATAATTCTCCTGAATGGACCCTCTTAGATACTGACTTATACACAGAACACATAAAGAAAACTCAGAACACAAGAAAAGGAAAACACACAACCTGCTTAGAAAATGAAGGAAAGATTTAAACAGACACTTTATCACATAAGATGTATGGATGGGAAGTAAACATAAACAAGATCCTCAATATGAAAAGCCATCAAGCAGTTGAAAATTAATATCGCAGTGACAAACTACTAAATCACAAAATTGCTCACATCAAAAAATCTCACAATACCAACTGCTCTGAGGATGCAGAACACCTGGAATTCTTATACGTTGCTGGTGGGATACAGAACGGTGTCTCACTTTGGAATACAATTTCTTATAAAGTCAAATATGCACTTACATATGTGTCTCATTCATTCAATTGCAACTCCTTAATGACAAATGATGTTGAGCATCTTTTATATGCTCATTTGCCACCTATTTGTCTTCTTTAGTGCAGTATCTGTTCAGAAGTTTTGACTATTTTTTAAGTTGGCTTGCTTGGTTTTTCACTGTTGAGTTTTAAGAGTTCTTTTATATGTTTTGGATACAAGTCCTTTATCAGATATGTGTTTTGTAAATATTTTCTCTCAGTCCGTGACCTTTTCATTCTCTTAACAGCATCTTTTGCAGAATAGAAGGTTTTAATTTTGATAGTCCATTTTTTGTTTTATGAATCATGCTTTTGTTGTTATATCTAAAAATTCACTGCTAAACCCAAAGTTACCTAGATTTTCTCCTGTTTTCCTCTAGATATTTTATGGTTTTGCATTTTACATTAGGTCTATGATCCATTTTGAGTTAGTTTTTAATGAAAGGTATAAAGTCTATGTCTAGACATTTTTTTTTTTTGGTATATGGACATCCAGTATTGTAGCAGCATTTGTTGAAAAGACTATTTCCCCCATTGATTTGTGTTTGCTCCTTTGTCAAAGACCTGTTGACTATTATTGAAAGTAAATTCCACCTCAATAAAATTGACTCCACAGAAGGAAAGAATCACATGCCCACAAAACAAAAATTACTTTTTCCCCCAAAATATAAACAGAGCCTGTACTTTATTTTTTTAAGTCTTGAATATCTTTTGTAAGATTTATTCTTTTTTAATATTTATTTTGGCGATGTTAGGTCTTAGTTGTGGTGTGTGGGCTCTGTGGTTGTGACTCACAGACTCTCCAGTTGTGGCTTGCAGGCATGTGGCATAACCTGCCCGTGGCAAGTGGGATCTTAGTTCCCTGACCAGGGATTGAACCCACATCCCCTGCATTGGAAGGTGAATTCTTAACCACTGGACCACCAGGGAAGTCACAAGAATTATGTACTTTAAATATAATAGATTGATTGGTATATGGGGGTGTGTGTGGGATGGCCATAAAAAAGAGTGAGTGAATGAATGGATGGAACAAATGATGGGTCTTGCACTGACCACTGATGATCATTTTGGTCGATAAATTATTGCCACTAAATTGTTCTCTCCTTCCTGGGCCCCGGAGCAACCCAGCTAGAAATCACATTTTCCAGCCCTACTTTGCTAATTGCTGTGACCATGTGACTAAGCTCTCACCGATGAGATCTGAGTTGAAGTGATGGTGCAACTTCCATTTTCATATTTTTAAAGATGTTTGCTCTAGTTGGTTGTGGTGCAAAAGATGAAAGTGAGCAGCACTCGCCCACTCCCTCCGTCCACCAGGACATAAACACGCAGCGCACACGCTGAATTCCTAGGCACATTTTAAAGAAAGCAGGGGAGTCCTGAAGGAATAAGATAAGCATGAACATTTTGCTAATACAGATAGGTCTATACTCAATCCTTATATTCTAGAATTCTACTAGAATGTATATGCTACCACCACTCCAAAGTTGAAAATAAGTACCACAGTTACATTTATAACTCACATGAATGTAAGGTTAAATTTTTGCATTTTGTGTTCTTTTGAATCTTTTTAGCCTCATTTTGTTTTGAGTGTGTCTCTTATAAGAGGCATATGGTTGATTTCTTTTTAATCTAAACCATGAGTCTTTGTCTTCTAATAGGGAGTTTTAACTCATTTACATGAAATGTTTTGATTGCACATTTTGTTTTTGGTAATCTTGCTTATGACTGATGCTTATTTATGATTCTATTTATTTGTCCCTGTCTTCTGTTATACTGACTGTGCTTTGCTTGCTATTATCTTGCTGTGATTTGGAAGACAGATAAACTATTTTTAAATTCCACAAGGAATTAAGTTTTTTTAATATATTTTTTTATTTCAAAAAGACCCACACATCTTTATTATAAAGCCTATTCAGCATATTTAATCTAACAAAAATATCAGTGTTCCTCTAAGAAATATATTTCTTTGTACCTTAGCAAGTCAGATCCAAATGAGATGTTACAGATTCCCCATACACCCCCCTCCATTTTTGGTTTAGGGGTTAGCATGGTGAGAGTCTTGGACTTGGTACAAACTAATTATGTAATCTATCATATACAATGATGCTCAGAAGTCCAGCTTTGTTTGTCTTAGTTTCTCCTTTGAATCATAGCTGATCTTTTTATTAGTTTTATTAGAATCTACTGCCAATGCAGTGATTTTCTTGTTTCTCAGCCTGTTTTAACCCCAAAGACATACATAATGAATTCACTAACAAGACACATTTTCATAGACATAACCTGTTTTTGAGGAATATTCAACATTTCATAGACAAGTAAAATAAACAGACCCTCAAACTTTTTTTGGCATGCTATTTATAAAAACAGTTATAAACATATGAGTAGTAAAATCAACCCTTTAAGGAATTTTTTAAAACTTTGTCATTTTGTAAGGAAAAGTGCATAAATATAACAAACTTATTTTTTTTAATATGCAGCTTTATTTAAATTAAAATGTACCTTTTAATAAATTTTATTTTCACTGCATCTTCACACCATAGATAATATTAGGAAGGGAAGGGACTTCCCTGGCTGTCCAGTGGTTGAGACTCCGTGCTTCCAATGTAGGGGGCATGGATTCAACTCCTGGTCGGGAAGCTAAGATCCCACATGACACATGGTGTGGCCAATATATATGTATCTGCGTGCATGCTAAGTTGCTTCAGTTGTGTCTGACTCTTTGCGACCCCATGGACGGTAGCCCTCCAGGCTCCTCTGTCTATGGGATTCTCTAGGCAAGAATACTGGAGTGGGCTGCCATGCCTTCCTCCAGGGGATCTTCCCCACCCAGGGATCAAAGCCACATCTCTTATGTCTCCTGCGTTGGCAGGTGGGTTCTTTACCACTAGCAACACCTGGGAAGCTGTGTGTGTGTGTGTGTGTGTGTGTGTGTATGTCTCTCTCTATATATATATACGTGTGTGTGTGTATGTGTCTATATATGTGTGTGTGTGTGTGTGTGCATATGTCTCTCTCTCTATATATATGTGTGTGTGTGTATGTGTCTATATGTGTGTGTGTGTGTGTGTGTGTATGTATGTCTCTCTCTCTATATATGTGTGTGTGTGTATGTATCTCTCTCTCTATATATATGTGTGTGTGTCTATATATGTGTGTGTGTGTGTGTGTGTGTGTATGTAAAGGAACAAACATGTGCTGTTGCAGAATAAACAAGAGCTCATCTTATTTCACCATTGAAAACTATAACAGAATTCAAATCTATACATCGACATGAATATGATTATGATAAATTCCATCAGTTTGTGTTTGATCTGGTAACTGCTGTGTGGTTCCTGATAAAAACAGTCCTTCTGCCAGACTCTTTCCTGTGCCTTCTAGATGTGGATGTAGACTTTGTGTTTGATTCATCTCCGCTGCCTCCTTCCCGATTAAGAATTTACCTATGGGTAAAATCACGACTTACCTATGGGAAAGTCGTGTAAGGACCATGACTCAGGCACCAAGATCCTTCGTCATCCCCACTACTACTTGTGGTGCCATAGTCAGGGGTAGCTGCTACCAGCTGAGGCTGAGAGAAGACCACTTGTGGGTCTTGTGTAGTTTCGGGCATTCACTGGACCAGCCAGGATAAAGTGCATCATAATTCAAGGGAGGCAGGGTGTGTCATTACACTTAAATGCAGTCTGAGTTTCCAGTTAATTAATTAATTAGTTTCAAATTAGGAAATATTCTAAGCAATCAAAGAAATACAGTGAATGATAAGACAAAGAACAGTATATGCTCTACCTAGCTTAAGTAATAAAACCTTAGACAATGAAAGCTCCTTCTGATTTAAAACAAAACAAAACCCAAAACCAAACCCCTCTATTTTATGAAGTGTCATATACATCTACTAACTTATTTTCCTGAATAAATAATTTTCACAATTCAGCTTTTTTTTTTAATTTTTAAAAATTTATTTTTAATTGGAGGATAATTGCATTACAATGTTATGTTGGTTTGTGCCATACAGCAATGTGAGTCAGCCATAAGTGTACATATGTCCTCTCCCTCTTGAACCTCCCTTTCGCCCTCTAGGTTGTCACAGGGTACCCAGTTGAGCTCCCTTTCTTACACAGCAACTTCGCATTAGCCATCTGTTTTACATATGGTAATGTATACGTTTCAGCGCTATCTCTCAATTTGTCTCACCCTCTCATTCCCCTGATGTGTCTACAAGGCTGTTCTCTGTGTCTGCGCCTCTGCACATGTCATTTCTTGAACCACGCCTTTTGATTAATTTCTTGGGATGTCTTTGCCTCTGATGATGTCATAATATGGTGTTAAATATTATAACTGCAAGATATTATATTTCTTGAGTCATCAAATTCATGAATGAAACTGTCTTTGACTGTAAGATATTACTGCAACACTTTTTTGTTGAATATGTAAATTCAACATTCAACATTCAAAAACATGACTAAGATGAAAAGCAAGTCTCTTGTCCACCCCTGTCCTCTAATCACTCATGATTCCTCCTCCCAAGAGAGGTAACTATGGCTACAGTTTCTCAAGTATCATTCCAGAAGTGTTCTATGTAACTCAAAGAATTTTCAGCCTCTATGTATCAGTTAGGCTGGATAGAACAGAAAAGCCACTATCCCAGCTGAAGCACGGAGGAGCTTCTGTTTCTCATTAATGAGAAGTCTGCAGGCAGGCATTCAAGGGTGGGCAGCAGCCTCACGATATCATCAATGTCCTACTATTTTCCATCTTTCTGCTCGGTCACACTTAATGTGTGGTTTTTCCTTTCTTGCTCATTGTCTCATGGTCACAAGTTGATTGTCCCACCTTCACTCTCACATCTGTATTTGACTAATCAAGAAGTAGGAAGAAAGAGGGGAAAGCGTGAAAACAAAAAGATTTTCAGAAGTCTCCAGCGGCTTTCCATTTATATCCCAGTGGTCACAGTGATGTCACTAGCCACTTGGAGGGAGTCTGAGAGGTGGAATACTTTATCTGTGCCCACTGTCAGTCTCAACAAAAAGTCTCTTACTAAAGAAAGGAAGCAAATAATTATATACTATTAATATGTCCATACATTCTACTTTGTATTTTTCATTTAACTATATGATTCAGTGGGGCTTCCCTGGTGGCTCAGCAGTAAGGAATCTGTCTGCAATGCAGGAGCCACAGGAGATGCAGTTTCCATCCCTGGGTCCGGAAGATCCCCTGGAGGAGGACATGGCAACCCGCCCCAGAACTCTTGCCTGGAGAACCCCATGGACAGAGGAGCCTGGTGGGCTACAGTCCATGGGGTCGCAAGGAGTCTGACATGACTGAAGCGACTTAGCACACACGTACACATATGATTCAATATGCCCTCCCTCTTCAGGATACAGATGTTCAATGTCAGATTAATTTGTTTAGTTATTAATTTAACAAATGCGAGTGTGTTGGCCACTTATATGCAAGAGACTTCTTCCAATGTCTGTTTCTGCTATTTTTAGAACCATTAATTTTTTTTTTTACAAAGTTTTCTTTAAGTATAAAGGAGATAGAGAAAGCTTCTGACATAGACATTAGAAAGGGGCAGAAAGAATACCCCTAGAACAATTAATTTTTAGATGGACATGAGACTGCCCAGCACCCATTCAGTGAGGTGCAGTCCTGTGACTAAGTTCTGGCCTTTAGAATGAGAGCCCAGACGATCTGTGCAAGGTCCTGCGTTTTAAGGGGACAGCGTGTGCCCACCCCTTCCTCTGTTTCCCTTCATTCTGGATATGTGGTGGCTTTTGTGGCGTTCCATCGTGCAAATGAGATCCTGTGTGTAACAGCAGTCAAATCTATATTCTAACACGTCTGGGAAGGGTCGAGACACTGGCTTGAACAAGCCTAGGGGCCAGGATACAAAAAAATGATAAAATTAACTGCATGCCTTTGGTGGCTCAGTGGTAAAAGCATCCACCTGCTCAATCCCTGGGTCGGGAAGATCCTATGGAGAAGAATATGGCTACCCACTCCAGTATCCTTGCCTGAGAAATCCCATGAACAGAGAAGCCTGGCAGGCTGCAGTCCACTGGGTCTAAAGTAGTCAGACATGATGTAGGGGACACAACTTAGCAACCAAACAACAACAAGATGCCTTTGAGGACCTCAGGATCTCATGGAAGAAGACAAGTGAACGAACCAAAATCTCTGAAGTCACGGCAGTGCTGGGGTAGGCCGAGGGCCTCTGTTGTTGTTGTTCAGTCGCTATGTCACGTCTGAGTCTTTGTGACCCCAAGGACTGCAGCACGCCAGGCCTCCCTGTCCTTCACTATCTCCCGGAGTTTGCTCAAATTCTTGTCCATTGAGTCATGATGCCACCCAACCATCTCATCCTCTGCCGTCCCCTTCTCCTCCTACCTTCAATCTTTCCCAGCATCAGGGTCTTTTCCAGTGAGTCGGCTCTTCACATCAGGTGGCCAAAGTACTGGAGCCTTAGCATCACTCCTTCCCATGAACATTCAGTGTTGATTTCCTTTAGGATTGACTCGAAAGTCTTCTCTAGCACCACAATTTTAAAATATCAATTCTTGGCCACTCAGCCTTCTTTCTGGTCCAACTTTCACATCTGTACATGACTACTAGAAAAACCACCGCTTTCACTATACGGACATTTGTTGGCAAAGTGATATCTCTGCTTTTTAATACACTGTCTAGGTTTGTCATAGCTTGTCTTCTAAGGAGCAAGTGTCTTTTAATTTCATGGTGGCAGTCACTGTCCACAGTGATTTTGGAGCCCAGGAAAATAAAATCTGCCACTGTTTCCACTTTCCCCCATCTATTGGCCATGAAGTGATGGGACCAGACACTATGATCTTAGTTTTTCGAATGTTGAGTTTTAAGCCAGCTTTTTCACGCTCTTCTTTCACCCTCATCAAGAGACTGTTTACTTTCTGCCATTAGAGTGGTATCACCTGCATATCTGAGGTTGTTGATATTTCTCCTGGCAGTCTTGATTCCAGCTTATGATTCATCCAGCCCAGCTTTCATGTGATGTACTCTGCATATAAGTTAAATAAGCAGGGTGAAAATATACAACCTTGACCTACTCCTTTCCCAATTTTGAACCAATCCATTGTTCCAGGTCTGATTCTAACTGCTGCTTCTTGACCTGCATATAGGTGTCTCAGGAGATAGGTAAGGTGGTCTAGTATTCCCATTTCTTTAAGAATTTTCCACAGTTTGTTGTGATCCACACAGCCAAAGGCTTTAGCGTAGTCAATGAAGCAGAAGTAAATGTTTTCCTGGAATTCTTTTGCTTTTTCTATGACCAACAGATGTTGGCAATTTGATCTCTGGTTCTTATGCCTTTACTAAATCTAACTTGTTCATCTGGAAGTTCTTGGTTCATGTACTGCTAAAGCCTAGCATGGCTTCCCTGGTGGCTCAGAGGTTAAAGCATCTGCCCACAATGCAGGAGACCTGGGTTTGATTCCTGGGTCGTGAAGATCCCCTGGAGAAGGAAATGGCAACCCACTCCAGTATTTTTGCCCAGAGAATCCTATGGATGGAGGAGCCTGGTGGGCTACAGTCCACGGGGTCGCAAAGAGTCGGACACGACTGAGCGACTTCACTTTCACTTTGCTCAAAAAGACCTTTGGAGGCCAGCAAATCCAGTTACCTATCTCACCCCATTTATCCATTTGTGCAGTTCCCTAGCCATTCACCCCTTTATTCATTTACCTACTTATCTTATCCATCTACCATCCACTGATTCATTCTCTACTCAGTCATCACTTTCTCCCATATAACTCATGAGGACTCTGTAGTTATTTTTTGTAGAGTTATTCAGAACCCATTCTGATGTATTTTTCTTAGATTCATGTCAATCTGAACGGCACCTTTTATCAAATTTTAACAGATGCCAAGTACGAAGATTATCATACCCATGCAATAGAATGATGAAACTTCATATTCAGATCACATGATAAATGCTTATTTGTGCTCATTTTTAGATTTTTGTAGACAACAGAGATTATATATTCACTACATAGTCTTTTTCAAGCAGTCCCTCCCACTTCCCTCTGACCTCTCACTTCCCCTGAGCTGGATATGACACCAACTCAGATCACAACCAACCCTGGGACAATGTAGGGAAAGCATGTGTGTGCTCAGCCTCTAAGTCAGGTCTGACTCTTTTGCGACCCCATGGACTGTAGCCCACAAGGCTCCTCTGTTCATGGGATTACCCAGGCAGGAACCCTGGAGAGGGTTGCCATTTCCTTCTCCAGGGGATCTTCCTGACCCAGGCACCAAACCCCAGTCTCTTGAGTCTCCTGCATTGGCAGGTGGATTCTCTACCACTAGCACCACCTGGGAAGAGAAGGACAAATTCGGTGTTTGCTGTAGCCATTTGTACCATCAGGCTAAGGGCTGTCTCTAGCTTCACATTCCCTGCTCTTCAGGACCGGGGGACGCAGCAAGTTCCACTCACCTCTGGGGAATGCAACTCATTCTCTCTCTTTCTCACTTAGGTCATTTAAACATTTTTTGAAGTTCCTTTTAACAATAAAGACGAAACCAAGGAAGCAGATTATAGCAAGAACATAGTCAAGGTATGAAAGTTTTTGTTTCATTTAATGAGAAAACAGAGCTGTTGTTGAGAAATAAGATAGTTCACATGTTGACCCCTATTAAGAAATATTAAATGCTATTTGTCAAAAATGCTATAAATTTATTTGGCTAAAATATTAAATATCAAACTTCAAACAAATCAAACAAGCAGTTAAGTCTAATAATAGTGGAGCTGAACTGGGGGTGTTGGGGGGAGTGAAAGGTGGGGGCAAAGAAGAGAGGGAAGGGTGACATTTTTCTTTCTGAAATCAAAAAAGCTCTGGAACATGTAGAAATTCTGCCCTGATCTTGGTATTGGGGGACTACAAAGACTCAGAGCCCTTTTCCCCCTGATCCTCAGGCAGGAAATTTACTGTCTGCTCAGGTACATGAGGTACCCAACTGTGAAGTCATATAACAGGATGAGACAGTGCTACAAGTGATGTCACCAAGGGGATTGTTGTTGTTTAGTCACTAAGTCATGTCTGACTCTTTTTCGACCCCATGGACTGTAGCCTGCCAGGCTCCTCTGTCCATGGGATTTCTCAGGCAAGGATACTGGAGTAGGTTGCCATTTCCTTCTCCAGGGGATCTTCCCAACCCAAAGATCAAACCCTTGTCTCCTGCATTGGCATACAGATTCTTTACCACTGAGCCACCAGGAAAACCCACCAAGGGATATAATACACCAATAGTTAAGTGAATCACTTGAATGAGAAATGTGTATTTCTCCAAGGGCTGGCAGTCACAATGGGTGGAAGGACCTAGGAAGCTACTTTTCCCTCTTTTTCCATCCCTTCCTCCCAGTTTCACACACTGGGAATACAAGGAGGAAAAAAACAGAGAGAAATGTCTACCCTCAAGGAACTTGGCTTCTAGTAGGACAAGACAGACCATAAACAAAATAAAAATAAAAATAACGCGAGTGTACGGGACAGCGATGAGTGCTACAGAAAGAATGAAACAGGGAAAAGGAATCAGGATCTTGGTTAGGCTGTAAGTGAAAGGTGGTGGTCAGGGAAGACCCCACAGGGAAAGTGTCATGTGTAAAAACTGAAGGAGGTGAGGGAAGAATCCATGCAGGTACCTGGAAGAAGAGCCTTCCAGGCTGAGGGAGCAGTTATTCAGTGCCTACTGTGTGCCCACATGATAAGACTGCAACATGTGGCTATTCGCAAAATCATCTTCAACAAACATTTAACACCTACTACAAAGAATGAGAGTGTTCCTTTCCTGGGAGGTGGTAGGTTGAAGGAACACAGGCGGAAGGTTCCATAGAAGCAACAGCAACATTTGCATTTTTTTGTTTTTATTTATTTGGCTGCACTGGGTCTTGTTGCGGCACGGGCTGCTCCTGTTGTGGCGCAAGGACTCTACAGCGCATAGGTTCAGGAGTGGCAGCACGCATGCTCTCTAGTCACTACACTCGGACTTAGTTGCTTTGCCGTGTGTGGGATCTTGGTTCCCCCACAAGGGATCGAACCCATGTCCCCTGCATTGGAAAGCGGATTCTTAAGCATTGGACCACCAAGGAAGTCCCAAAATATTTGCATTTTTCAAAGAAGCAGAACCCAGCCAGGGATGATACTCATCCAATAATGACTTTCCAGTCAGGGTGATGGAGGAACTGCAGAAGGAAGGGAGCATAATGAAAATGGGACACGGAGATTTTCTTACCAAGCACTCCTTCATTCACAACTTAGGGCAGCTGACCTGCCCTCTGCAGAGATTCTGGGTGGAGATGCTTCCACAGGTTCTAGGCAGCTGGGCTCCTGGAAGCTGTACACCAGGAGCAGCTCCTCAGCAGGTGTTAGATACCGCTTGAGACTCATTACACTCTCCAAAGCTCCTGAGATCACCAGGCAGAGTTGCCTCAGGCAATGTTTAGAGACAGAAGGACTGTCCTTCCAGGCTAACCTCTATGATCACAGATTCAGATTCTGTCTCCCTGTTAAACACTACAAAAGAATGCTGCAGCTAAGTGGTTATTGGGCTCTGGCTTCACGATGAATGAGTTTCACCTCCTAGAACCCATCCACCCTCTCAGTGCCTCGATTCTTCCATCTCTTAAATGGGAATAATAATGGTAGTACCTAGCTCACAGGGTGTTCTGTGAATCACAGTCCTAAGGCAATGGCACCCCACTCCAGTACTCTTGCCTGGAAAATCCCATGGACGGAGGAGCCTGGTAGGCTGCAGTCCATGGGGTCACTAAGAGTCCGACACAACTGAGCAACTTCACTTTCACTTTTATGCATTGGAGAAGGAAATGGCAACCCACTCCAGTGTTGTTGCCTGGAGAATCCCAGGGATCGGGGAGCCTGGTGGGCTTCCGTCTATGGGGTTGCACACAGTCGGACATGACTGTAGTGGCTTAGCAGCAGTATCATTACTTATTGTTAATTATTAGTAGTAGCAACACTTCTTCAAAATTGTTAATGAATCCCAGTATGTCCAAATAAACAGATTTTTTAAGGGCTCCAGTAGACTAGCAGTATGGAGGCAATATCTGTACAGGGAAGAGTGGAGGGTTTTGGCCTCACTGTCTGGGTTTGCATCCAGGATGGCCACTTAGGAGCTGTGTGCCTTTAGACAAGTTATTTAACCTCCCTGAGCTATTCTTTCCTCATATTTCAAGTGAAAGTAATAATAGAACACATTTCACTACCTGGAAGGAGGCTGGGCCAGGCTTTCTAAAGCCAGCGCATCTGGGCTGTGCAAAGGGGCTGGCAGTAAGGGAGTACTCCTATGAGTACTGGTGCCTTAGAATACTACCAGGATAATTGCATTATCGTATATAGTAACAGCGCCTACCTCAAAGGGCTGTTTGGAGGAGTGAGCGCTTGCAGAGGGCTTTACCACAGTGCCTGGCAACAACTGTGCCATTTTGGTTACTCTTATCCCCGCTTTGTAGATGAGGAAATTGAGGCCCAGAGAGGTCAAGAGACAGAACGCCCGCGGCACGCAGCTGGTCGTGGCTGGGCTGACTCTGGAATCCAGGGTTCCGCAAGGTGCCTCGCAGCTGCCCAGCCGGGAACTAGACCGCTCCGCTCCCTGCCCTCCCCACCCCACCCCGGAAGGCACCCTGGGAACGGAAAGCTGGCGGCCTGCCAAGTCCCAGGGGCCCTAGAGTCCTGGAGCCCTGCCCCCGCTCCACCCTCCCCCATCCCCAGAACAAAGTACACTCGGCCGCGGGAACATTCCAGCCCCCACAAGGCCAGGCGGGGCAGCCACCGCCCCTGCCCCCTCCACCCCTCCCGGGGGGCGGCGCAGGGCGTCTGCCGCCGCGGCCCGGGCCCCTGCCCGGCGCCCTCCCGGCCTCCGCGCCAGCCGAGTATGCACAAGCAATTGCATCGGAGGAATTCTGCCTTCTCTTCCTTCGCCGTCGGGACACAACGCTGAAAAGGCGTGGGACGCGGAGGGCGGAGCAGATGCCTGGCCGGGCGCGGGTCCCCGCGGGCGCAGAGCCGGAGCCACGTTCTCCGCGGCGCCAGCGCTGGGCAGAGCCGGCTCCGGGGGCGCACTGGGCCCCCCGCCTCGCTTTACTTCTTTATGAGAAATTAATACATGCTTTTGTTAAAAAAAAAAAAAAAGGACAAGTAGAACTAGGAGAAAGCTTTCCATTTATCCTACCACTCTGAGACAATTGCTATTAATTTTGGTTATGTCCTTGCAGAGTTATGTACACAAAAACACACAATGTAGATTGACATGAAAGGGATCATGCTGTTATTGTTTGTTTTTAAAGTAACAGACTTTAGGTTTTAGAGCAGTTTTAGGTTTACAGCAAATTGAAGAGAGTGCAGTTTCTCTGTTCGCCTCCATCCCCCTGCCCCAGACACACCATTTTCCATTATGAGTAATGTCTTGTGTTGATGTGGTACTTTTGTTACAATTGATGGGCCAATATTGATACACTATTATGAACTAAAAATCCATAGCTTAGTTAAGGTTCACTCTTTGTGCTGCAAACGTTCCAAGTTTTGATAAAGGCATAACTTCTCATGTAACCACCACAACAGTACCACATAGAATCATTTTACTACCGTAAAAATCCCACATGCTCTACTTATTATTCATCTGTCCCCCGAGACCCCTTGCAGCCATTGATCTTTTTACTGTTTCTCTAGGTGTTTTCTAGAATGCCTTATCATTGGAGTCACACATAAGTAGCCTTTTCAGGAGGGCTTCTTCCACTAAACAGTATTCTTTTCAGCCTCCTTGTCTTTTCATAGATTAATAACTCATTGCTTTTTATGGCTGAATAATATTCCATTGTATGAATGTACCACTGTTTGTTTATCCATTTACCTCTGGAAGAACATCTTGGTTGCTCCCGGTTTGGGGCCGTTATAAATAGGCTGCTGTAAACATTCATGTGTAGGTTTATTACACTGTTTTCTAACTTGCTTTTTTCAGTTACCTTATGACTGGCTTTTGGTGTTATAAATATAGATGTCTATCATCCCTGGTGGCTTAGACGATAAAGCATCTGTCTACAATGTGGGAGACCTGGGTTCGATCCCTGGGTTGGGAAGTTCCCTAGAGAAGGAAATGGCAACCCACTCCAGTACTCTTGCCTAGAAAATCCCATGGATGGAGGAGCCTGGTGTCCATGGGGTCGCAAAGAGTCAGACACGACTGAGCGACTTCACTTCACTATCATCATTTTAAGGCTACACATGGTTCTATCACAGTTTATTTAACCAGCTCTTTTGTTGATCATATAGAGTGTTGTCTCTAACCTCATAAATCTTCTCTAATTACTTGGCCTACAGTTGAATGTATCTTGTCGTTAAGGCTTGGCTGAGTCCTGTGTTCAAATCCTGGCTATTCCACGTACTTACTGAGTGATCCTGGGCCAAGTTTTTAATTCCCTATGACTTGGTGAAACCTGTGAAATGGAAACAGCTCTTATAGTTTGTTATGTATTGCACACGTCTTATGTGTCCTGAGCTAGGCAATGTGGAAATTTTCAAAGAGTAAATCATATGTGTGATCTTACCCTCAAGGAACTTTGACTCAGCTCCTGATAGGGGGATAATGCAAAGCAGAGTAATACTCATTCTTTATGCTGTTTTCTCTGTGCCAGACACTGCTGTGGAGCTAGAAAAAGCAGGGTTGGCATTTGAACAGATGCCTGGTTCTAACTACCATACTACCCTGCCTCTCTGTACATATAATTCCAATACAAAACAAGATGGGTCCTAAGAAAGTGGAGGATCACGGCATCCAGTCCCATCTGCTGCTGCTGCTAAGTCGCTTCAGTTGTGTCCAACTCTGTGCGACCGCATAGACGGCAGCCCACCAGGCTCCCCCGTCCCTGGGATTCTCCAGGCAAGAACACTGGAGTGGGTTGCCATTTCCTTCTCCAATGCATGAAAGTGAAAAGTGAAAGTGAAGTCGCCCAGTTGTGTCCGACTCTTAGTGACCCCATGGACTGCAGCCCATCAGGCTCCTCCGTCCATGGGATTTGCCAGGCAAGAGTACTGGAGTGGGGTGCCATCGCCTTCTCTGTCCGGTCCCATCACTTCATGGCAAATAGATGGGGAAACAGTGGAAACAGTGGCTGACTATTTTTCTGGGCTACAAAAACCACTGCAGATGGTGATTGCAGCCATGAAATTAAAAGACGCTTACTCCTTGGAAGGAAAGTTATGACCAACCTAGACAGCATATTGAAAAGCAGAAATATTACTTTGTCAACAAAGGTCCATCTAGTCAAGGCTATGGTTTTTCCAGTAGTCATGTATGGATGTGAGAGTTGGACTATAAAGAAAGCTGAGCGCAGAAGAATTGATGCTTTTGAACTGTGGTGTTGGAGAAGACTCTTGAGAGTCCCTTGGACTGCAAGGAGATCCAACCAATCCATTCTAGAGGAGATCAGTCCTGGGTGTTCATTGGTAGGACTGATGTTGAAGCTGAAACTCCAATACTTTGGCCACCTGATGCGAAGAGTTGACTGATTGGAAAAGACCCTGATGCTGGGAAAGATTGAGGGCAGGAGGAAAAGGGGATGAGAGAGGATGAGATGGTTGGATGGTGTCACCGACTAATGGACTTGGGTTTGGGTGGACTCCGGGAGTTGGTGATGGACAGGGAGACCTGGCGTGCTGCGGTTCATGGGGTTGCAAGGAGTCAGACATGACTGAGCGACTGAACTGAACTGAACTGAAGAAAGTGGAGATGAACAAATGTGAGAATACAAGGGACCCAGTGATAGCTTCCACCTGGGCACACCAGGCAAGACTTTTATGTTAAAATCCATTCTCTTAACACCAGAAAAGCTTATCTACACCAGGCCCAGCCCCAAGCACCAAAAGAATAAAGAGGCAAATAAAACCAGTGGGGAGCATATAATCTGGTGAGAGAGGGAACAAAGTCAACATGCAAATGTCAAATGACAGATTGTGATACAAGTCACAAGGAAGTACTGGCTGCTGTGTTGGATACAGGAGGGTATAGCAGGGGCTTGTCTTAAGGTGGTCTGGGAAGGTGCCTGGAAAGAGGTGACCTTGAAACACAGGAAACCGTGGGGTGAGCAATCAGCCACATGAGGAGCTGTGTGGAATATTAGAGCAGCAAGAACAAGTGAAGACATGCAGATAGAAGCGGGTGTTGGGTATGTGCTGAATTCTGTCAGAAGCTAGTATGGGAGGAGCTTGGGAAGCAAGGGAAAAATGACTAAAGATGAAGTTGCAGAGTAGAAATGGACTGCTTTCTAAGAACTTTCCAACTTAAAAGAACTCATGAGAGTGGCTGGGCAGCCTGCGACCAGAGGACCTATTCTGTGTGCAGCTGTTAGGGACCAGGCTCCGCACTCGGCTGCTCACATAGTACTGTATTTGACCATTCCGACAACCTACTCTACAGGTGAGGAGACTTAGGCTTGAGTTTTATTCCAGGTGCAGCAGGAACCCATTGAATGATTTTAAGCAAAGCAGCATGGCTGGGTTGATATGGTAACAAGATCTGGCTGGTTGCTCTGTGAGACTTGGTGTGCAGGTTTGCAAGGGAGGAACAGAGGGACAAGTGAAGGGACTGTGCAGTCAACCAGGTAAGAGAGAAGGGGAGGGAGAGGGTAGGAGGGAAAAAGAGAGAGGGAGGGAGAGAGACAGTTGGGCTATCATGATGCCCCTGGACGACAGAGAGTGAGCTGGATCTGTCTGAGCCATTTGAAGTTGAAAGGAGGTGTTGATGGATTGGTAAGTAGAGGAAGGGAGCTGGTATATGCTCATTGTAAATAATTCAAGAAAATATAGAGAAGAAACCATTTAAAATTATCTAAAAGCCAACTTCCCAGAGAGAACTTCTATTGACTTGCATCAGAACATCCTTCTGACCATCTTTCTATATCCAGATAGGATAAATAAATGGGCTTTTTCAGTTGTAAAACAACAAACAACGATCCACTCAAGCTAACTTATGTAACAAGGACTGTGCTGTGAGGAGTCAGGGGTATCTCCCAGAATTGCAGTCACTGATGCTTCATAACACCCGGAAGCAGTGCAGAAAGCCAGGAATTCAGGCGCCTCTCTTTCCTCTCCTTCACTCTGCCTGCCTGCTCTTGTCTTCTCAGCATTTTGGTTGATTAAAAGGCACATAATCTGCCGTAAGTTCCTTCCCTGACTTGGTATCTCTCTCCTCACATCAAGTACCTAACAAGGGTGAGCTGACGTCACTCTGCCAGAGATCCCATTTGCTGGAAGCGGACATGGGATCCAGTGTACTAGTGATGCGATGGCCCACCTTTATAACATACAGATGCAGGTAGGATGTTAGGTGATGGGAGGATGAGGAAGTGCCCTAGGTTGCTTCTTTTATCTCAAGGAAGGGCTTCCCTGGTGGCTCAGATGGTAATGAGTGAGGTTGTCGGTGAGAAGCTGAGAGCAGAGTGGGGACAGGTATGGGAGGTTTCTCACAAGATGAGATGAAATAGTTATCTCTGAGAGCAGAGATGTGAATTTATAAGGATTAATACTGATGGCCCACTTGAGATTTGTGGTCATGAATTTGAAGAGAGATAAGTGAGTGTAATTGTGTGTTCCTCCAGCCACTTCTGGCTGCTCAGGCTTGGGTGTGAGGTGCAGGAAATTAGCTTTTACCATTTTTCAGGCAATAAGATGAGGAAGAGTAGAGCAAGGAGGGAGTAAAGTGATGGACTGTGGAATCTAAACGGATAATGCAGAAAATGAGGAGATGAGCAAAGTGATGGACCCTGAAAGTGCTGAGGAGTCTCCCTGGGGTTGAAGAATTATTTGAATCAGGGTAAAAGAGTAAGACAGCTGGAAAGATTGGAGGAAATGGCCAAAGAGTGGGATGCTGGAAACTAATTTTAAAGGTAGTAACAGTGTCTATAGTTTTTCCAGTGGTCATGCATGGATGTGAGAGTTGGACTGTGAAGAAGGCTGAGCACTGAAGAATTGATGCTTTTGAACTGTGGTGTTGGAGAAGACTCTTGAGAGTCCCTTGGACTGCAAGGAGATCCAACCAGTCCATTCTGAAGGAGATCAGCCCTGGGATTTCTTTGGAAGGAATGATGCTAAAGCTGAAACTCCAGTACTTTGGCTACCTCATGCGAAGAGTTGACTCATTGGAAAAGACTCTGATGCTGGGATGGATTGGGGGCAGGAGGAGAAGGGGACGACAGAGGATGAGATGGCTGGATGGCATCACAGACTCGATGGACATGAGTTTGAGTGAACTCTGGGAGTTGGTGATGGACAGGGAGGCCTGGTGTGCTGTGATTCATGGGGTCGCAAAGAGTCGGACACAACTGAGTGACTGAACTGACTGAACAGTGTTATTGATGACAGTCAAGGGTATGACCACGGCAGCCAACGGAGGTTGCGTGGAGGACGAAATAGTTGGAGATGAAGAAATCAGGAACCTAAGATGCCAGCCTCTCACCTGGCCCCTAGGGGTTTTCACCTGGTGATATTCACATCTCTTGTGTAGTCCCTCTCACATTCAATAGACCTGATTTGTATAACTAATGACTGTGTAGGACTTTCAAGGTTAGGTTGTAAAAGACTTACAGCTTCTGTCTCTTGGGAGAAGCCAGCTGCTACTCAAGGTGCAAGAACTTTCTCTATGTGGCAAGAACCAACCAATGCTCACTTGCCAGGCATGTTTCTGAGCCACCTTGCAAGGCAGCCTTTCTGTCCTGGTGAAGCCTTTGGATGACTGTGACACCTCCAGCAGACAGACCGCACATCCTCAGAGACTGTAAACCAGAATCACTGTCTAAGGTACTTCTGAGTTCTTGACCCAGAGAAACTGCACGAGATAATAAATGCTTTTGTTTGAAGTCTTGTGCTAATTTATCACATGCTAGCAAAGTAATGCTCAAAATTCTCCAAGCCAGGATTCAGCAGTACATGAACCGTGAACTTCCAGATGTTCAAGCTGGATTTAGAATAGGCCGGGGAACCAGAAATCAAATTGCCAACATCCATTGGATCATCAAAAAAACAAGAGAGTTCCAGAAAAATATCTACTTCTGCTTTATTGACTACGCCAAAGCCTTTGACTGTGTGGATCACAACGAACTGTGGAAAATTCTGAAAGAGATGGGAATACCAGACCACCTGACCTGCCTCCTGAGAAATCTGTATGCAGGTCAAGAAGCAACAGTTAGAACCAAACATGGAACATCAGACTGGTTCCGAAAAGGGAAAGGAGTACGTCAAGGATGTATATTATCTCCCTGCTTGTTTAACTTATATACAGAGTACATCAAGAGAAACGCTGGGCTGGACAAAGCACAAGCTGGAATCAAGATTGCCGGGAGAAATATCAATAACCTCAGATATGCAGATGACACCATCTTTATGGCATAAAGGGAAGAAGAACTAGAGAGCCTCTTGATGAAAGTGAAAGAGGAGAGTGAAAAAGTTGGCTTAAAACTCAACATTCAGAAAACGAAGATCATGGCACCAGGTCCCATCACTTCATGGCAAATAGATGGGGAAACAGCAAGAGACTATTTTTGGGGGCTCCAAAATCACTGCAGATGGTTACTGCAGCCATGAGATTAAAAGACACTTGCTCCTTGGAAGAAAAATTATGACCAACCTAGACATCCATTAAAAAGCAGAGACATTACATTGCCGGCAAAGGTCTGTCTAGTCAAAGCTATGGTTTTTCCAGTAGTCATGTATGGATGTGAGAGTTGGACTGTGAAGAAAGCTGAGCGCCGAAGAATTGATGCTTTTGAACTGTGGTGTTGGAGAAGACTCTTGAGAGTCCCTTGGACTGCAAGGAGATCCAACCGGTCCATCCTAAAGGAGATCAATCCTGAATATTCATTGGAAGGACTGATGCTGAAGCTGAAAATCCAATACTTTGGCCACCTGATGTGAAGAACTGATTCACTGGAAAAAAATCCTGATGCTGGGAAAGATTGAAGGAGGGAGGAGAAGGGGATGGCAGAGGATGAGATGGTTGGGTGGCATCACCAACTCAATAGGCATGAATTGAGTAAACTCCGGGAGTTGGTGATGGTCAGGGAGGCCTGGTGTGCTGCAGTCTATGGGGTCGGGAAGAGTTGGACGTGACTGAGTGACTGAACTGACTGACTGACTACACATAAATAGATAAGTAACACGGAACCCAGAAAGCTAGGATGTTGTATAAGTCTTGACAGATGCTGGTTGAAAAATAGTTAGGTTCTACTGATGGAGAGGGGGCTTCCCTCATAAGCTCAGTTGGTAAATCATCTACCTGCAATGCAGGAGACCTGGGTTCGATTCCTTGGTTGGGAAGATCCCCTGGAGAAGGAAATGGCAACCCCTTATAGTATTCTTGCCTGGAGCATCCCATGGACAGAGGAGCCTGGCGAGTTACAGTCCATGGGGTCGCAAGAGTCAGACATGACTTAGTGACTAAACCACCACCACCAATAATGGAGAGAGAGCTGAGAGCCAAGCCTTAAGTCTTCAAGGAGTAAGGCAGAGTAGCCAGCAGGCTGGGAAAGACTTCAAGAGGAATAGCGGTGGTATAGTCTAAGGACACAACTTCAAGGGAATGGTGATTTGTAGGGAAAAGAAAGGAATAAGTCTAGAAAAGGTAAAGAAGAGCAGAGAGGACCCCCACCCTCCCAATGGGCCTATATAAGAGAAAAATCTGCTACACAAGAAAGAAAAACAACGTCCTCAGAGAGAACCAGATTTTAGTGTAAGCAAGAAGTGGAAATGAATGTTTGGAGAAAAAGTAGGAGATTTTGGGCATTTTGATAAGGTTGAACCATGAGTTTGAAAGTCAGAGTGGAAGAATGGGAGAAGTAGGAAGAATGGAAAGTTGAATTAGATTAAGGAGCTCACATCAGAGTCTGAGCAAGGATGGATATCCATCAATGGATTTTGAATTTTATTGCCTTTTCCATTGAAAATCTATCATTTGGTTATATGATTCTTCTTTATTCTGTCCATATGATAAGTTTTAATCATTAATTTTCAAATTTATACCAAACTTGCATTCTTGGACTAACACAAACTTTCACTATATATAATCTTTTGTATATGTTGTTGAGTTATTTTTCTGCTATTTTGTTTAGAGATTTTTGCACCTGTGTTCATTAGTGAGATTTGCTTAAACTGTTCCTTTCATTTATTATCCTTGTTTTAGTAATAAGGTTATGCTGATCTCAGAATTTGAGTTTGGGTATGTTTCCTGTTTTCTATATTCAGAAGAGTTTGTATAATTGTGGTATTTTTCTTTCTTAAATATTTATTAGAATTTGCCAGTTAAGCCATCTGGGATTGGAGTTTTCTTTGTTGGAAGATTTAAATCAGTAAATGAAATTTCTTTAATATATATAATATTATTCAGATTTTCTATTCCTGCTTTTGTTGGTTTTTGTAAGTGTTAATTTTCTAGAAACTTTCTCAATTCCCTTAAATTTTTAAATTTATTTGAAGGCATCAAGTTGTAACTTTATCATGTTTATAGAATCTGTAGCAATGTCCCTTTTTAAAATGACTAATATTGGTAATTCATGCCTTCTTTTTTTTCTTTATCAATTTTCCTAGGGGGTTTTATACTTTAATAATGTTTTCACAGAATAGTCTTTTGACTTTAATCAATCTTTTGTTGTAACTTGTCTTCTGTTGCATTAATTTCTGCTCTTATCTTTATCGATTCCTTTATACTTTTAAAAATATAATTTGTTGACGGACTTTCCTGGTGGTTCAGTGGTCAAGAATGCACCTGTCAATGCAGGGGGCACGAATTCGATCGCTAGTTTGGGAAGATCCCTCATTCTGCAGAGCTTGTGCTCTAAAGCCCTTGAGCCACAATTATTGAGCCCGTGTGCCACTACTACTCGGAGAAGGCGATGGCACCCCACTCCAGTACTCCTGCCTGGAAATCCCACGTACAGAGGAGCCTGGTGGGCTGCAGTCCATGGGGTCGTGAAGAGTCAGACACGACTGAGAGACTTCCCTTTCACTTTTCACTTTCATGCATTGGAGCAGGAAATGGCAACCCACTCCAGTGTTCTTGCCTAGAGAATCCCAGGGACAGGGGAGCCTGGTGGGCTGCCGTCTATGGGGTCACGCAGAGTCGGACACGACTGAAGCGACTTAGCCACTACTACTGAAGCCCCATGTGCTCAGAGCCTGTGCTCGGCAATAAAAGAAGCCACCACCATGAGAAGCCTGTACCCCACAGGGAAGAGCAGCCCCTGCTCACCACAGCTAGAGAAAGCCCTCACGTAGCAACGAAGACCCACTGCAACCAAAAAAAAAAAAATATATATATATATATGTGTGTGTGTGTGTTTGTGTGTGTTTATTGAAACATACAGTTACCATATGACACAGAACACCACTTCTAAATATACCCAAGAGAAATGGAAACATATGTTCACACAAAAAATTGTACATGAATGTTCATAGCAGCATTAGTCATAATGCCTCCGAATGGAAACAACCCAAATGCTACCAACTGATAAATGGAAAAACAAAATGTGGTATATCCATACTGTATAAGTCTGCTAGGGCTGCCACACTGGGTGGCTTAAGTAACAGAAATGTATTTTCTCACAGTTCTGGAAGCTGGAAGTCCTTGATCAAGGTTTGGCACTTTTTGCTGTCTCCTGATCTCTCACGCTTTGTCTTTCCAGGGGATGCTTTCTCCTCATGTCCTCACAGGACCCTTTCTCTGTTCATGTGCATCCTTGGCGTCTCTTTTTCTTATAAGGGCACCAGTCCTATTGAATTAGGCCCCTACTCTTATGACTTCATTTAACCTTCAGTTCAGTTCAGTCGCTCAGTCATGTCCGACTCTTTGCGACCCCATGAGTCGCAGCACACCAGGCCTCCCTGTCCATCACCAACTCCCGGAGTTCACTCAGACTCACGTCCATCGAGTCAGTGATGTCATCCAGCCATCTCATCCTCTGTCGTCCCCTTCTCCTCCTGCCCCCAATCCTTCCCAGCATCAGAGTCTTTTCCAATGAGTCAACTCTCCGCATGAGGTGGCCAAAGTACTGGAGTTTCAGCTTTAGCATCATTCCTTCCAAAGAAATCCTAGGGCTGATCTCCTTCAGAATGGACTGGTTGGATCTCCTTGCAGTCCAAGGGACTCTCAAGAGTCTTTTCCAACACCACAGTTCAAAAGCATCAATTCTTCATCGCTCAGCTTTCTTCACAGTCCAACTCTCACATCCATATATGACCACAGGAAAAACCATAGCCTTGACTAGATGAACTTTTGTTGGCAAAGTAATGTCTCTGCTTTTGAATATGCTATCTAGGTTGATCATAACTTTCCTTCCAAGGAGGAAGCATCTTTTAATTTCATGGCTGCAGTCACCATCTGCAGTGATTTTGGAACCCCAAAAAATAAAGTCTGACACTGTTTCCACTGTTTCTCCATCTATTTCCCATGAAGTGATGGGACTGGATGTCATGATCTTCGTTTTCTGAATGTTGAGCTTTAAGCCAACTTTTTCAGTCTCCACTTTCACTTTCATCAAGAGGCTCTTTAGTTCCTCTTCACTTTCTGCCATAAGGGTGGTGTCATCTGCATATCTGAGGTTATTTATATTTCTCCTGGCAATCTTGATTCTAGCTTGTGCTTCTTCCAGTCCAGCGTTTCTCATGATGTACTCCGCATATAAGTTAAATAAGCAGGGTGACAATATACAGCCTTGACGTACTCCTTTTCCTATTTGGAACCAGTCTGTTGTTCCATGTCCACTTCTAACTGTTGCTTCCTGACCTGCATACAGATTTCTCAAGAGGCAGGTCAGGTGGTCTGGTATTCCCATCTCTTTCAGAATTTTCCACAGTTTATTGTGATCCACACAGTCAAAGGCTTTGGCATAGTCAATAAAGCAGAAATAGATGTTTTTCTGGAACTCTCTTGCTTTTTCCATGATTCAGCAGATGTTGGCAATTTGATCTCTGGTTCCTCTGCCTTTTCTAAAATCAGCTTGAACATCAGGAAGTTCACGGTTCACATATTGCTGAAGCCTGGCTTAGAGAATTTTGAGCATTACTTTACTAGCATGTGAGATGAGTGCAATTGTGCAGTAGTTTGAGCATTCTTTGGCATTGCCTTTCTTTGGGATTGGACTGAAAACTGACCTTTCCCAGTCTTGTGGCCACTGCTGAGTTTTCCAAATTTGCTGGCATATTGAATGCAGCACTTTCACAGCATCATCTTTCAGGATTTGAAAGAGCTCAACTGGAATTCCATCACCTCTACTAGCTTTGTTCGTAGTGATGCTTTCTAAGGCCCACTTGACTTCACATTCCAGGATGTCTGGCTCTAGGTCAGTGACTACATCATCGTGGTTATCTGGGTCGTGAAGATCTTTTTTGTACAGTTCTTCTGTGTATTCCTGCCACCTCTTCTTAATATCTTAATATCATTTAACCTTAATTCCTCCTAAAACCCCAGCTTCCAAATAAGTTTCTTTGAGGGTTACAGTGTCAGTGTATGAATTTGGGAGGAACGCAATTTAGTCCAGGATAATATTGTTGCATGTTTGTTAATTTTCATTGCTATATAGAAATTTTTTGTGAGAATGTACTATATTTTATTTACCTCCACTACTGTTGATGGACTTTTGGCTAGTTTCTAACTTGAGGTTATGATGAATAGTGTTTCTATGAGCATTCTATGTCTTTTGGGTAAACATTAACATTTCTGTTGGATATACCTAAGAATTGGTAGGTTGATAAGTATCCTTATTTTCAGCTTTACTGCTGCTGCTAAGTCGCTTCAGTCGTGTCCGACTCTGTGCGACCCCATAGGCGGCAGCCCACCAGGCCCCACCGTCCCTGGGATTCTCCAGGCAAGAATACCGGAGTGGGTTGCCATTTCCCTCTCCAATGCATGGAAGTGAAAAGTGAAAGTGAAGTCGCTCAGTCGTGTCCGACTCTTAGCGACCCGATGGACTGCAGCCCACCAGGCTCCTCCATCCATGGGATTTTCCAGGCAAGAGTACTGGAGTGGGGTGCCATTGCCTTCTCCTTCAGCTTTACTAGATCTGGCCAAACAATTCTCCCATAGATTAACTTGCACTCTTACCAGGAGTTCTGCTTGTTTTACCTACAACTTTGTCAACAGTTGGTATTATCTGATTTTTTTTCTTTTCTTTTTTTTTTCAGTCACTTCTGGAGGTAGTGTGGAATATCTTATGATTTTAGTTTGTATTTCTGTCATTACTAATGAACTTGAGTACCTTTTCTGAGTTTATTGGCTGTTGGAATACAATTGATTGTGAAGTGCGTGTTCATTTTGTCATTTTGTTATCGATTTGTAGGGATTTTAAATACATTTTGACCAAATGAATACATCCTCTGTTATTGAAAATATCTTCTTACGCACTATAGCGTCCCATTTTACTCTCTTTCTACTAGCAAATACGTTTATTCTGAATACAGTCCAATTTATCATTTTCTTTATATAGTTAGCCTAGTATTTTGGTCCCATTTTAAAAGTCTTTGTATGCTACAAGATTGTAAAGATGTTCTCTTATGTTTTCATCTAAATGCTCGTTTTTTTGTTTTTTTTTAAATTCATATTTAGATCTGGAGTCTGTTGTGGTTATTTTTCATCTGTGATGTAAGATGGGGACCAACACTATTTTTTCCATTTGAGCATCCAGTTAGCACAAGACCAAATATTAAAAGAGTTTTCTTTCTCTAATGTACTACAGTATTACTTTTGCTATAAATTAGGTGACTTAATAAGTATGAATTGAATTCTGTTTATTGGTTTATTTGCCTTTGTTAGGATTGATATATTTTATCATTCTATTTTCATCTTCTATTAGCTTGAAAATTAAATACTTTTAAATTATTCTATTGGTGGTTACTTCAGTTATTATAAATGAAACTCTGGTTTATCAAAATCTAATATTACTAGGTAGTTTTACCTTCTTCCTAGATCTTGTAAGGAGTTTAAAATACTTTAACTCCATTTATCATCATCCCCAACTTATATATGATTTTTTAAATGCATTTTAATTCCATATGTATTTCAAACCTCATAAGACATTATTATTGTTTTTGACAATCAGTAATCAACTAGATTTATCTATAGTGAAGTGAAGTCGCTCAGTAGTGTCCTACTCTTTGCGACTCCATGGACTGTAGCCTATCAGGGTCCTCTGTCCATGGGATTCTCCAGGCAAGAATACTGGAGTGGGTTGCTATTTCCTTCTCCAGGGGATCTTCCCAACCCAGGGTTCGAACCCAGGTATCCCGCATTGGGGGCAGACACTTTACCGTCTGAGCCACTGGGGAAGATCTCCAGATTTATCTATAGACCTGCTTATTTTGTTGTTCTTTATTTCTTCCTGTGTCTCTGTACTTCCGTCGATGCCTTTTCCATCTGCCTAATGAACACCCTTTAATGTTTACTTTGAGTCAAATCTATGTGAATTCTCTTGGTTTTTATTTGTCTGAAAGTCTTTTTTTATTTCATCTTCAATCTTGAAGAGTGTTTCTGCTGGGTATAGTATTTTAGTACTCTGATGGTATTACCACACTGTGGTAATTTTAGACTTCATTGTTTTGTTAAGATTTAATGTCATAATTATTGCTTCTTTGAATGGAATCTGTTTATTCTCTGTTATAAGATTTTCTTTGTGCTTGAGTTTATGATTTGTCTAGATGTGGTTCTCTTTTTTTGAATCTTCTTTGGGAGTTGGTAGGAATTCTTGTATCTGTGACTTGATATCTTTAATCAATTTGGAAAATTCTCGGCCATTATCTCTTCCGGTATTGTTTCTGCCTCATTTCTCCCTGGTGGCTCAGATGGTAAAAAATCTGCCTGCAATACAGGAAGCCTGGGTTCGTTTCCTGGGTTGGGAAGATATCCTAGAGAAGGAAATGGCTATCCACTCCAGTATTTTTGCCTGGAGAATCTCATGGACAGAGGAGCCTGGCAGGGTACAGTGTATGGGGTCACAAAGAGTCAGACACAAATGAATGACTAACACTTTTACACATGGAACTCCATTATACATATATTAGGCCTTCCTAATGTATTGGAGAAGGCAATGGCACCCCACTCCAGTACTCTTGCCTAGAAAATCCCATGGACAGAGGAGCCTGGTGGGCTGCTGTCTATGGGGTCGAATAGAGTTGAACACGACTAAAGTGACTTAGCAGTAGCAGCAGCAATGTATTGTTGCTTTCATTTCCACATTTTATTTACTTTGGACTGTTTGTGCAATCTGGATATTTCTTCAGTTCTGTTTATTAAGTACATTAATTTTCTCCTTAGGTTTGTCTAATCCTACCATTAATTCCATACATTGAGTTTTTGTTTGTCAATTATGGTATTTTTCATCATATCTAGAATTTCTCCTTTGTCCTTTTCATGGTTTCTAGTTCTTTGATGAAGTTTTGAGGGAATACAAAGAGTTACTCAGTGCATTGTCAAGCAGGTAGACTCTTGCCCTAAGACTGGCTTTGAAATCATTGGAGAAACTGGAATATGGACAGTGCCCTATAGACCAGCAAAAAGCGTCTTGGTTTACGAATGGAAGTTTCAAGATACTCTGATTGAAACGGGTAAAAATGAATCTGCTCAATGGTCTATATTGCATGTTGTTTGCCCCCACGTTTGAGTTTTTACTAACTTACGGGAAGTTGTCAATGGCCCAAACTTATGGTTAGGCAGAAGGACAATGGAAGATGGGCCCAAGAAAGAGATGCCCATATGGGGCACAGCCCTATGGAAGTCATCTTGGGAATTTGAAGGGTGCAATTAAAATAGGACATATTGATGACCATCTGTGGTTATTCACTTTTCCCATCACTTCATGGGAAATAGAAGGGGAAACAATGGAAACAGTGGCAGATTTTTGGGGGGCAGGGGCCCCAAATATCACTGCAGATGGTGACTACAGCCGTGAAATTAAAAGACACTTGCTCCTTGGAAGAAAAGCTATGGCCAAGCTAGACAGCTTATTAAAAAGCAGAGACATTACTTTGCCAACGAAGGTCTGTCTAGACAAAGCTATAGTTTTTCCAGTAGTCATGTACGAATGTGAGAGTTGGACTATAAAGAAAGCTGAGTGCCAAAGAATTGATGCTTTTGAACTGTGGTGTTGGAGAAGACTCTTGAAAGTCCCTTGGACAACAAGGAGATCCAACCAGTCCATCCTAAAGGAAATCAGTCCTAAATATTCATTGGAAGGACTGATGCTGAAGCTGAAACTTCAATACTTTGGCCACCTGATGCGAAGAACTGACTCATTGGAAAAGACCCTGATGCTGGGAAAGATTGAGGGCAGGAGGAGAAGGGGATGACAGAGGATGAGATGGTTGGATGGCATCACCAACTCAATGGACATGAGTTTGAGTAAACTCGGGGAGTTGGTGATGGACAGGGAGGCCTGGCGTGCTGCGATTCATGGGGTTGCAGAGTCGGACACGACTGAGCAACTGAACTGAACTGAACTAATGACCATCTTATTTGTGCTCCATAAAGGTGACTGAGTGATGACACTTAGAGATAAATACTGTTGAAAGAAGATTTATTAACTTACATTTCCAGAGGGGAGGGGGCTTGTTATGCCATACAGGGCCACTAGGAGAAGCACCAGTGTTGGTCAGCAGATAGAAAGAAGCAAAGGGAATATATAGGTCACAGCCTTTATTCCCTTGGGAAATGCAAGGGAAATGCAACATAAATAGCTTAGGATTGGCTAGTTTGAAAAATTCCAATAAGTTTTGGAGCATTGGGAGTGTCTCTAGCAGTCTGGCACCTGAACCAGGCTACTTGGTCCATGGGATTTTCCAAGCAAGAATACTGGAGTAGGTTGCCATTTCCTTCTCCAGAGGATCTTCCCAAACCAGGGATCGAACCCAGGTCTCCCACATTGTAGACAGACGCTTTACCGTCTGAGCCACTGCTGCTGCTGCTGCTAAGTTGCTTCAGTCATGTCTGACTCTGTGTGACCCCATAGACTGCAGCCCACCAGGATCCCCCGTCCCTGGGATTCTCCAGGCAAGAACACTGGAGTGGGTTGCCATTTCCTTTGAGCCACCAGGGAAGTCCAATTGCTATAAAACTTCTCACCAAAACCTCCTAGGTTGGGACACACCCCATTTTGAAAGGCAGGGGCTCATTGCCTGGCAAAGCAATAAAGCTCTTCTTTTTCACTTCACCCAAAACTCTGTCTCTGAGATCTGATTTGGCACCAGTGCACAGAGGTCAAGTGTTTTGGCATCACATAGCTATCTGCAATCTCTAGTTATCTTGTTGGTAGACAGAACAGTTCTTACTGGCATTTCATGCCTCAGAGGGTACAAGAAGTATATATCTAAATTCAGCCAGTATCTGCCTTTATGAAGCTCCCATATCCATTTGTTTCATGGACCAAAGTGGCCACCGCAAGTGAGCATGCCAGGATATCTACTTGCTGGCTCCAGTGACGTTCTGATCATGAAACTGTGTGTCCTTAGATTCTATATTTGTCTGTTTGGCATCCATTAATGCAGGGCCAAACTAAGCACGTTGTTTATATTTCTCTTTTGATCCAGAGTCCATACCCTACATCATCACCTCTTTATCTCACTCTCTCACATCAAATGAATATTTCCCCTGATATATCCCAGCGTCAGGTGCCAGACTACTAGAGAAAGGAAAGGCTACCCACTCCAGTATTCTGGCCTAGAGAATTCCATGGATTATACAGTCCATGGGGTCGCAAAGAATTGGACAGGACTGAGCGACTTCCACTGTCCACTATCTCCTGATCAATACTGGTGCTTCTCCTAGTGGCCCTGTATGGCATAACAAGCCCCCTCCCCTCTGGAAATGTAAGTGATAAAATCTCCTTTCAACAGTATTCATCTCTAGTTCAAGGATGGGGTTGCTGACAAGATTAGGGTGTGTATGCAGGGCCTGCATTACTTGAATCTTATCTCAGGTGGTCTAATTTTGATGAGCTTCTCTGACTCCTTTAGTCTTGCTCAGGTGGTTTCTTAGCTGCTCCTTCCTTATCTTTGCATCCCCTCCCTTCCCCTACTGGCAACTCTTGGAAACTGTCCTTTGGAATCCAGGGAAGACCATGGAGGCTGGAGTCTGTTCCTTACAAACAAGCAGGGGACAGAGAATTCTGTGCCCAGGAACCCCACAGGGTCCTGCTTGGTTTCATATGGGGAAGATTCCTTGGGAGGAAGGCAAATGGGACTGATACTGGTAGTACTGGAAGGCTACAAATGGGTTCTAACAAGACCACTTATTCTGGGCTGGGCTTTGATTACCCAGCTGTAGTTGCAAATACTCAAAGTACCGTAAAAGAACTGGAACAGACATGCTGTTATTGAATGCAAGTTCATGTGCCTGTTAATGTACAGTGAGACCAAACACACCAAAATGTTTGAGTTTGAAGCAGAGAAAGGTTTATTCCAGGGCCAACCAAGGAGAATGGGTGACTCTTGCTCAAAAATTCTGAATTCCCCAATGGTTTGGGGGGAGATGTTTCATAAGCAAAGCTTGATGTGAAGGCTGCAGGCTGTGTGACTTTCTTCTGATTGGTTGGTGATAAGGTAACAGGGTGATGCTCCAGGAATCCTGTGCTCGGCCTAAACTTACTACCTTCCATCTGGGTGGGTGCCTTAGTTCCTGCAGAACTCAAAGATGTTGTTATGTGTATTCCTTGAGGAGGAACCAGGACCCTGCCCCAAGACTGCACTACTGTTTCTTAACTGCTCCCCCCTTGTTTCTGCATTCCCTCCCTTCCCTGATTAGCAACTATTTGAACCTGCCCTTAGGAACTCTGGGAAGGTCATGGAGGCTAAATGAAGCCTATTTCCTACAAGCAAGAAATAGAGGACACAGAAAGGGTTTGCACCCGAGAGGCTTACAGGGTCTTGCTTGGTTTCAATAACAAGAGATGATATTGTTTCTTAGCACAGTTATACCAGATACCTGAAAAGGTGACACCATGTATTTCTGGGACCATTCCTGCTTTTGACAAGATCACAAAGAAATCTGCAAGCCTGAGTGATCTTGCCCTGGGACACATTTTGGTCATATGCTAGGAGACTCTAGTAATGTGCCAGAATCTTTTTACTCTTATTTTTCAGGTTACATCTGCTACAGTGTGATAATGATGTAAAATTGGCATTGTTGGTAAGATTTTAATAATGATATTGATGGTCAAATATGTTGGGAAATTGAGTTAAAAGCCCCACCCCCCACACTGGCTTTTCCAAAGGCTAGGCATATTCATGTTGGAATATTGATGTGTATATTGTATAAATGTTACACCTAATGTAGCTGCTCAGATAGGATTGATTGTTTTGTTATGTGGGAACTATGACCATAGGGTGGAGTGGGATGGGAGTGGAGGTGAGGGGATGGGGGGTGGTGGCCTCTGTTTATAAGAAAGAATTTATCTAGTCTTTGTTCAGAGTTCCTGGCACAGAGCTTCTAAAACCCTTGGAATTTCCCTAGAGATCAGAGTGTCTTTGTAATTCATGAGCTGTTGGATCACATCTGAGTTTATGCTAATAAGATGACTCAGGGTGAGCCTTTAGATAGCCTCAGGTTAGGGACTGGTTGAGCTTGTGGTATTAGCCTGACCTCTCAACCTCCAGGGAGGGGATGGGGCTTGGTCATGTGGCCAGTGATTTAATCAAGCTTGCCTATGTAATGACCAGCTTCCCAGGTGACTCAGTGGTAAAGAATCCACCTGCCAATACAGAAGATGCTGGTTCAATCCCTGGGTTGGGAAGATCCCCCAGAGGAGGAAATGGCAACCATTATTCTTGCTTGGGAAATGCCATGGACAGAGGAGCCTGGCGGGTACAGTCCATGGGTTTGCAAACATCAGGACATGACTTAGCAACTAAGCAACAAAGCAACAAATGTAATGACACCCCCAGCAAATTCTGAGACACTGAGCTCTGTGGAGCTTCCTGGTTGCTGAGCACATCTGTGTGCCAGGAGGCTTGTATCCCTGATTCCAGGGCAGAGGGCACAAAGCATTGTTTGGGGACTTCCCAAACCCCGCCTATGTCTCTCTCTTCATTTGGCTCCTCCTTTACAGTAAAACTGCAATCTTAAGTATTGTGCTTTCCCGAGTTCTATGAATCATTCTAGTGAAACATCAAACCGAGGGAATCATGGGAACCCTCGAATTTATAGCCAGTTGGGCAGAAGTACAGGTGGACTGGGGACTCCCCCAGGTGTGGCTGGTGTCTGAAGCGAGGACAGGTTTTTTTGGAACTGGCCCTGCTCTGACACCTGTGGCATTTGCTGCTAACTCCAGGTGGTCACCATCAGAACTGCATCTCTGGGTACCAGTTGGTGTCAGAGCAGATTCCAATTTTTATTCCATTCCCCAAAGGCTGGCAAAGACTCTACTCAGCTTCTCAGCCCCTCAAATTCCTTGCCTGGACTCATCTGGTGCCCACTGGGGCAAGGCAATGCCAAACTCTCAGCTTACCACTCTCGGTTTTCTTTTTCTGAATTTTGACCCACTACGTGTTCATTGTCTTGTTTAGATCTTCAGTCCTCCGATTAGATGCTTTTCATATTCTGTCCAGATTTTGTAATTTCTCAGTTTGGCCTGTGTAGCCAGTTTGTCCATTAATGGAAACATAAATCCCTCTTTTCATAGATTTTTTTAAACTTGTGGTTAAAAATACATATTAACATGAAGTTTATAATTTAAACCATTTTTAAGTGTACAATTCAGCGGCCTTTCGTGCATTTTCAGTGTTGTTCAGTCATCACCACGTACCTGGTTCCAGGTTAGTTCCCTAGTTTCAGTCGTCACCACTCCCCAATTCCACCTAGCTACATTTTCATCACCTCAGAAGGAACCCCCACGTCTGTCGCCAGTCTCTCTCCACCTGCTCTCCACCTGGCTCCTTGCAGCCATTCGTCTGCTTTCTGTCTCTGTGCATGTGCCTATTCTGGACACTTCACATGAATGGAATCACAGCATCGAGGTCTTTCGTGTCTGGCTTCTGTCACTTAGCATGTTTTCAAGGTCATGGATTTTTTTTTTTTACATGTGGTGTTTTCTTGTTTTCAGAATTTTCTGTAGTCACTGGTTTTGATTTCCTCTTTGACTCAGAAGGTGTTTAGAGACTGTTTCCTAGTTTTTATTCTATTTTTATTATTCATTGGTCACTTTTGGTGTACTATAGACAGAAAATATGACTGATTCTATTTCTGGCTTTTTGTAAATTATTTTGTTTACAGCCTATTGTACCATCAGCTTATACAAGTTTCATGAGGGCATGAAAATAAGATATGGTCTCAATATTCAGGGTATGTATATATCATATATATGCTCTATTTTCCTATTTAACCTGCTAGTTAGTGATCTCTCATCAATTTTATTAAATATATTATTCAAAATCTCTAAATCACAACTTATTTTTTTTCTGTCTGATTTGTCAAGATCTGAGACAGGTGAGGTAAAGCACCTTATTATACTTTTATTTCTGTACTTATTTCAGTATCATAATCTGTAAATTAGTCCTTTTAATTGTTATATTTTTACTTTGTTTTTCAGTGTTGTTATTTATTATAGCATTCCATAGTGTAAATTCAGCCTGTTATTATTAACAGAATTCTTGCCTGCTTTTCGTTTGTAATTCACACGCAATGTTTCTTCCCCCATTAATATCAGCCTTCCTGGGCTTTTTTGTTTTAGGCATATCTCTCATTGATAACATATAACTGTCTTTCATTTTCTTTTAAACAGAGAGTTTTTATTAGTTTTTCATCCCTGTAACAGATAGGTTTAGTCTACTTCTGTTGTCTTTCGTGTTCTCTGCTTTTGTGCTTCTGTGTGGCCTGTTTTTGTTGCTTTCTGGCAATCTGGAAGGTATTCAGAACACTTCTAGTTCCACTGGTGGTTACCTCTATAATTTTAAATAATATGTTTAATCACTATTTTTCAATTTTTTATCTTCAGAAGAGAAACAATATCATCTACATTCTCCTAAGAAAAATAAAGAACACTGGTGATTTAAACAGTATTCCTTGCAGCTGCTTTGGAAAGTTGTATGGCAATTCTTCAGAAAATTAAACAAAGAATTACCATATGACCCAGCAATTTCACTTCTGAGTATAGAAGTGAAAGTAGAAACTCTGACATATGTTTGTACAACCATGTTCATAGCAGCATTATTCACAATAACCCCAAAGCAGAAGCAGCCTGAGTGACCAGCAACAGATGAATGGACATACAAAATGTGGCTTCTGAATATTATTCAACCTTAAAAATGAAGGGAATTCTGACACATGGTACAACATGCGTGAACCTAGGAGATGTGCTCAGTGGATTAAGAAGCCAGTCACAAAAGGCAAACAGTGTAGGAGTCCTCATACAAGGTTCCTAAGGCAGTCAAGTCCCGAGAGACCGAAAGTGAGGCGGTGGTTGCCAGGGGCTGGAGCAAGAGGGATGCTGAGTTAGTGTTTACTGGGTACGAAGTTCCAGTTGGGAAGATGAAAAAAAGTTCTTGAGATGGATGATGGTGATAGGCTGTACAACAATGTGGATGTACTTAATGCCGCAGAATTGTATACATTATTAAATGGCTAAAATGGTAAATTTTATTTATGCATATGTTACCAAGATATACATAAACAAACAAACAAACACCAATCTCTTTTCCTTTGATTCCCTCCCATCTTCTTTTTAAATGACAATTTGAGATTCTTTCCCCCCATAACTTATTAGCAACAACAACATTTTTAGGGCTTTTTTTGTTGCTGTTCATAACTACAACCATAGCATTAATTGCTTGGTAAATAAAATCATTATAGCTACATATGCTTAATTATATCTTTAAATAGGTTTAATGCCCACCACCAGTCTTTTTATACCTCATTTCCCTCTATGTAAGTTCTTTTCTTTTTTCTTTACATGGAAAAACACTTTTTTTTTTGAAGTATAGTTGATTTACAATGCTGTAAATGTTAGTTTCAGGTGTATGGCAAAGTGATTCTGTTTGTAAGTTCTTAATTTATATTCATCTTTTGGGTTGTTTTTATCATGTCTTTGAATAGAGTGAGAGATTTCCTGACAATAGAGTGGATGATAAGAATGTTACTGTGCTGTCTTTGGAGGAGAGTCGTCCAGCCTGGGCCTGAAAACAGCTTTCCCACTGTTGCAGGCTCCCGGCTGAAGCACATTGCCCTTCGGCTTCCCTCAACTCTTGCCCACACTTTGTCCGTCATCCCTCACTAACTCTCCTCCGTCATCCAGCTCGAGGGCGGCTCTGTTTCCACCACTCCTGAGCGCCAGTGCCCCCTCTTCCTTCCACGTGTTCCGTCCGCTTTCTCTTCTCTCCTTCCCTTTGGCCCTCCCCGACTCCTGCCCCTCACTATTCCTTTTCTTCATCCTGTCTTCTTCTCGTTTTAGAGCTGGGTGACAGGCAAGCATGTAGGTTACCATATCAGGCTTTTCATCTGGTCTGTGGTTGCCCTCGTCCCTGGGTGGTCAAGAACACAGTATTCCTTTCTGCACTAGTTTGTATTCTGGCTGCTTTTCAGAGTGTGCAGCCCACGGCCCAGCCTCTCAGAAGCCCCACCCTTGCCAGCAGCCCAGAGCTCACAACTCTGTCCTCTGCTTTTTTCCTACAGACGACCCGTTTATTTCCTAGTCTGACATCTCGGGAGGGTGGGTGAGACCACATCTCTTATATCAGTGTCTAGATGGAGCATTTGCTAGTTCAGGCCAAGACATCATGAGTTGCGTTTTTATTGCTTTCCCAATCCTTGTGTGCAGATTTTATTGTGCTAGGAGTTTAAAATGTAATAAACAAGGAGGAAAAAAAAATTTTTTTTTAAGTCACTCTGGCTAAAGACTCCAGCCTAACAAAATCTTTAACAGACCCTTGTAAGTCCTGTTGCTGGGGAGTATTTGTCCAACAGACCTGGAACAGTTTAAAAAAGGAGGAGTGGGGGTTTGGTTAACATTAAAGAAACACAAAGATTTTTCATCTGGCTCTGGGGGAGACCAGAGCCACAGAGGGAACAAGAAAAGAAAGAGGGGTTTGAGCATTTTTGCAAACAAATGATAAAACTGCCTTTTAAAGAAAGAGGGGGGAGACCCCTTGTCCAAACAAGACTTTTGCCAGGGTAGGAAATCATTTCTGCAATTGTTTACAATGCTCAGGCAGCCCGTCCAAAGTCAACATGGCCTGGGAGCGTTGCCCTGGAGCCTCCTGCTCTTTGCCAGCCGCCTGCCAGCTCGGGCTCAGCTATTTCTGGGACTTAGTTCCCTCCCTTGAAAAACAAACTGTGGCCCTCACTGTCATCCCCAATAAAACCCCCAGTTTCTTCAGCCTTAATCATGTTTTCCAGAAGAGTTGTCCAACTGGGGGCCTGGATGCTAAGTGCTGGATGTTGGAGAGCCAGTGGGGGGAGAGGCCTTTGACTTGCAAGGTGGAAATTTCCACTGCACTCCAAGGTGGCTTCCCCTGTGGCCAAGGAAACCTACTCTGTCTCTATAGAGGAGGCCCTGGCTAATGCATGTCCTGAAATGTATGCCCTTTCGTACAATTCATCCCACAAATCCACAGCAAAGTTTGCCTTTACTAAAAAGCGCTGTAATTACTAGGAATAGCCCTTTATATCTGGCTATCACTTTCACGTAGAAAAGACTTCTGCTTTTGTTATCTTATTTGATCTCTGCCATGAGAAAGGCATTAAGCTCATTTATTTAATTTGTTTCCTAGTTTTGTGTTAATAATAGATGGTTTGAAATTTTTTAAGGGAAAATAAAATCTCCTACTCTGACTCCCATCCTCCAGTCTCCACCCTCCCATAGGTAACCACTGTCGTTCATTTCTTGTGTATCTTTCCAGAAGTGCTTTAGGTTTATGTAAGCAACTTGGAGTGGTGCCAGGAGAGAGCGTTGCACTGAGACAAGAGTCCTGGGCACTAGGCCTAGTTCTGCCTCTGATCTGCTGTGTGGTATAGTACATGCCACTTTCCTTCTCTGGACCTCATTTATGTCACTTGGGAAAGTGGGAATACCAATAGCCAGTGTTCATTAGGCTTATATGAATTACATGTGAAACCAAGCAAGACCCTGTGGGGCTCCTGAGCCAAAGCCTTTCCATGTCCACTGTTCCTTGTTTGTAGGGAACAGCTTCCATGAACTTCCCTGAGTTCTGAAGGACGGATTCAAACAGTCGCTGATTAGAGAAGGGAGAGGGATACAGAGACAAGGAAAGAATATCCAACAAACAGTGATACCACCTTGGGGCAGGGTCCTGGTGCCATCGCAAGGGATACAGGTAGCAATATCTTTTGAGGTTTTGTAGAACTAAAACCTGGAGAAGGAAATGGCAACCCACTCCAGTGTTCTTGCCTGAAGAATTCCAGGGACGGGGGAGCCTGGTGGGCTGCTGTCTATGGGGTCGCACAGAGTCGGACATGACTGAAGCGACTTAGCAGCAGCAGAACTAAAACCACCAATAAATGGGAGATGTCAGCATTTTTCATTCTAGATGAAAGGAACCATAGAAACTCAGCAGATTACCTGAAGATTACTCATCAAATTATCTAAAGGAGTGCAGGCCCTGCACATACCCTAATCTTATCAGTAACCCTACCCTTGAACTCTTTGCTATAAAACTCCTCATTGAATCCTTCCAGATTGGAACACACGGTTTTCGAGAGGCATAAGCCCATCCTGTCCCCCTTTTCCTGGCAAAGCAATAAAGCTATTCTTTTCTACTTCACCCAAAACTCTGTCTCTTAGATTTGATCTGGCCCTGGTGCACAGAGGCTGAGATTTCAGCATCACATGTATTAGTTGAATTAAGTTCACCACACTATAAGGAAGCAGCATTAGCCTTAATTAGCAATGAGAAATGGAGAAGGCAATGGCAACCCACTCCAGTGTTCTTGCCTGGAGAATCCCAGGGCCGGGCGAGCCTGGTGGGCTGCCGTCTATGGGGTCACACAGAGTCGGACACGACTGAAGTGACTTAGCAGCAGCAGCAGCAATGAGAACACTGAGGCACAGAGAAATTAGATGACTTACCCATACCATAGCTAATTAGAGGAGAGCCTGAGCTGTATGAAGCTAGGTAGTCTAGCAGTAGAGCTCATGCTGCTTAGACCACTTCACTACTACACTGCCATTCACTGATGCTATTGACAATATTAATAAAGGCTATTATTAATGGGCAGGAGGCTGGCCCAGAGTGGTTCTTCCCAAGTCTGATATCTATGGTTCTATGTTCAGTTCCTATGAAACTCTGGCCAGGCAGCTCTGACTCACTCAATGCCATTTAGATGGACAGCTGGCAAAGAGCTACAGACACCAGGGCAAGGCTCAGGCACAAACCCTGATATCAGCCCAGGGTCTCCCTCTCTGTCCCTCCAGGGACATTAGGACAACCCTTTAAAAACAATTTCTTATTTTTTATTAAAAGTAGTAATGTACATAATTTAAAAAGTCAGCTAGTATTTCGAGATTTATAACAAAAATAGTGTATCTCAAACAACCCCTTAACCCTTTAGCTACTTCATTATGTATTGATCTCCATTATTTGAAATCAGGGTTTACTTTTTCTGGACAAGGGCAAAGCTTTTCTATAAAGGCTGCATAGTAAATGTTTTCAGCTTTGAGGCTCATATAAATGGTTCTTTATATGCAAGAGTTCTTTGTTGCAACTGTTCTACTCTTAAGTAGAAAGCAGTGTAGGTAAATTGAGTCAGTATTGATATTTCCCAATACAACTATATTTACAAAAACAGATTTGACCTGTGCACTGTAGTTTGCTGATACATGTTCTAATTCTTAAAACTTATAATTTTTAATTTTCTTAATTTATCATTTTAAGCATTGCTCATTAATTTTCTATTAGAGTGGATTAAGACTGTACTTCTGTTATTTACTCTCTTGCAGTTATTTCTCCTACCTAGTCATCTTAATAGACTCATAGCATAGTATTAGTCATTCAGTCATATCTGACGCTTTTGACCCCATGGACTATATCCTGCCAGGCTCCTCTGTAAGAATGCTGCAGTAGGTGGCCATGCCCTTCTCTAGGGGATTTTCCTGGCCCAGGGAATGAAACTTGGGGCCTCCTGCACTGCAGGCAGATTCTTTACCATCTGAGCTATTAGAGAAGCCCCAAGTTATAGCATAATTATCAGTTAAATCAGTATTCAATGTTTGCATTATTGTGACTGAGTAAATACTATTCTCTGCTGAGCCAAGTAGTATACCAAGTGATATTTCCTATTTCCTTTCTCAGACAACTTTTGTTTTTATGTGGAATTGATAACTATTGCATTCTTTTTCTTCATTTGTATAGTTCCTTGACTTTCAACAGCTTCTCTCAGATAATTTTCTACATGGTTAAATATTTTTTTCCCCAAGTGCCATTGTTTTACTGAAGCCCCTCCCAGAGCCCTCCAGCTTCCTGCTCCAACATGGTCTGGGTATTCCCTTTGGGCTTGGGTTCAGCTCTTATCCTAGGAAGAAAGGAGAAATCCACTTAATCTCTTTTCTGTGTTGGATTTCTTTTACCTAGATCCCATGTCTTTTTGTCTGACTTACTTCCTCCTTTTGCTGGAGCACATCCTCTAGTAACTACTTTAGAAAATGTATATGGGAGGTAAAATTTTGAAATTTAATATATCTGAAAATGTTTTTAATCTACCATCAGTAGTCTTGAGTGATAGCTTTCAGGGTGTAGAATTCTAGATTGGAAATAATTTTTTGGTCACTATTTTAAAACATACAGGTTATTGGAATTCTAATAACTTTTGGATACTCAGTTCTTTGTCTACAATATGTTTTTTCTTCTCTAGAGGTTTTTATGTTCTTCTCTTTATTCCTAAAATTCTTCAATTTCAATGTGATGTAACTTGGTGAGGCCTAATTTCTAGTTATTGTGCCAGGCACTCAGTAGACCCTTTTAATTTGAACATTCATATCCCTTAGTTCTGAGAAATTTCTTTGTGATGTTTCTTTTATAATTTCCTATCTTCATTTTCTCTGTTCTAGCTTTCTGAAGCTCTAAAAAAATTCATTAGGTTTTAGTCGTTGGATTGAAACCTTAGTTTTCTTTTATTTTTTCTCTTTTTCTTTTTAATTTCCTTTTTTGGGAAATTTCCTAGACTTTAACTTCCAATCCTTCTATTTAAATTATTTTTTGTCTTGTTCTTTGTTGTTTTTATTGTAGCATGTTCTTTTTATACATTCACAGGGTCTTCTCTTACTCTTCTGAAGATATTAAGTACGGCTGTGATTGTTTTGTTTCATTCTGCTCTCTGCACTGTCCTTGTTTCCTCTAAGCTCTTATTTTCTGTTTTTTTCTGTCTTTAATGTTGGAGGCTTTCTTCAACTTTACTAGAAACCTTTGTTTATTCTTATTAAAGAGTGAGTCCCTGAAAAGCTTTATGGAATTTCTATATTCATAGACAGGATTGTCAATGGTGGGCCACACTCAAGGGAACAGCGTAGGCAGTGTATTTTTTGAAGGAACTCTTCAGTGTCATTGTCAACAAAGCCTCTTATTTTTAGCATTCTGAATTACCTGGTGCCCCCAGTTACTGAGACTTTCTGGGTTTCTACAGGGTGAATGGGCTTACTTCTCATGGTGTCATGAATGTGCAGCCAAAAAGAGCTGGCTTTTCCTACCCTGATAAGACAGACTGGATCCCTCTATCAGCTTTTCACCCTCCTAGCACATGGACAACTCTTTCCCCCAATTGTTTCCGTTCTTGTTCTGTTATCCTTGTGTACCTAGAATTTGCTGTTACTGCAATGAGCATACCCCACTCCCCCAACTGGTCTCTTGGCCTCCATCCTTGCCCTTTACAGTCTGTGGTGGTGGGGGGGATGGTCTTTAAACACATAAGTCACAACACCAGAATATAGACATTCCATAGGATACTGCCCTAACCTCTTTGATAATCAAAGCATGATAAGAAGGGGAGTGAAGTGAGAGACTGTCCAAGATTTAAAATATTTAGGAAACACTAAAACAATGCAATGTCTGATCCCGAGTTAAACCAAATTATGAACAATTGTTGAAATTTGAATACAGATATGAAAGAATCGTTAATTTTGTTAGGAACAAAATCGTGGTTATGTAGGAAATGCCTTTTTCAAGAGATGCATATTTAATTATGATGAAATGTCACAATGTCTACAAATTTGTTTTCAAAAACTCAGCAAAGGTTAAAAGGGTGAAGCAAACATGGGAGGATGTTAATAATTATTAAATCCAGGTGGCAGGGATGCTGAAAACTCGGCCTCTGTGCACTGGCACTGAATCAAATCTCAGAGACAGAGTTTTGGGTGAAGTAGAAAAGAAGAGCTTTATTGTTTTGCCAAGCAAAGGCGAACACAGTGGGCTCATGTCTCAAAAACTGTGTGTCCCAACCCAGGAGGATTCGGTGAGGAGTTTTATAGCACCAGTTCGAGGGTGGGGCTGCTGACAACCTTCAGGTGCATGCAGGACCTGCACTCCTTTAATCCGGCCTCAGGTGGTCTCCTCTGGAATGAAGAAGGTTGCTGCTGCTGCTAAGTCGCTTCAGTGTGTCCGACTCTGTGCGACCCCATAGACGGCAGCCCACCAGGCTCCCCGTCCCTGGGATTCTCCAGGCAAGAACACTGGAGTGGGTTGCCATTTCCTTCTCCAGTGCATGAAAGTGAAAAGTGAAAGTGAAGTTGCTCAGTCATATCTGACTCCTAGCGACCCCATGGACTGCAATCCACCAGGCTCCTCTGTCCATGGGATTTTCCAGGCAAGAGTACTGGAGTGGGGTGCCATTGCCTTCTCTGTGAAGAAGGTTAACACCTTCCATTTGTTGAGGGTCTTAGTTCTGCAAAGAGCTCACACATATTGTTCTGTGTATTCCTTGAGGCAGAAATAGGACCCTGCCCCAAGGCTGTACTATTATTTCTTGGCTGCTCCTTCCTTGTCTCTGCATCCCCTCCCTTCCTTGATTAGCAGCTGTTTGAATCGGCCCTTTGGGACTCGGGGACGGTCATGGAGGCTGGAGTCTGTTCTCTACAAACAAGAACTGGGGGACCCAGAAAGGTTTCCAGGCTCAGGAGCCCCACAGAGTCCTGCGTGGTTTCACTAGTATGCGTTTTCCTACTTTCCGTACTTTGGAAAATTTTTTAAAAAGTTGGGGAGGCACTTCCCTGGTGGTCCAGTGGCTAAGACTCCTCGCTCCCAGTGTAGGGGGCCTGGGTTCGATCCTTGGTCAGGGAACTAAATCCCACATGCCACAACTAAGAGTTTGCATTCCGCTTCTAAGAGTTCACACGCCACAAGTAAAGATCACGCATGCCGCAAAGACGAAAGATCCCTCGTGCCACGACTAAGACCCGCTGCAGCCAAATAAATAAAAGGGGTGGGAGGGAGGGTGACCATGTTAAGCTAGTCAAGCCTTTCCATGGTTTCCCAGCTCCTTAAAGTAAAACCCAAAGCTTTTCTTGTGGCCTTCAAGGCCCTGTGAGATCTGATCCCTGGATCTCTGCTCCAGCTGGTCTTCCCTGTTCGTAGAATCCCAGCAGCACTACCCTCCGCACTGTTCTCACCAAGTTCATCGCCGCTGCCTCAGGGCCATTGCATTTACTGTTGCTCTGCCTGGCACATTCTCCCCTCCCCCAGCCCCCAGCCCCAGCCCATGCCCCAGAGTCAGTGAACCACTTACTTCCTCATTCAGGACTCCGCTTCAATATCCAATCTGTAAGAAAGAGTTTTCCTGACTGTTTGTCTAATATAACATTTTCTTCTCCAGAAGAAGAAAGTTGCTCAGTCGTATCCAACTCTTTGTGACTCCATGAACTATACAGTCCACGGAATTCTCCAGACCAGAATACAGGAGTGGGTAGCCTTTCCCTTCTCCAGGGGATCTTCCCAACCCAGGGATGGAACCCAAGTCTCCCGCATTGCAGGTGGATTCTTTACCAGCTGAGCCACAAGGGAAGCCCAAGAATACTGGAGTGGGTAGCCTATCCCTTCTCCAGGGGATCTTCCTGACCCAGGAATCAAACTGAGGTCTCCTGCATTGCAGGCAGATTCTTTACCAGCTGAGCTATGAGGGAATTCCTCTTTTTCCTGCTTCTTGTTTCTTATCATTTACCTTTTTAAAAAAATGTACCTCATGAAATTTAACCATTTTGAAATGTACAATTCAATGACAGTCAGTGCATTCATATTGTTGTCAAACCATCACCACCATCCATCTCCAGAACTTTTTCATCTTCCCCATCTGAAACTGTCCTCATTAGACACTAACTCCTCATTCACTGCTTCTCCATCCCCTGGTACCCACCATTCTACTTTCTGTCCCTATGAATTTGACTATTCTATGTACCATATATAGATGGAATCATACAGGCTTTGTTACTTTGTGTCTGGCTTATTTCACTTGGCATAATTTCTTCAAGGTTCATCTATGCCAGCATTTCCTGTCATGTGCATTTTGTCTATTTATTTGTGCGTTTACTTATGATCATTACTGTCTCCCCTCCCACCCCCACTGGAAAGTAAGGTCCTTGGGGACAAGAACTCTGTTTTGCTGGTTCATCGAGAGCAGTGCCTGGTCACAGAGTAAGCATTCAAAACATATTTGTTGAGTAACTGGCCTCCTGTTGAGGCAATTTCCTTTTTTTTGCATAGAGCTGGTCTTCTTCACTGAGCATGACTTGTACATTCAGCAAGCAATTTTTAGCTCCCACTGTGCTGAACACTCTGGGGGATGGAAAGATAAGATAGTAAAACATGTGGCTGAGAGGGTAAAAGTGATGGAATGATATCTATTTTCAGTGGTGTTTTTCTGCACATCATTTGCTCCCCTTTTTCTTTTTTCTTTTGAAGTAGAGTTGATTGACAGTGTTGTGCTAATTTCTGCTGTACAGCAAAGACTCAGTTATATAGATATATACATCCTTTTTTAATATTCTTTTCCTTTCTGGTTTATCCCAGGAGTTTGGATATATTCCCCGTGCTGTACAGCAGGACCTCGTTTATGCGTTCTAAACATGATCGTTTGCATCTACTAACCGCAGACTCCCAGTCCATCCCTCTCTCTGCCTCCTCCTTGGCACCCACAAGTCTGATCTCTATGTCTGTGAACCTGTTTCCGTTTTGCAGATAGGCTCATTTGTGCAGTGTTTCAGATTCTGCATATAAGTGATTTCATGTGGTATTTGTCTTTCTCTTTCTGAGCACTTAGTATGATCATCTCTAGGCCTATCTATGTTGCTGCAAATGGCATTATTTCATTCTTTATTATAGTTAAGTAGTATTCCATCGTATATATGTACCACATCTTCTTTATCCATTCATCTGTCAGTGGACATTTAGGTTGTTACCATGTCTTGGCTATTTGTATATTTTGGAGACTAAGCCTTAGTCGGGTACATCATTTGCAAATATTTTCTCCCAGTCCGTAGGTTGTCTTTATGATGTTTTTTAATCGTTCCCTTTGCTCTGCAAAAGTTTGTAAGTTTGATTAGGTCCCATTTGCTTTTTTTGTTTTTATTTCTATTGTCTTAGGAGACTAACCTAAGAAAACACTGGTATGATTTATGTCAGAGAATGTTTTACCTCTGCTCTCTTCCATACTCCCCCTTTAGCTGATAATAGCAATGAGATTTTCCATTCGGGAGTTTCCCCTCCCCATTTTCAGTCTATGTGGTTCTGAGGGATTCATCTTATCCTCTGACTTCAAGGAAACACAAGCAACCCAGGCTTGCCAATAACACCCAGAAACTTTTGCTGCAATCATGGGGGAAAATGCAGCTATTCAACTATGCTATAGAACTGAGATAATGTTAACCTTGAGCTATGATGACTTACTTCATTGAAAGTTTATGTTTGAGAATGAAGACAACCCTAAAGAAATCAGAATTAAGAGATGGACAAAACGAAACTGAGTTCTTATAACACTGCTTCCCTAGATCCAGCCATGCCTAAAGGCAAAGATCTAGTTCCTGGAATTGTCAGCTTTGTGAGCCAATACATTCTTAACACCTCCCCACTTATTTGTTATTAGTCTTACTTTCATTTGAATTGGATTTATATTTCTGACCAATATAAGGGAGTTGGACAAAATGTCAAGTGGGTTGCCTCTTGGGCAACATGTAAGGAAATCCTTCTGTGGAGGGAGGATCAGGTGCTTGTGGGGTTAGGAAACTCAGGGTGGTTATCCAAGAAAAAGTTAAAGGAGCTGGGATATTCACTAAGGAAGAGAAGCTTCTGGGAAACAGGGATATGCATATCCTTATATATGTAAAAAGCTGTCACATGGGAGGGGAACTAGATTTGCTTTATTTTATATATATATATATATTTTTTTTGCTGTGCTGGGTCTTTGTTGCTGCATGGGCTTTTCTCTAGCTGCAGTGAGTAGGGGTTACTTCATTGTGGTATTTGAACTTCTTATTGTAGTGGCTTCTCTTGCCATGGAGCACAGGCTCTAGGCATGCGGGCTCCGGTGATTGTGGCTCAGCGGTTGCGGTTCCCGGCTCTAGAGCACAGGCTCAATAGTTGTGGTGCACGGGCTTAGTTGCTCCATGGCAGGTGGGATCAGGGATCAAACCCTTGTCTCCTGCATTGGCAGCCAGATTCGTTACCACTGAGCCATCAATGAAACCTTAGATTTACTTAAAATGATGCAAGAGGGAATATCAGTGGCAACAGATGAAGGTGTTCAAGAAACAGGTGTCAGTTGAATTGAATGAAAAATTTTGAGGTTTCAGGAGTAGCCAAAGATACAGTGGTAGCTTGGAAGTGAATGGATCCAAGGTTGGGATGTATACAGTAAGGAAAAAACGCAACCCTGTATGGGTCTCATTCTAGACAACCCTTGAGTTCCATTTAGTCTGGATTCTCTGCCTGTGCTGATTGATGCAGACAGAGAATAAGTCCGTTACTTGAAGACTTTAAATATACAACCCCTCCTCCTCACTGCTGGGCCCAGTATCAACATCCTGGAAGTTAATTACAAGATTGTCCAAAACCACAATGGACATGGGCTGAAAGTTGTGTTGGTCTATGGGTTATTATAGAAGTGGGCTTTCCCAAGGATTGTGAAAAAAGTTGTTCTTATTTGATTAGTCTTTTCTGTCAGACAATATCTGGAACCAAAACACGTGCTTTGGTTTTGTTAAGAATTATATTTAATGTGAAGAGTCTGGGTCACAGCCCTGGAGAGTTTCTGGATGGCAACCACAGCACAGGCTCCCAACATGCTACTACTGGGACTTCCCCAGTAGCTCAGTGGTAAAGAATCTGCCTGCCACTGCAGGAGATGCAGGAGATGCGTGTTCGATCCCTGGGTTGGGTAGATCCCCTGGAGAAGGAAATGACAACCCACTCCAGTATTCTTGCCTGGAGAATCCTGGGGCCAGGGGAGTCTGGCGGGCTACAGTCCATGGGGTCGCAAAGAGTAGGACACGACTGAGTGATTGAGCATGCAAGCAATATGCTACTGTCCTGGGGCCCACACTGTTCTTGTGGTAACACGGGTCTATAAAGAAACATCAAACTCTCATCAGCTTGTCTCCTGTGGTCCCTCAGACCTTGTTTTTGGACCAGTACACAGTCTTCAGAAGGTGTTTCCGGATAAGAAGAAAAGCTATAGTGATGAAGAAAACATATCATTATGACGTGGCAGAAACAGTTAGGGCTTTGGAGTTAGACAGAACCAGGTTTGGTTTCTGATTCTATCTTGGATCAGCCACTCCATTTTCCAGAGTCTCAGTTTCTTCACTTATAAAAAGAGGATAATGACACTCTTTTAATGGAGTATTTTGAGGATTAAAGATGGTACTATTAGGTGCTCATTACAGAGGATGGATGCTTGTTGAAAGAATGAAAAAATATTTAAATAATGGTAGCTAGTGGTCCAGAAGTACAAAGATGAAGATGCGCTTCTGTGGAACAAGTTGTCTTCTAAGAATTCGCTTGAATCTTGTTCTTTCAACATGAAAGCTACTGCTGAAGATGAAAAACTTCAAGGCAAGATCAATGATGAGGACAAAGATTCTTGATATATGTAATGAAATAATCAACTGGCTTAATAAGAATCAGACTGCTAAGAAGGAAGAATTTGAACATCAGGAGAAGGAGCTGGAAAAAGTCTGCTACCCCATTGGTACCATGCTGTACCAGAGTGCAGGAGGCAGGCCTGGAGGGCTTCCCTGGTGGTGGAGCTCCTCCATCTGGGGGTGCCTCCTCTGGGCACACCATTGAAGAGATTGATTAAGCTAACCTAGCATATGAGTTTAGCATCATTCCACACAAAACACTGAAGGACCCAAATTGATAGTAAATTTCATGATGCTTTTAAAGTTGAGCTGCTATAGTACATAACTGGGCATTCCTGACACTTGGATATGAATATTTACACAGGGAAAGGAAATATTATTGCACTCTATAAGCACTGTATTGTAAGTGAAAAAAGCAACATCTTAAATAAAATTATATTTAAAATTGGCACAGGGACTTTTCTGGTGGTACAGTGAATGGTTAAGAATCCGCCTTCCAACGAAGAGAACATGGGTTTGATCCCTGGTTGAGGAACTAAATAAAGATCCCACCCTCAGTGGGGCAACTAAGCCCGTGTGGCAACTACTGAGCTCACAGACCTCAACCAGAGAACCCATGCGCCCCAGCTACTGAGCGCGTGTGCTACAACCAAGACCCCACATGCTACAACTAAGACTGGATCCAGCCAAAAAATAATAACAAAATAGACACATAAGTATTTAAAAAATTGCACACACATGCAAAAAAGATTTCTAGAAGACCAAAGGGCCTTCAAAACCCAAAGGTGGCCCTTAAATGGTTGATTTTTAGGTACAAGGAGGCAAGTGAGAGAGAGAGTTATTTTCTTGGGAGGAGGTCAAGAAAAGTATGAAAAATAGCTGGAGACTTTCAATGCTTTGTGTGGGAGATTCTGCCAGTCACCCTGCCAAATCCATCCCCCTTCTTTCCTGGGCGTGTAGCTAGATCATATTTCTCTTTCCCTTTTGTGGTTAAGGGTAGCCCTGTGACCAAATTCTCTCCAGTGGAATATGAGGGGTAATGATATGTAGCATTAGGGGGCTCAGGCCTTAAAATGATGGGCGTGTCTCCCCCTCTTTTCCTTCCCACCAACTGCAACCCAGATGTGGCTGCAAAACCAGCGTCAGTCATGCAAATAGATTATAAAAGGGCTCTGGAGATGGTAGAGCGACAAGTTGGAAGGAACCTGGGTGTTGACAAATTGCGTGCAGCTGAGCTGCCAGGCATCGTGGAGTATTACAGGAGAGAAAAATAGGCTTTTCTGCTCCCTAAACCATAGTTTTATCAGGTCTCTCTATTATAGCAGCTGAGCCTTGCCCTAACGTCTGTTATAGACCGTCTTGAGTAGGCATCCATTTCTGAAAGCTGGTTTCTTTTCCTTTCAGTTGTGATATAGCAGGGAAAGCCCTAGACTCAAGAAATTTGGCTGCATTGTGAGAATGATTACCAATGTGTGCTTTGCCTTATAAATTGACAGTTTTTCTTTGTGAGACATAGTTTCCTCATCTGTAAAATAGCAACCACAGAAGTATGAGGAGCGTAAGTGAAACTTTCATAAATTGTCACAGACCACACATGTGTGAGGGCCTCTTGGTGTCCTGGGCAGTGGAGGGCACTAGACTTGCTCTGTTTCAGCCGAGAGTCAAGGTGGAGTCATCTGAAAAGGAGCTAGGGAACAAAAGTTGTTGGAATGTGATTTCTTGTCTCCTGGACCAATTGTTATACCGGAGGCCGGCCGTGGAATGTATGTACTCCTAGTCAGCTAATCATAAAAATATGCAGAATTATAGATACAGCAAGAGCTTGTGTAACACCTTACATTACAAAGAGCTGTCTGCAGAGGAGTGCAGCACTGAAAGTACAGCCATGGCCATCGTGAGGCCGCCTTCTGAGATAAATGCTGGCGTTTGGCTCTAAATGCCAACATCCTTAGCTAATTTAAGTAATGCATGAGCAGGAAGAATTTGGTGGCTGGGAGCCCAAGTGGAGTTGTATAAAGAACTCTTAAGAGCAGCTAGTAACCTCACAGCAGAAGGCCCGACTGCATGATGGGAAATGTAACATTTAATCAAATCTGGGATGGGGAGAGGGGTTGCTGAGAGGGCTGGGGGTGGGGGCTGGGGTCTTGGCAAGAGGCAGGCTGCTAAGGGGACTCTGGCAGGGTCTCCACCACACCACAGATGGTTTTTGTCTCTGTGGTTCATTTGTTCTGAGTGAAATCGGCCCCTTCCCAGATTAGAAGGTCCGCCACCCTCTTATTAAAGAGCCTGGAGGGGCTCAGCCAGAAGTTAGGGGGAAAGACATCTCTCCTGTTGAGAAGGAGGGCAGCCACTTACCTCTGATGTGAAGAGCCCTTAATTTTCTGAACTAGAAAGTCCTTCAGGAGATTGTCTCATCCATTCCCCACCTCCCCCACTGCCATCTCCAACTCTCAGTTGAGCAAATTGAGGCTCGGAGTAGGGATATAGCATTCTCAAGGTTGCACAGAAGAGTTAGGGTCCTTGGAGATTAACTCTTCCAATCCAAACCACCCTTCTGGCCTCCACCCTGTTATTTCACAAACACAATACCAAAGTGCAGAGAAAGTGACAAACTCAATTTCAGGGCAGAAAGGGGAGTAGTAGCCAGTTTCTCTGGTTCAACACCATGGAATTTTGATCATGAGAGTTCAGCATCTTCTCAGCTGAGGGTGCTGTGCATCAAAGGCTCTTCTCCGATCCAGTTTACTGAGTCTCTCTGCAGCTATTGGCAGCTGGGGAAGGGGTCTCTGCAGGATAGGAAGTGCTCTGCTGCCCAGACTGGGTCAGCTGCCTGTACTTGAATGAATCAGATGTGACCAGGAGGCAGGATATTTGCAGATGGTGGTCGTTCCTACAATAAGCAGATGGATGGAGAAAAGAAGAGATCATTCCCGGGAGAAGGGGATGCTAAGCAGATAGTACCCATGGACATAATACTGTAGCCTTGACCTCAACTGTCTTTGTCTGTAAAATGGGGACAGTAATTACGCCCACGCCATAAGGCTGTTACGAAGATTAAATAGCATTATATGTAAAATCTGCTTTACATAAGCACCTAATACATAGCAGTTCCCTTCTCCCTTTGCATTTTCTTTTTTTTTTTTTTTGCTGCATGTGGGATCTTAGTTCCCTGACCAGGGATCAAACCTGCGCCACCTGCATTGGAAGAGCAGCGTCTTAACCACTAGACCACCAGCGAAGTCCCCTCCCTTTGTTTCTTCAAGAGTATTTCTGTACTTGCAAGCTATCTCCTGTACCAAAATTCACTTTAAAAGAGAAAGTGAACATTTGACCAGGAAGCTCCACTATGAAGAAGGGGAGCAATGTAACCAGGAAAGGAGGTAGCTAGAGGAAACAGAACGACTAGGAAGCTATTACAATAGGCCAGGAAAAAGATGCTTGTGGCTTGGTCCAGGGTAGTAGGAGAGAAAATGGAAAGAGAGACTTGGGACAGTTTTAAAATCACTACGAGCTATCACTTCACACCTGTCAGAATGGCTGTCATCAAAAAGAACACAAATAACAAATATTAGGAGAATGTGGAGAAAGGTGAACCTTTGTACACTGTTGGTAGGAATGTAAATTAGTGCAGCCACTGAGGAAAACAGTATGGAGGCTTCTCAGAAAGCTCAAAATAGAACTACCATATGATCCAGCAATTCCTCTTCTGCATGAAAGTGAAAGAGGAAGTTACTCAGTTGTGCCTGACTCTTTGTGACCCCGTGGACTATACAGTCCATGGAATTCTCCAGGCCAGAATACTGGAGTGGGTAGCTGTTCCCTCCTCCAGGAGAATCTTCCCAACCCAGGGATCGAACCCAGGTCTCCCACATTGCAGGTGGATTCTTTACCAATTGAGCACAAGGGAAGCCCAAGAATACTGGAGTGGGTGGCTGATCCCTTCTTCAGCAGAGAACACACACACACACAATAGAATACTCAGTTCAGTTCAGTTCAGTTCAGTCGCTCAGTCATGTCCGACTCTTTGCAACCCCATGAATCGCAGCACGCCAGGCCTCCCCGTCCATCACCAACTCCCGGAGTTCACTCAGACTCACGTCCATCGAGTCAGTGATGCCATCCAGCCATTTCATCCTCTGTCGTCCCCTTCTCCTCCTGCCCCCAATCCCTCCCAGCATCAGAGTCTTTTCCAATGAGTCAACTCTTCGCATGAGGTGGCCAAAGCACTGGAGTTTCAGCTTTAGCATCATTTTTCCAAAGAACACCCTACTCAGCCATAAAAAGAATGAAATTTTGTTTGCAACAACATGGATGGACTTGGAGGGCATATAAGTCAGACAGAGAAAGATAAATACTGTATTATATCTCAAATGTGGAATCTTTAGAAAACAACAAGCTAATGAATATAGCAAAAAAGAAGTAGACTCAGAGACATAGAGAACAAACTAGTGGTTACCAGTGGGGAGATGGGGAGGGATTAAGGGGTACAAACTCTTGGGTGTAAGACAGGCTATAAAGGATGTATTATATAACCTGAGGAATATGTCCAATATTTTGTAATGACTATAAATGGAGTGTGACTTTAAAAAATTCTATTAAAAATAAATTTTAAAAAGAGAAGTGGGGCAGATTTGAGATATTCTGAGAATTGACAGCACTTGGATGTGGGGAACAAGAGGTAGGTACAAATCAATAAGAGCTCCTCAGTTTAAAGTTTAATTGTTTTTTAAAAAAAACCTTATCTTCATTTTCTTTTTCCTGGGTGGTTTATTGACTGATTCTTTTTAAAAAAAAATTGTGCTTACTTTTTGAATTGTCAACAGTTTCACCCGATACAAAATCAAGATCTAAAAGGTGTACAGGGAAAATTCTCCCTCCACCAACCATTAGACCTCCCAGAAGGCAATGTGTATTCTGAATTTAATGCATATCACTCCAGAAATATTTTATGCATATAGAAGCAAATATATATATATGGATCACACACACAATGGAAATATTTCTCCCCTTTTATACAAATAAAAACATATAACAGACATTTTTCTGCACCTTGATTTTTCTACTTAAGAACACACCTTGAAGATTATTCCCATCGTAATTATCTTGCTACATAACAAATTACCTCTGAACTCAGTGGCTTCTGACAACATTTACATCTCAGTTTCTATAGGTTAGAACTGCTTACTTGGGTCCTCCGTTCAGGGCCTCTCCCAGGCTGCCATCAAGGTGTCAGCTGGGATCAGATGCCAAGTTGTGGGTAGGAGTCAGTCCCTTAGGAGCTGCCAGACCCTTGGCTTCTTCCCTTGCAGGACCTGGCTGCCTCTCCAACATGGCAGCTTACATCATCAGGGTAAGTGCCCTGAGAAGAGAGTGAGCAAATTGGAAGTCCCTAGCTTTTGAAAGCCCAATCTCTGAGTGACCTCCAAGGCCTTTGTTGTATTCTAGCTGTTGGAAAAAGGTATTAGGTCCAGCTGTTCCCCATCCCCACCCTAACCACCATAATCATCCACATACACAAGGAGGGGATTATACACGGATGTAAATCCTGGGAGGCCAGATCACCAGCAGCTATTTCAGAAGCTGCTGACCACAATTCTCTCAAGCACATAATAAAAAGCACAGTTGGTCTGTTGCAGCCTTCCGTCAAATGGATGGGCCCTTGTTCCTTTAACTGGGGTTCTGCTGATAGGCTGACCTGTTAACGTCTTTTACCCCTCCTGGTGGGGAAGTTCCTGAGAGTAGGGGTCTTGTGTGTGTGGTGTATGTAGTTGGCACCCAGCTATTACTATGCTCTTTGGGGTGTGTGTAGGGTGGAAAGTTTTGCTGGGTCTGTCTTGATCAAGAGTACACTGGGCCATAAACTGTTGCTTGTTCTTTATGGAACTGTGGGTGCTTTGAATGGATGTTTCAGAAGATTTGAGGAACTCCATTCCAGAGGACTGCAGAAAGCACATTTGAACCTGACTGTCACCTGGAACAGAAACTGTGAAAAGGGCCTGGACCAGCCTGGACTGGACGTACATGATATATACACAATATTCTGGACTGCACTGATCTTGGACGGTCTGTATTCCTGTAATCATTCTGCAATTTGCAAAGAGCAAGGCCAATGACCTTAGGGGGAGGGTAAATGCCATTAAAGAAAAATTCCTAATGCTAGTCATCCTAAGAGGACAATATCCTGGAGCAGAAACTGAGGACTCAAGATGTGAGCCCTGGGGATGACAGGGAAGTTTCTCTCTCTCCTCCTCTGTCCGTGTTTTAAGAAAGTTGCATCTGGGGACTTCCCTGGTGGTCCAGTGGCTAAGACTCCATGCTCCCAATGCCGGGGACCAAGGTTTGAACCCTAGTCAGTGACCTAGATCTCACATGCTGCAACTAAGAGTTAGCACGCCGCGGTGAAGATTGCTTTCCCCAGTGGCTCAGCAGTGAAAAATCCGCCTGCAATGCAGGAGGCCTAAGTTTGATCCCTGGATCAGGAAGATCCCCTGGAGAAGAAAATGGGAACCCACTCCAGTATTTTTGCCTGGGAAATCCCAAGGACAGAGGAGCCTGGTGGGCTACAGTCCATGAAGTCACGAAGAGACATGACTTAGCGACTAAACGACAACAATGAAGATGGAGATCCTCAGGCCACAAATAAGACCCGGCACAGCCAAATAAATAAACTAAAAAAAGAAAGTTGCATCTGTCCTTTGATGGAAGGCACGGTCCAAGCAAACCTTGGAGATGGTGCTGGGCTGGGCCCTGCTGTATGGAACTAGCCAGGGCTAGCCAGGTCAGTGACCTTGTGAGATTACCTGGGTATCAGCCTGGGATCTGTAGACTCTGAGAAAAACCATATCAATCATGGTCTTGAGTATTTCTCTTTGTTTTACTCTTCTTCGTTGGTCTCTAAAATTTTGTCAGCTCATGCTAGAAGCTGTGCCTGGTTTCTGTTAAGTATGATGCATTGAGAAAAGGGCCCTGGCCATGCGTGGGGCTAAGCGGCTATGAGGAGGCCAGTGGAAGGCTCCTTGGTGCAACCACCCACAGAGCGTGGTCATGCCCAGGCAGGTGGGAAGTCACAGAGGGTGTGGGACCACTGCCGAAGCTGAAGGGCAAGAATAGAAAGAGGGAGTTCTAGGGCTGGTGTAACCCAGCACTGAGGCGCTCTCCAAGATTGCTGGAACACTCTGCAGGGGCTGGGTTCCCATCAGGGCCTGTAGGGTTCAAAGTTAGTTGTAATTTAAGTATTTAAAGGGAATAAGATAGCTTTTTTTTTTTTTTTTAAATAAGATAGCTTTATTATCCTTGGCTGGGGAAGCCTGAACATAGCCATTTTCTTAGATGTGGTAGTAAAAGATAAGACCAATAATCTAGTGTGTCGACATTTTAATAGAACACTTTACAAAACATTTTTACATATGCCCCTTGCTAGTAGATCTTCAAATAAATCTACAAGGTAGGTAGAACAGGTACTATTTAATTATTCTTATTAATTAACAGATGAGCCATATGAAACCTGTAGGTCAAATGTGGTTAAATGTCAACAACTTACATGGTTCAGCTAAATATTATGATATAAACAGAAACTATAATTATTATTGGAAATAAAAACAGCAATAGTTACCTTTTTTTTTTAGAGCTCCTCACCAGATACAAGATCTGCTGACACTTTTTGTTTTCATAATTTTTGTTATTTTTTGGCTACACGGTGCAGCATAAGGGATCTTTGTTCCCCTACCAGGGATCAAACTCACACCCCCTGCAGTGGGAACACTGAGTCTTTAACCACTGGACTGCCAGGGAAGTCCCAGTAACTTTTTAAAGAAAACCATTACATACCTGGCATATTGCTAAGCTCTTACCACATTTTCTCTCATTTAGTTCTCACAAGAACTTGCTGAGATGGTTTGATAAATTGTAACCATGTTCACCCTGCTTATTTAACTTCTTTGCAGAGTACATCATGAGAAACGCTGGGCTGGACGAAGCACAAGCTGGAATCAAGTTTGCCGGGAGAAATATCAATAACCTCAGATATGCAGATGACACCACCCTTATGGCAGAAAGTGAAGAGGAACTAAAAAGCCTCTTGATGAAGGTGAAAGTGGAGAGTGAAAAAGTTGGCTTAAAGCTCAACATTCAGAAAACAAAGATCATGGCATCCGGTCCCATCACTTCATGGGAAAGGTCCCATCACTTCATGGGAAATAGATGGGGAAACAGTGGAAACAGTGGCTGACTTTATTTTTCTGGGATCCAAAATCACTGCAGATGGTGATTGCAGCCATGAAATTAAAAGACGCTTACTCCTTGGAAGGAAAGTTATGACCAATTTAGACATGTATTAAAAAGCAGAGACATTACGTTGTCAACAAAGGTCCGTCTAGTCAAGGCTATGGTTTTTCCAGTGGTCATGTATGGATGTGAGAGTTGGACTATAAAGAAAGCTGAGCGCCAAAGAATTGATGCTTTTGAACTGTGGTGTTAGAGAAGACTCTTGAGAATCCCTTGGGCTGCAAGATCTAACCAGTCCATCCTAAAGGAGATCAGTCCTGGGTGTTCATTGGAAGGACTGATGTTGAAGCTGAAACTCCAATACTTTGGCCACCTGACGCGAAGAGGTGACTCATTTGAAAAGACTCTGATGCTGGGAAAGATTGAGGGCAGGAGGAGAAGGGGATGACAGAGGATGAGATAGTGGGATGGCATCACCAACTCAATGGACACGGGTTTGGGTAGACTCCAGGTGTTGGTGATGGATACGGAGGCCTGGCGTGCTGTGGTTCATGGGGTTGCAAAGAGTCGGACACGACTGAGTAACTGAATTGTACTGAACAGAAGCATGTTCCTACTGGCCCCCCTTCAATGCCCACAAACCCAGCTGCTGGGAATATTGGCTCCTGGTGTCTCACTGCTCCTTCCCTCCCTGGGAATTTTCCTGGCTACAAGTCGTTGCCTCCACCAAGGCAAGGCCCAGACCTTTGGGCCGTCTTCAGCCAGTGACTGGTTGATGCAGAGAAGTCATGCCCTAGCCTCCTTGCCACATTCTGGAACCCTCTAGAAGGGCCATCCCAGCTCAGAGCTTCCTGTGCGACCATCTGAGGCCTTGCCTGCAGCCACATTGTGATCATTTACTCCCTCTTTCCAATCCTGTCTTCTTACAGCTCTTATCTCTCAGAATTCTGCCTGCTAAACCATCTCCATCTCAGAGTCTGCTTTCAGGGAACCCGAACCAAGACAGTTTGGGCCAGAAGTGGTCTTAAGAAGCAGAAAAGGGAATTTGGAGAGGGACCATTTGCCAGCCAGGTATCAGTGAACCTGATGGATAGAAGTAAGCTTAGTCCCTGGCATGCCAGAATCTTGTGATGGTTAAAACTCACTCACTGTTGGTGACCTGGGCTGGGATATGGGTGGAAGGTATTTGCACCTGGCTGGTGCAGTGTTTTTGGCAATTGAAGGAAGTAGTCAATGTATGGACCATGGAAATGAAGAACTTTGCCAGGCCCATTGATTTACTCACAAGGGGTAATGACAGTCTCAGAGTGAAAAATCACTCAGGCCAAAGGCAAAAGCCAGAGGACTGCCTGGGCAGCATTTGAGGAACTCCCACCTGCAGAGGGAGGACCAGGCTTTAGACATAATGGCAAGAGTAAAAGAGCTCCAGAGAAGGTGGGATTCTTAGTTCTGACGGGCCTTGTGTGTCAAGGTCAGATCACTGTTAGGAAAGTGGTAGGAGCCTGAGACCTGGGCTGGGCATATATGAGTAAATGCAATTGAGAGCCTTGACCTCTCAGATTCTTCTGGACCCACCGGACCTGCAGAAGTGACCTACTTCTCTCCCCTCCCCCCACCCCCACTGGGTCCCCAGGGAAGTCCCTGGGAGTTTATTTTTAGATTTTTTTGATGTGGGCCATTTTTAAAGTCTTTATTGAACTTGTTACAATATTGCTTCTGTTGTTTATGTTTCTTTTTTTTTTGGCCATGAGGCATGTGGGATCTTAGCTCTCCAACAAGGGATGGAACCTACACCTCCTGCGTTTGAAGGTGAAGTCTTAACCACTGGACCACCAGGGAAGTCCCAGAACTGATCCACTTCTAGTTGGCAAATAGTGGTTCCCCCATTTAGGAAGATAGCACTCCGTTTGAAATGAGGTAGGTGCCCTGCAAGATAAAGCGTGTCTCCCTAGGAACTGACTTCTACCTCTTCTCTATCTGATGGACAATGAGTCAAATCCCAGGTGTGCTGGGCTAGCTAAGGGAGGAGGGAGATTATCTGCTGAATCTGGGTCATAGCATTCAGGCAGGAAGTGGGCACAGAACTGAATCCCAAGGGGGCCAGATCAAGAGGGGAGGAAGGTGAAGTTGGATAAGAGCAGGTGTTGATACAGAAGTACTCTCCCATGAGAGTGGATTTAACAGCCTGGCCAGAAACCTAGGAGGTAATGCTAACACGCTTTAAAGATGGATTTTAGAAGCGTAGGAAAAGCAAAGGTCCACATGAGTGAAGTAGAAATGTCAGAGCTGCTGTGGCAGAGGGTGAAGGAAGAGATCAAAAGGCCCAGAGGAGTGGGCATGTCAGAGTGTTTGTAGTACTGGGGGCCAGAAAACCCACCAGCCAACTCTGTGCTGCCGGAAGCCCTGGAAAGCATCCTTTATGGAGGCAATAAGGAAGAAGCTGGCGAGGGAGGGGCACAGTAGGATATGCTATTACAGAGCTGGGCTGTCTGATACCCATGGGGATTAGAGGATCCTGACATAATAGCGGTCAGGCAGCGGTGCTCAGCCTTTAGAACCCAGGTGGGTGCAATGATTGCAGTGAACAGCAAAATCTTAGTGGCAATCTTAGTGGTAGTCAGGAGTGCCTGACCTGCAGAAGATTATGGAGATGGTTAATAGAACACAATGTTCCTAGATGGGTGTATAAGGTAGATGGGTGTAGTACTCAATTTAGACAATCAAAAGAAATCAAGGATGGATGATCAGGGGGCTGAAGGCAGCCGCCCCCAGTAAAATGTCGTGATCCCTTAACCAGTTTCTGGACCTGAGCCATTGACTAAAGGACATGGAACATCATGGCAAATTTGTATTCAGTAGTATTCCCTCCAAGTTCTTTCCAAAAAGAACCTGTGACCATTTACTTGTGTAACTGAGCATGAGACAGGGGAATGTCCTTGTCCAAGGACTTGGCAGAATTTTTGGCCACAGGGTCTGAATTGACAATTCAGGGTCTGAATTGACAGGGTCTGGTGACCCAAAGTGCCATCACCACCACCCTGTCCATTAGAGGGGGAATAATGGAGCCCTGGCCTTGCTCCAGCTCACTGTGAGTTTACAGGTCCAGTGTGGTTACTTGCTGTTCCTGGGTGTGTATTGGAAGAGACAATACTTGGTAGCTGGTAGAACTCCCTATATGGGTTTCCTTGGCCTATGGAATAAGAGCTAATACAGTAAAGACGGCTAACTGAAGCCTCTAAAATGCTCCCTCTCCCTGGCCAAGATGGTAAATCAAATACAAGATTGTATCTATTCCAGGGGGAATGGCCAAAATCAGTGCCACCCTCAGTGATAAAAACATGCAAGAATGGTCTCTGTCGTATTCCCATTTAACTCACCCATCAGGCCTCTACAGAAACTGGATAGAATGGCTGATGAGAGTAAACCACCACAAAGCTAACCAAGCAGGAGCCCCAGTTGGTGCTGTTTTGCTAAGTAGGGTATCTTTACTGGAGCAGATCAACATAGCCTCCAACACTACATGGTGCCTGCCCATCGATCTTTTTTTTTTCTTCTTCTTCATTGATCTGTTTTTTGTTTTCTTTTCCATCCCTGTCAGAAAGGAGGGTCAAAGCAGTGCACATTCACGTGGAGCAGAGGACAGGATACGTTAGTGTCTTGCGTCAGGGCTGTGTTAACTCCCCCGCCTTCTACCGTCATGGAGTCTGGAGGGACCTGGATCATCTGGACATTCCACAGAGCATCAGATGAGAGTGCACCTGTACCAGTGACCCCATTAATGAGACCAGTTGAGGAAGAAGTAACAAGTATGATGCATCTACTCTAGAGGGGAGGATATAAATCCTATCTAGATTTAGGGCCCGACACATCAGTGAAGCATATAGAGGTCAAGTGGCCTGGGGACATCCCCTCCAAAGTGAAGGGTGTGAAGAACAAATGGTGGGACCCTGCAGCCCAGGTGAGACTGAGCTCCCGTGAAACTGTCCCCCATAGCTATAGCTGACAGCACAGGTCAGTGGAGGATATATGACACAGGGCACTAGAGGAGTCTCCTCTACCCCCTTATACAGATGAGGCAGCAAAGTCTCAGCAAGGTTAAATACATTGCCCATTAACACAGAGTGGGCAAGTGGTGGATTTGGATTAAAATCTACATCTGTTTGACTTCAAAACCCATCTTCTTTAACCCTGTGTTGTATAGCTAATGAGCCTGGGAAGAGAGGGAATATGTGTGGTCTCTTGTTGTATTTTGGGCACCCTGAGAATCAGGCTGTGCGACAGAGAGGCCTGCAGGGGAAGGCTTTGCAGGACTGGCACCCACAGGGAATGAAGAAGGCAGGACTGGGCACAGAGGTTGAGGGCATGATGAAGACTGTTCTGGAGCTCAGCTGGCTCTGTAGGGTTGTCCCTCCTGGCAAGTAGGGGCTGAGCCTTTGTACTCCTTCATGGAGGCGGTCCTTGGGCTTGAGAAAGGTGGGCCTTCTCAGCCAAGGCAAGTCCTTGAGGTGACTCAGCTGAGAGCCATCAGCTTTCAGCACTTCCAGCTGCTAGGGAAGGTGGGCTTCAGCCCTGGAGAGGGCTCTGGGTGATTCCCCACGCTATCCACCACTTCTCTCCAGCCCACAGCTAGTGAGCTGGTGGCTAAGGAGCAGGAGCACACACGGAGGTCCTCTGTCTCTAAACCTAATGAGCCTAGCCTCATTTTTCCAGCTCCATTATGTACTCCCCTATCTCAGGGTACACGAGCAAGAACATGGGCTCCAACTGGAAGTCATTGAGTGGCAAGACCAGGACCAATAACTCAGTCAAACTTGATCAATCAGGATGAGGAGGAGCTGTGGTTATGAGGGAATGCTATCTTCATCCGAGAAGAGAGAAGAAATTTCATTTACTCAAAAAAATCTAACTCAGTCAAACTTGATCAATCAGGACGAGGACAAGCTGTGGTTATGAGGGAATGCTATCTTCATCCGAGGAGAAGAAATTTCATTTACTCAAAAAAATCTAGCGCTTACTATATTCCAAGCCCTGCTCTAAGTATGGGAGAAGTTGAAGAAAGTAAACAGATCTCCTTCCCTTTAGAACTTCCTTTCTATGGAGGAGGACAACGGGAAAGTGAGCCCTGGTCCTCCAGGGCTCCACGTGGACTTGCGCACTTGAGAAGACGAGGAGTGAAACAGGTCTCCTGTCTTTGCATAAGATGTCTGCAGGAAAATGATGCTCGGTCGGTTTCTCATGTGATTATCTGCCATATGTAAGCGAGTAAGGAAATGTGGGTAACAGTTGCTACCTTTGGGAGGGAGTAGAATGGGTGGAATGGGGGAGTAAAGGGGACTTCAGTCCTCTCACTCTCTCCCAGCCTCTCTCCCTGCCTCCCCTTTCCTTCGCCACCTCCTTATTGCCCGGGTACCCAGGGTGCAGCCACTGTGCAGGGGGTTGGGTGTGTGGTGGGGGGCTGCCCTGGTTTCCCCTCAGCTCTGTTTGAGCTGGAAGGGCACTTGGAGTTTCCCTGCCTAGTCCCCTCTGTTCCTTCACCCTGGGGACTCCTCTTGGTGTCCACTGAGAAGGGGGAAGCAAGGACTTGGATATTCCATAAAATGGGGCCCATGTTTGGGAGAAAGAGTCATTCTACAGACTTTAATTTTGTATTCTATATAGTTATGTGCTACTTGGAAGTTTTATAAGCACGCTGTGTATATTGCATGTCTAGAGTTGTTGTGAGTTTCTTTGTTCACTTCTCTCTCTCTTTCTTTTATTTTTAATTTATTTGGCTGCACCGGGTCTCAGTTGCAGCATGTGGGATCTAGTTCCTGACCAGGGATGGGACCTGGTCCTCCTGCACTGGGAGCATGGAGTCTTAGCCACTGGGCCACCAGCTTATACCTCTTTTTTGGGCATTGTAGGAAGAAGACTCTGGCTGATAAACCAGGCCTGTCTCCAGACTCCTCAGGGTGAAGACCTCTTGGCTGGCACCCACCTTTGGCCAAATTATGAAGGTGGTCGGGCTGCATATCGGAGCCCAGCCTCTCTGTCTGGTCTCCCTTTGTGGGCACATCCCCTACCCTGTCTCCCTGTAGCCCCTTCCCTTGAATGATTGTGGTTGTAGTTCATCTTGGTGAGGACTAAGTTCTCTCCAGATGGGCTTCCTCTTCCCTGGAGCCCTTTTGCCCAGGTACTTCATCCTGGGCCTTCTTGCTCGGGGTGAAGGGCTCTGTGTCTTGAGAAGGGAACACTCAGCGGTAGCTGTTGATGCTGGTGATCTGGTGACAGCCGACTCTCTTTAGAGAGGACCTGTGAGTCCCTTGGGGACAACCAGGCTGGCTTTGGAGACAAGTTGTAGGATCCATCATGGATAATTTTGTTTGTTTGCAGTGTAGTTGGTTTACAGTATCATGTGAGTTTCAGGTGTACAGCATAGTGGTTCAGTATTTTTGCAGGTTATATTCCCTTATATTGATAGGTTATTACAAGAGAATGGGTATAATTCCCTGTGCTATGCAATAACCCTTGTTGCTTAGCTCTTTCACATATAGTTTATTTCTGTAAATCCCATACCCCAAATTGATCCCTCCCTCCCCTCTCCCCTGTGGTAACCGTAAGTTTATTTCCCATATCTGTGAGTCTGTTTTGAATACAGATTCATTTGTATTATTTATTAGATTCCACATATGAGTGATGTCAGAGAGTATATTTGTCTTTCTCTGCCTGACTTTGCTGAGCACAATATTCTCTAGGGTCCATTGTTGCAGATAGCTGGGAACTTCATTCAGTGCCCACTCTTCTGGTACTAGGGCCACAATTTTGCCTTAGTGATTGACCTATCTTTCATCTGATACATTTTGATGGGATTGGCCATCAAGGGACCCCATTATCTCTGGCCAGAGGATGAGCTGTGTCACCCAAGTTAGGCTGATTAAATACTCTGTCCTAGAGAGAGATAGCAGTTGATACCAAAACAGAAAATGTCTGGGGTCTGTTTATCTCAGTTCCAGTGACTATACCCTGGCGTCTGCTTCCTGGATTCCTGAAACTGCTGTCCCACGTGTCCTTCTGGCTTCAGTTTTCCTTTGAGTTCTCTGTTGCCTCTCATCTTCCAATAAAGTACTTTCTGGGTAAGTCACCCAGAGTCCGTTTCTATTGCTTACCACATAAGACCCCAGGCTAATACAGCACCCATGCCTACTAGGTCTTTCAAGCCCCATTTCCTCCCTGACAGTGGGCCAGGCTTCTCAGTTTGCACACATACGTGTGGTTCTGCTGAGTCTTATTTATACTGTGGATGGGGTGTGGGCACTGGTTGAGCAGGTCAGGTCAGGCATGAGGAACTAAGGGAGATGGTGGGGCCACCTAGATTCATATCCTTGTTCTGAACCATGCTGTCAGATTGGAATTGCACAGGCATGGAAGGGGGTCTGTGGCAGATACAGGCAGAGCAAAAAGCCATAGCCTGAACATACTGTGTCTTCTCAAAGTGCCAGCTTGAAGATTGTATGGGGGCAGGGAGACATGGTGGTTGTTTTTTGGTTTGGGTGTTTTGTTTTGTTTTGTTTTTTTCAATTTTAAATTAAATATATACATATTTGGGCCTCCCTGGTGAGGGAGGTAGGAGAAGGCAATGGCACCCCACTCCAGTACTGTTGCCCGGAAAATCCCATGGATGGAGGAGCCTGGTGGGCTGCAGTCCATGGGGTCGCTAAGAGTCAGACACGACTGAGTGACTTCACTTTCACTTTCCACTTTCATGCATTGGAGAAGGAAATAGCAACCCACTCCAGTGTTCTTGCCTGGAGAATCCCATGGATGGAGAAGCCTGGTAGGCTGCAGTCCATCGGGTCGCACAGAGTTGGACACGACTGAAGCGAATTGGCAGCAGGCAGGTGAGGGAGGTAAAGAATCAGCCTGCAATGCAAGACACGTGGGTTTGATCCCTGGGTCAGGAAGATCCCATGGAGAAGGGCATGGCAACCCACTCCAGTATTCTTGCCTGGAGAATCCCCATGGACTGAGGAGCCTGGTGGGCAATGGTACATAGGGTCGCAAAGAGTCAGACATGACTGAAGCAACTTAACACACATTTTTTTTTTTTAATTTTAAATTAAATACGTGTATATTTGGACATAGAATAGAAGAATCTGCAGCAATTTTTATGTGAACACAAGTGTATTCTAAGAAATGTCCTACTGGCAGAGAGCCAATTCCATATGCATATCTAAACCTCTTGGCAGTATGCATTCTTCTCTGCAGCTATAAATGGTTCATTGGAAATTTAGAGAGACACTGGTATCAGGAGCTTTGATTAAACTACACAGGCTGTTCTAATCCAGGTTGCCTCCTCTGTCTACGCTCAGATTCCTTTTTTGGTTGAACTAGAAGTGGGAGCCTCTCAGAGTCTTGCTGTCCCTAATGTCTTTCCCACACCCTAATTACTGCTACCTTGTTAGAAATGGGCACACTTGTTAAAAAACTCTTTGGAGGAGAGACAGCCTTTTCTTCCATGGGTAAATGTAGAAAGCTTAAAATCAGTGTGGTGGATCTTATGATACAGATGCTAAATATATAGATTCCTATTATGTTCTGGGCGTTTCCCACGTTTAATCATTATATCCATAAGGCAAAAATAGTGTTAGTCCCCACGGTATAGATGAAGATATTGGGGTTCAGTGAGGTTGGGTAAAAAGCCCAAAGCCACACAGCTAATTAGGCCATTTTTTTCTTAAATATCATTCTTGTTCATCTCCCGCTTTTAAAACTGTCCTCTTTAAATCCACAAAACTCCTCAGCCTGAATGGGTTTATTGTCTGATACTTTCTCTCTAACTGGGGGTAGGGACTAGGGGGGAAGGAGAGGGGTTCTCTTTACCCAGGGGACTCTGGCCACCTGAGGCTGGAGAAAGGCCCAGAGAGGAGGAGGGGGCCTGAAGACAATTTCCCCCCGATGCCTCTGTCCTGTAGAGCGATGGCCCTCAATCTTTTTGGCACCTGGGACCAGTTTCATGGAAGGGGGAAGGCGAAGTTTTCAGGATGATTAAAGCATATTACATATATTGCACACTTTATTTCTGTTATGATTATATCAGCTCCATCTCAGATCATCGGCATTAGATCCTGAAGTCTGGGGACCTCTGCTGTAGAAGGGAGATGGTGGGCTTTGAGAACAATCAGGGCTGGATCTGAGACTCCACTCTCCTGCTGACCATAGATAAGAGGGGCAAGGCAGGGGTTAGAGAGGCAGAGAACCCACCACCACCAACATGCCACAGTCAGGGTCAAAGCCAAGTCTGTTCCTACTGTCTTTACAAAGAGGAACAGCAGCTGCTACGCCTCCCACCACATCTGATCGAGTATCCTGCAGGATGTTAAACCAATTTTGGAGAATTTGATGGCAAAGTGGCCATACCTATGCCCAACAGCCTGGCCTTGGCCAAACATGCCCTCGTAACCTCACCCTGACCCGAACCACCCACTCTGCAGGTGCTCCTGCTGTCCCCTGACACCGCTGCCCAGGGATCTAGGACCAGCACAGGAAGGACCACAGGACACCCTTCTTTGACCCTTGGGCTGGAGTCCAAGGTGGTGACTCCTCCTTGCTGAGGTCCCTTTGGGGGTGGAAGTGTTGTCTCCTGCCCCCATCTTTCCCAGGATATCCTGTGCGGCAAGGGCTGATAACACGGCCCCTGGGGCAGCCGTCCCTTGTGGCCAGGCCTTGAACGCTCTGACCCGAGCACGGGACTCTGGCAGCTGGGAATCCATGATTGTGATACCCTCTCCACAGAGGAGCAAGAGTTGGCTACTTTATTGTCAAGTTAAAATTTTAAACTTTGTTTCCATTATGTGTTTCTTTTAAGGGAAGAGATTCCATTGTGCTGCAACACTTTATGCTCTGCAGAACTGTCTGATGGGCACAGCCCAAGCTTATGACCCTGACCTCCTCCCAACCAAACAACCATCTCTCCACCAATAGTTCCAGAATGTCCCATTGAGTTGATGGTCCCAGTGGCTCTGAAGGGCTGCTGGGGGATGATGTGTTGCTGTGAGTCTTCAAGGGGATGAGGAAGCCAGGCACCAAGTGGGGAGCACGCTCTGGAGGTCTTCAATCAGCTAGCCTGAGTCTCCCTGTCCCTAACTCACAGGGTGGGCCTGACAAATCTTGCTCACTGAACTGAAGTCTCACATAGGCTCCTATGGGTCCTCTAGGCTTGAGGCAGGTATTTTCAACCCTATCTTTGAGTTGAAACTGAGGTCTAGAGAAGGCGAGTGACTTTCTTAAGGTCATAAAGCTGGAAGTGCCAGCACAGGGTCTTTTTCAGTTTGCTCTTCCTTATCTACCATGATGACTCCCCCAGGCCACTCTTTGGTGAATTACAGTAAAGGAAATGGAGACAAGAAGACAAGTTGAGTGACATGGTGACACTCCATGGGGAATAACCCATTACCTTTATTTCAGTCAGTTCAGTTGCTCAGTCATGTCCCATTCTTTGCAACCCCATGGATTGAGCATGCAAGGCTTTCCTGTCCATCACCAACTCACAGAGCTTGCACAAACTCATGTCCATTGAATTGGTGATGCCATCCAACCATCTCATCCTCTGTCATCCCCTTCTCCTCTTGCCTTCAGTCTTTCCCAGCAGCAGGGTCTTTTCCAATGAGTCAGCTCTTTGCATCAGGTGACCAAAGTTTTGGAGCTTCAGCTTCAGCATCAGTCCTTTCAATGAATATTCAGGATTGATTTCCTTTAGGATTGACTGGTTGGATCTCCTTGCAGTCCAAGGGACTCTCAAGAGTCTTCCAACACCACAGTTCAAAAGCATCAATTCTTTGGTGCTCAGCTTTCTTTACGGTCCAACTTTCACATCCATATATGACAACTGGAAAAACCATAGCTTGGACTATATGGACCTTTGTCAGCAAAGTAACGTCTCTCTGCTTTTTAATATGCTGTTGAGATTTGTCATAGCTTTTCTTCCAAGGAGCAAGCATCTTTTAATTTCATGGCTGCAGTCACCATCTGCAGTGATTTTGGAGCCCAAGAAAATGACATCTCTCACTGTTTCCACTGTTTCCCCATCTATTTGCCGTGAAGTGAAGGCACTGGATGCCATGATCTTAGTTTTCTGAATGTTGAGTTTTAAGCCAGCTTTTTCACTCTCCTCTTTCACTTTCATCAGGAGGCTCTTTAGTTCTTTTTCGCTTTCTGCTGTAAGAGTGGTGCTATCTGCATATCTGAGGTTAATTTATTTATTTTAAAATAATTTATTTGACTGCATTAAGTCTTAGTTGTGGCACTTGGGCTCTTTGACTGGGGGGGTGTGGAACTGTCTAGTTTGTGGCACATGGGCTCAGTAGCTGCTGCGTGCGGGCTTAGTTGCCCCAGGGAACGTGACATCCTAGTTCCCTGACAGGATTGAAACTGCATCCCCTGCATTGGAAGGCGGATCTTTTACCACTGGACCACCAGGAAGTCCCAGTAACCCATTACCTTTAAAAACACTTTTTTGAACCTTAGTGGAAACATTCATTTCTCCATTCATTTCTCCATTCATTCATTCATTCTCATATCTGTACATGGAACAAAACTGGGGGAGGCATCAAGTCCTGGGCATGATGAAAGGAGTGGGAGGGGATAAAGAGAGAGGTCAGCTGTGACTCTTGTCCTTGAGAATTCGCCACATGTAGGATGACGGATATTGAGAAGCAAAAATACTAGAAAGTCATTTATTTATTCCTTTAATTTGTGAAAGTTGTTTGGTCTTCTGAAAGCCTTTATGGAAAATACAAATGCCTGTAAGAAGATCTCTAAGGAGGTGGTGGGCACATATGAGGTGAGGGTCTGAGCACAGAGTTTAGCAACTCACAATTGCATTAAGAGTTGTGTGTGTATGTGTGTGGAGGGGGTGGGGGTGTGCCTGAACACATTCTTGGACATCAGAATCCCTCCCACCACATTCCCCACCGCGTCTCCACAGTCACAGGAACTTTGTAATCACATCCAGCCTGGGACTTAACCAAACACAGCATTCCACCACCCTCTGCAACCTCTTTGTTTGATCCTCCCCTGGAGACACAGGTCATGAGGAAGAGAAGGGGGGAAGGGGGCAAACTGCAGGGAGCTGAGGGCAGTTTCCTCTGAGTCCTGCTTGAATTCAGGAACTGAAAACAAGACGCCATTCCCCAGGCCTCCAGAGCCGGTACTCCCTTACATTAATGGAGCTCAGTCACAGAAACCCAGGAGGTCACCAGTCCAACCCACTTGGGTTAACAGAGCCCAGAAAGCGGCAGTAACATCTTTGATGGCACACAGCAGAAGGAAACTGCTGACGGTAGCCACCCATAGAGCATGATTTTAGAAGCCCGGGAAAGAGACTTCTGCTTCAGGGACTTCCCCAGCAATTACCACTGATGCCTCAGCTGCCTTCTCTCAGCATCCAGCCTTTTAGTCCACCATCAGAGATCAGTCTAAAAAGCAAATGCAGCAGGGGAGGGAGCCTCGTCATGGAAACTCATTTATGCTAGGGTGTAGATGACGGAGAGGCGTGGATGACTGATATCATGGGAGAGGCTGAGATAGTAGGGGCAAAGGAGAGGAGACCAGAAGAGCACTGGATCCTGCAAAGGCAAGAGGTGGCAGGTTCAGTCTAGAGGGAGGAAGGCGCAGAGCTGGAAGCTTAAGGCACCAAAGAGAAACTTTGTATCTCCTCTGTAAGCCCTGGGTCCTGTGCCTGTTTTTGTCTTTCCTCTGGGAAGGAAACTGTGAGCTTTCTAAAGTGTCAAATCACTTTTCTAATCTAATCCTGTTGCCTTCTACAGAGAATGTGTTTTAGATTTATTTTCAGCCTGCGTGTAAAAGTATCAGCAGGGTCATTCATTTAAGCTACCTGGGCCTGGTGGATGCCTCAGCATCCCAGGCAGGGCGGCACTTCCTTCCTCCAGCCCTGTGGGAAATGAGGTATTTCTCAGGGTGAGCTTTCTCTTGTGTCTTGTTTTGTTTTTTAATAATTTAAGCTCCCTGCTTTATGTATCTAATCTCTTCATATTTTCAACATAAAAACAGGTCCAAGGAGCATTTTACATTCTCTGAGTGTGTTGTAATTGGTGTTTATCATTTATTTAATCTTTTCCTTTCTTCAGTGTTTTTAATTACTTAAGAAATACATACACTTTGTAAAGGATTCAAAAAAGAGAAAAGTATGTGACGTACCAAGAAAATGTCACTTTATCACTTTCTACTGCTAGAGTCACTGTTAGCACTTCGGTGAGTATCTTTCTTTCGGTCTTTGCCTTTTTTGTCTTAAACAAAAAAGGGATCATGGGCTACATCAGCCGTTCTCAAAGGGTGGTTTTATGAATTCCAGAAGATTCCTGAGACCGTTTCAGAGGGTCCATAAGGCCAAAGCTGTTTTTATAATTGTGCTAAAGCATTATTTGCTTTCTTCACAGTGTTGATATTTGCACTGATGTTACAAAATACGAAGGTGGGTAAAACTGCTGGTGTCATAGATCAGGGTGGTGGCACCAGACTGTCCTGGGGTGGGGGTGGGGAGTCATTGTATGCTTCACCAGCACACTCTCGGAATAACAGAAACTCTATTTTCCTTAAGAACACCCTTGATAGAGCAGTAAAGATGACTAAGTTTATTAAATTTCAACCCTGGAGTCCCTTTATTTTTAAGAGTCTGTATGAGATGAGGAGTACACATCAAACACTTCAGCTGCATTCCAAGTTACAATAATGGTCTGGAGGAGCAGTACTTGTGCAATTGTTTGACTTGCAAACTGAATTCAATTGTGTGTGTGTGTGTGTGTGTGTTAATGGAGAAATATTTTTACTTGAAACAATGACTAACAGCCAAACTATGTTGGGTCAGATTTGGGCATTTTTTCAGACATTTTCTCAACAATTAATGAGCCTGTTACTTCAAGGAAAACTGACAAGTGTGTAGTACTAATGATGAAATTCCAACTTTTAAGCAAAAATTAAGATTTTTTTTTAACAAAAAAGGGATTATAAGCTACACAACAACTCCCAAAGCATGCTGTTTAACTTATATTTGTCATTATGAGCTGACAGCTTGCCAACACTTAAAGACTGTAATGATGAGATTGGTGGTGATATTAACAAATGTGATTTTTGACATTGTTACTAATATGTGTCAATATACAAAACATCTATATAACTCAGTGAACCCGGTATTTTTTAAATGACCAGTTATGATGTTACAAAGTCATACATGTTACAAAGAATCATTCAAAGTGGAAGACAGACTGATGGATTTTAAAGTAACAGTAAGAAAAGTTCATCAATATGGTTTCAGAATCCACATTGCAACTAATCCTTGAGAAACCACCACTTGTGGAGATTTGGTGAACTCGCCAAGAAGAATATCCAAAATGATCTATGAAAATTACCCTCCCTTTTCCAACTACATCTGAGTATGAGGTTGGATTTTTCTTCCTGTACTTCAACCAAAACACCTACCACAACAGATTGACAGCAGAAGTAGCCGTGAGAATCCAGCTGTCTTCTATTAAGCCAGATATTAAATACATTTGCAGAAATGGGAGACAATGCCAGCCTTCTTACTAAATTACGTCCTGCCATAGTTCATTTTGATAAAAAGGATGTGACTTACATAAACATGTAATCTGTTTGTTACTGTTATTGGGTTGGCCCATGTGCTGTGTGCTAAGTCACTTCCGTTGTGTCCGACACTTTGCGACCCTGTGGACCATAACCCACCAGGCTCCTCTGCCCATGGGATTCTTCAGGCAAGAATACTGGAGTGGGTCGCCGTGCCCTCCTCCAGTGGATCATCCCAACCCAGGAATCAAACCTTAAGTCTCCTGCCTTGGCAGGCAGGTTCTTTACTACTAGCGCCACCTGGGAAGCTTAGCCAACACCTTAAATAAATTAAGAAGTGTATATTTAAATGTCGTAGTTTAAATTTCTAATGTGGTAAATACCAGTAGATATAACCTACATAACAAAAGCTCTTTGGAATCCCAATTAATTGGTAAGAGTAAAATGGAGTCCTAAGACCAAAAAGTCTGAGAACTGCTGTTCTACGTATTGTTTAATACTTGATCATCATCAAGTGTCAGTAAACAGGTCTATCCCACTCTTTTTCACTAGCACATGTTTTTTCATAACTTACTTCACCACTCCCTATTGATGCACATTCAGTTCAGTTCAGTCGCTCAGTCGTGTCCGACTCTTTGTGACCCCATGAATTGCAGCACGCCAGGCCTCCCTGTCCATCACCAACTCTCAGAGTTTACTCAAACTCACGTCCATCGAGTCAGTGATGCCATCCAGCCATCTCATCCTCTATCGTCCCCTTCTCCTCCTGCCCCCAATCGCTCCCAGCATCAGGGTCTTTTCCAATGAGTCAACTCTTCACATGAGGTGGCCAAAGTATTGGAGTTTCAGCTTTAGCATCAATCCTTCCAATGAACACCCAGGACTGATCTCCTTTAGAATGGACTGGTTGGATCTCCTTGCAGTCCAAGGGACTCTCGAGAGTCTTCTCCAACACCACACTTTAAAAGCATAAATTCTTCAGTGCTCAGCTTTCTTCACAGTCCAACTATCACATCCATACATGACCACTGGAAAAACCATAGCCTTGACTAGACAGACCTTTGTTGGCAAAGTAATGTCTCTGCTTTTTAATATGCTGTCTAGGTTGGTCATAACTTTCCTTCCAAGGAGTAAGCATCTTTTAATTTCATGGCTGCAGTCACCATCTGCAGTGATTTTGGAGCCCAAAAAAATAAAGTCTGTCACTGTTTCCCCATCTATTTCCCATGAAGTGATGGGACTGGATGCCATGATCTTCATTTTCTGAATGTTGAGCTTTAAGCCAACTTTTTCACTCTCCTCTTTCACTTTCATCAAGAGGCTTTTTAGTTCCTCTTCACTTTCTGCCATAAGGGTGGTGTTATCTGCATATCTGAGGTTATTGATATTTCTCCTGGCAATCTTGATTCCAGCCAGCCCAGCGTTTCTCATGATGTACTCTGCATAGAAGTTAAATAAGCAGGGTGACAATATACAGCCTTGACATACTCCTTTTCCTATTTGGAACCAGTCTGTTGTTCCATGTCCAGTTCTAACTGTTGCTTCCTGACCTGCATATAGGTTTCTCAAGAGGCAAGTCAGGAGGTCTGGTATTCCCTTCTCTTTCAGAATTTTCCACAGTTTACTGTGATCCACACAGTCAAAGGCTTTGGCATAGTCAATAAAGCAGAAATAGATGTTTTTCTGGAACTCTCTTGCTTTTTTGATGAGCCAGCAAATGTTGGCAATTTGATGTCTGGTTCCTCTGCCTTTTCTAAAACCAGCTTGACCATCTGGAAGTTCATGGTTCACATACTGTTGAAGCCTGGCTTGGAGAATTTTGAGCATTACTTTACTAGCATGTGAGATGAGTGCAATTGTGCAGTAGTTTGAGCATTCTTTGGCATTGCCTTTCTTTGGGACTGGAATGAAAACTGACCTTTTCCAGTCCTGTGGCCACTGCTGAGTTTTCCAAATTTGCTGGCATATTGAGTGCAGCACTTTCACAGCAGTATCTTTTAGGATTTGAAATAGCTTAACTGGGATTCCATCACCTCCACTAGCTTTGTTCGTGGTGATGCTTTCTAAGGCCCACTTGACTTCACGTTCCAGGATGTCTGGATCTAGGTGAGTGATCACACCATCATGATTATCTGGGTTGTGAAGATCTTTTTTGTACAGTTCTTCTGTGTATTCTTGTCACCTCTTCTTAATATCTTCTGCTTTTGTTAGGTCCATACCATTTCTATCCTTTATTGATCCCATCTTTGCATAAAATGTTCCCTTGGTATCTCTAATTTTCTTGAAGAGATCTCTAGTCTTTCCCATTCTGTTGTTTTCCTCTATTTCTTTGCATTGATCGCTGAGGAAGGGTTTCTTATCTCTTCTTGCTATTCTTTGGAACTCTGCATTCAGATGCTTATATCTTTCCTTTTCTCCTTTGCTTTTCGCTTCTCTTCTTTTCACAGCTATTTGTAAGGCCTCCTCAGACAGCCATTTTGCTGTTTTGCATTTCTTTTTCTTGGGGATGGTCTTGATCCCTGTCTCCTGTACAATGTCATGAACCTTCGTCCATAGATCATCAGGCACTCTGTCTATCAGATCTAGTCCCTTTAATCTATTTCTCACTTCCACTGTATAATCATAAGGGATTTGATTGTCCTTTGTACTTATATCTTACACATTTCTACAAGTATTTTCATAAGACAAATTCCTAGAAGGACTGTTGAATCAAAACCCATGTATATTTAGGAATTAATAGACATTTCTAAATTACACTCTTAAAAGATGGTATCATTTTAAACTTCTATCAAAAATGTGCCTTTCTTATCTTCTTAATCTTTCTATTTCTTCTTCTTCTTCTTTTTTTTTACTATTTTGCCTCAGAAAAGAGGCTTACAGTGAAAGTCAGTAAGAAAGATAAATTAACAAAAACCAGGTAAAAGGTAGGACTGTGGGGGAGGTGTTCTAGTAGAGATCTAGATAAATGGAAGATACTATAGCTAAACATTACATTTTGCCTTGCCCTTCCAGGCAACTAAGGCAAAAAGAAACATAATGATTTATTTATCTTGCCTTATCTGATAGAGGGAAGTCTATGAGAACTCAGAGAAAGATCTATTCCTAATGCTCATATGCTAAGTATATCTTCACATGGATTTTTTATCTTAAAATTTTAATTTTATTTTGGTTTATTCTTTTTATTGAGTAGGTAATACATTTGTATGGTTTTAAAATCTAAATAATATTAAAACACATACACTGAGAAGTCTCACTTTCATTCCATCCATATCCATCCTGTTCCCTTTGTCCTTTTTCATTTATTCTTTCACTAATTATGTGAAAATTCATGCAAATGTAAGTATTAATATTTATTTTTACTTCTCTCCCTCTCATTCACAAAAGGTAACATACTCTATACTTTTGACATCTTGTTTTTTTATTCCACAATCTGTCTTGGAGTTCATATGGTATCATTGTATTGAGGAGCAGGGTCCATTAAGATAGCCTACCGGCCATATATGGTTATTTAAACTAAAATTAATAAAATTAAAATGTAACTCCTTGGCTGAACTAGCACCATTTCAAGTACTTAGTAGCTGCATGTGACCAGAGGCTACCATACTGGACAGAGTAGAATATTTCCATCATGGCAGAAAGGTCAATGCAGCTAATGTATTCAACTGTGTGGCTGTAACACAGTTAATGCTGCTGTCCCATATTGCTAAATATTTGGGTTGTTTGCAGTATTTTTGGTGTCATAAACTGTGTCCTACTATTGCATGAATTCTTTTGAAATTGTTTTAAAAAAATTTTTATGTACAAAGAACCCTAATTGTTTATTCACTGGGTAAATGTCTTGGACAATCTATTCAAGGAAAATCACTTAGTCTGACTTGATGAAGACTGTATCCTCTGTGTATCAACAGAAACACTGATGGCCCATATTGAGGCCATATTTCCAGATCAGATTATGCTGGTTTGAGCAGACACAGAATGAGTGAGAACCCTGGCTGAGTTTTCCCAGGTGGCTTCAGTGATCCTGCCAGTGACCCAGCTTGCTTTCAGTGGTGCCAGCATGGAAATGACACACGAATTTTTATAGAAGGGGCTCTGCAATAACAAAAGGCATGGTGAGATAAGGGCATCACTCAAGGCAGTGATTTCACTGCAGCGTGGGACCTCTATGTTCATGAGTCTATCTAGTCCTTAGCTCTGCAGGTCTGGAAATGCTCAGGCCCAAGTCATATTACCAACACTCATAAGACACTGCTGGGTACCCAAACGTTAGCAATCAGTTGATCTTAAGTGGAGGTGATTCTTTAGGTTTACTGAAATCATCATGCCTGCTGCCTAGGACTCTACATTCCCAGAAGGCATCTCCCACCCAGGGGAAATGGATAATTCTGACATATTTCATCTAGACTTGATACATTCCTGCCCCCAAACCAAGTATGCCTCTCCTTTTATGAGATAACTGTGTCCACTGGGTTCACCATTCTCTGTATAGTATTACCCCTCTGGGCCATCTTCTCAAAGATGCCTTGAGAACTAGCCCTCTTCTATTAACCTGCTTTTACTTTGTATAGAGCACAGTATGCTTGGGAGATTTCACCTTGCTTGGTGATGGTCAAGTTTCAATGTAAAGTCTTCCCTAAGCTCTTCAATTGTATATTAAAAACTACAATATCTTTGGTATATGCTATTGTGATATCTAGTGGTTTTAGAATATGTTCACAGATTCTTACCAATCTCATTAAGAGATGGCATTTAATCCCTGCCATGTATCTCCTCCGTCCCCTCCCACAAGTGTGGTTTGGGTTTTGTGATTTGCTTCTAATGAAGAGCATATGGTGGAAGTGATGGGTTATAACTTGGGAGACTAGGTCATAACAACTGTGCTTCCTCTCTGTTTTGATCTTCTCTTTTTAAAATAGATTTATTCTAATTATCTTTTTCAGAAAGTATCTATTTATTTGACTGCACCAGGCCTTAGCTGTGGCATGTGAACTCATAGTTGCGGCATGCGGGATCTAGTTCCCTAACCAGGGATCAAACCTGGGCCCCCTGCATTAGAAGCACAGAGTCTTAGCCATTGGATGACCAGGGAATTACCTGCTTTGCTGTCTTGGATCACCCTGGGAGAAGCCAACCGCCATGTCTCAAGGACACTATTCCAGTCCTGTGGAGCGGTCCACATGGTAAGCAACTGAGGCCTCGTGCTGAAAGCCAGCAGTCACTTGCAAGCCTAGTGAATGAGCTGCGTAGAAAATGAATCCTTCAGCCCAAAGCAAACCTTCAGAGGCCTCCAACCCTGGTCAACCCCTTGACAATCTCATGACAGAACCTTAGCTAGTACCACCCACCCGCCGAGACTGCATGAAATAATAAATGTTTGTTATTTTATACTGCTACGTTTTGTTAGCAGTGACAGATCACTAATGTACCCTAGATGGCTGAGATCATCCTTTATTCATTTATTTGGCTGCCTTGGGTCTTGGCTGGGGCACATGGATCTTTTCTTGTATTGTGGTGTGCGGGCTTGTGTTGCAGCGTGTGGGCTTAGTTGCCCCGTGGCATGTGGGATCTTAGTTCCCCAGCCAGGGATTGAATGGTATCCCTGGCATTGCAAGGCAGATTCTTAACCATTGACCACCAGGGACATCCCCACTGTTGCTTATGAATTTCCTTTTCAGAAGGTAATCTCCCTGTTCTACAGGGACCCTGAAGAGCACAGTAGCCTGTGAACCACATTTCCTTACCCATAGAAGGCAAACAGGTGTGAATGGCGCAAAGCAGGGGCTCAAACGGAACGTGTTGTTAATATTGTTGTCATTAATGTCATTAGTGAATATGACATTGAAGAAGCACTGGACTTCGCCTCTTTGCCCTGTTAGATTCACCCGTCATCTCTTTTCACTCTATTCTGTATCCTAGGAGACTGACTTCCATGGGCTATATCGCTTGCACTCAGGGTTCCAGTAAGGTTTTGCAGATGGGAAATGATGGAGATAGGAGGGCCAGAGGAAAGTGAGGAGAGAGATATTTTCCTTGGTTTCCTCTCTGCCAGGTCACTGTGGTTTGGCTTTGTGCCTCTAGCTAAGATCACAGCTCTGTCAAGGACCTTCTCCATATACACCCCCTATACACTGCTTCCTCCCTTCTCCCCTCTAAGCTTAGGGATGGTAACTGCTCCCCAGGGTTGCTAGCCTCAGGGTGCTGCGCTGGCATGGGGTAGTTTCCCTAAACTTGGCTCTCATACTTTTGGGAATATTTCCTTTATAAATCCTCTTCCACGGGCGGTCCAGTGGCTTGGACCGGGAGCTTTCACTGCTGTAGGCCTGATTTCAATCCCTAGTCAGGGAACTAAGATCATGCAAGCTGCATGATGGAGCCCAAAAAAATTCTCCTCCAATCACATAGATCCCCTGCAAGGATCCTGAGTGACACATATGGCTTAGAAATGGTGTAGTAGTGCTAGTTATGGTCGTTTTTAGTAATAATCTTGGGTAACAAAAACATATGGTATAATCTGAAAGATTGCTATGAATCAAAATAGATAGAAGATGGAGTTGAGAAACATCTCCGGAAATGGTTATGCAGAATATCTTGAGTCAACTCCTCTGGCAAGTTTGTGTATTCTGCCTGGTCTGCAAGAAGATCCCACAAGTTGGCCTACAGATGACGGTTGCCAGCAAAATGAAAAAGTGGTGACAGATCAATAATCACGAACTTAAGTAGTTCTTAGCCACCGAGTAGAGTCTTTGGAACCCACCTTACCAATTCCATGGCTCAAGTATTTTTCTGAATCTCAAGTATTATTCGGCGCTGTAAAATAGGGTTAGACTGGTGTCACAGAAGGGGGCAAGACTTGTTGCAACAGGACACGGCTCCACTTGGTAGCTTCTTGAATTCCTGGTATTTTATTTATTTTTATTTTGGTCGTGCCAGGTCTTTGTTATGGCATGCAGGGCTTGCTCTAATTGTCCCACATGGGATCTTAGCTCCCCATCCGAGGGTCAAACCTGCGTCCCTTGAATTGAAGTCTGATTCTTAACCACTGGACCACCGGAGAAGTCCTGCTTCTTGAGTTCTCATATGTGAGTTATACTCTTTTGTACTCCAGTTTTTGGCCTATTTCCTCACTGTAGGCCTTAAAAAACCATAACTTATTGCTTAGAAAGTAATAAACATTGTTAACAAATGTTAGTTAACTAATAATGTTTGACTATGATTGTAAGTCTTTCTCATCTCCTATTTTCCCTGTTCCACATTCTAATCTACTACAAACTAAATAGCCAGATGTCAAGTTTTGTTTCAGTGGGCATGATGCTAGAAAGAATGAGTATTGGAAAGCAGCTTATTTTATTCTTGAGGCCTTCATGCCCATGTGGAGCTCCTTTTGAAGAAACCTGGCCACGTGACCCTGCCACCATGAAGCAGGGGTGGGCAACAAACCCAAGAAGAGTTGGCTGTATAGACTGACCGGCAGCTAATGAGACAACCCCAAAAGGACAACAGTAACTAGAACCAATCAGACCTTGTCTTTTGGAAAGTTTGAGTATGAGCCTCAAGAGGGCATCCATGACTCCCTAGTGGTCCAGTGGTTAAGAGTCCACCTGCCAATGCAGGAGACATGGTTCAATCCCTGGTCTGGGAAGATCCCACGTGCAGTGGAGCAACTAAGCCTGTGCACCACAAGTACTGAGCCCGTGCGCTGCAACTGCTGAAGCCCACGTGCCTAGAGCCCATGCTCTGCAGCAAGAGAAGCCACTGCATGAGAAACCTGTGCACCGCAACCAGAGAGCAGCCTCCTCTTGACTCAGCTAAAGAAAGTCCACTCACAGCAACGAAAACCCAGCACAGCCAATAAATAAATAACATTTTTTAAAAACAGGCTCTGCATACCGAGGAGACCTGGGAAGAGGCAGCAGTCTACAGAGGAACAGAGATAAGAGAGTGAGCAGAAGCCCCAAGGCTCTAGGAGCTCTAACTGTAGGGGCAGAGAGTAGCTTTGTTGCCTGATGCTGGAGCATTATGTTCAGGGGTATATAGGATGCCCGGACTCTTAGGCAATGCTCCAGCCATCAGAGCTTCAGTGATCCCAAGTGAGCCCTACACCATGTCCTGTTTATCTCCAGAGCTGTTTTCAGGAGAGACAGTTGGTACAGAGTAGGTGCTCCTGTGTATGTGGTGACCTGAACTGTTTTTGTCTATTTATTTAGGAAGGTAAACTGTGCAGACGTAAGGAACTCACACTCACTCTAACCAAAGTATCATTACTTTCTTGATTTTTTTTTCTTAATTTAAGCATTTGATCTATGGAGCCTGGAATATCTATTAAAATTTACTCAAGAAGAGACATACTTCTGAGCTGAGGTCCGATTTTCCAGTTTCTTTTTCTTTCAGTTTGAGTCTGGCAGGAGGTTTTTATATTGCCTCCCAGGTGTGGAGACCAGCCACTATGTAGTGCTTGTAAAGAATGAAATGAGTTTGGAAAAAAGTTAAACGAAATCCCTTTCCAAGATGCCATTAGTTTTAAAAGTCCTACTCCGAGTATCAGCTAGCGTGACTTTTAGACACTCAATTCAAGGTCATGAAATTCCTCTCCCCACTCCTCTCTGCTTTTCAACCTTTCAGCTACCCCAACTCCCACCCACTTCTTTCACTGCCTTCTTGGACTGTCTTGGCTCCTCTATTCTTGCCTTTCTCTGTGTTCTCTGACACAGTGTAACACTTGCCAGCACCAGACAGTTATTACACGGTGTTGATACACAAGGAGCCCAAGGTGCTGGCATGAGGGACAGAGCAGGCTTAAGGAGGACATTCATTGCCAACTATCACCCATGAGAGGATGGAGAGCATAGCAATGGACCCAGGAAAGCCAGAAAACAAAGGCTTGCTAAACAACCCCCAAAGAAACCGAGCTGCATAAGGGACACCTTTGACTACAAAAAATATTTAAAATTTCTGAATGACAAAAGATACCATAAACTCAGAAAGCAAAGGGCAGAATGGGGGGGAATATTTTTAACACAAGTAGCAGACAAAAGGTAAATGTCCTTCCTATACAAAGAGTGTTCTACAATTTAATAAGGAAAGTAGAAAAGGCCTGATAGAAAAGTAGGTTAAGGTTTTTAGTTCTTTTTGTTTCTTTTTTTTTGGCTGCACTGCAGCATGAAGGATCTTAGTTCCCCTACTAGGGATGGAACCCATGTCCCTTGAAGTGGACATGGGGAGTTGTAACCAGGGAAGTTGTGACCAGGGAGTTGTAACCAGGGAAGTTCCCTGTTAAGGTTGGAACTGGCAATTCACAGAGGAGAAAATGCAAACTTTCAGAAGACACAAAATGATGCTTGATCAGAGAAAGTCAACCCAAAACAATGAGATGTTCTCTCTTGCCCATCAGATTAGAAAAAAACTAAAAAGACAGATAGTACCTAAGGAATGACTGCATTCATATATTGTTCATGATATATCAAGTTAAAACATTGACTAGCTAGACAACATGATTCAATTTCTGTATTTTAAAAAACCATGAAGAAAGAGAGAGTGATCAATAGGTGGTCCAATTAAACTTGAAGAAAAATAAAGAAGGAGACACAGCAAACTGTTAACCTAGAAAGTAGAAAGTAGGGTTTTGTGAAGTCTTTGTACTATTCTTTCTTTTTACATACAGATGAGCTGTGGGTGGATTTTACTTTATGTGTTTTCACTAATTTTCAACCAAGTTATAAAATGTGATGTCAATGATAAAATGTGATATTACAAGGATGCTTGTGATAACTGATTGATCTGTGACATGTCTGCTTTGCTTTAGGCACTGTGCTAGGATATTTTAGTATGTTAGTTTATTTTATTCTCACAACCCCCTATGAAAGATACTATTCGAACTATTTTGCAGTTGAAGATGATGGAACTTAGCCAAAGTGACTGGTCCATAGACTCTGGCTGTGGTCAATGGCTTATAGGCAATTCAAAGCAAAGGTGTGGTCAACACAGGCGATACCTAGGTTGTTATAAGGACTGGATGTGAAACTTTCAATGGGATGAATCCCCTTTAAATCACATGAAGAGTCCTTAAAAACTGGGTCTCAGTGTATGCTTCCCCAGCTGAGGTCTAGTCCCCCTCCTTTTGGCTTTTGATAGTCCCAGCTTCATAGAATTGCCATACTCCCAGCAGACCCACAGGAAGGCGAGGGAAGGTAAGGGTTTGAAGTCCCAAGCATTCAAAGGCAACTTTACTTCCCACCCACTTCATCCTGGATTAAGCAATACCAATCAGTAGTCCAGACTATCCACTGTCTACATTTTCAACAATACTTCCAGCTCTTGCCATCTCTTTCTCAGTGTAAGTCCCCACCTGGGAAATACCCAGAAGCCCCCTTCCACAAAGCTGGCAGCCCTTTCCCAGACCTTGGCCATGACTCCCAATCTCTGTTGAGTCTAAGTTTGTATATAGGAGAGGGGGTGCTAGTCTTCCATGCTGGGGTAGAGGTGGGAGGAGTCTGTTTAGGGCCAAAGCTACTAGGAGAAATTGGAGCCAGGGAAGCCAGCAACATCTGAGAAGGGAGGCAGTAAGCCTCCCTTCTCAGCCTGCATGGGTCAGCCTGCATGGGTCATTTCAAAGGCAGGGGAAGGTGGGGGCTTCTGGGGCCATAACACCACTCTGGGGAATAAGGTAGCCTGACAAGTACAAGATGCTATGAAAGAGACAGCAAACATCTGATACAGGCCCTCCTTTTGTGCTTAAATGATCCTAGTGTGCATTTATGTGGGGAGGGAAGGGGAGTGGAGTCTTCCAAGTTCTGTTGACTTGATTGAAATATCATGGTGGTGGTGGTACTTAGTCGCTAAGTCATGTCTAACTCTTTGCAACCCCATGGACTGTAGCCTGCCAGGCTCCTCTGTCCATGGGATTTCCCAGGCAAGAATACAGAAGTGGGTTGCCATTTCCTTCTCCAGAGGATCGTCCCAACCCAGGGATTGAACCCATGTCTCCTGCATTGGCAGGAGGATTCTTTACTGATTGGACCACCAGGGAAGCCCTAAGTATCAGCATACCTGATCTATATTTTGAATTTCCCCACCTTCCAGCTGAGACTCTTCCCTCCTCTTTGCAAGCCACTGTCCCAGGTTTGCTAGGGGCTGGGCAGATGACCCGAGATCAGTCCTGCCTACCAAATCAGATCTGCTCTCCTAGGGCAGGCAGACCTCCTCTCCTAGGGCAGGCAGGCCTCCTCTCCTGGGGCAGGCAGGCCTCCTCTCCTGGGGCAGGCAGGCCTCCTCTCCTGGGGCAGGCAGGCCTCCTCTCCTAGGGCAGGCAGGCCTCCTCTCCTGAGGCAGGCAGACCTCCTCAGCTCAGCACAGGGACCTTTGGAAAGCCG